>NC_136057.1:820505478-821705478 GCF_964261635.1 Lissotriton helveticus
GCGGCCTGCCCCAGTGGATCAGGTGTGTGGCCCAATGACAGAAGCTTTATGTATTGTAGTCTGGCTCCCTCTGAGAGGTGGAACTCTTCCTTGCAGTGATCAAAAGCTTTAAGTGCATCGCCCAGAAACGGATCTCTAAGTTTTCTACATCTGCCATCCAGCCAGTCAGAGAACGTGTGTGGGTTAATGGCAGGCAGGAATTGTGAGTTCCCAGTGATGGAGGTGTGGGGGACAGGAAAGTAGTAATTCCCTTAGGGACGGCCACTTTGTTCCAGATGCCAAGCACTGTCCTGGTGGTAAGGGCAATGTAGGCACTACGTGAACGTGGGATCCGGGGCAGCCAGGGGAGGTCTCAAATAGTTCTCCCAGTCACCGCTCTGTCCATAAGGAACCAGACCTTCTCGCTCTCCCATGTCGTCCATTCATAGATGAAGGGTAGGTGGGAGGCCCAGTAGTACTCCAACAAGTTGGGGCAGGCTAGCCCACCCCCGCCCCTGCGTAGCATTTTGCTGGAAAGCACAGCCTACTGCCACCCCAGATGAAGTTAGTGATTTTGCATTGGAGACTTTGGATCTGGTGTTGCGGGATAGAAGTAGGGAGACATTGAAATAAATGAAGCACCAACATTTTAATTGCATGTAAGCGGCCCAACCAGGAGATGGTGAGGGTCTTCCAGACTTGCAAATCCTCCAGGACCACCCTCTTGCAGGCATACCAATTAATATGAGACCATGTGTCAAGAGTGGAAGTTAAGAGAAGCCACTGGTAGCGAATAGTGCTGGTAGCCCATTTGTAAGGGACGAGAGACTGAAATGCCGGGATCTCGTCCCGAGGGATCGTGATGTTCAGCACGCAGGATTTCCTGTTGTTAATTTTAAGGCCAGATGTCAATTCAAAGGACCGTAGCGGGGAGAGGAGGGCCAGGAGAGGAGTTCCTTAGACAGGTGCTGAACAAAGAGCAGTTTTCAAAGAATCAAAAGCTTTCTGACACTCATCCGTCCAAGGTAAGGGTTCATGCACATCTTTCGTGATCAAGTATAACAGTGGTTTAGTGAGAAGAGAAAAATTAGGAATCCACTGGCAACAGTAAGAGGTTATGCCGAGAAATGCACAAACATCTCGTTGAGTACGAGGAACAGGCATGTTTAAAATAGCAGACACACACGTTCGGGAGTCAACTTCCTCCCCTCTTTCTTTTTTTTATGTCCTCATAACCACCATATAGCCAAAGTACCGGAAGGAATTAACATAGAATAACTGTCTCAGTTTATAAGAAACTGGAAGGGATATGAGTCTAGCGGGGGCCAACTATCCCTCAGCTTTCAACCGTATTCCAAAAAGGCACAGAGTCTAAAATTTACCAAACTATGGCAAAACCTTGGGGTATTTTTTAGCAGCCAGGTGGGGACCGGGCATGAACCGGTTAACGGCTGTTCCATTGGTACCAAATATAGAAGCACCATTGGAGATCAATCATTGGACCCGGGAAAAAAAAAACAAAAAAAAAACAGGATAAGTCAATGAAGCCACGAGAGTAGATACCAAAAGGCCCTTTTACTGTGATTACCAGGTCTGGCCAGATCAATAACTGAGGTCTGCAAAACTGAGTTCTTCCAATCTCCATAAGTAGGAGGTAAAGGGTCTTTCCACTTTCTGCAGGATGGCGTAAAAGACTAGACATCTGGCGGTATGTTGTAAGTCTTCTAGGACTCCAAATACTATTAGAGGCAAATCTATGGTAACAGGACTTCCCAATGATTCTGTGAGAGAGTTGCTAATATCCTTCCAAAATGTGGTTAATACTGGACACTCAAAAAACATGTGTGTATCTGAAGCCGCAATCAAACCACATTTAGTACAAGATACTGACTGGCCTCCTGCAAACTTAGATAGTCTAACGGGGGAATAGTATGCCCTATGCAGGGTAAAAACATGATTTCTGCGAAGCCAGGATAGTTTGACAATGTTCCATAGAAGTTCGAACGAAGTCTTCCAAAGATTTTGTAAGTTCTGATCCACCAGGGCAGAGCCCCATAATGACTCTGGCAGAACAAAGTCCCCATCTGACTCCTCCAGAATGAAATTATACCATTTAGATATTTCTTTCCTTGCTGGACCACTGCTTAATAACTCAGTGATAAATGGACTATGCCCTCCGAGTTTAAACTTATTCTTATTGGCAGGAGATGTTGTATAGGCAACAGCCCAGCTATGGATCTGTATATATTTAAAGCATGAAAAGTTAGGGCCAATCTTAGCTTGCAGGTGTTCCCACGAAAGTAGATCTACCTCATAGAAGAGGTCGCCCCATACTTCCAGGCCGGCCTCTCTCAAAGGAGTTGCTAGAATGTCCTCAAGCCTGGCTGGATTTTCAGGCAAGTCCAACAACGGAGTTTTTTCACAGAGATAATTTACTTTTATGGTTTTCATGACTTCTGCCCATGTTCAGGCCAGACCCTGTAGAGTCTTCAGTTTAATTTTCTTAAAGATCTTTGGGTTACCAAACTTAAAAAGAAAACCAGAATAATTGATTCTTTCCCCATCCAACATGGCTGCATACATAAGACCCACACCTGAAGCTACGGGACCCTTCAACAGCATTCGTGAGTGAGATAATTGAAAGGCCCAAGCATAGAATCTTAAATCTGGAGCTGCCAAGCCACCCTTATCACGACGCCGTCTTAGTTTTTTCCAGGCGATCCGTGGAAGATGATTATTCCAAATAAAGGATGATATATTTGATTGAAACTTGGCTAAGGTTTTTGGATCGAAGTATAAAGGAATAGTGTTAAATAAAAAGGAAAGGTAAGAAAATGGAACACGCTATTAAATCAAATGACGATTTGATCATTAAAAAAGGTAGGAAAAGGACACACAGAAATATAATGACTATGCCCACACAGATTTATATTTACCTAGAATGGTGTGAAGACCAACCCTGGCCACGGGTCAGTTAAGAACAGAAACCCCGAAAGTTGCAGTCGCCAGTAGGCTTGCAGGTGCAGATCAGAATCAGGACAGGAAAAAACAGATTTGGATCAAGACCAGACCACCAAAGGTTAAGACCAGCACCCGCAGTTCAGTTGCAACGACCGCGCTACTCCCTCTCTGCAGCTAACAGTCAGAACCCCAATTGGGTTATCGAATTCACCAACAAAAGTGCTCCGCCAGCCCCTCAGGTTCCCGGACCCCGATTGGGTCAGCAAATCTTCTGACAGACTGCTCCGCTGCACCTCTGTTCTCTATCACCTATTGAGTGCGTTGGGCCAGTGACAGGTCAGCTATTCGGACAAGTCGGACAATTTCTCTAGCTAAACCTACGCTAGGTATACTATTTTCCAGGTCAGTGTACCACCCCCCAATGTTGCAAGTGTAAGGATCCCCAATTTCGATTGGACAACAGAGGAGGAGAGGTTGTCACACCACACCAAATTTTGATACTTCAGTGTTGAATATTAATTTTATGTTCCCACCCATTCATTTTATTTTCTCACGACATCTTTATTCCACCCAACAATGGAGAATTTAACATTGAATACATTGTAATAGAACGGGTACAGTTTAGCTTTCTCTAGCAAGGTGAGGGGTCAGCTTCCCAGGCGCATCCTGGCTTGTGACTGTCTTTGGCTTGGTTTCAATGACAAATGACTTCAGCTTCTCTTTGGAGTTTGTCATGCGCAGAAGGACTTTCAAAATGGAGTAACAACGTTCCCCATGCCCAAAGATTACGATATATGAAAAGTAGAAAGAAACATTATTAGAACACAGAATAAATGAATACACTGTATACCATGTATTTCTATTCTATACCCATTATCTTAATTTTAACTATAGCATTAGGATTAGGCAGAACGAACAGCTTGGCGAAAGCAGCAAGGCAAGCTTCTCGCATGTGAGAACATAGAGCAGCCATATTAGCCCTAGTGTGCAGAAGCAGCAGCTTCCCTCCAAATAACGAATACGTCATGTCATGTGAGTATGACAGACGCATGCGCAATAGAAACCCTCGCATAGCAGCAGCCATCTTAGATGCATGCGTATTAGGATTAGTACACACATAAGCAAGCTTCACTCGGACACCTGGTGTAGATGTAAAATATGCAAAATAGTAAAACAAACATGTTGGTTACTTTATTAACGTTATTCGAGGTTCATGAGTACGAGCAAGTTGCTTCATGTGCGAATCCTTGCTCCATCAATCCCCTCTTTGATGATATTTTATATCATCACTAATTAATTAAACAGATGCCAACTTGTCACATTGCACCCAACTCAATCTATTCAAACTTTCTATTTTGCTTCTTCTCATTATTACCATGAGAATTTTTAATTTTCTTGTATATCTTACTATTCATCTCTTCTAATTCGAGTTCATCAATATTTCTTTTTACTCCTCGCCTATTTACGGAGTATTTCTTTTTATGTTTTCGACATTTGCAACAAATTATTATACCTAGAACTAGTAAGCCTATTCCCACCATTGGCATCAGTATTCTACCTACAATACTCTTTCCTAAATTAGAAAGCCAACTACCTATAGAGGAGAGACCATCAGTGACCTCTTCCATGTACTATCAAACTCCAGTCGTTTAAGCTCTTTTTCCAAAGTAGTAATATTTCTTACATACCTCTTAATTTCAACACTTTTGTCTGGTATGTAAGTGTAACAATGTTGCACCTTCAACATTCTACAGACTCCGCCCTCCTTTGCCAATAATGTATCAAGAGCAAGTCGATTTTGTAAAACCATTGATCTGATCGCAACCAATTCTGTATTGACCATCAAGAACCCTCCAGCAGTGTCAGTTGATAACCGATCAACTACTGTTGATAATTTGCAGATTCTGTGTGTATTCAGAGCCACTCCCTCTGTAGGTATCAATGCACTAAATATATCACCTACAATTTCACCAAAACTAGCTCTTTTACTATGTACTAATCCATTAGTTTCTTCATTGTTTCCAGTGATTTTATCCACATGATATATTTTTAGGAAGACTATTCTGAAAGAACAACTCCCATACCAGTGATCTGGCAATTTGTAATAAGCCTTGTTCCCACATATATAATAGACTCCGGGAAACACAGGTTCAGTTCCATCTTTAAAACCCCAACCCCCAATTACCTTATAATTGTGCTCACACTCACTGGAACCAATGAATATATTGTTATAATAACTAGTTCTTTCTCTGTGGAGACAAAGTTTCCCCTTCTTTTCGAAATCCAGCAATGTAGCAGCATTAGCCCCACCATTTGAGGTGTTCCCCATGCGCTCAGCCCATTTAGGAATTTAATTGTTCTTGTCATTTACTTTTCTTTGGAAACTCTCTCTCCTTTTCTCAACCATATTCAAAAATATTTTCTCTTTTTCTTGTAATAAGCATGTTAAATTATTCTTGTGTGCGTCAGCTATATCTATTATACCTATAGTTAGAAAATATTCACTCATGTAACGTGCTACATTTCTAGTGGTATGTACAGGGTTTAGGTTTCTACGTATAGGAAGTTCAGAAAATATCACATCTAAATTATAATAATAATACTGTAAAGGTCCTTTCTTATAGAATAAACTAGCTAAAACACTACACTAAATTCCATATGGTAGTGGCAAATGGTGATAGGTAACACCTTCAGCTACCGAAGTAGGCAGTTTCATACAAACATAGCAATCTTCTATTTCCATAGCTTCTACATAGTGTACTAATAGGTTTGTAAATACATTCAAATGTGTTCTGTTTTTAATTCTCGTATAATGTAGTCCTTCCTCATCTGGTGCTTCTAAGTCTACCTTCTGTTGTCTAATACTAAGCACTTTTTCTTGTGTATCTACTGTTTTTGGTGTATCCTTTGTTTGTAACTCTTCTGTATCTAGTGGCAGTTGTTCATTAGTGTTCGCGTTTGTCTCTTTACTCATCATGTAAGGATAGCTATTGTTAGTCCTATCCAAACTATAAGTACTATTGCTATACTACATACACATACTCTACAGCATGTTTTTAAACAATTTCTTTTCGGTCTTCCATTGACAGTATGATCAGCCATTTCTGACTAAAGAAGATTCAACCCCTCTTTGTACCTTTTACACAGCTTTTTACCCTGTGTGTATTTCAGGTTGGTCTCACTTCTTCGTCAGTTTGATCAGTAATCAATTCTTCATCACTTTTGTCACTTATTTCTAGATTTTCAAAATCTTCCAAAATCTTCCAAAACAATGTAGGTCCACTCGGGGCCTTTGCAATTATTATTCAGTCTCTTTAACCGGGGACTTTTCCTTCTTGGTTGTATCATAGGTTGATTAGCTTGACTTGATATTTCATTTACTTGTTCAGGTTCTTCATCAATTGTTTTCAAACGCAGTCTCAGACAAACCTAGGCCATTTGTCTCCCTTTCTGAGCCTTTTAGCTGGCACTGTGTCTTGGCTCTCTTCAAATGTTCTTTTATTTTCAGTCAGTTGTGGCACATCTATTTCAATGCTGTTTTCTGTTTCCTTCCCTAACTGGCTCTGTCCAGGTCTTATTTCTGTTTCTTCTGCCTGGTCACTAATCTGGCCTTGTTCAGGTATTTGCTGAATTTGGATTTTGTTTGTTTCACCTTCTTTGTCCTGAACACAATTTTCTACTCCTGTCTGGTCCTGCTCAAGCTCTTCGAACCCTTGATTTTCTTCTGCTTGAGCCTCTGCTCTAATTTCTATCTGTCCCTTTTCAGGCTCAGGAGTTTTTGATGGAGTGTCAATTATCTGATCTCTCCCTATCTGGTCCTCCTTAGAATCACGTTGGACTTGGATTTCTATGATCTGAGTACCTTCTTCTACACCTGTCTCGTCCTCACTATCACTTTGTCTATCTAGATATGTTTGGCTTCTGGTTCTCACATATTCTGCAGGTATGTTGATTACTGGAATCCAATCATCTTGGCTGGTGCTCGGTTGTTCCTCTTCAGCTACTTCAGGATCGATATCTTGAGACCCCTCAGCTGCACAACCTTCAGCCTCAGTTTCATCAGGTTCAGTCACCTTTTTTGTATGACTGGCATGGATCCAGTATGGAACTCCTGCACACTTGCTGTGGTGGTAACCAAAATTACTTGACGTGGTTTTCCCCACCTCGGTGCTGGGCAAGTTTTTCGAGTATATTTCTTTAACACTACCCTTTCACCTGGGTTCAGGTCATGTGCTGGAGTTGCTGGCCAGGCGACAGCGTCTACCCCAACCTGGTGAGAGATAGAACGCACTTGGTCAGCCAGTTCTTTGCAGTACTCCAGTACTAAATCATCAGATATGCTTAGCAGTTTGTGTCCTGGCACCCATGCTTGCCGCATTGCTCTTCCCATCAGTATTTCATGGAGACTCAAGCCTGTGTTCCGATCTGGAATACTTCTGAGTCCCATCAGAACAAGTGGCAAAGCATCTGGCCACTCCAATCGAGTTGACTCATACATCTTTCCCAATCTTGACTTGATAGTGCCATTCAATTGCTCTACCACTCCAGACGCCTCTGGGCGATATGCACAGTGCAGCTTTTGCTTAAGTTTGAATGCTTCACAAATTAGATCCATTACTTCACTATTAAAATGTTTTCCTCTGTCTGATTCAATTCTTACTGGAAAACCGAAACGTGGTATAAGCTCTATAAGTAAAAGCTTAGCTACAGTGATGCTATAGTTCCTGTGTGTGGGGTAAGCTTCCACCCATTTTGAAGACAGACAGACAATGACAAGTATGTATTTTAGTCCTCGACAAGGGGGTAACTGAATGAAGTCAATCTGTAATTGAATAAAAGGACCTTCTGCCTTCCCAATTTTTCCTGGTAACACTACTGTTTTCTTTCCTGGGTTCATTTGTTGGCAAATCAAACACCTCTGGCAGAGAGCCTCCGCTATGTTCCTGAATTTCGCATTAAACCATGTTTGTCTGACCACACGTATCATAGCATCTCTTCCCAAATGAGAATCTCCGTGAATCAACCTAGCCATAGGAGACAGCAGACAGTCGGATAACACTGCCGTTTCATCAAGATAAACAATGACACCATCCTCAGCCCTTCTCTGACAACCTATTTTCCTCCATAGTTCCTTTTCTTTTGGTTCTGCTGCATTCTGCAAATCTCTCACTTCTTCCCATGTATTCATACCTTCCAGCAACATAAGATGGCAGCTGTTTCCGCCCACCTCAACCTTTTTATTAATAGCCATTTTACATTTTGCACAATGCTGGGCTATCTGGTCATCATATCGATTACCAGCTTTCCCTTTGTCGTTGCCAGATTTGTGAGCAGCACACTTGACCACAGCCACTTCTTTTGGTAACTGGATTGCTTCAAGCAAATCCTTTACATATTTTCCATTTCTAATCGGAGTACCTGAAGAAGTCAGGATCTCCCTTTGGATCCATAGTTAGCCATAGTCATACACAACTCCATAACCATATTGGCTGTCAGTGTATATGGTTACTTTCCAATTTTTCCCAAATTTACAGGCTTTTGCCAAAGCAACCAATTCAGCTATTTGTGCAGACTTGACTACGGGCAAATGGGATGCTTCAACTGGACCTCCCAATGTGCACACTGAGTAAGCAGCGCTCAGACCTCCTTCCTCATGTCTCATACAAGAGCCATCTACAAATAGTTCATATTCTGAATCAATTAATGGCTCTTCTCTTATGTCTGGTCATGGCTTCTACTGTACTCAATCAGATCAATACAGTCATGTTCAACCTCTCCCTTTACTTTTGCAGTATGTGACTTATGTAGCAGTGTTGCTGGGTTCAGGATATTACACCTAACAATGGTTATGTTTCCTGCATCTACAAGTATTCTCTCGTACTTAGTCAGCCGACTAGGTGTGAGATACTGAGTCTTAGTCCTTGTTAGCAAAATTACAACTGCATATGGAACATACACAGTTACAGGATGTCCCATAATAATGGATTCACTCTGCTCAAGGCTCATGCAAGTTGCAGCTTCTGCTTTCAGACATCCAGGTAATGCAGCTGCCACTGGGTCCAATGTGGAAGAAAAATATGCCACAGGACGTCTCACTAAACCATGAATTTGAGTCAAAACTGAAAATGCACAATTATCTCGGGTATCACCGAAAAGTGAAAAATCTTTTGAATAGTCAGGCATCCCCAATGCAGGAGCTGTACACAGACATTCTCGTAATTTTACAAAAGCAGACATGCTTTCGTCATCCCGCTCTACTGGGTCCTTGGCTCCTTTCTTTGTCATTTGTATTAATGGCTTGGCTAGTACTGCAAATCCCACAATCCATTGCCTGCAGTATCCTACAACTCCAAGAAACATCCTGATCTCTTTCTGGGTATTTGAAAAGTCCATGTTTTTAATTATTCTGATTCTTTCTGAGGTAACTCTTTTGACACCCTTTTCTATCTAGTGCCTCAGATATTTCACTGACGTGGTGCAGAATTGCAACTTGTCTGGTGACACTTTATGTCCTCCTTCACCTAAATGGTTCAGTAAAGCAATGGTATCAATAACACAGTCATTCCGGGTTTTAGACGCCACCAATAGGTCGCCTATGTACTGAACCAAGACTGACTGTCCAGGCAGTACTAATGACTCAAGGCACTTTTTCAAAATTTTATTAAAATTCGAGGGACTCTCTGTGTACCCCTGAGGGATATGATTCCAAACATAAACATGACTGTCGAATTCAAATGAGAAAAGCAATTTGCTGTCTGGGTGTAATAGAATCAAAAAAAATGCGTGACACAGGTCAATGACAGTAAACCATCCAGCCTCCCACCGTATCTGATATAAAATTACTGCAGGATTTGGCACAACTGGACAGCTTGGGACAACAATCTTATTAATCTTTCTCAGGTCCTGTACTACTCTGTACTTTCCACTCAGTTTCTTTATACCAATTATAGAAGAATTGCATGGACTGCTCATTATTTCTTGTAAAATGCCTGCTTCAACCAAACGTTTTATTTCTACTGCAACACCTGCCTTTATTTCTGCACTCATTTTATACTGTCGAGTATTGGGTGAACTGCATCTTCTCTTATTGTCACTTTTATTGGGTCAACATTCACCACTACTCCTACATCTTTTCCAGTAAAGTCCCATACATCTGGTGTTACCGTATGTTGCAGTTCTTCTGGTAAGCCTTTTATTGTCAGTCTTTTAATTTCTGTCTCTGGTCCTGCTGACATTAATTTATAAATTCCATCTTCGTCTGGGGTTTCAATTTCAACACCATTTGGGGTACAGAAAATAGTGCAATTTATTTTGCACAGTAAATCTCTTCCTAGCAGGTTTACTGGACTTTAATCACAGACAACAAATCTATGCATTTCTTTAAAATTGCCTATTCTAACTTCCATAAGTTCTGTAACTGGGGTACTAATTTTTATTTATTTTTTATTATTATTTTTTTTTTTTAAAACCTTTATTGTACAGAAAGTGCTCACAAATACGGGCCTACAACCCAGCGGGCTGGCCACCACATATCAAAAGCAGAATTAGCAGTACAAAAGCACCCACAGGATACGACAACACGAACACAGGAGACATAGGCCGAAAGCCATAGAGCAACCAGCATGGACAGGATACGTGAAGGTTGATTTTCTATTATGGGAACGGGAAGTACAGGCTCATGACGGGCAGTAAGTCAAGCAAAAAGGGGGGGGTCGTGGTGAGCCGCGAACAAGCGATCACAAAGAGTACAGGATAAATCCGACAAGAACTGAACATGTTGAGAAAAACAATTCCAACGGAGGCACCACTAGGAGAGGCAATGGCGCTCGCCGTCCAGCGCCCACCCACCACAGCTACAACCCAACTTAACAAACAGACACAAAAACAGGCCCATCGTATAAATCAATACGAAACACACCCCAATAAAAGGAGAGAGATCCCTCACGAAAGAGGGAGGGGAAGGAAAAAGAAAAAGGAAGGGACTCCTCCTCAAACACGTGCCCCCCGGTGAAAGAAACAGGAAAACATCAGCCGGCACACAGCATCCATTAGAATCAGTGACAGGAACACACAGTGAGCCGTAATCACAATAAGACCGGAAGGCCAGTACAACCGAAACACCCCAGGGGAACACATGACAAGAGGGAGTCCAGAAAAAGAGAAGACTAAGAGCCATAGAACAAAATAAGGGGAAAAAAAAAAGGGGGGAAAAAAGACCCCCCAAAGTGACAGCCCCCCCCACCCACCCCGCAAGCCCACCCTGCACCCCTGCAGAAGGCTATGGCCTACCCCCCGGCAGCGTGCCTGTCGCCCAAATCAGAACCCGAAATATAGAAGAGCAAAGGCAAGACGGAAACATAGGACAAAAAAGAGGGGGGGAAAGGGAGAAAGGAAAAGAAAACGCACGGGAGAGGGCCATAGAACAGGATCATCAGCACCCACCCACCCGCCTGAGGAAAGGGAAGAGCCCTCGGGAAGTCAAAGAAATATAAGGATACACTCCAGGAGCACCACAAAGTCACACAAAGTCATATCGTTACATGCCGATCATCCAACCATTACAAGACTACCGTACACAGAGCAGGTCGTCTCAGCCCTGTCCTTGTTTGTCCAAAGTTGTAGTCGTCTGATTCACCAAGAACCAGACCGCAAGGAACAGAAAGCAAAGAACAGGGAGATCAAACGGCAGTCCAGAGAAGATATGTGGAGCAGAACCCGGATGATCCGGAAAAGTCAGAGAACATTGCAAGCTATGCAGGCACAGTTTCAGGGACAGTTCGAGGAAGGCCGACCCAGCGGGGCCGGCACAGGAGCCAGGGTCGGTCAGTCGAGGCGAAGGGAGGCAAAAAAAATCACCGAGTCCAGTCCGGACGGGACCCGGCCCCCGGAACAGTGGCGCAGGAGATAGCACAGGACGATGAAGGGCAGCGGAACTCCGCACAGCCACAGACGCGGCCTTCGCCGGGCCCCCACTTCCCAGGATAGTTCCAGCCGCACCCTGCAACGGCGACGAAGCCGCACCCAGTTTAGGGGGCCCAAACGGCCCGAAGAGAGGATCCACCCCCAGGATGACGACGGGTGCGGCCACCGAAGCTCGCCAGGAGTGTAGGGCGTCCAGGATGCTCTTAAGTGTAGGAAAACCTTTACAGCATCCGGCACCCGGGCCATGTGGCGGGCCTCCAGCGCTCGTCCAGGCCCGGCTAGGACATTCAGGGTCGGCCGCCATCTTGGAAGCCCGGTGGGGCCGCGGCGTCCGCCAACCCCGTCCGGGCAGCAGCGAGGCAAATGAAGCCCAGCCGACCAGCAGCAGGGCACCTCCAGAGCAGAAAGGGGGGCCACCAGAAGAAGGGGGATCGCCGGCTCCCCGGTGCCGCCGGCCCCGTTCTCCGAGTCCGGGTGGAGGGAATCAAAATGGCCGGACCGGAGAACAAAGGGGGAGCAAGCCGAATGCACGGTCAGCCCCGTCAATGAAAGGCAGCGCCTCCACCCACGCCCACCGGTCCGCCGGAGCCGGCCAGCAAGTCACAGCCGGCCCACACGCACAACGGCCCCCACGACCACGGCCACTGCTCCATCAAGGGCCGATCATCGCGCTCCGCCCCATCCGGGCGCCGCCGAGAGGATCCAAGCCAGCCCGCTCCGGAGGCCCCGAAGCGAGCGGGAGCGCATTCAGGATCCACGGCACCCAGGGACAACCGGAACAACAGGTGAGTGCCTGCAAGGTATCTGAACGCTACAGCATAGCAAAGAGGACTTCCCGGGGCAGGATAACAGCAGGATATATGATAAAAACAGGCAGGCGAACGGAGCCGAGCTAAAACGCGGCCATCTCGGACGCGAGCTTGGGGTACTAATTTGTTTATTAGAAACACCCACTACTTGGATCGCTTCTCCTGAGAGGGGTATGTTTGGAACGTCTGCTGTTCTCACAGTAGAATGGGAAGCACCAGTGTCCAACAGAAAGGTGACATTATTTCCTTCAACCTTTCCTTCAATGTATGGCCCTGACTGGTCTACCGGCAAGGAGGTGCCAAGCACGCACTCCTCGTCCTCCCCCCTCAAGCACCGTCAGTAAGATTCATCACAAAAGAATGTATCACTTAGAAGAAATTGTGAAGTTGCTGTATCTCTTCTTTCCCTTCCTTCCCAATTTGTGGTATCTACACTCTGTTGTGCTTTGCTACTGTATTTTGGCATAGGTGGAGGGGGTAACTGGTTCTGTATTACCTGCTGCTGGGTCTTCCGTGGCACCTCATTCTGCGTCTGTGGATTTAAACCATGAATCGGCACATTACCACTCTGCACAGCCGTACACTCGTCTTTTCAGTGCCCCAACTTACCGCACCCGTAACATGGGAATTTCCTCTTCGCATCCTCCCTATTGAATTTTCCTCTTGGCCTTCCTCCACTTCCATCGCCCTGCTTCTGATTGCTATTTATCTGGTTTAACTGTTGTTCTTTTTGTTATGCTAATTTTACTTGTGCCCACATGACTTTTTCTTTCAACTCTTTATGTTTATTTTCTAGCTCATCTTCATAATATTTGGCATATTTGAGGACTTCGTCTATGGGCTTAGCCTGCCAACAAATTTTATTATCTTTAATCCATTGTGAAATTTCAAGTTTAATCCTAACACAAATCGATAAATGAAATGCATCATATCCTTCATGTCGATGTTATCTAGTCCGCTGTACTGTTTGAATACCTGCAATAGACGTTCATAATATGCATGCGCAGACTCGTCTTTATTCTCGGTGGTTCTCTCTATTCTCATCCAGTCTGTCTCTTTTGCAGTCACATTTCCTTTAAGGTAAAGTATTACCTGATTGTACTTCTTGATGTCTTCCTCGGAAGGTGCCCCTGTCTTTGGGTCTCTAGGGTACTCAGCACTGGGCCAATCAACAGCAATTTTACATTCTGTCCATAAATCTACTGGAACTACAATGTCAAATAATCCATCTAAGTCTTTCAAAAGGCACTTTGAAACCTTTACAAATCTTTCGAGTTGTCTGTACCATTCTACAGGTTTTTCAGGAAGTTTTGGAAAATCATTTATAAATGACACAATATCCTGTCGGGACCATGGAACATGTACAAAACCTCCACATGGTACCTCTCGCATAGGACATAATTTTTCCACTTTTTCTGCTTCTTTTAAAACATATTCTGAAGTCATTTGTTTTGATCGAACCTCTTCCTTTTTCTTTGCCCACCTGGCTTTCCATTTTTCTAATTCTCCCCATTTTTGTAACAATGTTAGTAGCTCTCTTATCTGCACTTTTCTTCTGGACACATTCATGTTTTCTAAATCTTTGTCAGAAAATTCTGCTCGATATGGTTTTTGTAATACTTTAGATTTACCAATGTCAAATCCCGTGCTAGCTGCTGTGTCCATTAACTTTTCATGAAACACCCTTGTATTTCTAGTAATGCTTTTACAAATAAATAATAGTTCATCTTCACTAAGAGTATTTAATTTGTCAAATCCCACATTTCCAGCCATTAGTTCCTCCAATTTGATTCTTAATTTATATATATCCAATGGTTTTGGCTGTGTTTTTGGTATCTCTATTTCTCGTTTCCATCTATCTATTTTTTCAGGAGTTACTACAGTTGCACTTCTCGTACCTGAGGATGTCTCCATCTGTACTTCTCTTAAATTTAAAGGAGTGGTTTTTCTAATTGAACTACTCTCTGGTTCTCTTATTGGTAAATCCATTAAGGAGATTACTGACTCACATTCACTTGCCTGATCATCTACTATCAAAGGTTCTTTTCTTGGCTGTACTACTGATGTATTTATAACTGGAGCTTTTGGGCTAGCTTGCTCATCTCCATACAAAGGAACAACTGGGCCAATAGTTACTGGAATTGTCAGAGCTTCGGGACTTGTATTTAATTGAGAAATTTTCTGAATCAATTCACTTCTCTGTTTATTTAATGCTTCACTTTCTCTTTCTTGTAATACCCTCTCGATTGAGGTCTCATGTACCATTTGCGGAATTAAAGGTCGTTTTAGAAACGGGGCATTTGGATTTACTGTACTCGGTTCCTCATTATAAGGTGGTGGATTTTTCATTAACAAATCCCCCATATAATCATCGTCTGAATCACCACTAGTCATTAAATGCTTTGTTTTCTCCGTCCTTTTACTTCCAGTGGGCTCTTCTAACGTTAATACAGGATATAATCCTTGCACTACGATGTTCTGTCTCCATTGCTTCATTTGCTTATCTCTAGTTTCTCGTGGGAATTTAGGATAGAACTTACTCAATCCTTTGTCGGTTCTAAGTCTGTCTCGCTCAAAAGCCTCAATCTCTCATTCTTCTAGTGCCTCCAATTGCGTTAGTCTAGGTCTAGGATGTAAATCATTCATTCGTGTCCTTAAATTGAACAAAATTCTGCCATTAAACGTGCCATCTAAGGGAAATGCCAAAATTCCGTAATTTTTAGTGTATTCCACCCAATTCTCTAACCATACACAAGTTTGGTAACCCCTGTCAAACATCATAAATGATGCGGGAGTATTTGGTGGTGGAATAATAACTCCTTCTCTAGTTTTAATTGGTTTATCTTTTTTAAAGAAATTCTTAACTCTGTTTACAAATGACATTTTTCTTTCACTTCCATACATTTTGTAAGGTCTGCCTCTTAGCATCTGCTCTCTAGCAAACCCTAAGTATCTTCTATCAGGTCGAGTTTCTGGTTGCCCTGGATTTAAATACCACATATTTTTTAAAAAAATCTTGAAATCGTACGATAACTCTCAGATTTGTTTCCAAAATACCTCCAATGCTAGCGCATCTATTATTTTCTTCAACCAATCAACAATGTGGTTTCAAATAGTTTCAACCAATGATTGCGCGGCTTTTC
Organism: Lissotriton helveticus; assembly: GCF_964261635.1. Lineage (NCBI taxonomy): Eukaryota > Metazoa > Chordata > Amphibia > Caudata > Salamandridae > Lissotriton > Lissotriton helveticus. The sequence continues at coordinate 820,521,293 of NC_136057.1, forward strand.
TCGTGAGATGAGTTCCCACACTCCTGTGCTCACCCCTCCTTTACAATACTATCTCAGCTACACGCCCGCTGTCTCAACCAATACCAGCGCGGCTCTGAGTGACGTCAGCGCAGCTCCACAACTGACTCCCTCCTTCACAAGGTAATGCAAAAACCCAATTCTTTTATTTTAAAGTGCAATTCTTTTTTAATCAACAACGTAAAAACATTCGCCACTGTACTCGAGTGACTAAAAAGGAAAGATATATTTGACTGCAAGTAAATCCCTTCCGTTTACTATTCATATACTACGAGTAGATCCCTTCTGCCTACCCTTCACACAAGCATTAGAGAACCTGCTACTCCTTCAGACTCATCCACTCCGGGATATATACTAAGTCCAAAGTTTCACCAGCGAACCCCTTTGCTATCAATCAAGCTCAGACAAACCTGATACTCCTTCCGTGTGACCCTTTCTAGGTGATATCACACTAAATGTTTTGCTAGCTAACTCTTTGCTATCATTTATTCATACATTCATACAGAAAACCCTAAATAGTGCTTCCGGTTTTACCTAACCATGCACTAACTTCCTGCGAGTAAGTGACCTCACTGCGATGTGGCTTCCATTTACAACCCACTATTCTGCCCCCGGGGATTCCAGACAAACATATAACAGGTACAAACGATTTTGGTTAATACATAAAATTCATGAATATCAACAGTCAATATAACTTCAAAACATTCCAAATGATATCACATTTGATCGATCAATCAATGATAATGTTTTCATAACCAACTGACTAACTACCTTTATTTAACTAATCCCTAACCTTTCCTCTGCTACCAAAGAAATATACTGATAGAGTGCGCAGGTCACCCGACTATAAATTTACCATACTCACCTGGGCCCATAATCAATTACACATTTCTTAAATCAGGTAACCTACGCTCTGACTATCAGATATTTTACCTACTAGGTCCTATAACATTGACTTACCAATCCTTGTCACTGGTACCTGTAACCTATTGGATCAGGGATTTAGTTTAAATTAGGTAGCAAATAACATATGTACTCATATAATAACCACAGACTCGGAGAAAGGTTTAAACTCTATATCTAAACTTCATCAATGGTCATGATCCATAGATTGAACACAATAAGACTCTCAATAACAAAAATCAGAAATAATGTATAGCTATGCAAAAGATATATTATGCCAATCATTTAGCAATGTAAAGGGAAGGTAAAACAGGGAACATGCTATTAAAAATTTAAATAGACTTGCACAATTTGTCTTAAGGGTGGGAAAGAGAAGGAACATGCTATATAACACAACTTTAAGCAATTATCAAAGGATGGGTAAGAAGAGAGAACATAATATGCAATCACGAAAAATAATTTGAGCATATAACTATAGGGAAGGTAAGAAAATGGAACACACAGATTTATATTTACCTATAATGGTGTGAAGACCAATCCTGGCCATGGGTCAGTTAAGGACAGAAACCCCGAAAGTTGCAGTCGCCAATCAGGACAGGATAAACCAGATTTGGATCAGGACCAGACCACGAAAAGTTAAGACCAGCACGCACTGCGCTGCGCTGTGCTACACCCTCTCTGCAGCTAACAGTCAGAACCCCGATTGGGTTATCGAATTCACCAACAAAAGTGCTCCGCCAGCACCTCACCTTCCCGGACCCCGATTGGGTCAGCGAATCTTCTGACAGAGTGCTCCGCTGCACCACTTTTCTTGATCACCTATTGAGTGCGTTGGGTCAGTGACAGGTCAGCTATTCGGAAAAGTCGGACAATTTCTCTAGCTAAACCTACGCTAGTTATACTATTTTCCAGGTCAGTGTACCAGCCCCCAATATTGCAAGTGTAAGGATCCCCAATTTCAATTGGACAACAGAGGAGGAGAGGGCGTCACACCACACCAAATTTTGATACTTCAGTGTTGAATATTAATTTATGTTCCCACCCATGCATTTTATTTTCTCACGACATCTTTATTCCACCCAACAATGGAGAATTTAACATTGAATACATTGTAATACAACGGGTACAGTTTAGCTTTCTCTAGCAAGCTGAGGGGTCAGCTTCCCAGGCGATCCTGGCTTGTGACTGTCTTTGGCTTGGTTTCAATGACAAATGACTTCAGCTTCTCTCTGGAATTTGTCAAGCGCAGAAGGACTTTCAAAATGGAGTAACAACGTTCCCCAGGCCCAAAGATTACGATATATGAAAAACATTATTAGAACACAGAATAAATGAATACACTGTATACCATGTATTTCTATTCTTTACCCATTATCTTAATTTTAACTATAGCATTAGGATTAGGCAGAATGAACAGCTTGGCGAAAGCAGCAAGGCAAGCTTCTCGCATGTGAGAACATATAGCTGCCATATTAGCCCTAGTGCGCAGAAGCGGCAGATTCCTTCCAAATAATGAATACGTCATGTTACGTGAGTATGACAGACGCATGCGCAATAGAAACCCTCACGTAGCAGCAGCCATCTTAGATGCAAGCATATTAGGATTAGTACACACATAAGCAAGCTTCACTTGAACACCCCGTGTAGATGTAAAATATGCAAAATTAGTAAAACAAACATGTTGGTTACTTTATTAAAGTTTCTCGAGTTTCATGAGTACGAGCAAGTCGCTTCATGTGCGAATCCTTGCTCCATCACAGGTGTTAGAAGCTGTCTCTTCCACCACACCCTTATCTATCAAATCCTGTATTATTGACATTAATGTCTTTTCACCTGCTGGGGAGATTTTATACTGTGGAATACGAGGCAACCGAGCATTCGCTTTTAACGTAATAGAAACTAGTTGAATATTCAATAAACCTACATCAGTATCACCGGTTGCCCACAACGTGGAAGGAGTGGCCGCCAGCTCCGGAGGGAGCTGGCCGTTTTTTCATAAAATTCTGTTTAATACATTGTTCTGGTGAATGAACCGTCAAATATACTCCATCCGGAGAACAATACATTTTGGCATGCATCTTTTTCAACAAACCCAATCCCACTAAATTTTCCCCACATTGCGAGGTCAACAAAAATGGAGAATCCACTGTAACTGAACCTATCATAAATGAGAGTGGCTTCAAAATGGGGCTTACCACTGGAATACCAGAAAATCCGACTGAAACATTATTATGTCCGGACAGAGCAGCCCCTGGGACCAATGAACAAGTGTCTGAACTATTCATTGCACCCGTGTCAGCTAAAAAGTTTTCAGAAATTCCCATTATTTGTCCTGTAACATAAGGCCCCTTCTGGTCAACGGGTACTGACACTTAGCCCCTTCTCTGTCCTTGGCTGTCCTATGCACAAAAATATTTATCCGATTCATCCATTCCATAATCTTTGTTGTAATACTGCCTCCCATTAGGATTATCAAAATAATTCCCTCTGGACTCACCTCGTATCACTTCGTCCCTTTTCATATCACCACGATCAACGCCACCCCATCCTCTGCCTCTACCTCTGCCTCTTACTGCTCCGTTCTGTGCTAAAAGGAAAGGACACTGAGCTCGCCAGTGCCCTTCCTGCTTAAAATAAACACACTGATTCTGACCCAAAGGAACAGCCAGACCTTCTCCTCCCCTTCCTGCTCCTACCCCTCTTGGAACAAACCCTCTCCCTCCCCCCGGGCTCCTTCCACGTCCCCTGGCCACTTGTTGTAATAATACACAAGTTTTAAGATCCTTAGTCGTTTTATTGGATTTGTCTTTACTCTCATTTTCCCTATGCTCATAATATTGAGCAATACTTAATTTGACTGAAGGAGTAGAGTTGGTCCAAGTACTTTCAGCAGCCTGGAGCCGTGATGATATCTCCGGCAACAAGTTAGTCACAAACCGATTAACGAACAATCTTATTCCCCCTTCTACCCATAAATCCTGTCCACTGAAATCAATAAACACGGCTTCATTTTGAGTAAAGAAATCTGATACGCTTTCATCCCGTCAGTTTATCCCAATCCACCTTCCGGGGTGGGATTAAGGTGTGCATATATGTAATTATTCGGCCAGGAAGGGCCACAATCTCAGCTCTAGGTTTATCTCCAGGTTTTCTTTCCCCATCCCAGACTTTAAATTGCTCCCACGTCCCCCCTAACTCGTTAGCGTGAGGTTGGTCATGTACCTGGCGCCACACATCAACTGGAACCAACAGTCCAAAAAATAATTCTATGTCAGCCAAAGTCAACACAGCTGAAGAAGCCGCTTCAGTGAGCTCTTTGTAATAGGCGGTGGGCTTTTTAAGCAAGTCAGTTAAATGAGACTTTAAGGAAAGGACCTCACTTATCTTCCTAGGAGTATATACCCACTGTTCATGAAAACGGGCTTCAATACGGACCTGGATGACCTGGTTGGCATTATCTTTAAGTTCCGGGATTACGGGATGGTAAATGGGATGGACTTCTCGCATGGGATACTGAGAATGCCATGTTGGACATTTTGTAAATAATCTTAACCGATATCGCTAAATGGTGACCAGGTTCCCATATACATGTTCCTGTCCTAGTTCAAACTTATGGGCCGGTCCACTATATCATATAGAACCTGCAGAGACCTCCCATCCTCGAAACATTGTTCCCATAAAGAAATCAGCCGATTAGCCATAGTTTCTAGCGCATATTGCTGCATAACCAGTTTGTAATCCTTCATAGTTCCCCAAATATCCTCAATAGTGTAAATAGCATTCCACACCTACTGAGACGCCTGATCTATCACCATTTGCTTTTCCTTACATCCGACAACAGCATGTGTATATAATCGTCGAACGCCCCCTGTCCCAAAAGCATGGGAGGGGGTCGAATCTATCCTGGCAGGTGTTGAAGTGGCCAAGCCACAGAAGACGAAGGAGAGGTCAATGTCATTGGGCACATGACAGAGGTCAATGAGTCATCTGTCAATAAAGCAGCCATCGTAGAGGAAGGAGTAAAAACGGTCCCTGTCGCCATAGTAGTGGCAGGGGTCACAGTGGCCGTCGATAACACGACAGGTGTGCCGGGGGCACTGGCCAAAGGAATCGCAGGATACACCCATTGCGGAGCATAAGGGGGTGGAGGACGAGTATCTAATAAGTCTTCCATTTCATTCTCCGCCTCAGGTCGAGCTATGTAACTTTTATCAGCCTGTAATGCGAACTGTCTATGTAAACATTCTAACTTTTTCTCAGTTTATTTTTTTCATCATATGCTATAGCCTTTTGAGTAATGGTCTGACCATTCTGTATTTTTAATAATTTCTCTTCCCTAATTCGGTGACGTTTTGCTTCTTTTTGCCATAATCGCAAGGAATCAAACATTCCCTGCCGACTTCTTTTAGAGAACAAACGATCCTGTAAATACTGTATTTTCTTTTCATCAAAAGACCCAGTAACGGGCTATTGTAGTTCTTCATTATACTTGGTATATTTGTGCCATAGATTGCTAAATAAAATGGGCGTAAGGCCATGTTTTACATACATATGAAAATTTGGACTGCCTTCCGGTGGGGCAGGCTGACTTTCATCTAATCGTGTACTTTTCCGCCGACAACAACATCCAAAACATATTTTACTAAAACACGACATTTTTAAGTGATTACTCGTCACACTTCATCACAAACAATCAGAACATGGCCATGTTTCATTCACCCTCAATTTTCGTCGTCTTTACACCCACCATACACACAAGTTTAAGCACACAACCTTTCACAATTAGGGAAAATAGTAAAAGATGGTTTGAATGTGCACCTAAATGGCCTGCATATCAGTTAAGCAACATAAGGTTAGGGGGTAAGACGATCCCTATAGTAATACACTGTCATGAAAAGAAGAAATGTAGGGTTGCTTTTTAAAGAGCTTTAAAGGCATTACATCAAACCTGTATCCATCCTTACTTGCTTCGTCAAGGGACTATGTCCAGAAACATGCCTACTTGATTTGCCATAATCCTACATTTTAGCGGGGCTAGCGCTGAATGGCATCTAAAACGAGGGTTGCTATCATCACTTGACAGTATCATGATCACATCATAAATGGACGTAAGTTTGTGTTGTTATTGATGATTAGTAGGGCTGGGCAGAATTTCGGTAATCGCGTTGCGCAAATCTCTGCAAAAGCGCCGAAATCTCCACAAATACACGGGAATATCGCGAACACGCAGAAGTGCTTGCCCCGCCTGTTTGCGATGTTTTTTGCGTGCTCGCATTGGAAATGTGTCGCCAACTTGGCCATGCGGTAGCCAATGGGCCCAGTCATCTTGTTTTCACTTGTCCAGCCCGTACACGATGCCTATTTCCTGTTCCGAGTCACGTATTGCATATCAGATAGTGTAGGGCTAAAAATTACTATTCTAACTCCCGTGATTGCAACAGTAGGGTAAGTGTCAGATAGTGTAAGAGTACTATGCATTGTAATGGTATGCATTGTAATGACTTGCGATGTAATGTCTGCATTGTAGTGACATGCATTGTAATGACATGCTTTGTAGTGACATGCAATGTAATGGCTGCGTTGTAATGACATGCGATGTAAAGGATGTTGCGATGTAATGACTGCTATGTAAAGGTAGTGTGATGTAATGCCTGCATTGTAAAGGTTGTTTTCCGCTCTAACCATAGCTCCTTGCCTAATTTCTGAACAATCCTGGTTGCTAATTTTAATATTTTTAATTGGCTAGCACACCCGCTGATTAGCAGACCGGAATAGGGGAGGGTAAAAACTTGCAAGGGCTCAAACAAGTAGCAGGTATATAAAGGCCCCTGCCCACCCTTGAAGTGACTGACCTGGAGGGGGATTTCCTTGGATGCTATGCTGCTGCTCACTGAGATGTTCCATTGCATGTAATTTGCATTGACACAAGAGCAGCATCTGTGGACAAACTAGCCTCCACATATGGTGCAAGTAAAAAATGCACAGGGCACCGATCCTTCCATGGCCTTGCTCCCCGCAAGAGCACAGAGACACCAGGTGCATCCAGTGGATGCTTTCCACATGTCTGGTAAGTTTTTCTGCTGACATCACAAACCTGGTTGTGCCTTAAAAAATACAACTACCTTTTTAAAAACAAGATTGGGAGGTATTATATGCAGGCTTGGATTCTATACATTCTTTGTAAGAAAGCTGGTTGTTAATTGGGGTGGAGGTGAGTCCACAATACGGCAATATAATGTCAAACTTCTCAGTGTAAAACATGGTTTGGATAATTTAATCTTGGGCTCCACCCACCCTATTATACTTGTGCTTAGGCAGGCAGGATTTCCGTCATGTTTGTGATGGAGTACCTATCAGCCAAACTCTAAATCGGACCCTTGGGGGCCGATTATGAGTCTGGTGGTTAAAGGACTGCCAAACTCTTAGGGGCGCTGTGGTCTCTTGACCGCCCTATTATGATGAAGACAGTGGGACCTTCATTGCCCGGCCACAGATGCCAGGGAACTGCTATTTCCTAGCGGTGTTCCTGCAATCTTTAGGTCACAATAGGCTTGGTGGAGCATATTACGAGTTCCTCTCTACCAGCAGTGTCATGGCGGTTCTTACTCCATGAACCCCACGGTGGAGAGGAAACAAAAACAGGGGGCCCTGCCTCCTCCACATGGGGATGCATGCAGGTGAGCACAACATGTGCCCTCGTGTATGCATGCACCACAGTACCTACACAAAAGGAATCAAGAGTCCATCTGTCCAACTGTTTTGGGCGCTCTCATTACAGGCCCATTTTAAGGGCACCCCCATGGGAACATTAAAAAAAGCCCATCAGACTGGAGAAAATTCCTTATCTGGCGGGCAGCCAGACCATGGCTTTGGTGGTGTTGTGGCGGGGCGGACTCTGCGGTGTACCACCAAAGTTGTAGTCAGGCCCTTAGTCTTGTACATGGCGCTCGTAATCCTCCAGCAGGTCTGAAGCGCATGAAGTTTCTTTGAAATTGGAAGTCTTTGCCTTCAGGTCTTGCTGACTCTCCAGAGGTCTTGGAAGTTCAGTAGTGTCCCAGCTTTTCCGAGGCTGTTGAATATTGGAGAAGTCCAGTTCTGCTCAGGTTTGCGCTGTGCAGCAGAGGAGATGCATTGGTTCTGTTGAATCCACAGATGGGTTGGCAGGGCACCTTCCGGCCCCCTTTCAAAGGTCCATGACTGGGGTGGCACCATTTGGAAGGATAGGACTCACAGTTGCAGAGTCCAGGTGCTTGTTACCAAAGGCTATGACTTGGAGTCACTCTGTTGGTTCTGGTTGCAGGTCCAGTCCTTCTTACCCAGGCAGAAGGGCAGAGTGGCAGCATATCAGCATAGCAGGGCAACAGTCCGTCAGGTCAACAGTGCAGTAGAGTGGCAGTCCTTTCAGCAGTACAGAAGTCCTTCTTCCTGGCAGAGTCTTCAACAGGTACAGAAGTGCATTGAGGAGTTGGTGTCTAAGGTCCAATATTTATACCTGATGCCTTCTTTGAAGTGGGAGAAGCTTCAAGAGGATTCCTTTTGAAGTGCACAGGTTTCCTGTCTCCCTTGCCCCGGGTCCAAAAAGGGAGAATGCAGCTCTTTGTGTGAAGGAGGGACACAGCCTATTGAGTGTAAGTTGGGCTGTGCCCGTCTCTACCTCCTCTCCTGCCAGAGATAGCCCATACAGGCACGCCTAAGCTATCTATTGTGTGTGGGTGTCTGGGAGGAATACACAAAGATCAACTGGCAACTACACGTAGTCATGAGACCCAGAGACAGGATGCAGGCACTGAATGGCTGAGGCAGGAAGGAAGGAAAAGGTCAATTTTTAAAAAGTGGTATTTTCTAAATTGTAATTTAAAATCCTATTTGACCATATATGTATGTGAATGTTTCATTACAATTCCAAAGATCAAACTTGAACTGTTTACCTGTTCTAATTTAGAGATCATCCTTACTAAATGTAATAAGGCAACCTCAATGTTGTACTATGGGAGAGGTAGGCCTTGAAATAGTGAATAAAAAGGAATATAAGAGTTTTTCACTATCAGGATAAATAAAACATATCAGTACATGTCTCATTTTTTTTAAACATTGCACCCACCTGTGGCTGTGGCTGTTTAGGGCCTACTCTAGGGGTGATGTATATATTAACTATGATGGTCTGTGCCTAGCAAAATGTTTTATGTTGGCAGTTTGAAATGGCAGTTCAAAACTGGATGCACCTGATGCAATGGTAGTTCAGAGACATTATTTAAGGGCTAACAACTAATTGTGTGGCACATCAGCGCTGAAGGCCCACTAGTAGCATTTTCATGTACAGACCCTGCATACAGGAAGTACCACTCAAGAAGGGACTTGAAAGTAAATTAAAGAGGCCATTTGGGAAGAAACAAATGTTACCATGTTTTGAGGAGTGAGCACACACACTTTAGCACTGGTTAGTTGTTGTAAAGTGCACAGATCCCTAAAGCTAAGAAAAACGAGATCAGAAAAATATGGAGGAGTAAGGCAAAACGTTTTTGGGGAAGACCACCCTAATCTGATAGGTCTAGAAGCATTGCACATGAGTGAGAATTGCAGAAATCAAATATCCAAATAGTCATCTAAAAGCTATAAATATATAGCAAATCCCAAAAATAGGTATGCTGACATTCTTAACTGTGATTGTACCTATTATTGCTATTATAAAAAGAAATACTGAAGGACTCTAAGGCATGCAAGAATCCTTCCCTATATTGGCAGCTAGGGAAGCTATTACTGTACAACTTGTAATAACCACTAAGTACAAACAGCTTATTGCCCACCTCTATAGACCAGTTACCAGATGGTCCAACAGTAGAGACATTTAATTGCATTAGAGAGGCTTGAGTAAAGATATACAAAAGGAATACAATGAATAACAAAGCAAAACAGGTGATTACTTTTGTCTTTTATATCTTTTTATTCTTTTTCACCATAAAATGTAAACAAAAGCGTGGCCTAGTGTTCTTTTTGGGTATCAGTGTGTCAGTACAACTAACCCTACTAGTCTTATCTGCCGCATTCTGTAAATCTTGTTCTTTGTATCCCCTAGCCTTGAACCTGGAGATGGTCTGGATAATATGCGATTCGAATGAGCAATTCTCACTGCAGTTTCCCCTAATTCTGATCATTCACATCTTCAAAGGGGATGGTTTGCTGGGAGCAAGGAGGATGTGCACTGTCTTGGTGTAGAATATCAATCACTGCTGTTTCCTTTCTGAACAGGGTGCTATGAACTGTATTGCCAGAAACTTACAGTTCTACATTCAAGAACTGGATTCTCAGATAGCACATTTTCAAGGTAAAGGTGACATATGGATTGTCATTGTGTTATCTGTTGTATGATTTCATCTGCATCCCTGTTCCAGTCCTGAAGATGATATTGCCATCTATATAGTGTCCCCAGTAATGGATCTCATTAGTTCAACTGTTTTGCAGTAACTGGGTCTCTCCAGATCCTTATTTTTGAAACTGTGATGCTATTTTGAAATTTTACTTTGTTAATTGAGTTTTATATAGCGCTGGCTAGACCCAATGGTATCCGAGCGCTTTACATGAGGTACAACAAAGTTACAAAATTACATCAGTTAACAGGTTACATAAGTTACTAGTAAAATATTTAAAGAGCATAGGAGATGAGATAAATGGAGCGTAAGAAGGGTAGGCAGTAGGGTGAATTGGTAGGAGGGAGATACGATGGTGAGACAAAGGAAAGTCTGCCCTAAGTCTGGCTGGGTAGGTGACGACCTAGGGGGAAGTCCATGGCCTATCTCCTCTTTAGCTATCAGGTAGCTCCACCGGACATCAGCCAAATAGCAAGGTCTCGGTTAAAAGAAAACATTTTAAAGAGCATAGGAAGATGAGATAACTGGAGCGTAGAAGGGTAGGAGGAAGGGTAAAAGGGTAGGAGGAGAATACAACTGAGAGACGAAGGAAAGTCTGCCCAAAATCAGGCTGGGTAGGTGATGGCCGAGGGGGAAATCCACAACCCATCTCCTCTTTAGCTAACAGGTAACTCCACCGGGCATCTGTCAGCTAGTTAGGTCTCAATGGTCGGAGGAAGATCCCAAAATTTATGTCATGATGGGTGAGCCAGATGGGGGAGGTAGGTGGGGGAGCCTCGCTGCTGTAAGCTCGATGTGCCAGTTCAAGTAGTCAGGTGTGGGTGGAGGAGCTTCTCTATTTGCTGCAGTCCGGTGAAGCGGGAAGGGGGTGGGTGGAGGAAGGGCTTCAAGAGTGAGGAATAGAAGGTAGGAGCCTAGTTGTTTAGTACGTTTGTGTGGAGGCCATGTCGAGGTCAGGCACCTGGGTATTTTGAGATCCCTCGACCACTGCATCTTGATGATTCTAGAGGACAGGGTAGACTACTTAGTAGTCTCTACAGATTCAATTGGCCCCATCAGTACCAGCATTATTAGAGATCTTACGTGGCTCGCACGGACGGCATGTTGTGGCCTCATGAGTAACAGATAGTGGCTATTTTAGGGCCAGGCAGGTCTCCTCAGGATCGCCTCCCCATTCTGTTTATTTTAATGTCAGAGGACCCCCTCACCTCCGATCCATTCCTCCGTGAGCACTTTATTCCTGTTGGCCCCCTCTGCTTGGAAGCCACTCCCCACATCAGCTGTTTCACACTCGCTGAGCCGCTACCATGGTACATGTCTCGGTGCTCTTCTCCGACAGCCTGGCTTTGATCTTTTCACCGCTGTCTGATGAGCGGGCTGCTTCTGTGCAGTTGGAGCACTTTGGGAAGCAATTTACAGCATGGGAATTCCCATCAGCGGGGTATTATGCGACGTCTTGAATAAAGTTTTGCCCGATCTTAGCCGCCATTTGCATTTTGGTAAAGGGTGAGATTGTGCTGGATGCGGTCAGACTGCGGGCATAGTCTAGATGTATAAAATGAAGACTGTAGGCAGTAATTGGTTCTGCTGCATGCCGCAATGACCACTAGCACTCACAAGTACTTTCAGCAGCCTGGAGCCGTGATGATATCTCCGGCAACAAGTTAGTCACAAACCGATTAACGAACAATCTTATTCCCCCTTCTACCCATAAATCCTGTCCACTGAAATCAATAAACACGGCTTCATTTTGAGTAAAGAAATCTGATACGCTTTCATCCCGTCAGTTTATCCCAATCCACCTTCCGGGGTGGGATTAAGGTGTGCATATATGTAATTATTCGGCCAGGAAGGGCCACAATCTCAGCTCTAGGTTTATCTCCAGGTTTTCTTTCCCCATCCCAGACTTTAAATTGTAAACTTGTAAACTTGTAAACTTGGGGATTTGTAGAGCGCAGTTGATGCCCGAGGGCGTCCAAGCGCTAGGGAAACGTGAACCTACAGGGCACAGGAGGGGGAGAAAGAGATAGCGGATTAGCAGGCAGCTGTGAAGAGATGGGTCTTCAGTTGTTTTCGGAACATAGTAAGGCTCTGGGTGGCTCTAAGATGGAAAGGTAGAGCATTCCAGGCCTTAGCTGCGTTGTACGTAAATTGCTCCCACGTCCCCCCTAACTCGTTAGCGTGAGGTTGGTCATGTACCTGGCGCCACACATCAACTGGAACCAACAGTCCAAAAAATAATTCTATGTCAGCCAAAGTCAACACAGCTGAAGAAGCCGCTTCAGTGAGCTCTTTGTAATAGGCGGTGGGATTTTTAAGCAAGTCAGTTAAATGAGACTTTAAGGAAAGGACCTCACTTATCTTCCTAGGAGTATATACCCACTGTTCATGAAAACGGGCTTCAATACGGACCTGGATGACCTGGTTGGCATTATCTTTAAGTTCCGGGATTACGGGATGGTAAATGGGATGGACTTCTCGCATGGGATACTGAGAATGCCATGTTGGACATTTTGTAAATAATCTTAACCGATATCGCTAAATGGTGACCAGGTTCCCATATACATGTTCCTGTCCTAGTTCAAACTTATGGGCCGGTCCACTATATCATATAGAACCTGCAGAGCCCTCCCATCCTCGAAACATTGTTCCCATAAAGAAATCAGCCGATTAGCTATAGTTTCTAGCGCATATTGCTGCATAACCAGTTTGTAATCCTTCATAGTTCCCCAAATATCCTCAATAGTGTAAATAGCATTCCACACCTACTGAGACGCCTGATCTATCACCATTTGCTTTTCCTTACATCCGACAACAGCATGTGTATATAATCGTCGAACGCCCCCTGTCCCAAAAGCATGGGAGGGGGTCGAATCTATCCTGGCAGGTGTTGAAGTGGCCAAGCCACAGAAGACGAAGGAGAGGTCAATGTCATTGGGCACATGACAGAGGTCAATGAGTCATCTGTCAATAAAGCAGCCATCGTAGAGGAAGGAGTAAAAACGGTCCCTGTCGCCATAGTAGTGGCAGGGGTCACAGTGGCCGTCGATAACACGACAGGTGTGCCGGGGGCACTGGCCAAAGGAATCGCAGGATACACCCATTGCGGAGCATAAGGGGGTGGAGGACGCGTATCTAATAAGTCTTCCATTTCATTCTCCGCCTCAGGTCGAGCTATGTAACTTTTATCAGCCTGTAATGCGAACTGTCTATGTAAACATTCTAACTTTTTCTCAGTTTATTTTTTTCATCATATGCTATAGCCTTTTGAGTAATGGTCTGACCATTCTGTATTTTTAATAATTTCTCTTCCCTAATTCGGTGACGTTTTGCTTCTTTTTGCCATAATCGCAAGGAATCAAACATTCCCTGCCGACTTCTTTTAGAGAACAAACGATCCTGTAAATACTGTATTTTCTTTTCATCAAAAGACCCAGTAACGGGCTATTGTAGTTCTTCATTATACTTGGTATATTTGTGCCATAGATTGCTAAATAAAATGGGCGTAAGGCCATGTTTTACATACATATGAAAATTTGGACTGCCTTCCGGTGGGGCAGGCTGACTTTCATCTAATCGTGTACTTTTCCGCCGACAACAACATCCAAAACATATTTTACTAAAATACGACATTTTTAAGTGATTACTCGTCACACTTCATCACAAACAATCAGAACATGGCCATGTTTCATTCACCCTCAATTTTCGTCGTCTTTACACCCACCATACACACAAGTTTAAGCACACAACCTTTCACAATTAGGGAAAATAGTAAAAGATGGTTTGAATGTGCACCTAGATGGCCTGCATATCAGTTAAGCAACATAAGGTTAGGGGGTAAGACGATCCCTATCGTAATACACTGTCATGAAAAGAAGAAATGTAGGGTTGCTTTTTAAAGAGCTTTAAAGGCATTACATCAAACCTGTATCCATCCTTACTTGCTTCGTCAAGGGACTATGTCCAGAAACATGCCTACTTGATTTGCCATAATCCTACATTTTAGCGGGGCTAGCGCTGAATGGCATCTAAAACGAGGGTTGCTATCATCACTTGACAGTATCATGATCACATCATAAATGGACGTAAGTTTGTGTTGTTATTGATGATTAGTAGGGCTGGGCAGAATTTCGGTAATCGCGTTGCGCAAATCTCTGCAAAAGCGCCAGAAATCTCCACAAATACACGGGAATATCGCGAACACGCAGAAGTGCTTGCCCCGCCTGTTTGCGATGTTTTTTGCGTGCTCGCATTGGAAATGTGTCGCCAACTTGGCCATGCGGTAGCCAATGGGCCCAGTCATCTTGTTTTCACTTGTCCAGCCCGTACACGATGCCTATTTCCTGTTCCGAGTCACGTATTGCATATCAGATAGTGTAGGGCTAAAAATTACTATTCTAACTCCCGTGATTGCAACAGTAGGGTAAGTGTCAGATAGTGTAAGAGTACTATGCATTGTAATGGTATGCATTGTAATGACTTGCGATGTAATGTCTGCATTGTAGTGACATGCATTGTAATGACATGCTTTGTAGTGACATGCAATGTAATGGCTGCGTTGTAATGACATGCGATGTAAAGGATGTTGCGATGTAATGACTGCTATGTAAAGGTAGTGTGATGTAATGCCTGCATTGTAAAGGTTGTTTTCCGCTCTAACCATAGCTCCTTGCCTAATTTCTGAACAATCCTGGTTGCTAATTTTAATATTTTTAATTGGCTAGCACACCCGCTGATTAGCAGACCGGAATAGGGGAGGGTAAAAACTTGCAAGGGCTCAAACAAGTAGCAGGTATATAAAGGCCCCTGCCCACCCTTGAAGTGACTGACCTGGAGGGGGATTTCCTTGGATGCTATGCTGCTGCTCACTGAGATGTTCCATTGCATGTAATTTGCATTGACACAAGAGCAGCATCTGTGGACAAACTAGCCTCCACATATGGTCCAAGTAAAAAATGCACAGGGCACCGATCCTTCCATGGCCTTGCTCCCCGCAAGAGCACAGAGACACCAGGTGCATCCAGTGGATGCTTTCCACATGTCTGGTAAGTTTTTCTGCTGACATCACAAACCTGGTTGTGCCTTAAAAAATACAACTACCTTTTTAAAAACAAGATTGGGAGGTATTATATGCAGGCTTGGATTCTATACATTCTTTGTAAGAAAGCTGGTTGTTAATTGGGGTGGAGGTGAGTCCACAATACGGCAATATAATGTCAAACTTCTCAGTGTAAAACATGGTTTGGATAATTTAATCTTGGGCTCCACCCACCCTATTATACTTGTGCTTAGGCAGGCAGGATTTCCGTCATGTTTGTGATGGAGTACCTATCAGCCAAACTCTAAATCGGACCCTTGGGGGCCGATTATGAGTCTGGTGGTTAAAGGACTGCCAAACTCTTAGGGGCGCTGTGGTCTCTTGACCGCCCTATTATGATGAAGACAGTGGGACCTTCATTGCCCGGCCACAGATGCCAGGGAACTGCTATTTCCTAGCGGTGTTCCTGCAATCTTTAGGTCACAATAGGCTTGGTGGAGCATATTACGAGTTCCTCTCTACCAGCAGTGTCATGGCGGTTCTTACTCCATGAACCCCACGGTGGAGAGGAAACAAAAACAGGGGGCCCTGCCTCCTCCACATGGGGATGCATGCAGGTGAGCACAACATGTGCCCTCGTGTATGCATGCACCACAGTACCTACACAAAAGGAATCAAGAGTCCATCTGTCCAACTGTTTTGGGCGCTCTCATTACAGGCCCATTTTCAGGGCACCCCCATGGGAACATTAAAAAAAGCCCATCAGACTGGAGAAAATTCCTTATCTGGCGGGCAGCCAGACCATGGCTTTGGTGGTGTTGTGGCGGGGCGGACTCTGCGGTGTACCACCAAAGTTGTAGTCAGGCCCTTAGTCTTGTGCATGGCGCTCGTAATCCTCCAGCAGGTCTGAAGCGCATGAAGTTTCTTTGAAATTGGAAGTCTTTGCCTTCAGGTCTTGCTGACTCTCCAGAGGTCTTGGAAGTTCAGTAGTGTCCCAGCTTTTCCGAGGCTGTTGAATATTGGAGAAGTCCAGTTCTGCTCAGGTTTGCGCTGTGCAGCAGAGGAGATGCATTGGTTCTGTTGAATCCACAGATGGGTTGGCAGGGCACCTTCCGGCCCCCTTTCAAAGGTCCATGACTGGGGTGGCACCATTTGGAAGGATAGGACTCACAGTTGCAGAGTCCAGGTGCTTGTTACCAAAGGCTATGACTTGGAGTCACTCTGTTGGTTCTGGTTGCAGGTCCAGTCCTTCTTACCCAGGCAGAAGGGCAGAGTGGCAGCATATCAGCATAGCAGGGCAACAGTCCGTCAGGTCAACAGTGCAGTAGAGTGGCAGTCCTTTCAGCAGTACAGAAGTCCTTCTTCCTGGCAGAGTCTTCAACAGGTACAGAAGTGCATTGAGGAGTTGGTGTCTAAGGTCCAATATTTATACCTGATGCCTTCTTTGAAGTGGGAAAAGCTTCAAGAGGATTCCTTTTGAAGTGCACAGGTTTCCTGTCTCCCTTGCCCCGGGTCCAAAAAGGGAGAATGCAGCTCTTTGTGTGAAGGAGGGACACAGCCTATTGAGTGTAAGTTGGGCTGTGCCCGTCTCTACCTCCTCTCCTGCCAGAGATAGCCCATACAGGCACGCCTAAGCTATCTATTGTGTGTGGGTGTCTGGGAGGAATACACAAAGATCAACTGGCAACTACACGTAGTCATGTGACCCAGAGACAGGATGCAGGCACTGAATGGCTGAGGCAGGAAGGAAGGAAAAGGTCAATTTTTAAAAAGTGGTATTTTCTAAATTGTAATTTAAAATCCTATTTGACCATATATGTATGTGAATGTTTCATTACAATTCCAAAGATCAAACTTGAACTGTTTACCTGTTCTAATTTAGAGATCATCCTTACTAAATGTAATAAGGCAACCTCAATGTTGTACTATGGGAGAGGTAGGCCTTGAAATAGTGAATAAAAAGGAATATAAGAGTTTTTCACTATCAGGATAAATAAAACATATCAGTACATGTCTCATTTTTTTTTAACATTGCACCCACCTGTGGCTGTGGCTGTTTAGGGCCTACTCTAGGGGTGATGTATATATTAACTATGATGGTCTGTGCCTAGCAAAATGTTTTATGTTGGCAGTTTGAAATGGCAGTTCAAAACTGGATGCACCTGATGCAATGGTAGTTCAGAGACATTATTTAAGGGCTAACAACTAATTGTGTGGCACATCAGCGCTGAAGGCCCACTAGTAGCATTTTCATGTACAGACCCTGCATACAGGAAGTACCACTCAAGAAGGGACTTGAAAGTAAATTAAAGAGGCCATTTGGGAAGAAACAAATGTTACCATGTTTTGAGGAGTGAGCACACACACTTTAGCACTGGTTAGTTGTTGTAAAGTGCACAGATCCCTAAAGCTAAGAAAAACGAGATCAGAAAAATATGGAGGAGTAAGGCAAAACGTTTTTGGGGAAGACCACCCTAATCTGATAGGTCTAGAAGCATTGCACATGAGTGAGAATTGCAGAAATCAAATATCCAAATAGTCATCTAAAAGCTATAAATATATAGCAAATCCCAAAAATAGGTATGCTGACATTCTTAACTGTGATTGTACCTATTATTGCTATTATAAAAAGAAATACTGAAGGACTCTAAGGCGTGCAAGAATCCTTCCCTATATTGGCAGCTAGGGAAGCTATTACTGTACAACTTGTAATAACCACTAAGTACAAACAGCTTATTGCCCACCTCTATAGACCAGTTAACAGATGGTCCAACAGTAGAGACATTTAATTGCATTAGAGAGGCTTGAGTAAAGATATACAAAAGGAATACAATGAATAACAAAGCAAAACAGGTGATTACTTTTGTCTTTTATATCTTTTTATTCTTTTTCACCATAAAATGTAAACAAAAGCGTGGCCTAGTGTTCTTTTTGGGTATCAGTGTGTCAGTACAACTAACCCTACTAGTCTTATCTGCCGCATTCTGTAAATCTTGTTCTTTGTATCCCCTAGCCTTGAACCTGGAGATGGTCTGGATAATATGCGATTCGAATGAGCAATTCTCACTGCAGTTTCCCCTAATTCTGATCATTCACATCTTCAAAGGGGATGGTTTGCTGGGAGCAAGGAGGATGTGCACTGTCTTGGTGTAGAATATCAATCACTGCTGTTTCCTTTCTGAACAGGGTGCTATGAACTGTATTGCCAGAAACTTACAGTTCTACATTCAAGAACTGGATTCTCAGATAGCACATTTTCAAGGTAAAGGTGACATATGGATTGTCATTGTGTTATCTGTTGTATGATTTCATCTGCCTCCCTGTTCCAGTCCTGAAGATGATATTGCCATCTATATAGTGTCCCCAGTAATGGATCTCATTAGTTCAACTGTTTTGCAGTAACTGGGTCTCTCCAGATCCTTATTTTTGAAACTGTGATGCTATTTTGAAATTTTACTTTGTTAATTGAGTTTTATATAGCGCTGGCTAGACCCAATGGTATCCGAGCGCTTTACATGAGGTACAACAAAGTTACAAAATTACATCAGTTAACAGGTTACATAAGTTACTAGTAAAATATTTAAAGAGCATAGGAGATGAGATAAATGGAGCGTAAGAAGGGTAGGCAGTAGGGTGAATTGGTAGGAGGGAGATACGATGGTGAGACAAAGGAAAGTCTGCCCTAAGTCTGGCTGGGTAGGTGACGACCTAGGGGGAAGTCCATGGCCTATCTCCTCTTTAGCTATCAGGTAGCTCCACCGGACATCAGCCAAATAGCAAGGTCTCGGTTAAAAGAAAACATTTTAAAGAGCATAGGAAGATGAGATAACTGGAGCGTAGAAGGGTAGGAGGAAGGGTAAAAGGGTAGGAGGAGAATACAACTGAGAGACGAAGGAAAGTCTGCCCAAAATCAGGCTGGGTAGGTGATGGCCGAGGGGGAAATCCACAACCCATCTCCTCTTTAGCTAACAGGTAACTCCACCGGGCATCTGTCAGCTAGTTAGGTCTCAATGGTCGGAGGAAGATCCCAAAATTTATGTCATGATGGGTGAGCCAGATGGGGGAGGTAGGTGGGGGAGCCTCGCTGCTGTAAGCTCGATGTGCCAGTTCAAGTAGTCAGGTGTGGGTGGAGGAGCTTCTCTATTTGCTGCAGTCCGGTGAAGCGGGAAGGGGGTGGGTGGAGGAAGGGCTTCAAGAGTGAGGAATAGAAGGTAGGAGCCTAGTTGTTTAGTACGTTTGTGTGGAGGCCATGTCGAGGTCAGGCACCTGGGTATTTTGAGATCCCTCGACCACTGCATCTTGATGATTCTAGAGGACAGGGTAGACTACTTAGTAGTCTCTACAGATTCAATTGGCCCCATCAGTACCAGCATTATTAGAGATCTTACGTGGCTCGCACGGACGGCATGTTGTGGCCTCATGAGTAACAGATAGTGGCTATTTTAGGGCCAGGCAGGTCTCCTCAGGATCGCCTCCCCATTCTGTTTATTTTAATGTCAGAGGACCCCCTCACCTCCGATCCATTCCTCCGTGAGCACTTTATTCCTGTTGGCCCCCTCTGCTTGGAAGCCACTCCCCACATCAGCTGTTTCACACTCGCTGAGCCGCTACCATGGTACATGTCTCGGTGCTCTTCTCCGAAAGCCTGGCTTTGATCTTTTCACCGCTGTCTGATGAGCGGGCTGCTTCTGTGCAGTTGGAGCACTTTGGGAAGCAATTTACAGCATGGGAATTCCCATCAGCGGGGTATTATGCGACGTCTTGAATAAAGTTTTGCCCGATCTTAGCCGCCATTTGCATTTTGGTAAAGGGTGAGATTGTGCTGGATGCGGTCAGACTGCGGGCATAGTCTAGATGTATAAAATGAAGACTGTAGGCAGTAATTGGTTCTGCTGCATGCCGCAATGACCACTAGCACTCACACTGCAGTAGGAGGTAGGTCAGCAAGTGGATCATGTCAGCGCCACCATTCTGCTGCGATCGCAGAAGAAGGTGGCCACCATCTTCAACTTTGTTATCATGGCACCTGTTGAAGTGTTACCTGATAAAACTTAAAAATGTATTTCATTGCAATTACTGCAGATTGAAAGGGAAGATCAAGGGCGAAACTCTAGATCAAGTTTTGCTATTTTTAAACTTCTTTTATTGCAATGCGGCCTTAAATACTTGAAAGGGAATTCCAAGTGAGGAACGGTTGGCAGATTGGGCGGTCATCTTAGCATGCTGCTCGAATCAAACAGTTAGTGCTCCAGAGGTTACTCACACTGGCCACCTGCTCCCGTCCCTTTTATTTAAGCAAGGTCGTGAAAAGGGTGGACTGGCTGTTTTGCAGTAACTGGGCCTACCCAGAACCTTATTTTTTAAAATGTGCTGCTATTTTAAATTTTACTTTGTCATCATTGCCACCTGTTGAAGTATTGCCTGATAAAACATCGAAACGTATTTCATAGCATTTGCAGCCGATGGAAAGGGAAGATCAAGGACGAAACTCTGTATGAAGTGTTGCTATTTTTATAATTGTTCTATTGCAATTTGGGCTGAAATACGTAAAAGAAAATTCCAAGCGGGGACTTTTTGGCCAATTCAGTGGCCATCTTAGCTAGCCACTAGAATTGAGCGGTTAGTGCGCAAGCGCTTACTCGCACTGGCCACTGGCTTCTGGCTTGCTTATTTAAGCCCAAACTTGTTTCCGACCCTCACAACAGGTGCACTACTAGTGCACTACTAGTGTGCCTA
This sequence comes from Lissotriton helveticus, assembly GCF_964261635.1. Classification (NCBI taxonomy): domain Eukaryota; kingdom Metazoa; phylum Chordata; class Amphibia; order Caudata; family Salamandridae; genus Lissotriton; species Lissotriton helveticus. The sequence goes on from NC_136057.1 coordinate 820,542,353, forward strand.
AGGCATACCTAGGGTCCGTGCCAGAATGGGGCCAGAGGCCAGGAACACTGCCCCTCTGTCAGCAGATGGGCTTACTTATTCTGCTTCCTTACTATATACCCTCTGCCCCTCACACATCTGAAGGATGTTGTTCATCACTTTACTTATCTTCAGGGAAGAGAAATTGCTTGCACTACCCCTTCTGGATAGCCTACCCCACACTAAGTCTCCAGCCTGTTCTAACGGGCTCTCTGGGCGCCCTAGAGATAATATCAGGCATTCACATAGCCACAATAGCACTACAAAGAAACCTAATCAATCGTGTTTTAGATTTTTTTGATTTCAACTGTTGTTCATTGGTGAAACACCGAGTGGACATTTTTCTTTTCTTATTTGATCATAGCCCTGGTGCCAAATTCCTAATGGAAACCTGGCTTAATGACACCTCAGTGCAGGACAGTATCACAACCCTCTCCTCAGAATACCACATTTTATACATAGCTCACAGAAATAGAAAGGGTTGTGGCATTGCAATTATCTACAAACATAGGTTTGCTTGTAAAATTGACAAGGTTACTCTCCTGGATTGTGAAGCATTCCTCTTCTCGATATCTCTGACGAAGAAGTTCACGATGTCTGAAGCATTAATTTATTGTCAACCAGATACTTCTAGTAACTAGTGTGCTTGTATCTCTGAAAGCCTCTCTCCTGCAATATTTAAATATGTTAACTTCACCATTCTGGGGGATCTCACTATCTGGACAATTAAACTTTTCGTACTGCTATCTCTCTGATCGAAGACCTTATGTCCCTGGATATCCAGCTACTTAATAATTTTCCAACTAACACAGCCGGACATTTGCTAGGTCCAGTGTTCACCAATTTGAGGACCATGAAATCACACTGTGCTTTACCTACAAAATGGTCCAATCATTTTGCAGTCCCTTTTCACTTCTCATAGACATAAGTCCACAGATTCATGCGTTTCACCCAGTCTCCTCTAGTAGGAGCTGGTCAAAGCTGGATGCTTGAGGACAACAATTACGTGGAGTGAGAAGTATGTGTAAGGTTCTACCCTCAGCTTCCCTTTTCATATATAACACTACTAGAGGAGGGTTATCTTTTTTTGCTGGATCCTATTACTATCCACAAGATAGAATGTTGCGTTTGCGTTTTCACAATCTCACTCTGGTGTAGGATTGCTCACCCAGGTAAATCAGTGAAAATCACTGTCCCTTGTGTGATATATTTTAGGGTCGGGACCTCACCCACAGGTACCACCTATGACCTGTTTCATTATCAGACCCTTGTCCTGTTCAGCTAGGGGGCCCTATTAGGATGGCGGGCGGACCCAGGTCCACCCGCCACCTAGCGGGTTTTCCATGTCAGGCAGGCAGTCCAGCTCCCCTGATCATGATATGACTGCCACTGCTGCAGTCGCATCTGGTATTTTTGCATTGCAGTGGGTGCTGCTGGCTGCAGCGGCAATGGTAAAATGCCATGTTTTGCATTTCCATGCACAACAAGTTAGGCACTGTGCGGTGCCTGACACCTTGTACATGGACATGCAGGGGGTACCATGGGTACCCCCCAAGTGCACCCCCCAAGTTCATCCCCCTAGCCCCCCTGCTGGGGGCCTGCAACGGGCCCCCAAAGCAAATCCCAGCCAGCCTTTCCGTGGCGGACTTGAAACCCATACATCATAATATGGATGGCGGTGCCTACATGTGCCCCAGCTCTGCCCGGTCGGCAATCATAACAATTGCCGACCGGCGGAAACGCGGCGGATGAACTTTCCATCCGCCGGGATACCCACCGCCGTTGCAATCTGGTGGTGGGTAAATCACGTGACAATGGTGTGCCGACGGTGGCGATTGTTATGCCATCCTAATCACCCCCCCTAGTGTTGAGGGGTGGGCTTAATACATTTGTAAGTGGGGTTCTTTGGGTATGTGGTTTTAGAGATTGTGAGAAGAAATTAAAATTGCCTGCCGGATACTGCTACTTTTTTAATGGTTGGTCCATTGGCAAGGTTAAAAACAGTGCAATGTCATAGGAGAGTAGTGACTCTATACATCTGAGGTTGACATGTTTCAGCCATAAGACTCACCCATATGGGTCAGTCGACTTTCTTCAAGACCTTATTTTTATTCTAAATCCTATAAGAGTAACTGGGCTATATCCCGTGTATATCCGTCTTTTTTGTAAAACATTTTAAGAAAGGCATGCATGCAAATTATACAGACCAGTATTTTAAACTTGTTTCTTTTGTCATTGGTCTGAGTTGGCCTATTTAGTCAGTAAGGCTTCATAGGTTAACCGGGGGGGCACTTCTTATAGTCACATTTTCCTCAAAGGACAGCACCTGCATCTTCATCTATTCGGCTCCACGCTCCCGGTATCAAAAACTGGATGTCCCCTTATGGAATGCTATTTTAAAAGCCAATCCCAATTTGCTGGGTAAATTAGTGGCACTAGATACACTCAAAAGAGATACCTGGCTCAGGTCCTCACTGGACACTTTAATTCCCATCTCAAATAAAAAGCACCTTAGAAATCTCACCCTGGCCCCATTGTATAATGATGCCTTGTATGAAAAGTCATACAAACAGCTGGAAAGAGTGTCGTGCAAATTGTATAGTATTAAGTAAAAGGACAATTATAAAACTGCTTTGAAGTCCTGACAAAAAAACCTGTTGTGTAACCAGAGCCTTGTTCTATATGAGCAAAATTGCCACAACTCAAAACTGCCCTAAGACTCTTTTCCTAGTAGACAAACCCATCTCACAAACCACAGTCTCACACTTGTAACACCCTTCTCACAACTCCAGTGCTATGAAATAGCTGACTTTTTCATTAAAAAAAGTAGAAGACAACCAGGCTACTTTCTCTGTCACAGCAGAGGCTAACAGCCAATAGATGTGCCTTCTTGTGGGGCCACCTTGGCATCTAATAAACCAGGAACTCCACTGAATCCCTGCCCATCGACAGTACTTGATAAGCTCTCTTATTCTGCTCTTGAACAGCTTAACCAACTAATAAACCTATCACCCCTTTATTAAAAAAAACAAAAACAATTTAGATCCATTCATTTGGTCAAATTACAAACCTATATCTCTGTTACCCATCTTTACTAAAGTTTTAGAGTAACATGTGAACCAACAACTTAAGGGTGTGCAGAACTTAATGGCCTACTCCTCACTTCGCACTCTGGATTTCGAGCAGGCTATAGCACTGAATCAGCTCTCCTTGGTGTTACCAAGTTCTTTAGACATCCACTGGACAATGATAGAGCCACTACACTGATTTCGTTAGACCTCAGTGCAGCATTTGACAGTGTAAATCACATCACACTCCTACAACGATTACGGGGAATGGGAAATACAGGACACTGTCCTATCTTGTCTAAAATCCTTACTGCATGACTGTACCTTCCAGGTTCACATAACCATCACAGCTCAAAATTTCACCACTTAGCCTCAGGCATGCCTCATGGATCCATCTTGAGACCATTTCTCTTCAACTTATATATTAGGCCATTAGCAGATTTAGAGGTAAACTGTGACCTCACACTTTCGTATATGTGGATGATGCCCAAATTGTAGTATCTCTTTCATCCAAGGACAATCAGAATGAGAAGGCCCTTACCTCTTGATTCACCCACCTCTCATCATGGATGAGTGCCAGCTCCCTGAAACGAAACAGACAAGACTGAGGTCCTTTGGATGAACAACATGTGGCCTGACATCATTGGCAATCTCCCCAGCCCAGTCCAGGTCATAAGAAACCTTGGTGTTTGGCTGGATGACACACTTACCATGAGCCATCAAATCAACAAGATGGCAGCTACTTGTTTTGTTGTCCTAAAATGGCTCAGGAAGATTCTTTACTGTCTCCATACTTCTGCCCAGAGAACCATAGTCCAGGATCTTATTGTTTCTAGGCTGGACTGCAGGAATGTCTTCTACCTGGGGGCAACAAAAACATTACTTAAATACCTCCAGATATTGCAAATTACAGCTGTGTGTCTCTATCTATATCCTCCTATATTCACCTCCACTGACAGTATGATACAGAACTTACATTGGTTACCTATCAAGCGACATGTGCAATTCAAACACATGTCCTCTCGATCTTAGATCCTTGTTGTCCTTGTATTCACCCACAATCTCATTGCAGTCATCTTAGCCTCGCCATAATACCCAAAATTAGAAAATCCCACCAAAGAGGCAGAGTGTTCTCTTTTCTTGGACATAGGCTCTGGAATGATCTGCATCTAACATTGAGAGAGTGTTTCGGAAATCTCTAAAAACCTGGCTGTTTAAATCCCTGGAACTTTCCTAATTCTGCTCCTTCTTAGATTGCACTCTGGTCTGACCCATAATCCATACTGAGCCTAGCTCTGTCAAGCCTTTTTTAGGTAGCCATGCACTTTTCAAAACATGTATATTTATACATTTGTAGCCCAGGGGCCCATGCGTGAACACGTTTGATCCATCTCAAGAACACATTTGAAAAGGACAGGGCACATTTTGACCCCACAACCATGATCTGTTGCTGCTGGAACCAATTCGTGTCATAGAGGAAGAAGTTATTGCTGAGGATCATGTCCCTGACAAGAATCCAATTTTTGGATGTAGAACTGAAGATTTCTGGAAATACACTTCACTTCAGAGTACTCGTCAGAAAATAAATGGTGGGGAATAGTATAGTATTCTTCATCCACCTTGCACTAAGCGATCTATCCCCTTCAGAAAAATTATCAGAATGAGGGAAAACTGCAGGGAGGATGGCACTTTCAAACAGCATATTAGCCAGGCAATCTCTCAGCTCAAAGCTAGGGGACACAAAGAACAAAACTCACAGAATGCGGCAGACAAGGCTAGAAGGGTTAGCCTTAGTGACACACTAAACCCCAAAAAGAACACTGGGAATGGTTTTGCGTATACTGAAAGTGTATAAGAATGAAAAGATATAAAACACCAAAGGAATTATCTGTTTTGCTTTGTTGTTCGATTGACCTCTTTTTTTGTGTATACTTTACTCATGTTCCTTTTCTAATGTAGTTAAATGTCTCAAATGTTAGACAATCTGGTAGCTAGTCTATATAGGTAGGCAATAAGCTGATTGTACTTGCTGGTAATTACAAATGGTGCAGTAATAGTTTCCCTAGCTGCCAGTATTTGTTCAGAATTTGTATAGCTTTACTCACACACCTGTACTACATTACATAAATTCAAAGATGAGCTTTGACAATGAGAGAGAAGAGTTGGCAAGGGATTTATTTGACACTGACAGCAGAAACTATGGTGCCATACTAGTGGTTGCTATAAGCAAGGAGTGCCTAAGGTCCAAATTAATTAAATTAGTCAAACTCAGGAGAAATTAGTTATCTAAATGGTGGGCAGGGTTACCCGTGAAAGATACCTGGTGAATAAAAAACTCCCATGAGGCTTGGAAATTCTCCCTTTTCCCAATTTTGATGATTGGACCCAGACCTTTTGCAAGAGTGGGAGTAGAACCTCCACAATTCACTCCAATGTACTATGGTATTTTCTCTTACTTGCCCATTGATGTTTTCAAATTGGGACATGATGTCAAGTTTTGTTTTCATCTCCAGAAAACCACCAACTAATGGAAGACCAACACTGTCAAACCTATCTGTTGCCCAACTTAAGGACATCTCAACAGTGCTGTCGCTAGGTACTGATTATGAGCTTACTATTGCTGATCTGGCCTATGATCCTGATAGTGCACAAGACTACACATGCAACAGTGGACTGAAGTAACATAGCACATTCATTCCACAGGGAGCATACCTTTATGTTTAAATCTTTTTATTATTATTGGTTTAAGTAACCGATCTTTGCTTATTCTTATACATAGATATCTTCTACATCTTATTACTATACATACTCACATTCGCTTTATATACATCATAGTTCTTTGACATTCCTTTCCTTATGTTACCATTCCAATGCCAGCTTTCATGCAAATGTTTTCTCTCCCAAAATATATAATCTTCATTGTATTGCTAATCCAGACTCTTTAGAACAAACCAACAGGTTACAAACCATTCAAGCTAAACCCCCTCCCCTACCGGCAACCTTATTACCTCCCCTACTGGTTTCTTCAAGAGCTCAAGGGTTTCCCATTCTGGGTGCTTGGAGGGTTTTGGGCTGCTAACTCTGAATCCATTCGGCGTAACACATGGAGATATCTTGGCACGTGATTTTGTTAACCTCTGTCAACAAAAGGGGGAGAAATGGTTTCCAGAACTTTTGAAATGCAGCCTCGGAATTAGTCAAGGAGGCGCTGATGCGTTCCATTCCTAAAATATACCCTACCCTGTTTAGCCAGCCTACATATTTGGGTGTTGTTTGTGTCCCCCAAGGTGTTCGAATATTTTGGAGAGCTGCCCCCAAGACAAGCCCCCTCTGTTTTCCCCTACAGCTTTTGAGTGGGTATATTAGTAGGTTATGTAGGCTTAGCACCACATACTCTGGTAGTCTTGAAATCTGTGTGTAAAGTGTTGATCTATGTCGTTCAGAAATTCTGAACCTATAAGTCGTCAGAGTCTGAAATTCTCACAACAGGTGAACAAGAGTACCCTCCTCCCAATATCCCCACCAACTTGTAGGACTCCGATCCGGATTGCGCCTATTGATGAACAGAAGTAAAATACCAGTACATGGCTATTTTAGTAGCTGTCTCAATACTGGCAACATTACACTCTGTATGCTTTGCTCTATAATAGATTCCACCCCACTCCTTTTTCGATAAATCTCTTCCAAGTTCTTTTGCCCATCTTTTCTGGCTAGATGTGGGTTTCGCTGTGGCCGGCTGCCTAAGCACAGCATACAGTTCAAGGATCAACCCCTTACCATTCTGTTTGAGGATCAACCATTTTTTATACTGCATCAGTTTGTGGCTAACTTGTGGTCGTATACCGGGTTGGAGGATCCAGTGCCATAGCTGCAAATAGAGCAACCTTTCCGTTTCCGGAGTCCCGTAGTCCTACCATATCTGCAGAAATGGGATTATGCCCTCTGTATCAAACAGATGCCCTGCTGATCGGCATGGTGTGTCATACCAAGCTGTGAATGCCTTGTCCTGCATTCCTGGAGCGAACTTTCCATTCCCGAAAAGAGGCGTCTTGGGTGAGGGAAACGTTGTGAGCCCCCTTTAAGTGTCCACCCTCTCCCATACTTTCATCACAGATTTTGTTATGGTGACCTCTATAGACTTTGGGGTCAGTTTGATTTCTTTAAAAAGGGGACCTTCCATAAAGGGAGCCCAGCTAACGCTCTTGGAATAGCCACCGTTTTTTGGACTTAGGTCTACTCGATTCTACAAGATATCTAAACTGAGCTGCCTTGAAATAATCCAATAAATTCTGAATCCCCAAACCCCGCTCTCAGGGCACATATATCCTAGGTCCCGCCTTATGCACAGTCAAGCCTCAGCCCACACAAAACAAAGAATTTCCCTTTACAATGAAGTGAGAGTACCCTCTGGCGGGGAAGATGGCAACGTCTGAAATAAGTACAGTGCTTTCGGTAGTTTGGACATTTTGATGGCCGCCACCCGCCCCAGAAGCGATAGTTGGTGCCGTCCCCAGCTGCTCAATTGCCTCTAATCAGCTGCGCCAGTCTATCATAATTCAGCATGATCGTTTGGTGAATCATAGCTGCCAGTTCAATCCCTAGGTAAGGAACCGATTCCACCAACCGGATCCCCAGGATCTGATCCGAGGCACTCTGTAAAACTCGATTTGCTGGCTTAAAATTGAGTATCAGTGATTTGCCGATATTAACCCAGAATCCTGAGACTTGCCCAAAGAACTCTAGTTCCTCTAAAAAAGCAGGAAGTGAACTATTTGGGTTCTCCAACGCTGCTAGCATGTCATCCGCATATAAGCTGATAGGGTGCGAATCCCCCCGAACAGGATCCCTTTGATCTCCGGGTTGTCATGTATCCTCTGTGCTAGCAGTTCGATGTAGAGTGCTAACAGGAGGGGTGACAGCGGGCACCCTTGTCTGGTGCCCCATTGGATGGAGCAAGGGCAACTGGAGACGCTATTAACCCTGATTGAGGCTGTGGGAGCACTATAGCAACAACCTACGCCAGAGTTTGTTCCAAGAATCTCCAATCAACCCAGTCAAATTCCTTTTCAGCATCAACCATCAGTAAGAGTGCATCCATATTTGTTTGATGGGTCTTATCTATTGAGTGGAGGATCCTCTTCGTATTATCTCCCGTTTGAATAAACCCTGCCTGATCGTGTTCTATAATATTCGGCATCAGAGGGACTAATCTCATGGCCAGTGTACCCGGGAACAGTTTCAAGTCCAAATTATACAATCTCGTAAGTATCGGGGCTGGGATGTGACAGAATTTCTTGTAAAAGAGTGCAGAAAATCCATCTGGGCCCGGTGATTTGAGAAGTTTAAGCTGCGAAATCAAAGTGACCCCTTCCTCAATCCTTATGGGGGTGCCTAGGGTTTCTGCCTGGTCGGATGTTATCTTGGACATTTGGACACTCTGTAGGTAAGATGTCATATTGCTTGCAGGTGGGGTGTCTCCTTTATCTAAATGTGCATACAACTCGAGGAAGGTCTGGGCTATCTTCGTGTCACTAGTAACTTCCTCCGCTCCTCGCGCCTTAAGCGAGTGTATCTTAGTTTGTTGCCATTGTGCCTGGAGTTTGCTTGCTAGTAAGCGCCCTGTCCTATCCCCCCTAATGTAATAAGAGTGTTTTAATCTAATCGCTGCATACTCTGCCCTACAGCTGTACCCCTGCCACTTTTAGATGTCCCCACACTCTAGGCACCCCAGTCCGGCTATGTGCTCTTTGCAATTCTTTAACCTGTGTGACTAACTGTGCGCATTTATCTTTGTGTTATTTGTTGTCTGCAGCAGAGATAGCTATTAGTTCTCCTCTTACTACCACCTTCATAGCCTCCCAGATTGTAGCTATGGATACCTCAGGGGAATCATTGATGTCTAGGTAATCTTGGATACATTTGGTGAGTTGTTGCGTCACTGCCGTTTTATGGAGCATATTTTCCTTGAGTCACCAACACCCTGCCCTCCTCTGTTGTGGTGGTAACTGTAAACTAATAGTCACTGCCTCGTGGCATGAGAGAGCTGTTGGTTCTATGCCTATGTTTTTCATTACCTTGTTGATTTCTTTCGTGCCAAAAAAATAATCGAGTCAAGCGTAGGACCTATGGGCATGCAAGAAGAAGGAGTATTGTGATGTTTGGGGATGATAATTACTCCATAAGTCTACCAGACCCATTTCATGTAGCCATTTACTCCCTTCTCGTGATATCTCTCCCTTTTGGTTAAAATTACATGTCTTTGGCCGCACCCAGAACCATGTTTAAGTCACCGCCTACCAATGTCATGAGTAAACACTCCGCCATTGCTGCTTTTAGGAAGCCTTCCTGGCCTGCATTGGGGCATATATTGATCCTAGCACCATAGTTTGGTCTCCAAACTGAATTGTGGATGCTAGTAACCTCCCTTATATTTCTACCACTTTGCCTTTCACCTCCTTTTACAATGTTTAGCAATCAGGATGGCAACTCCTGCTTCCTTTTTTGCAGTAGAGGAATAAAACTAGTGAGGGAACGCTTTTGAGTGCAGGTGGTATCAATCTTTGGGCAGGAGATGCGTCTCTTGTAGGAGACATACATCCGCCTCCGAGTTTTCTAAGTAGGAGAGAATGACCCGTCTTTTTACGGGGTTATTAATCCCTTTCACGTTTAGTGTAAGGACTTTCAATACATCCCTTGATATTACAAGTGCCTGATCATGACGCTCATTTGGCCCAATTTTTCTCCCCGTTTTCCCTCTCACCCAGCTCTCCCACTCCTCCCTCCTGTTCCTTGTTGACACTTGTAACCTCTTTAAGTCCCACCTTCTTTAAGTACCGGTACCCACTCCCCCTCCCTAACCCCAACTGGAACAAAATTAAACATATCACCAAATAGTCCAGAACCAGCATATCGAGTCCGTGTTTCCTTGGTAAACCAGTTTGTAGGGTGCATAATGTGGTCAACAAGCTTCCCCCTTCTCCCATAAATACCACCCGCTGCCCGCCCGACGTATCTTTAGACGCTTATCTGAGCCCAGAACAGTTCAAATGCCATCTTTAGAGCGGGACTCGTTGGATAATGTTTACAGAATAGCCTGTCTTTCTTGTGCGATCGTCTCTGGATCAGGTTTTGTCACCTTGTCCGAGAGTCTGCCTCCTCTAACATGTCTCCACCGCTCTTGTAGTGATGTGTTGTCCCCATACTCCTACTCCTCTTGTTGGGGATTTTCGATACCCAGGATTTGATATGCTTCCTGCAGTGAACATAATTCTGAAGGGATGATCCCATGAGTACGTGATGCCATGGTTCCACAAGTGTGTCGTGACCAGCCTGAACTCCTGTCTTTTCTGCAGCATTATTGTAGCCAAGTCCTGATATAGCGATACCAAAGGGGATGATGGACGGTGCATTTGAGCAAATCAAATACTCACCCCCAGGCAACTGATCTGGGTTTAATCCATCACCATTCTTTATGTCACTCCACCACCCCAGTTCAGACATGGCCATATGCAAATCAGTCTGACCCTGTGCCTCATGGGAACAGTCCAGCTCGAACTGCCAAGCCATGTCTTCTCTGGACCGGAAAAAAGCATCCTGGGACCGGTTTGGGATTCATAATCCTCATCAGCAAGGCTATCTTGAAACCAGTGGTGGAGTCAGCAAGGGACTTACGTCTGGGCATACCCTGCCAACTTAGGGCGAACAAAGCGATACCACAAGGGATGATGGACGGAGCGTTTGAGCAAATCAAATACTCACCCCCAGGCAACTGATCTGGGTTTAATCCATCACCATTCTTTATGTCACTCCACCACCCCAGTTCAGACATGGCCATATGCAAATCAGTCTGACCCTGTGCCTCGACAGAGGCAGTGTGATCCAGTGGGCTACGATATCCTTCAATTGCATTATGGCCGTACCATAATTCATCCGTATTGTCTCCTTTCTATCTCTCGAGACACGGATTCCCAGGTACTTCAGGTCAGATTGGCACCATTCTAACGGGCAGTCTAAGGGAAACTCGGATACAGCAGGCGTGAGTGGGAAAAATTGGGATTTATTCCAATTAATAGTTATACCCGACATTCTACCAAAAACCACAAACTCCCGTAACAATGTATTAAGTCTTAGCTGGGGGTCCGCGACGTATAACGTCACGTCGTCTGCGTATAGCGATACAGAGATTTGACGTTGGAAGCATCGAAATGCACTTTCCCGGTCTAGCTGTCGTAACTGGCATGCCAGTGGCTCTATGGCTATGGCAGAAAGGAGGGGCGACAGTGGACACCCTTACCGGGTGCCCCTTGTGATGGATAGGCTGTTCGAGAGATGGCCATTGAGAAGCACCCTCGCAGTAGGTTTATTGTATAATATCTGCAGCCATGTAACGAAGACAGGTGGGAAGCCCATCTTGCTCAATACAGTGAAGAGGTAGCTTCATTCCACCGAGTAGAAGGCCTTGGATGTATCCAAGAACACTGCAGCAAGTGGGAACTCTGGCGCTACCGTTTAGATGAGGGAGAAAAGAGTTCGTAGGTTATGACTAGTCGCTCTTGATGGTACAAAGCCCGACTGATCTGGTAGTACAATTTGTGTCATAAGCAGCGACAGTCGGGTGGCGAGGACTTTGGCCAAGATCTTGGCATCGCAGTTAATTAGGGATAGGGGGCGATAGGAATCACAATCTTTAGGGTCTTTGCCAGGTTTCAGCAGAGATGTGATCTCTACTTCACGCATTGTTTGTGGTAAAATACCCTCCTCAAATGAGTCTTCAAATACTTCACGCAATACCGGCGCCATTATTTTTATGTAACATTTGTAGGATTCGGCCAGAATGCCATCTAGGCCCGGCGCCTTCCCATTCTTCAGGGACATAATGGCCTCTTTGATTTCATCCAGTTCTATGGGGGCACTTAAGAATTTCCTATGTATATCACTCAGCCAACAGAGGGCTACTTCCCCCAAGTATCCATCATAATCGATGATGCCCGAGGCACGCGTGGTATATAGCTGGCCATAGTGTGCAGTTAATGTGTCCATAATGTGTGCATTGTCCCTACACGCCACCCCCTTCTGATCAGTGAGCTCTAGGATAGTGTTATCACCTCAAACCTTCCGTATGACCCCAGATAGTGCTTTTCCTGGCCGTTCCCCTTCTCCGTATTTACGGGCTACCCAGTATTTGTTGCGGAATTTCGACTCCCGCGACGCCTCTTCTTCATATTCTGATAGCTTAGTTCTGAACTCTTCTTGTACACTAGTTCCCCTTTCTCCCTGCATTCTACGTTCTAACTCTTTCAAGTCTCCCTCCAGCCTACGGATCGTGCGCTGAATATCTCGCAGTACTCTACTCCCTTTCGCTATGCACCATCCACGGACTGTGACCTTAAAGACCTCCCATACCATGGCTACGCTGTCTACGCTGTCTTTATTCCATGTAAAATATTCCAGTATATCCTCCCTCAGCTCTTCAAGAAATGCCGTGTCTAACAGAGCAGTAGGTTGTAATCTCCATGCAGGTCTAGGACAGTCATAGCCAGGCACCCGTAGTGTAACCAATACCGGGCAATGATCGGAATATGTGCGGGCCAGATGCTTCGCAGTGGTGACTCCTACAGCCAGCCTCTTTGATAGGAAACAGTAATCCAGCCGCCCCCATGTGCCTGTGTATGAAGTGAAATGTGTTCCCTCCAGCTTCATAGGGTGCAGATGTCTCCAGCTGTCAATCAATGAACCTTTATCAAGTATACCTTGCAGAGCATCTCTTGCTTTGGTGTGATAGTGTGCCTGACCATCCGCCCTTTTAAAAGCAGGTACCAGGGCCACATTAAAATCACCCCCCAGATCACTTGTGTAGAGCCAATATCCAGCACTTTGCCCCATATCATAGTGAAGAATTCCGGAGTGTCTGTATTGGGGGCATAGCAGTTCACTATAGTGATCGTTACCTGTCCCAGCCTCCCCATATTATGACATACCTTCCTGAGAGGTCAGCTATTTGGCCAATCAGGGTGAAGAGGACTGAGCGTTTAATAAGTATTGCCACACCTCAGGCATATGAGGAGTAAGACGAGAAATATCTACCCCCTGCCCACCTACTGGCAAAGGAAGGGCTGGGTTGCGGGGAGAGATGTGTTTCCTGTAACAATATTAAGTGTGCCTAGTGTCTGTCAAGATATGAGAGGACATGTCTGCATTTGTGCTCGTCATTGAGGCCTCTTACATTCCAGAATAGTAAAGTCAGATTTGAACTTCGTTGGGCAGTTACTCACATATCAATTTTCAGCTCAGTTCGCTGCAAGTCCACGATTTTTTCAACAGATACCACTACGAGGTAGAATAATAGTTCTTGTCCACAGGTCAATCCTCCTCATCAATGCCGTTCTCATGTTCCCGGTGCCCATCTTCTCTAACACGCCCACCTCGACGAAGTTTCTTCAGTGCACGCAGGTAGTCCTCAACTTGCTGTGGGTTTGTAAAGAACTTCTGTTTCCCTTGATGTGTTATTCGGAGCTGAGCTGGATACAAGGCATAATCAATTTGTGCTGCTCGCAATTTTTTCTTTACTTCTATTAATTTGCATCTCTCCTCCTGTACCAACGGAGTGAAATCTGGAAATATAGAGAAAGAGACCCCATTGTAAACCAACTTCTGTTTGGAGCGTGCTACACGTAGGGCCACATCGCGATCACGATAGTTCAATAGGTGTGCAATGATTGGTCGCGGAGGGCAGCCAGCTTTTGGTTTGGGTCCAAGCGACCGATGTGCCCGCTCCACTATCAGCTGTGTAGAGAATGCCTCAACTCCAATGGATGTTACTAATAATTTCTCAATGTAATCCTCCATGCGTCCAGTGTCTGTGGATTCCGGAATACCCGTAACGCGTATGTTATTTCTCCGACTGCAGGCTTCCAAATCTTCATTTTTTGCTGCAATAACACGTAGTAATTTACCCATCCATGTCAGTTGCACTGAATGCCCTGCTGTAAGGTCGTCTGTGTCTGATATCCGCCTCTCGGTCTCTTTAAGGCGCTCCTCGTGTTGGTCTACCTTATGTACGATGGCCTCCATTCTTGAGGACATGCGGTCCACCTTGTCTACTATGGTAGCAAACCCTTGTCTCATTTCCTGCAAAATTTGCTTCATGTCCATGTCCGGGGATGTCTCACTATTGCCCGGCATTTCCGCCGTGGCGAGTTCCTCGTCATTGGAGCCCGGCTTAGGCCCTTTTTTCGCAGCCTCAAAGTTGAGTTTGGGCTTTCGAGTGTTCGGCTTCCCCATGCTTCACCTACGTATAGCTTTCGCAGGTGTGCAGTCACCACCAGATATAGTTTTCACTTTGGCACCTTTTGTAGTAAACGTCGTAACAAGCGTAAACGTAGTGTCCCCGAGGTCGCTGCTAGGTGTCTGTGCACCCACCACAGTTCGCAGCCCACTGCACCGCCTTGTCGGTTGTATCTTCAGCTGCAGCCAGAGCTTCAGTGCGCCATGTTTATCTACTTTTATCTCTCAGCGTGGAGGCCGCGTGGCACCATTAGAATGTTCGAAACTCTGGCGTGGGGGGCCGGTAACGTGTCCAGTATGTTACAGGTATCCGGTACCTTGCCTACCAGTCATCACGCAACAGTCTGCCTGTTCGTTTGTCAAGCCAGCTACGTAGTGTGCAACACTACAGTTAAAATATGGTGCCTCTGGGATGGCAGGAGGAGGGAGCAAGCGAGCCAGCAGCTATCGCACATGGAGAGGTCTATTTGACAGCTTCTTGTGGCGCGTTGCACAGTGCCGTCTCACCTCGGTTAACGCCGTTGTTCCTCAGCCCCTGAGATCTGCTCGACAATCTCCGCTTTGGCCAGGCAGCGCTCTGTTGTTATCACTCGCTCTCCCGCTAATCTGCGTGCCCCCCAGCCAGCTCCCGCCTTACCTCCACAACAGGGCACCTCTCGACGTTATCATCAATCTCACCGTCTGTGGGAGGGTCGTGAGTCCCGGCTTCCTCAAGCGAGTGTCACTAGTCTCTGTTCCCAGCGGCCCAACGCGATGTTTCAGGCACGTCAGCTTCACTGATTTGCGGCTGTTCGTGCTCCGCGGTGGCAGGTGCCATTTCTTAGCCGCCACTCGATTTGCACCACTGTGTCCTCATGCGAGGTTACACTCTGCGTGCAGCGTATCCGTTGCCTTTATGCCTTCCGAGCACCCATCAAAAATATCGCCGACTGCCACTGTTCACCGGTCAGGTCGTCCTCCGCGGCCTGGGCGCCTCGGGGGAGACCGCGGTCTTTCCCAGCAGAAGTCTCCGCCTCCCGCAGCCTGCACCTCTCCGTCTGCAGCCCCGGGTCACTCCGCCTCTCAGAAGTTCTCAAGAGCGCAGTATCGGAGCAGATCAAAACTTACACCGACGAGGGAGGACAGTTAATTGAAGCCTCCTGTGTAGCTGAAACGAAGTTGTAGACCAGTATTACAGGATAAATGAAGGATTTAGCCTCCAGGAAGCAGGAGCCTCACGCAAGTGCGGCCATTCTGCTTGCGCGCGCTCTAGTGCCCCCCTTCACTGCAGATAACTTTGAGGCTTCTGGGAAGGTTAGCCTCCTGCATTCTGATGGTAAAGAATGCCAGATGGCACTTGTGGGCTCTGCAGTGGGACCTAAAGTCCTAGTGGCCATAGCACCAGTGGACTCTGTCAGATTGTCTCCAGGTGTTCGGGGAGACTGACAATGACCTGCAGTGGTGGCTGCTGACAGTGATTGGATTAGTTGAAAACGACACAGGGTCGTGACTCTAAACCAGCAAGGCTGAGCCCAAGAAACCTAAAAAAACATTACAAATGCCAATACTGGATCTATTTATAATAATTTTAGAACAGACCCTTAAGGATAAGACATGAAGATCAGGTTATTTGTTTACCACACTTGTTTATTGATTTCTTTAGCACTAGTGGATCAAAAGTAATTTTATATGTAACTTATTTTCATGTCCATGTACAAAAAATGAAAGAACACATTACTGTTAACAACATATCATACAATGAACTTTTTACAATATTTACAACATATCCACCCATTCATTTTGGCCAAACACATTCATCCATCTACAAACATACCAAAAGAACAAAACAATGCTAATAAGGGTCTAGTGTCAAGGAAATATTTTTACATGAAGAAATGGAAAACAATAAATGTGATCAGTGATTGAAGTACTACACACTTCTAGATCAGTAAAGTCCTAATTGAATAAATCCTATTTATATACTGATTCCAAATATAGACACCAGGGCCCAATGAAATAGGTCGACGCCTTTCGAAATCCTCAATGCGGATTTCTCCTCAGGACCAACACTCTAGAAAAATATAAAAAATAAGACAAAACAATCAGTCAGACCAACTATCCTAAAACTGCTTACTAATAGTGCCCCACCAGTCAAACACCTCCTATTCATACCTTATCATTAAGCTGCAACCAATCTTGTAGGCAGATGGCGTGAAGCCAAAACAGGCGCTGTGAATCATACAGGAATAAGAAGTAAGTGGGATTAGTCCACTACATACATATATAGCACAAACACTGAGTTGTACACAGAAAAAACGACTGGTCGCTTACCTCGTGTGAGGCTGTAAACCTAATACATCTGAGGATGGAAAACAGAAGAGTTTGTGAGCCAACTTTGTCTTGGGTCGTTTTAAATATACTGTTCCATGTTAACACTCATGCAAGGTCACGACAGTCTTACCGGTGTTTGATTGTATTCTTGATCTGAAATGGGGCTTTTATAAATATTTATATTCCGGTCGCACATTGCACCCAATGCTGTAACCAAAGCCAAGTGATTCCAAAGGTTAGTTAAAATGGCATGCCGGTCATTGCAAAACCAATTCCGCTAGTCACTACCGTGTAACTCACCAAGTGCGGCGTCTGTATCCGTCCACAGGTGCCGACCTGGAAGTCCCGTTCAAAGTGTTGTGAACATAACTAATATTTTAATTGGTGCTCTAGTTAACACGTGATCGTGTAGAGGATGTTGATGTGAAAGTCTTAAAGGTACAGTGCCGATGACCCCATCTCGGAACGGGAAGTTCACGGATGGTGTTTTAAATAACAGTGCACGGTTAATATTTAGTTTTGTGAAGGAAAAGTACTGCGGCGTGTGTTACAAGTATGAGCATACGGATGTAATTATGGCGCAACTCCAAAAGTGGAAGAACATTATTTGGAGATCGCAAGCTGTATAATTATTTAGTCAGGTGTGCTCATGGTCAGTGGACTTAT
Source organism: Lissotriton helveticus (assembly GCF_964261635.1). Lineage (NCBI taxonomy): Eukaryota > Metazoa > Chordata > Amphibia > Caudata > Salamandridae > Lissotriton > Lissotriton helveticus. Next base: position 820,559,698 of record NC_136057.1, read on the forward strand.
GGAGGAGTCACGCAAAAAACTTGTGTGTGTTTCTTAGTTAAATCGGATGGTGTTGAAGTAACAACATCCCCTCCTGGCCAAATGTTTGGGTACTGTGATAGTGACACACAGCGTACAGTTGCATTGTAGGCACCAACACTGGTGACTACTTGTACCTTGCATGTGTCTCCTAGCTTGACTCGAATGATGGAATGTGTCTAATGGATTGTGAACCCTTATAATCTAGTATAACTTTCAGTTGGGTAAAAACACAGCCTAAATTGACACATGATGCTTTGTCTGAGCCTAGCGACTATATATAGAATGCTTAACACCCCAACCTCACAATCTCAGAGATTTCATTCAGCCCTGTGCTTGCAGTGTTGAATTTCATAATGAGGAGAGCCTCTCGTTGATTTAGTCTATCCTCAATATCGCCTCCACGGTAGTCATTCTCAACTTTAGAGATGACAGTCCATCTTAAGTCTTCTTCCTTGTGCTTGTTTGAAATCCAGTGGTGAACCAGAGGTGCGTTTACTGTTTCTTTCCTGATCCTAGACTTATGTTGTGTGATCCGGTGGCGGATCTCCTGAGTGGTTTTCCCTATATATAATTTAGGGCAAGGACATGTGACTCCGTAGACCACATTTTTGGTTAAGCAGTTTGTAAATGCATTGTGCCTCCAATGGATCCCATTGAAAGTAAACACAAAGCCCTCGTTAGTTTGAGCACAACAGGAGCAGTTGCCACATTTGTGGTGTCCCTGAACAGGCGGAAGGCCCAGCAAGCCCCTTAGCGATGCTTTGGGTTCCTGGGGCAGAGAGGCTCTGATGATGTGCTGTGCAATACTTTTTTCTTTTTTAAAAGCAAAAAGTGGAGGTTCATTCAGCTCGGTGCATAGATCTTTGACTAAATGCCAATTTTGGGACACCAACTTGCGCAATGAATTTGAGTGGGGACTGAATGTGGATACACACACAATTCGCTTCTGTTCAGTGTGTACTTTTTTTTTTAAGCAAAGTATCGCGTGGTATCCACCACACACGTTTCAATGTATGCTTCAAGAGTTTTTTTGGGTAACCCCTGTTGGATAATCGCAGTAACAATTCATTAGCGTGGAGGAAATATTCATCCTTGTTTGAGCAGTTTCTCCTGATGCGGAGAAACTGCCCAAACGCAAGGTTTTCTTTTAAACTCCTAGGATGGTGGCTACTGTAATGTAAAGCTTTATTGCGATCGGTAGCTTTCCTAAATAGTGTGGTGCCTAATAAGCCGTCAGAAGCATATACTTTAACATCCAAGAATGTGATTGCTTTGTTGGATGAACAGTGACTAAATTTTATGTCTTCCATCCGGTGATTAATCCAGATCATAAATTCCTCCAATTTCTCTTGTGTGCCTGTCCAAATGAGGAACACGTCGTCAATGTACCGAAGGTACTTCGTGATGTACTCAACGTATGGGTTATCATTATAAATGAATTTATTTTCGTACAGTCCCATGAAAAGCACAGCTAATTCCGGAGCAAAGGGGCAGCCCATGGCTACCCCCTTAGTCTGGAAATAGTAGTCTTTGTCAAACAGAAAATAATTCCTCTGAAGTGCAAATTTGGCTAGCCGAATAATGAAGGATGTGGGAACTTGTGTCGGCTGTTCTCTTAGGTCCAGAAAATAAGTCAGGGTTTCCAGAGCTTCTTCTTGAGGTATCTGAGTATACAATGAGGTTACATCCATAGTAACCAGTAGCTGTTTCGAATCATCAAATGAAACAGAGTCTATTTGATTGAAGAAGTCTGTAGTGTCTCGTAGATGTGCAGGGACCGTTTCCACCAGTGGTTTCAGGAAATAATCGATATATTTCGAGACCGGTTCAATCAATGACGAACATCCCGAAATAATTGGGCGGCCCGGGGGGTTATTTTGGTCCTTGTGTAGCTTAGGTAGGACATAAAACAGAGGTGTCCTCGGATGTTTATTTTGTAAGAATGAAAATTCCTTAGGGCCAAGGATGCCAATATCCAAGCCTTCTTGCAGAATTAAAAAGAGTTCCTTTTGTAAATCATTCGTAGGATTTTTATTGAGCACTCTATAACAACTTGGATTGTCTAATTGGCGTTTTACTTCCTCTTTGTATTTATTTATGTCCCAGAGGACAATAGCACCCCCTTTGTCCGCCTCCTTTATTATCACAGACCGGTCATTTTTCAAAGAAAAAATCGCCTCCTTTTCTTCTCTTGATATGTTATAGTTTACATACCGCTTTTTATTCTCAAGGGCTGTTATCCCAGATAGTAAAGATTTTTCAAACGTAATTACTTCTCTGGGGACTTTCGACCCTGGAGGATTAAATAGAGATTTGTTGCGAAGGCCTGTTACTTCAGTTGAAGTTTGTACCATAGTTTCAGCAAAGAATGTTTTCAATCGGACTTTCCTGCAGAATTCCAAAGCTTCCAATTACATTTTAATAAAATCCGTAGGTCTTACAGGGACATAAGACAATCCTTTCTTTAGGACTGCCAATTCCGATGTTGATAAAATGCGATCCGATAAGTTAAACACAGGTGATTGATCTAACTCCGGTAGTGCTGGTGTTGTGTTCGCATTTCCCATGGCTGGTAATTTGGGCGGTTGCGGCCCCTGCCTCTGCGTTGGCCTCTGGATAAAAAAGGTTGCGATTGGTTTTGTTGGTTTCCCCTTGAGGCTTGATTTTGATTGCCTCTGTTGTCGTTCGTCTCTGTTTCCCCTCCAGATGAAGACGAGGATGTATCAGAGAATGTCAAAAATTTGATACGGCATCTGCCTTGGTTTTCTTGAAAAAAACGACGTTGGTTTTGTCGTGTGTAAAAGTCTGGTAACAAATACGGGTAAACAGCCTCTAGTGAAAAGTTTTTTTGGTCTAGATCAAATTTACTTCCCTTCTGGGTCACCGTATAGTCTTTGAACTCCAAAAGATCCTTCTCTATTTTTTCCAAAAGTCCCTTCGCGTCAGAAATTAATTGGTTATTTTGGATTGCTGCCTCCAATGCTGAGATCTCCGCTAGTTCCTTTATAGAAAGTCTGTGTGCAGTCTCAATGGTTAACACCATTAGATGCCTACTGCATTTCGTTTCAATTCCACTAAATCCCTTCTTATATTCAGGATCATCCGTAAAAAACATCGGGGTGTTCCTGATTTGTAATCCAGAGGGTATGGTTCCTGCTTGTAGATGTAACAGTAAAAAGTGACCATTGAGGTCCGTCCTGATTTGTTTTTTCTTTAGTCTAATCAGTTTGTCTGATTCATTTTGTGTCTTGGCTGACACGCTTAACGTGGCAGAGGCGAATATTGGGGGAGCACTAATAAGTCCAGGATATGATCCTCACTATAGGAGAACGTATCCCTTTCTGACATAATCACACAGAAGCACAATAGACACAGATATGACGACACTTAAGACAATGTTAATCAACATACACAAACACCACACTTAGATGGCCTAAAGCACAATGTCTTTAAAGTGAAAAAGGGTTCCCTTTGCACCCTAAGCACTTAACGACCTCGCGAACCAGCGTTCGCATCAACAGCTGAAAACGACACAGGGTCGTGACTCTGAACCAGCAAGGCTGAGCCCAAGAAACCTAAAAAAACAATACAAATGCCAATACTGGATCTATTTATAATAATTTTAGAACAGACCCTTAAGGATAAGACATGAAGATCAGGTTATTTGTTTACCACACTAGTTTATTGATTTCTTTAGCACTAGTGGATCAAAAGTAATTTTATATGTAACTTATTTTCATGTGCATGTACAAAAAATGAAAGAACACATTACTGTTAACAACATATCATACAATGAACATTTTACAATATTTACAACATATCCACCCATTCATTTTGGCCAAACACATTCATCCATCTACAAACATACCAAAAGAACAAAACAATGCTAATAAGGGTCTAGTGTCAAGGAAATATTTTTATATGAAGAAATGGAAAACAATAAATGTGATCAGTGATTGAAGTACTACACACTTCTAGATCAGTAAAGTCCTAATTGAATAAATCCTATTTATATACTGATTCCAAATATAGACACCAGGGCCCAATAAAATAGGTCGACGCGTTTCGAAATCCTCAATGCGGATTTCTCCTCAGGACCAACACTCTAGAAAAATATAAAAAATAAGACAAAACAATCAGTCAGACCAACTATCCTAAAACTGCTTACTAATAGTGCCCCACCAGTCAAACACCTCCTATTCATACCTTATCATTAAGCTGCAACCAATCTTGTAGGCAGATGGCGTGAAGCCAAAACAGGTGCTGTGAATCATACAGGAATAACAAGTAAGTGGGATTAGTCCACTACATACATATATAGCACAAACACTGAGTTGTACACAGAAAAAACGACTGGTCGCTTACCTCGTGTGAGGCTGTAAACCTAATACATCTGAGGATGGAAAACAGAAGAGATTGTGAGCCAACTTTGTCTTGGGACGTTTTAAATATACTGTTCCATGTTAACACTCATGCGAGGTCACGACAGTCTTACCGGTGTTTGATTGTATTCTTGATCTGAAATGGGGCTTTTGTAAATATTTATATTCCGGTCGCACGTTGCACCCAATGCTGTAACCAAAGCCAAGTGATTCCAAAGGTTAGTTAATATGGCATGCCGGTCATTGCAAAACCAATTCCGCTAGTCACTACCGTGTAACTCACCAAGTGCGGCGTCTGTATCCGTCCACAGGTGCCGACCCGGAAGTCCCGTTCAAAGTGTTGTGAACATGACCAATATTTTAATTGGTGCTCTAGTTAACACGTGATCGTGTAGAGGATGTTGATGTGAAAGTCTTAAAGGTACAGTGCCGATGACCCCATCTCGGAACGGGAAGTTCACGGATGGTGTTTTAAATAACAGTGCACGGTTAATATTTAGTTTTGTGATGGAAAAGTACTGCGGCGTGTGTTACAAGTATGAGCATACGGATGTAATTATGGCGCAACTCCAAAAGAGGAAGAAAATTATTTGGAGATCGCAAGCTGTATAATTATTTAGTCAGGTGTGCTCATGGTCAGTGGACTTATGGAGGAGTCACGCAAAAAACTTGTGTGTGTTTCTTAGTTAAATCGGATGGTGTTAAAGTAACAACATCCCATCCTGGCCAAATGTTTGGGTACTGTGATAGTGACACACAGCGTACGGTTGCATTGTAGGCACCAACACTGGTGACTACTTGTACCTTGCATGTGTCTCCTAGCTTGACTCGAATGATGGAATGTGTCTAATGGATTGTGAACCCTTATAATCTAGTATAATTTTCGGTTGGGTAAAAACACAGCCTAAATTGACACATGATGCTTTGTCTGAGCCTAGCGACTATATATAGAATGCTTAACACCCCAACCTCACAATCTCAGAGATTTCATTCAGCCCTGTGCTTGCAGTGTTGAATTTCATAATGAGGAGAGCCTCTCGTTGATTTAGTCTATCCTCAATATCGCCTCCATGGTAGTCATTCTCAATTTTAGAGATGACAGTCCATCTTAAGTCTTCTTCCTTGTGCTTGTTTGAAATCCAGTGGTGAACCAGAGGTGCGTTTACTGTTTCTTTCCTGATCCTAGACTTATGTTGTGTGATCCGGTGGCGGATCTCCTGAGTGGTTTTCCCTATATATAATTTAGGGCAAGGACATGTTACTCCGTAGACCACATTTTTGGTTAAGCAGTTTGTAAATGCATTGTGCCTCCAATGGATCCCATTGGATTGGATTAGTAGCAGAATCCTCTCTTTACCACCACTTCAACGTTTTTTTAGGACAGCATCTTTCTAGGAACCATCTGCCAGGATTCTGGTCAACTGAAGATGCGATTGACACACCTACTATAATAATAGAATCAGAAACTATATTTGTTTCAATTTGTTAGTGGCCTTTGACATGTTTAAATATGAGATATTGCTTAACTGAATGTAATAGGAAGATGTGTAAGACATCACTTTTAACTGGGTCAGCTTATTCCTATGCAAAGAACTGGGGTAGTGAGAATGTTCTTCATCTCAACTCATCATTTAGTTTCAACTCTTTATGTGTACCTCAGGGCTCTGCTTTATTACCACAGTTTTTATATTTTTTAAATCTTTTCTATTCAATGCTGACAACAATGTTTTCAAATTAAGCCAATGACATGGATGTTATTGGGGCTCTCACTCTGTCATGACTGGACTGGGATGCTTTCTCCCTTCCCTGGTAGCAAGGGTTTGCTACCAATGAACTCTGCCAAAACTGAAGTCAAGGTTGTCAGCACTGTATACCCTATAGGCTACTTCAGATCATGTTCAATATCCTCAGCCAATATCCTACAATAAATATGAAAGGGCAGATTTATGTTAACTGGCGCATCCCCAGGGATGCGCCAGTTAATGTGCGCCACCGTGCGCCACTGCTCCGCCACCCATGGTGCGCCGCATTTACAATGCGGCGCACCATGGTGCAAGGCAGTGAAGATGTGTGACGCATCTCTCGGTGTACGGGCGGCGCATGGCAGGAGTCATGTCGCAAGTGCGACATGACTCCTGCAATGCACAGGGGCCACCTCTTCAATGCATGGTGCGTCACCCTTACGCCTGCTTCAAGCAGGCGTAAGAATTGACGTAGAAAGTGACTGAGTGAAATCTCATAGATTTCACTCATCCACTTTTAGGAGGCGTTCCTGCGCAGGAACGCCCCCCCTGCGCAGGAACGCCTCCTTATGGCGCAGGGCTTTAGATGCGTCACGTTGTAAATAGGGCGCATTGTTTGCGCCGCCGTTGCGTCACATTAAGTGACGCAATTGCGGCGCAAGGGCCTCATAAATCTGCCCCTGAAGGTTTGAACTTTACAGATACATAGCAGTCATTGGCAGCACAGTTGACAGATGTTATGAAGAAGTATTTCTTTACCATGAAATTATTTTCTCTCTTATAACATCCCCTCAGAGCATAAGCAACAATGGCAATTGTCTTTTTCAAGTCTGATATATGTAAACTGCACATATCTCAGATAAAGTTACTCAATGGAGGCAACCTCCAAAATGCAGCATTGCATATTTGGGGCCATATTATGATGGTGGGCGGACTTGCATCCACCCTACACTGTATCTGTAAAGGAACTGCTCGACTATTGGTCGGCAGTGCGTAGCTGCAAACTCCCATTTCCCTATAGGAGCTTATGCTGCTGCCATAAACCGGCCGCAGCACAAGCTCCCATAGAGAAATGGGAGTTTTTGTGAATCCCTGCCCTATGTGGCAGGCACATTCAAGGTGCGTGAGGTGCCTGCCACATGGTGCAGAGATTCACAGGGGGAAACTTCAGCCCCCAACCAAACCAACATTGTAATTGCAAGGGCAGAAATGCTGTCCATTGTGATTACGTGTCCTTCTCTGACTGGCTGACGGGCTCCTTGAGCCCGTTGGAGTCCGGTTTCAGTTCCGACCGCCTGAAATGTAATGAAGCGGTCAAAACTGAAACCATGATAAATCTCGGGGAGCCTCCGACCCGCGGTCAGAGGCTTTCAGACCCTCATCGCAATTGGGCCTTTGATGGTAATTTAAACTGATGATACGTGAAAAAGAAATGTCACTCGATTACTACATCAGGTAACAACTCATGCTTTAACACCACTCTGATCTTTGGTGGCAAGATGTCCTCAAAGTCAAACCTATACAACATTGTCCCGAGTAAATGGCACTCAACTGTGGATCCACACATATATCGTTGCTGTAGCACTGATTTCCACAAGGTATTCGTTCTCTTGCAACCTGAAGAAAAGACGGACAATCTCACTCTGCCTTATGTCGGATGGAGAACAAGATGCAGGCTCTGCTTGTAGAGACATTGGGGAATTGTGAGATATAGCAGAATACTTTGTGCCTTCGTGGGGTAACCAAGAATGCACGTAGAAAGGAATACTAAGACAGAGGGTCACGTCTCTCTCTGCAAACAATGGTTAGTATATTGGCACAATGAATAGACCCCTTGATATGTTTCTACTATGAACGCACTATTTGATTGTTTCGTTTTTCATATTAATTAGTATATTTTCCAAGGTCAGAAGCAAAATCACTCTGCATTCACTTGAATGATTAGTTATGTGGCGCCCCTACGCCCACATTTCTAAATCTAGAGTAAAATCCACAATACAATGTATTAATTTCTTTTTATCGTAATTCATCAGAAGAGATTAAAGATAACGACTGTCATTTTAGAGTAGCGTCGCTCTGTTTCCACACCACTTTCTCCTGTGTCAATTGATGTCCAATCTGTACATCACATCACGCAGACAATCCTTAAGTGAAATACGTTGTGGCTCTGTAAGCAAGGAGCTGATGCATTTTAATGGTTATTTATGTTTCTTTATACCACCATCATGTTAATACTCGTCATATTAATAGGCTTTATTACTCTGAAGATTCCGTTTTTTTCACTACAAATAATTATGCGTTAAACTGTCTCTTGCTGCAATTAGTAGCCTACTTATGTTATCACAACTGTTCCTATGCACCAGCTTATGGCGATTCTGTAGATAGAAAACCATCTGGTTTTCACACTGCATACGTAAACCAGTGTATTTATTACACTCACATGGAAAAGCAGCACCACATTAAGAAAACACAGTATAAATGTAACAGTTACCGATGAAAGCGGGAAGCGTGCAATCTGGTGCTCAGTGCAAAATATGTTTATATGCATTCATCAAAGCAACATTTTGTTTCAATAATATTATATTTGGTCTGTTTCTTGGGATCGTCTTATATTATGATACATCAATTCATAAGAAAAAACGAGTTTAGACAGCAGGTACTGTGGTGAAAAAGCGGTATAATGGTAAAGGTTTAGGAATGTGGTCATCATTAAGCAGGACCCAATCACATTGTAAACTTGTGTCCAGTAAGTGGTTTCATGTCTGTACCACATAAGAGGTAGCCCGCCATTGGCAGATGCAATCATAGTACACCCCAAGCAAGGCGATAAGAAGGGACGGTCCTAAAATTGTTGATCAGTCTTGACCTTTAGTTCTACGCCATGTTCCGTTACACTTAAGTCATCTGTATATACGGCATGTACTGTGTTGTCCAGTTTGGACTTTGCCACCTAAAAACCACAAAAAAAGAAACAAAAAGCTGCAGAAAACAGTGCTGCGTCTTAGGCGGCGTGTCCCTAGAAGCACACTTTGCATGTCCTTAAAAACATGGAACTCAATGCGGGTTCTTCTGTCAGGCTCTTTGAATTTTGATCTTGCCCAGTGTATGAAGTACACTTTGCAGAGAGACCAGTGGATCCCTTACTGGTCACAGAGGTTAAGGTAGATAATACCAATGCTCTTGTTGTGGTAGTGTGGGCGAGCCGTTAGGCTCACAGAGGCAATAAATGAAACACACTCAAGAATACATCTGAGACCAATTTATAACAATAAGATTGATTTTTATGCATCTATCTTAAGACCAAGAACTTCGATCTACAGTAACTACAGTAAGCAACAGTAAAATATTTCACTGTTGTGTGCAATTACGCAGCATTGAAGTCAATGAAGCAAGGCAGAAAAATCCATATAAAATGAGGCACTGCTTTAATGAAGTTCACCTTCTTGTGTTAGGTTGGTAGCAGGACCAGGTCCAAGTTTCAGCAGTAGGCGATACGATTAAGGGGACCACCTGGAAAGACACTGTAAGAGAGTAGGAACTGCTTACTATGGTTACCCCCACTTTTTGATGATGTTTCACTGTTTTTCGACTTTAGTCTGGCCGGGGCCCTGCTATCCAGGACCCCAGCCTAGCTGCTTCCTCACTAAATTGATTGCAAGTACTTATGTACACTCCATTTTGGTTACTGGGGTACCCTTGTGAGTCCCTAGTATATAGTACACCAGGTACTAAGGGCATAAGTACCCCAGAGGCCTACCGGGGGAGTGTTTGCAATGTTCACCACTCTGTCCATCATCTCCTTGTGTTTGCTTTTTACCAGGGACTGCAGCATTTATTAGCTACCTCTGGGAAGCCTTCCAAAATGACACCACAGAACTGCTACTGCAGCCTGGGTAAGGTGGTGCATGCACCCCTTACTAAGATATAGGTTACCTATATCTACCTTAAATCACTACACATAGAAACCTATCAGCCACCTCTATGGCAGGCCTTATTAATCCTCAAGGCAGGGTGCTGGGTTTCTTGTGAGAGGGTGCTCAGGCATGAGCAGAACCCCTCTGCCACATTCGGAGCCTATTCTCTGAGGCTGTTCTGTGATGCAGCCAGACCATATACTCTTAAGAGCATTATACCCTCGCGGTAAATGCTAACTTTGGAATGGCTGCAAGGATACATGTCGAATTTGGTGGCAAACACTTTGGAATCCTACCCCCCTGGCAGTCCTGGTGGCGGGGGTAGAATTCCAACCTTCTAGAGGGAGAGACATGTACACACCTGTATACCCAATACCAGTTTAAAAGAGCCCAGGCATCACAAAATGGATGCTGAAGCCACAGAAACGAGTCTGGCTTCCTGCTGCTGACCGAAACTCTGACAGGGGAGGCTGGACAAAACGTTTCCTTTCACAGGGAGGTGTTACCACTTCCCAGACAGGCCTTAGTGGATTGGGGCTGAGTGGGTGCACTCTGAGAGCGATTTTCAGTCTGCACTGGGGGCACATTTGATGTCCCTGTGCATAGCCCAGTTCAAACAGGTTGCAGGGGCTACCAGCCCCTGCTCTGGCATGAAACTGGACAAAGGAAATGGGTGTAGCCACCCTTCTTTCCAAACCATCCCATAGGTGGACCACAGAGTTAGTCCAACCCCTTGCTTAAGTATAAGTAAGGAACCCCTGGCAACAGGACTTTAGATCACACCTGGATGAAACTCTGCAACTGAATCCTGGAACTTCGATGGTCTACTCAAGACTAGAGTACGGAAGAATCTCCCTTGGGGTCATGGAGTGACTCCCCTGCTTGGCAGGCACCAAAGATGCATCTTGCCGGTCTGCATCTCCGAAGCTCCAGCTGTATGTTGACAACTTTGTAATACTAGAGGTGGATTTCCAGACTTCTCAGAGGCCGAACCGAGTCCCCAGCAAAGCTGAGACCCACAGCCCTCATGAGTGGCGTGGAACTGGAACCCCTGGACACCGTGCACATTTGCAAGTGCATTAACCTCTCGACGTCTCTTGAAGTTGTGCTTTGGGTTAATTGTAGCCCAAGCCCCGAGCATCTTTTATGTTGAAGATTGTGGGGCTACACTCCACGAGTGTTCTGTGAGTCCGCTTCTTGCATTTCCACTTGAGGCTCCTTTGCGATCTCTGGTCCGTCATTTGGTGGGTCCCTGTGAAGACAACTCTGATTTTCCTTGAGCGTCCCTGGTTGCTACAGACGTGTCCTCCCTCCCCACCACGTGTTGAGTCTCTCAGGCCTTGCTGGTCCACACCAAAGCATTTCTTTACTTTCTGCGTGGGTTGCTGTTGCCAAGGCTTGTTGGGTACAATCTGGGCACCGACACCGCAGCACTCGACACCCTTTGTGGGACAGCTGGATTCCAGATCCTGGTCGTTGTCGACGCCTCCTGGTCTTCGTGGCTGAGGAGTCAAGCTTCACCTCTTGCACCGGAAATCACCCAACATCGGTGGGAATTCGACTATCGTGCCCCTGGTCACTGGCAAGTGACCCAGACTCGGTCCCATCTGCTTTCAGTTTCTTCTCATCTTTGATCCAGGCTTGGATCACACACGGACACTGTCAACTTCAAAGGCAGCAGCACTATGCAGCAGATCGCCATTGAAAACGATGACTATTCCCGACACCAAAAGACACCTATGCACCTGGCGTCCCTGGGTGAGGTAACTCAAGTACTCCGGTGCTCCCGTGGGTGTTGGCCAAAGAACCCCTTAAGTCTACAGGGGTTTTCTCAAAGTCCTCTCCTAAGTGTACTTAATCTTTAAATTTCCAACCGCGACTTTCCCCATAGAAGCTAATTGTGATTTGCGGCTGTGTTCTCACACTGCACGCGTCCCCCATGGGTCCCCTGTGTCACTACATTGGGTGGTTCCTTGTGATCCCAGTGATTCTACAGGCTCTAGGCCTTGTGTCAAGTCAAGTCATGGTTCTTATACAAGTTTCTTAATATATGGTTTGGTACCTTAGGGCTCAACGTATATTGTGCTAATTTAGTGTGTGCTATTAAGTGTTATGTATGTGCTTTGACCTCTATCCTCATAAAGAGACTAGTAGGGTATAAATACATATATTTTATATATATCTTGTGTGGTTCTCCTTTCATTTGGTCATTCAGGCGATTATAGACTGGTAAAACAAGCTGCTTTATATTCCTTCAAGATTTAGCCTGAAGGCTGCTCTCCATAGCTACCAGTAGGATAGCTTTCAATAAGGTTATCATCAACCCATCACCTCTAAGGGGTTGTTTGGACTTGTGCAAGGTGCCCACTATAACTAGTGGACAGCATATGCCAGGCCATCTTCTCACAGACACTGAACAGGAGGACACAGAGGTAAGCCTGGGAGGACCCACTGGAGAGAGAAGGTTGCAAGGGTTTCAGGACCATTTGTCATTACCTTGACAGTTGGGGCCAGGTGCAGAGCACATTGGTCAGCTTGGTGTCTCACTGTTTGCTGTTGTGGGTCCGGTACCCCAGGTATTGGTATGATGTTGGTCCAGTAGGTCCTTGTGTCTCCAAACTAGGGGGTCCATTAGGATGGCAAGCGGACGACAGTTCGCCAGCCACCCTTGCGGTCCTGGGACCGGCCGCCAGTTGTGCGCCAGTCCCGCTCCGCCAATTAGGATGCGACCGCCACCGTGGAAGTTGCATCCCGCATGTACAACATTGTGGTGGGCGGTGCTGTGAGCAGAGATTGATTAAAAGCACAGTAGCGCTAGAGTGCATATCGACTCTACTGCTGCAAGGGTATTTTTTAAACCTGTTTCGTTTTAAAGCTGTGTATTAAAAAATTGTTTGTTACCTTGCCAGTCACTGCGCTGACTCCCCAATCCACCGCAGCAAATCCATGCTGTTTGTGTGGAGGGAGGAATAGCGCTCTCACTTCCTGCTTGTCCCTCGGCGGGCGACCATCTTCTGAGGGCGACGTTCTAGTCTTCCCTCCCTCCCTGACTATTTAGGGCTTTGGACACTCGCGCTCGTGCAGATTGATTAAAAGCACGGTAGCGCTAGGGTGCATATCGACTCTACTGCTGCAAGGGTATTTTTTAAACCTGTTTCGTTTTAAAGCTGTGTATTAAAAAAAAATTGTTTGTTACCTTGCCAGTCACTGCGCTGACTCCCCGGTCCACCGCAGCAAATCCATGCTGTTTGTGTGGAGGGAGGAATAGCGCTCTCACTTCTTGCTTGTCCCTCGGCGGGCGGCCATCTTCTGAGGGCGATGTTCTAGTCTTCCCTCCCTCCCTGACTATTTAGGGCTTTGGACACTCGCGCTCGTGCAGATTGATTAAAAGCACGGTAGCGCTAGGGTGCATATCAACTCTACTGCTGCAAGGGTATTTTTTAAACCTGTTTCGTTTTAAAGCTGTGCATTAAAAAATTGTTTGTTACCTTGCCAGTCACTGCGCTGACTCCCCGGTCCACCGCAGCAAATCCATGCTGTTTGTGTGGAGGGAGGAATAACGCTCTCACTTCCTGCTTGGCCCTCGGCGGGCGGCCATCTTCTGAGGGCGACGTTCTAGTCTTCCCTCCCTCCCTGACTATTTAGGGCTTTGGACACTCGCGCTCGTTCAGATTGATTAAAAGCACAGTAGCGCTAGGGTGCATATCGACTCTACTGCTGCAAGGGTATTTTTTAAACCTGTTTCGTTTTAAAGCTGTGTATTAAAAAATTGTTTGTTACCTTGCCAGTCACTGCGGTGACTCCCCGGTCCACCACAGCAAATCCATGCTGTTTGTGTGGAGGGAGGAATAGAGCTCTCACTTCCTGCTTGTCCCTCAGCGGGTGGCCATATTCTGAGGGCGACGTTCTAGTCTTCCCTCCCTCCCTGACTATTTAGGGCTTTGGACACTCGCGCTCGTGCAGATTGATTAAAAGCACGGTAGCGCTAGGGTGCATATCGACTCTACTGCTGCAAGGGTATTTTTTAAACCTGTTTCGTTTTAAAGCTGTGTATTAAAAAATTGTTTGTTACCTTGCCAGTCACTGCGCTGACTCCCCGGTCCACTGCAGCAAATCCATGCTGTTTGTGTGGAGGGAGGAATAGCGCTCTCACTTCCTGCTTGTCCCTCGGCGGGCGGCCATCTTCTGAGGGCGACGTTCTAGTCTTCCCTCACCTCCCAATCTATATATGTCCTGTTTTTTCGCGCAGCGGTGACGTGCAGCGGGAGCGCCATAGACGCGCCGAAGAGAAGCCAGTCTGCGCCAGTCCGCGTCCAGACGCTTCCAGACTCAGGCTCTGCCCCTCATCATGGTTCGAAACCGTCTTGTATATAGTTCTTTCTCCCTTCGCTCTCTATGTCCCCCCACTAGTTCCCTATGTTTTCATTCGTTGTGTCCCATTAACAGAGAGTCCCAGTGTAAAGTGTGTGATTGGAGTATGTCTCCCCTACACGTCACAAAATTGCCTTCCCCATATAAATGGAAGATGTTGCTCCTTAATTGTCGGTCCCTACCAAAACATCATACTGAATTATCCATGCTAATAGAAGAGCTCAACCCCGAGGTTCTCTTCTTGACTGAAACATGGCTTCAGTTGAGAAGCGATCCGACCATTGTGGGGGCTATTCCACAAGGCTATACTCTTAAACATTTAGATCGCCAGACAGGCAGAGGTGGTGGACTGGCCATCATTTAAAGAGATGGCTATAAATGTCGCATTACTCCATCTTCCTCATCACCCTGTGAGAGCCTTTATTTTACCTTAGAATTTTCTCCTACCACAACATTCTCTGGCATCCTAGCTTATCGACCACCTGGCGCCCTTAATAATTTTGTCGCTGATATGACTGACACCGTCGCCAATGCTTTGCTCACCGGGGCAAACTTTACCTTGCTGGGCGATTTTAACCTGCACCTGGATGATCCTTGTGACACATCAGCCACTAGTTTTTGTTCCAACCTTCGAGCCATTGATCTACGCCAAAAGGGTTTCCAGGCAACACACACTAAGGGGCACCTTTTGGATCACATCTACAGTAATTTGGACAGTCTAATGGTTGACACCCCTATCCCACTACCATGGACAGATAATTTTTTAATTCCTTTTACCTGGTCCACTAATCCCCCCCCCCTATTTCTCAAAGCTTTAATAAACACCTGGGAAGGAAATGGTCCTCGCTTTCACTCCCTGATTGGGAGCAGGCGCTCACCAATCATCCCCCCCAGAGGGCGAAAGATCCTAATATCGCTACACTGAATTTTGACAACTGGATCTCCAGCTCCCTGGATCAAGTTCTCCCCAGGAACCCTTTAAAATCAATAATACGACCCAAAGTAGCCCCATGGTACACGCCTGTCCTTAGAACAATGAAGCAGGCCTGTCGTAAACTGGAGAGAGCTTGGAGGCAGGACCACCTCCAACAGAGGAAGGTTGAGTATAGAGCTGCCATAAAGCGCTATAAAAAGGAAATGATATCTGTACAATCTAATTTTTACGATTCAAAAATTAAGCTGGCTGCTAATGCCCCGAAGGAAATTTTTAAAATCGTCAAATCTTTAATTCCCCCCCCCCATAAACAGCCATCATTAGACGGCGCACAATCTCGCTGTAACGACCTGGCAACTTTTTTCTCCCAGAAAATACAGACCATTTACTCTTCTTTTACCTTGGGTAGTGCTGATTCCACTCCTATAGCCTCCGATCATTTTGTTCCCTGTGTGCTCGACAAGTTTCCTCTTCTTGATCTTTCCACATTAGATAAGCTGATGCGTAAAACCACTTCTGGTTCACCCAATGATCAAGCACCCCCTCAGACTCTCATGAAAGCCATTGATGTTATTGGTCCAGTGGTCCTGGATGCCCTTAACGCCTCCATCACCTCTAAATCTGTGCCATCTTCATGGAAGTGTGCGATGGTGAAAGCTTTACTGAAAAAGCCTACATTGGACCAGAACAACTTGGCCAATTATCGTCCCATCTCACTGTTGCCCTGGATGAGTAAACTGCTGGAGAGGCACGTAAATACCATCTTACTGGACTATTTAGAGTCCAATAGTCTGCTCCGGGCATCTCAGACGGGGTTCCGCCCTCAGCACGGAACCGAGACTGCTCTTCTGGCAGTGACAGAAGAAGCTAGAGCGGTGCTTGACCGAGGAGGAAAGGCCGCCATTATACTATTGGATCTCAGAGCCGCGTTTGACACGGTCAACCATGCCACATTATTACAATGACTGAGTGGCCTGGGCGTGTCGGGCGCGGCCCTGGATTGGCTAGCCTCCTTCCTTGATGAACGGTTCTTTCAGGTCTTCGAGGGTGATTCAGTTTCCCCTAAGCACCCACTTAGCTGTGGGGTGCCTCAGGGCTCCTCCCTGAGCCCCACTCTTTTTAATGCTTACATGGAACCTCTGGAAGGGATAGTTCAACCCTTTGTTGTGCGTATTGTCACCTACGCCGACGATACCCAACTGGTGGTCTCTCTTGACCACCCGGAGGGATCGTCTTCCACCTTAGGCCCCTGTCTAGAGGCGGTGGCTAGGTGGATGCAATCCTCCTCTCTTAAGCTGAACGGAGAGAAAACTGACATCATGTTGTTGGGCAACTCTTCTCCGTCCTCCTTAACCTCCATCTGGCCCCCATGTCTTGGCACGCCTCCTCCTCCCACATCCCAAATAAAGAGCCTCGGAATTTGGTTGGATAAAGCACTTGACTTCTTAGTCCAGGCTACCAAAACCGCCTCTACATGCATTGGGCTGATGAAGATGCTTCGCAAGGTGCTACCTCTGCTCCCATTTCAGGCTAGGAGGATCCTGGTTCAGGCCCTAATCCTCTCTCGCCTGGATTACGGGAATGCCCTCTATTTAGGGGCACCGGCAGTAGTAACCCACAGGCTCCAAGTCACACAAAACTGTGCTGCTCGGCTACTGTATAATATTCCTCGCTGGCAGTCTGCCAAGAATGCTCTGAGGGAGCTTCATTGGCTCCCAGTAGTGGCCAGAGTGCAGTTTAAGGCTATGTGTGTTGCGTTCAAGTCTTTTCACCGCTCCGGCCCGGCAATTTTACACCCCATAGCTGTGCCTTGCGTCCCGGCCAGAGCTCTGCGCTCCGGTTCCTTACATTTAGCTACCACTACCAAAGTCTCCAAGGCCCGGTGGGGTGGTCGCTCCTTTTCCCATACGGCAACTAAATTGTGGAATTCCCTCCCCCTCTCCCTTCGAGAGAGCAATGATCTTATGTCCTTCCGAAAGGCTTTAAAGACTCACCTGTACGCAAAAGCGTGTTAATCTACCCTAGCCCGCCACCAGCAATCAGTTAAAGCGCTGCGAGGCCTCCGGGTAGTTACGCGCTATATAAATGTAATTTTTCATTTCATTTTCATTTCATTGTCCATTGAATCTAGGTTCCAAGTCTAGGGATGCCACTTAAGGTCTAAATTTAGGGGCATTACAGGGGGAGACAGGTAGTAGCCAATGGGATACCTGCCTTTAGTGTGCCCACACCCTCTAGTGACCACTTTCCGTGGGAAGAGGCATTACCCTATCTCAGATAGGTTTTTTCTCTGCAATCCCAAGACGGTGGATTTTCAGGAGAGGGGTTCACATTGCCTTCTCCAACCTATCAGTGCTGCTAGTGGGATGTGGACCCTCCTCCTCATCTAGCTAATGTTCCCTCCAGTCCTATCAAATGTGGAGCAGGAAAGTGGGCTTGGTATACACCACTATCTGGGGAAGCCTGGTCTGAACTTCAAAGGCAGCAACGTCTTGGAAGCTTCTTGCTCTGGAAGGCCATTCCGGCCTGGAGGAGGTCTGAAGCAACTCTGCCCAGAGCAGGCTTTGTTTATGTCTTCTGAGAGGGCAGGCTCTTAACCCATTTGGTCAGAAAACATGTCTGATGGAGGCCGATTCGATATGACTAGTCAATGACCACACCTGGGCTTGGTAGGTTTTCAGGGGCACACTAAATGGTCTCCTGTGTGCATTTCAGAATAAATTCCACACTGGTATTGGTGAGAATTTGTTAAGACAAGATGTTTGGTACCAAACATATTAGGGTACAGTTAACCCATCATGGAGCTAGGAAACTAGTAATGTCAAGTATCCAGCCCATGTTTTCTTTATAGCTTCCCTGTGCATTTACTATATCCAAAAATGGATCAGAGTTTGCTGAGTCATATCTGCTCATGCAGATATGTCCACAAATGGGATATTGTGCACCCTGCCTTATGGTTTAAAGGCCTGCAGTGGGGGTGACTTACCAATATTTCATGCAGTGTATGAGGGCATGACAGACAGGGTTGTGTGCCATGTCAACTCTTCTGTTTTCTCTGCACCATGGCATATTGCATTGTCTTGGTGGGTGGTCTCTGGGGTGGCATAATTTGTGCTGCCTCTCGAGTGGACCCTATCCAGTACCCATGCCTTAGGTACCATGCTTTAATCTAGTGGCGCAGTGAGCACCGACCCACATATGAGCATTCCCTTCCTACTTAGGGTAACAAGAGCAAAAGGAACAACTAATGAAAGGAGTGCTAAACAATGCAAACATTCGCCCCGAGTGGGACAGGTATGCCCAGAGGTTGGTCCCGTGCTCTCCATGCCACTGGTGTCAAGCTAACATGGCTGGTAAGGGGTGATACCCTGAAACTGGTCCTAGGATGCTTGTTTCCGGTCTTGGGAGGGCATTGCTTGGCAGTTTGGGCTGTATGGTTCTCATGGGGAACACCGTTAAGACTGATTAGTAAATGGCTGGCTTTAAACTTGGAATGGCAGGGAAACAAAAAAAACAATAGATTTAGGCCCAGATCTCTGTACTGGGTTGAATGCTTAACAATGTTCAGCATTCTGTCCATCAATTGTTCTTTTTGCATTTGTCATACTGAGTGGAACGGGTATGCCCAGACGTGTGTTCCATTCTTTCCATGCCACTGAAGTCAATCTAGCCTGGCTGATGAGGGGTGATACTCTGAAACCGGTCCCGAGATGCTTCTTTCCTGTCCAGGGAGGAGCTTGCCTGGCAGTTCAGGCTGGACTGTTCCCAAGGGGACACAAATAAGAGGGATGTAATGGGTAACAAAAAACAATTGATTTAGATCCAGATCTCTGAACTGAGGTAAATGTTTGACAATGTTCTGCATTCTGTAAATCAATTGTTCTTTTTTCAATGTTAGTTCCTGTATCATCATCGGAGATACCGTCGACTATGGGGCTTGCAATGCGAAGTCCTGGTTCAAGAGTGTGGCAGTCCGGCTGGTTCCAAAGTAGATGATGAACTTCTGATTCATTGTCCTGCATTGTCGTCAAGGGTGCCATTGATGAGAGGCATGCAATGCAAGGGCCGGCATAGGGGATGCATTGCACAATGGTGTTTTAGAAGAAACTTCAGGCTGCGACAGCTATGCGAAGTTCTTGCAATGAGAAAATCCACACAGCAGAGTCCATGGGTCAGTTCTGCTCAGGGTTGCACCGCGCAGCAGAGGACATTTATCAGTTCTGCTGAGTCCACAGATGGGCTGGCAGAGTACCTTCAGGTCCCCTTTCAAAGGTACAGGACTGGAGTGGCACCACTTGGCAAGGTAGGACTCACAGTTGTAGAGTCCAGGTGTCTATTACAACAGACTACACCATGTAGTCACTCTGGTGGTCCTGGGTACTGGTTGCAGGTCCTGTCCTGTTCACAATAGCAAGAAGAGAGCAAGGAGGCATGTTAGCATAGCAGGGCAGCAGTCTGTCAGATTAGCAGTAGGACTGAGCAATAAATTCCGCTCCTCGGATGGTGTTCACATGTTTTTTGCCCATCAATTGTCACGTGTTGGACTTTTTATCGCACGCGCCTCACCAATGTTAAGTTTGCGATTGCGTCTGAGAAAATCGAGTGCTTGAATGCCTCCCAGTGAGATTTCTCTACATAGGTGCTGCTGCAGGTCGCAAACATTCACGTTGAAAAAGCTACTTGAGCATCAGAACGAAGTAGCACCCTCTGGCATGACATGTGGTGCAGTACGCACTGCACAGTGTGGAACAAGCTCCTGGTGCTAAAAATCAGCACAAGCAGTGCAAAGTGCCAAATTCCGCCACTCAAAGAACTTCATAGAATCTCACTGAGTTTTTGTGCAACGCCACTGAATTTGACAGAGGGAAACTCTGCGAGTTGCCCCACCCCTATTTAATAGTTCAGCAAAGTGGCAGTCCTTTCAACAGCACAGCAGACCTTCTTCCAGGCAGTCTTCCACTTGTCCCGAAGTGTAATGTAATGAAGAGTTTGTGTCGTGAGCCAAGCGCACTCACTCCTTTGCAAGCACCAACTCAGGCAGACACAAGCAGCACACAATACAAAAAGAAAAAAAGGCATGCATCCAAACTCACAGACACCACCCCAAGACAACCACAGACACTGCCTCCTAAACCACAGACACATCCTCCATCCTCCATCCCAGCATACCTCTTACACTGCACCCTCCACCACTGCCACATTCACCATAACCACACCCAGCACCTCCGTAGCACACACTCCCAAAAAACAGAAATGCGAACATTCACCCATAGACCACACACAAATGTTCACGACATACCCCAGGCCCACAGACACTTGCAGTATCAACAGGCACACACACAACAGACATTCCCACTCCCTCTACCACCCAACCGCAACTCCCTCCCAACCATCCTTCCTATTATTTCTGTGAAAGTCTTATGTTTGCCCTTGCCCAGATCCCTGCCACCCGACTATTCCAAAACCTACATATAATTGTGCTCTAGTGATCGGAGGATTGGAAATACGATCTTTTTATCAGGAACGGATCTTTGAATAGACCTCGGCAATCAAGTCATCCCATCTATTAGTTGGCTGTTAGAAGTAAATCTCAGAGGAGATATACCCAATGTGTATGTGTGGCTACTCCTGAAGAAGGCGTTGTTACGCAGAAACGCGCGTCGATTGATTTGTGCCACTATTTGTAAAAAATGTGTTTGTAAACTGTCGTTTTTAAAAGAAAGAATTTATTTTTAATATTGTAATTCGACTGTATAATTACATGCTATGTGGTTAGCAGAATAGAAACTGTTTTTTTTTTTTAAATGATATCATTAAAATGAATGTTTTTTAAACTTAATTTGCTTTCTGATGTTTCCCTTGCTTACTTGTTTTCCTTGATCAATTGCCTAGGAATTTTTTCACTTGCATTAAGTTTCCCTCTCCTAGGAATTGAACGATTTACTGTTCAGGGGGTCCTTGTTTCTTACATTTATTCCAAAACCTACAACTTCCATCCCAACTCATCCATCTCACATCACAAACCACCCCTCCGTCCTACTACCCTCCAAGGTATACCACAAAAAAAGGAAAAGCACCTTATACCAAGAGAAAAACCACAAGTGCCAAAACCACCTCAAACTCAAAACGCCCCTTTCCAGGCCACCCCCAAGCCCAAAGACACCCCTCCGAAACCCAAACCCAACCACCCCTCCCAAGTAACACATTTGAGGTGCCTGCTCTGTCCACTAGATGCCTCTTCCCATGGCAGTGAAATTGGATGCAAGTTGAGGCACACCTGTGCATAGGACACCATTTGCACTGCAATTTGCCTTGTTACAAGCTATTTGAAACATTTCTCATTTTTCATTAAAACACGTTTGTTCTGGCATTATTTGTCCTCTGGAAATGTTAGATTCCTAGCAATGTTTCAATGTAAAATGTGTGGTACATATTTTTCTTTGGCATTATAACGGGGACTCCTACAAACCTTTTAATTGTCTACTTTGTAAAGTGCATTCACTGGTTCACATGCTTTGTGATAGTGATTTGAAATTAGGTGCAGCCATTCAACATAGTAGTGGACACTTGCACCGACAAATAGATGTTATGGCATTATATAAGAATATTTCACTACAGCTGTGTTAGCTTCATCGTGATTACTGATAGGTAAGTACCCATATGCATTTTACCTTGTTATATGATGTGCACAATTAAAGTGTATACAATTATTGACTTACACTAGACAAGGGGAAATGTTACATGGATGAATATGCAGAGTGCTTCAGAGCTGGGACTGCCATTGATTTTCCAGGTAATCTATGAGGTGAGGATTACCGCTTGTTTAGAACAATTTCTACATGAGGTTACATTGCACATATCAAAATGATCTGTGATGCATATGTTTTAATGTGACAATTTTGTTACCTTATTTCCAGGCACCTCTTTGGTGATTTTCTGTTTTTTCATTTGATATCCTTTGTTTTGCAAGTGTCCTTTTTATGTAAGGTAGCTAGAACCTGGTTTATGAACACAATGTGATTATAGATGTGTGTTACTTTAGATTTGTTAAACGTCAACATTAGAGACATATGTATTGCACATTGCTATGAGCATATGTGAACAGCTAAATAAAAACAGGTAACAGATAATGGGGAAGGTTACCTTCGGTTCTGACTATGACAATGTTGATTTGCATTGTGATCAGCAAGCAGCAGCAGAGGCAGGATGTGTAGCAACGGGCCCATGGCGGTACAGGAAGTGGGAAAGTGAGTAAATGTAAGTTTTTGCCTCATATGTGTTCCATTCTGCCATATAAGGTGGGGAGGTTTCCCTGCCACAGTTGCTTCGGTGGAAAGGCACATCGTAATTGGCTCGGCAGAGAAACTATCGGTCAACCCTATAATAATAATAATAATAATAATCATTTATTAAGCGCCTGGCTGCACAAAACTGTGTGTCCCCGCGCTGACTGCAAATTCAACCCATCCAGAAGGCCATAGATCGGGCAATGGAGTTAATTTGTGGGAAATAAATGCGTTTTAAGTCTGGCTCTGAACCTAGTTTCAGATGGCTCCATCCGGAGCTGGATCGGTAAGGCATTCCAAAGCTTGGTGGCTAAATAGCGGAAGGATTTTCCTCCCATTTTGGCTTTAGTGATGCGAGGGATTTTAAATAGCATCATGCCTGCGGATCTAAGATCTCTGATCGGCCTATGGATGGTGATGAGGCCTCTCAGATAGCTAGGACCTTTGTTTTGGGCAATGCGATGTGCGTAGCAGAGAGTTTTAAATATAATCCTCTCTTTAATAGGTAGCCAGTGAAGCTTGGCAAGCGCATTTTTTGTGGATGCTCTCCTGGGGAGACTGAGCACCAGTCGTGCTGCAGAATTTTGTATGCATTGTAACTGGTGCAGACTCTTTTGATTAAGACCAAGTAGGAGAGCATTACCATAGTCCAAATGGGGGGATATTAGGGCATGGACTATGGTCTTTCTTGCTTCGGTCGGAAGAAGGTCTAGTACTTCACGCAGTACTTTTAGAGTGCTATAGCATTTGCCTGTCACTTTGTTTACCTGGGTTCTGCCTGAGAGATCGGCGTCAAGCATGACTCCGAGATTCTTCACCTTCTCTACAGGCATAGGTACTTCTCCCAACTCACTGGGCCACCATGCTTGCGACCAGACCCAAGTCTCCTTCCCTACTATCAGTACCTCTGTTTTATCTCCGTTTAAACAGAGGCAGTTGGCGTTCATCCATGTCGCTATCTTTAACATACAGTTAGAGAAGTTGGAAGCTAGGTCTCTACTGTCTGGCGTTATTTTGAACACCAACTGGGTGTCGTCAGCATAGCTGACAATGCCCACCCCAAATTCCTCCGCGATGTATGCCAGGGGTTCCATGTAGATGTTAAATAAGGTAGGGCTCAAGCTAGAGCCCTGTGGAACCCCATGGCTAACACCGCGAGGTGATGATTTAAAGGGTGGGCAATGAAGTTGGAAGGTTCTATCAGTGAGGTATGACTGAAACCAGGTGAGAGCAGAATCTTTTACTCCCATGTCTGAGAGCCGAGACAGCAGCGTTGAGTGCAGCACGGTATCAAATACTGCACTTAGGTCCAATAGGACCAGCGCTGCTGTCTCTCCCTCGTCCACCAATTTCCGAATCAGTTCGGTGGAATATAGAACGGCTGATTCCGTAGAATGGCCTGATCTAAATCCTGATTGGGAAGGGTGGAGGAGTGCTTCTTTCTCGAAAAACTCCATGAGTTGGAGATTGGCCACCTTCTCTATGATCTTAACACAGAAGGGGAGAAGGGAAATTGGCCGCAGGTTTTGAAGCTGGGTAATAGGAATGTTCGGTTTCTTTTTTAGTGGTAGTACCTGGGCAGATTTCCAGTTTCTCAGGACATTGCCTTCCCGGAATGAGGTTGTGATCATGCTGCTTATATGATCCAATAATAGGCTTTCCATGACCGCTTTGTACTGTTCCGGTGGGCAGGCATCCATAGGGGAGCCGGAACAAATGGAATTTATAATTTTCATAAGTTCCTGTTTATTGGGGGTCCTGAAGTTGGTAAACTGGGGTTTGAGGGGGCAAAAATCTAGAATCTCCACCTTATTTTTATCTGATCTGGTACTGCTGGAAAATGTAGCACAAATTTTTTCTACCTTCTCCACAAAGAAGTCGGCTATCTGGTCGCATATCTCTGTGGAGTAGGTATCTTTAGTATCCAGGCGAGAGAGTGTGGTGATTTCTCTGTAGATACCGAATAGTTCCTTGGTAGGGTTTTTAGCTTCCACAATTCTGCTCTTGTAATAGAGACTCTTCTCTAATCGTACCAACTTTTGGTATTTTTTTAGCTCGATTTTATAGTTTTCTTTGAGTTCTGGAGTATAGCTTTTCCTCCACTTTCGTTCAATGGATTTGCATAGGGCTTTAGCTATTTTCAATTTTTCAGAGAACCAGGGGGCATTTTTAGATTGACGAGCTGGGGGTTTGGTCGTCCAAGGAGCAATTTTATCTAACGCTTTAGTTAGCCATAATTCAAAGTTATCCCATACCTCCTGTAGGGAATCGCCTGTTGCCGGGGGATGTTCGGTAAGTTCCTGCAGCAGCAGTTCAGGGGTGCACTTTTTAAAGTTACGACGTCTGTAAGGAGGGTTTTTCACATGTGACTTGGTAATCTTGTTTATGGCTATTTTGAATGGCACCATACTATGGTCAGACCATATTAATGGAATGGGAGGAGAAGTGTTAACACCTTCCCAGTTCGTGAATATCGGATCTAGTAGATGCCCTTGTTGATGCGTGGGCAAAGTGGATAGAAGCTTGAGATCAATTGCGTTGAAAGCATTCAGGAGGAGTTGTGCTTCCTTGGAGTGGCTATCCTCTAGATGGATGTTAAGGTCGCCAAGTATGATCAAATTTTTATGTCTAATGGCTAACTGAGTGGTCAGTTCAATAAGTTGGCTACAGAAGGATTGTGCTGCTCCAGGAGGTCTGTATATTAATAATCCCATGATTGTATTGTTAGTATCTAATTTGATGGTGAATCTTCCACATTCACTATCCATATTTTTTTGTTCAATTAAAGTGCACTCAAATTCATTTTTGCTAATCATTGCCAATCCACCCCCCCGTTGTTTCTGACGGTCTATTCTCAAAAGGCCATAGTTGCTTGGTATAGCCTCTAAGATATCCGGGGAGGAGGCTTCATCTAACCATGTTTCAGTGAGAAACATGATGTCCAGATCGCCTTCCGTCAGCAGATCAAAAATTTCAGTTTTATGCTTAGGCATAGACCTACAGTTAAGTAAAGCCATATTTAAGTCTAGCATAATGTTCGTGGAGGAAATAGTATTGGGAAGTAATTGATGGCATGTGTTGCAATGTGCGGGTATAAATATCGGGTCTATAGCGTGCAAACAATAGGATGATAGTGGCTTACCGAGTTTCAGTAGGTCATCTTTAGTGTATTGATAGCACGGACTCTGATTGATTGACAGCCACTTTTGCTTATCCTGCCATTGAGACAGTCAAGATTTCCTGGTGATGTCGGAAGGGCCACAGCGTTCTTTTATCTATGCAATCATCAACATATAATAGGGTGGGGGACCACCAAGTGGGTGGGCAGGGAGACGGCTCAAAAAGAAAAAATAGGACTGATTTTGCCAACATCTAAAGCAGTGAAACTGCAACAAATGATGGATGGAATACTGAATGATTCATACATTCTACCCCAGTTAAGAGATCTGGGTTAAATCCATTGTTATTTTGCCCACTATGCCACCACAGTATGACCCAGCCATATGCAAATCAGTCTTGACCCTGTGCCTCATGGGAACAGTCCAGATTGAATTGCTAAGCCAGGTAGTCCCTGGACCAGAAACAAGCATCCTGGGACCAGTTTCGGGGTATGTCACCCTTCATCAGCCAGGCTTGCTTAAATCCAGTGGCAAACTGTTATGGCATGGTGAGCAAAAAACAATGCATTTAGGCCCAGATCTCTGTACTGTGGTGAATACATGACATCTATCTGCATTCTGTACATCAATTGTGGTTTTTGCATTTGTCACGCCGAGTGGAACGCTATGCCCAGACGTGGGTCACATGTTCTCCACACCACTGGAGTCAAGCTATCAAGGGAGTCTGCTCAGAAACACAACAATGCTTGGGACTATAGAACATCTGCATACAAGCCATGAGTGACTATACCACCTCAATATCTATGAGCCAGAGCCCAACTATATATAGTGCCTCACTTGTCATCCTAACCTTTCCAGAGGAACAAGTGATTTGGCACCCCAGAACACAACACACTTGATTCTCTTAGTGATCACAGAAACACGGCACACCCTTTTGCTCTCTCACACATACTTGTCCACAGAAGAAAAAAACTAGACATCGCCACCCTAACTACTGATGCTAAATCATTATATATTATAGATCACTGGGATTAGCGGTGGACCCTGTACCTAAGCATATTTAGGTAAATGCTCTACATTTCAGATGACGCAGCACACTTGTTTCAGGACCTTCACTTCAGAATTATTGTCCTCAGTGATATGACAAAATATGTGTGTTCACAAACAGCAGCTGCATTCTCTTGTTATGTCTAGGTTCTAGTGTCTGACTAGAGAGAGTAATGAGGAGCAATATTGTTTGACCTTGTCTAGCGTGCTCAGACAAAATCCTATGAAAATAATGAAATATAAAAAAGTGTGCAGGTTCTTTGTGAAAATACAATGTGTCACACATACCCAACAACATTACGTATATGTCCTTTGTTATGTCTAGATGATGAATCAATAATGAACAAAAATAGATTACTTAAAGAGAGTTTTGAAGATGGAATGCTCTGTCACATATATGTGGAA
Source organism: Lissotriton helveticus (assembly GCF_964261635.1). NCBI lineage: Eukaryota > Metazoa > Chordata > Amphibia > Caudata > Salamandridae > Lissotriton > Lissotriton helveticus. Next base: position 820,586,919 of record NC_136057.1, read on the forward strand.
GTATCCCTTCTAGAAAGCTCAAAACAGTCACAAAAAAGTACTTATTGGGAAATGTTTTGAAATGCATCAAGGTTTATTCTTTCTCATATTGTAGTTTGCATTTTTATTTAAATAAATATATTTTATTCAATGCATTAAAAATGTACTGTATTGTGGTACTAGTTTTTAACTATTGAGAAAGCCAGATTTAAATCTTGAAGCAAGTGAAAAATTTTAATTAGGGAAAAGGTTTGAGAAAAAAGTTCATGATCAGTTACATTCACACTGATACAATAAAACTATTGTCTATAACTTTACAGCATCTTCAAGAACAGGTGAAGGGAAACATTAGCCAAGAAGGTGTGGAAGCTGCTGGTCACTGTGTTTTACGTGGTGAAACATCTGACACCAATGGACACAGTGTCGTGAAGGAACAACAACTACCACCTGTCCACGCAAAGCACCACTCATGGACAGTTCTCCTGCTGCCACTGCCGCAAGACCTTCAAAACCTTCAACACCCCTGCACCGAACACCAACACCCATGAAACCCTAAGGTGCATCCTTCTCAATGTGCGCTCCCTGCACAGACATGTCATTGAAATCTGGGACCTCCTCGATACCCTCTCATTGGGCATTGCATTATTCACGGAGACCTGGCCCAACACCACCTCCGCACCCAACATCGCCACCGTCATCCCCGACGGATACAAGATCCAGAGAAAAGACCACTGCAACTGCCCAGGAGGAGGACTCACCATCACACGCAAAAGCTCCCTCTGGCTCTCCACCTCCACCACGATGATCTCCTGAGCACCTTCACTTCCAGATACAGACTAGCCCAAGAACCACTCTCCACAGCACCCTCACCTACGGATCCCCTGGACCTCATGCCTCATTCGCTGCAATCATCGTCGACCTCATCGCACCCCATACTATCACCTCCATGGACTACATACTCATCGGAGACCTGAACTTCCAGCTTGACAACCCCACTGACCGCAACTCCACAGCCCTCCTGGACAACCTCTCCAACATCGGCTTGAAAAAGCTTGTCACCCTGCCCACCCACAAGGCAGGACACACCATCGACTTCATCTTGGCAGGAGGCAACATCATTCACTTCAGCCAAACCACACAACACCCTGGACGTACCACCACTGCATACACTTCAGCGTCGACAAACCCACCGCCCCCAAACCTGCAGTGTGCCATATACAAAGAAACTGGAGCAAAATCACTGAGGAACAGCTCAACCACACCCTAAACCATGACGGCTCCACCTCCTCGACCGACGCCAACCTCACAGCCAAAGATATTCACACATGGATCTCCAACTGCACAGACAAACTCACACCCCTACAGAACACCAACAGACAGCACCCTAGAAAAGCCACCTGGTTCTCCAACGACCTCCAAGAATCCATACACACCTGCAGATGTCTTGGGAAGAACTGGAAAAACAGCAAAACCCTGGAAGATCACACCACCTACAAGACAGCCATGACAAAATACTACCAATGCACCAGATCCACCAAAGGAAACTTCATCCAAAACAATATCACCACTAACTCCAGCAACTCAAAAGAACTTTTCAACATCAACCAGGATCTCACCAAACTCCCCAGCGAAACCACGAACTTCACCCCCTCGAACAACCTCTGCGACAAACTCAGGTCCTACTTCCATCTCAAAATCAAGGTCCGCTACGACTACTTCAATGACCAAACACTGGACACCAAAGCCACCGCCTTCTCCAATCATGCCAACACACCTACCATCTCCTCCTGGACCCCAGCCACCACTGAGGACATCACCTCGACCATGAAATGTATCCACTCAGGAGCCCCCATGGACCAGTGCCCACCGCACATCTACCACAGAGCCACCACCGCCATCGCTCCTGAACTGCGGCGCACCATCAACACCACCTTTAAGACTGGCACCTTCCCCGATGACTGGAAATGCGCAGAAGTCAGACCCCTGATCAAGAAACCGTCAGCAGACCCCACAGACTTAAAGAACGACCAACCCTTCTCCCTTATCCCTTTTGTGGCCAAAGTCACAGAGAAGATCATAAATGCCCAGCTAATAACATTCATCGAAGAAAACTCCATCCTCGACCCCTCCCAATCTGGATTACAAAACAACTACAGCACTGAGACTACCCTACTCACCGCCACAGATGACATCCACACCCACCTCTCAGCAGATTTCGACACCGTCTCCCACCGCACACTCACCACCAGATACCAGGACACCGGCATACAGGGAACCACCCTCAAATGGATCAGCTCCTTCCTCACAGGCAGAACCCAAAGAATCAGAATGCCACCCTTCCTCTCCAAACCCACATCAACTGTGGAGTACCCCAAGGATCGTCACTCAGCCCCACACTCTTCAAGATCCACATGGCCCCCCTCGTCGCCATCGTCAGACACCACAGACTCAGCATAGTATCCTACCCCAACGACACCCAGCTTATCCTCTCCCTCACCAAGGATCCCCTCACCACCAGGCTCAACATCCAGGAAGCAATGAAGGACGTTGCTTCATGGATGCTCAACAGCGACTGAAGCTCAACTTGGAAAAGATAGAAGTCCTCATCCTAGGACACTCCCCCTCCGCATAGGACAACACCTGGTGGCCCACTGCCCTCGGCAGTCCTCCCACTCCCACGAACGATGCCCAAAACCTCTGCATCATCCTCGACTCCTCCCTCTCCATGACCTGATAGGTCACCGTCGTCACCTCCAGCTGCTTCAACACCCTCCGCATCTTCCAAAAGACCTTTAAATGGATCTCCCCGAGTCAAGGAAGACAGTCATCCATGCACTCATAACCAGCAGATGGACTATGGAAACACCCTCTGCGCCGGAGTCAACAAGTCTCTCATCCACAAACTACAGACCATACAGAACACCGCAGCAAGACTCATCCTCGGCATCCCTCGACAGAAACACATCACCCAACATCTACGCTCCCTCTACTGGCTCCCCATAGAGAAGAGAGTCACGTTCAAGATACTTACACACACCTACAAATACCTCCACAACACCCAAACCCAATACCTCAACGGGAGACTCTCCTTCCACATATCCAAGAGAAATCTCCGCTCTGCCAACCTTGCATTTGACGAATCCCAGCGCATCTGCAAAGCCAGGACAGGAGGAAAAAGCTTCTCCCACATAGCAGATAAGACCTGGAACAAGCTCCCTGTCAACATCAGATGCTCTCCTCCCTGAAAATCATCAGGATGACACTGAAGACCAGGCTTTTTGACTGATCGGAGCTGTTCTCCCCCCACCAGCGCCTTGAGACCCTCACAGGTGGTTAGCGTGCTTCACAATTCCTTGATTGATTGAACTATACCAACCTCATCCATGTCCACCACCTAGAGACCCATCTTGACAGTTCTTCTTGCTCCCCACTCAGTTGGCTAAAACTGACCTCCTAAGAGGGCAGGGGTCTACTTTGCACAGGCACCTCAACCCCTGCCCCTGTCACCCTGGCTGCAATGAGTGAGGAGGCTCTGTAGGCCAGACTGTGATAGTGATGGTATCCAGAGCCTTTTCTGCCAAATGCAACAAATGGTTGCATTTCTGGATGCCATTTACAGTTCAGTGCAGACATCGCTTGCAGAAATTGCCATCTCACTCACCCCAGGCTCCCAACCAACCCAAATGCCAACTCCTACTCCAATCCTTAACCAACTTCACTCCTTTGCAAGCACCCACAGCAACAGACACAAGCAGCACAATCACCACCGCACCCACCACCAACACCACACCCACAAGCACCACAACCACAAAACCACAACAACACACTCACACAAAAGCATACATACACACAAAACAAAACCAACCAAAACCAAACCCACACACTCACCAGATTACTAGGCAACACCCACAAAACACACATCCAAACATACACAACATACACCAGACCCACATGCAACTGGAAAACATACAGACACAAGCACATTACCTGCTACAGCTCCCTCTGCCTCCAAAACCCAATACTCTACCACCCCTCCTAACCATACTCCTCTTCCCTAATTTACATATTACCTGTTCTTAGCCCCTGTCAAACCCAAACCCACCCCTCTCAATGAAAGATCCTTGAGACAGCTGCTCTATGCCCAATAGATGCCCCTTCCCGAGGAGGTTACCCTTTGGCGGTATGTTTAGGGGGCAAGTTATGGGCAACAAAGTCACAGGCTGTTGTAGTGGATACTCTTTGTACTCCTTATGACTTTTCATTTTAATAACATTTTAGGAGAGATGTCTCTCATTTATAAATAAAAATATTTTAATTTCACAAACGCTGACTAACATTATTATTAATTGATTGGTGAAATGTTGATGAAAATGTGACATACATATTCTTATTTACATTTCTGACAGAAAAGACAAACTTCTTTTAAATTACATATTTGTACAGTCCAAATATTAGTGATAATAACATTGCTATAGACATTAACATTTAGGTGCACACATTCAGCATGCTAATTGCCACTTACACCAAAAACAACAATTGTTTATTGTGTTTTATGTGTTAATACAGGTGTGTTTATTTTACCTGATAAGTGATAAAAATATACACACATGCATTACACCCTAAAAAAATAATGAGAAAATTATAATTTCATAACATTCTAAAAATAGACAAGACAAGGGGAAAAAATACATCAATAAATAAACGAAATGACAGGTTTCAACCTAACATTGATTTTACATGAATTTAAATATTCTTTTTAGCTTATCTAGTGCAATTTTTAATTGATATTAAATTTCAATCATTCAGATAATGTGTAATGCATATATGCACCAAATTTGAAATTGCAGTTTTTATACAGGTGTGTTTCTTTACATTTCTTAAATGACAACATTACACACATAAGCATTACACATTGGAAAATAATTGTTTTTAAGAGAGATTTAAAAATGCACAAGTCCAGTGCTAATGCAAACAGACAATTCAAATTTTAACAGGTAAAAAAAAAGCTTACCTTCAAATCCGGCTACAACTGGATTCATTTTCTTCCTGGTCAAGTAGCAGCAAAAAAGAAAGGACCTAGATGATCGGGTTCATGTTGGAAACTAAAAGAATGGTAAATTCCTACCTTTGATACTTTCAAAGTCGTCGACTCTGTTGTGGAGGTTTACCCGCCACATTTACATTGGCGTGAAGGCACATCATGATTGGTCTAGCAGAAATATTGGACTACCTATGACAATTACTTTTACCTATGGTGCTGTTGATGCGGGAGTAAAATTCTTATAGAGATGGCGGCACCAGACTGGGCTATTGTCCATTGACCAGGCAGCATCTAAATTGAGGGGACTGCCCACCTAGTAAGAGGAAGGAGAACCCGAAGGAAAAGTGATGGCAGGACCAGATCTGCCAAGATCTAAATCAAGCTCTAAGTCACAAACCCAGTATGGATAGCAGACTCCTCTGCTCAATTTCCGAGTGCTCTTTAAAGCATGGAAACATGCATGTTCTTCAGAGAGAACTAGAGTTCTTGGCTGGCGCTGGCATGCAATTATTGGAGGGGAAGATTATGTAAGAAGGTATTGCTGCAGCAATCTCAGATATGCTGCATAACAAGGTCCGAAGGGATGATAGTTATCCCGCAGAGTTTTATAAGTTAAAAAATAAGCACTTGGTAATCCTCATACTCTACAGGGCGAGATTGCTACAGAAGATGACACAGATAATTATTAGCCTCATTTTGAAGCCTGACAAAGATCCCATATTCTGTACCAACTACCACTCCCTCTCATTCCTTAACATGGGTATGAAAATCTAGGCTAAGGTGCTGGCAACTCAACTTAGTTAGATTATTCCGAGCCTTGAACGTAAATTCCAAGCAGGCTTCATACAGGGAAGATTGTCCAGGAATCACATGTTCAAGCTGACTAAACAGTTGTAACAGGTGCTGATGATGATCAAAGTCTTTGTCTCTTAATGCTAAAAAGGCAATCGACCAGGTCGATTAGGAGTACTTGCTCCATGCACTGAAACAAGCAGGTGTTAGACTGGATGTTATGGCTCAGGTCAGATGGCTATACCCAATACACAATAGTATTCTAGACATTATTCAATGACCCACAAGGGAGTGTCCAGCCCATATACCTAATGCACCTCATCTGCCCAATGTGGCATGCATATTCTGTGACCACAAGTTAAGCCTCCCCAACCTATTGCAGCTACATGATGACTGAACACACCACTTAACAACTAGCCGGGGCGGTTCCTCCACTAGGGCAGATGAGCATCGCCCCAATGCTTTCTCACATTAATAACTACCATTTTATGTTTCTGCTTCTCGCACTGTGAGATAGCAGATGGGTTTGGTTGAGGGTGGGCAGGGCTGCTCTGGGAACAGGCTGGGCAGGGTAGTGTGCTCACTACACCACTGGAATCAAGCTAGCCTGGGTGTTGAAGGGTGATGCCCTGAAAAGGGTCCCAGGATGCTGGTTTCTGGTCCAGGGAGGACCTGGCTTGGCAGTTTGGACTGGACTGTTCCCACACGGAACAGGGTCAACACTGATGTGCATATGGCTGGTTCCAAACTGTGGTGGTGTGGTGAGCAAAAGAATGATAGATTTAGCCCAGATCCGTGTGACTGGGGGTGAATGTGTGCATTGTCCAGCATTCCGTCCATCAATTGTTTCTTTTGCATATGTCACTCCTGAGTGAGCATGACTGGTTTGTCGGCCATCCGAGGCCATCCAAACCAGTCATGCACACTCTGCCCTTTCTCCATGCTGGCTGCAGTGCAGCCAACATGGAGAAAATGGCCTCCCCGTAAGCCCCTTGCTGGGTGGCATCTCCACCAATCCAAATGCTGCCATTGCAGTGTTGCGGTTGGCTTAGGAGAGAGGCGGGAGGCTGCCTGCTTCCTGTTCCTGCTGGAGGTAGGAGAGCAGGAGCAGGAGCTGAAGCTGAGAAAATGCGGGACCCAGCTGGCGAAAAGGTACTTTTTTATTATTAATTTTTAAATTGACCCCACCCTGTCCCAGCGTGACCCTCAGCCCATGATTTATCACAGCTGTGGAAGCCACCTACGATGCTGCAAGAGGACTAAGAGGGCAACTGAGCACTAGGGTACTTGAGCACCATGGTATTGTCAACCTATTGCACGATTGCACTTGGAAATCTCTGGACGGATGTCTAATCATACTACACTATCTAGGGGTCTACGATGTGGGACATGAAAGATGGGAAGCAGAATAGTGAGAGGTTATTACTTTTTGTTATTCATATTTCTACTGGTGATTCATGTGATTGATACTAATGATGACGATTTCTCAATATCAGACAGTGGGATGACTATCTGGGTGAGCTTGTCATTGGACAAACTTCAAGGGGAAATCGCAGTGGATTCTGATCCCATTATTCTTTATGTTCTCTGTCATAAGATGAATGCTTGTACTGCAAAAAACAAACTTGGTTTGACTACAATGTTAAGATGTACTGTGTGTGCTTTTCTCTTGAAATTAAAATAAAGAATTAGTATAAAAGAACATTTGCTACTGCATATTTTCCACGCTTGATGCTCTTACCGATAATGTGTGACGGTAAGTTTTTTGGCGGTAATTGCAAACACAACAATGATGGACAGAATGTGGATCAATGTCACACATTCACCCCAGTCCAAAGATCTGGGCCCAAATCCATCGTTTTTCCACTCCACACCACCCTGGGTTAGACAATGGCGATATGCAAATCAGCGCTGACCCTGTGCCCCATGGGAACAGTCCAGTCCGAACTACAAAAGCCATGTCCTTCCCAGAATGGAAACAAGCATCCGAGGACAGGCCCGGTTTCGAGGTAACACCTCTCATCAGCCCGGCTAGCTTGATTCCAGTGGTGTGGAGTGCCTGGGACTCACGTCTGAGCATCCCCAGTACACTTAGAGCGGTAATTGCAAACACAACAATGATGGACAGAATGTGGATCAATGTCACACATTCACCCCAGTCCAAAGATCTGGGCCCAAATCCATCGTTTTTCCACTCCACACCACCCTGGGTTAGACAATGGCGATATGCAAATCAGCGCTGACCCTGTGCCCCATGGGAACAGTCCAGTCCGAACTACAAAAGCCATGTCCTTCCCAGAACGGAAACAAGCATCCGAGGACCGGCCCGGTTTCGAGGTAACACCTCTCATCAGCCCGGCTAGCGTGATTCCAGTGGTGTGGAGTGCCTGGGACTCACGTCTGAGCATCCCCAGTACACTTAGAGCGGTAATTGCAAACACAACAATAATGGACAGAATGTGGATCAATGTCACACATTCACCCCAGTCCAAAGATCTGGGCCCAAATCCATCGTTTTTCCACTCCACACCACCCTGGGTTAGACAATGGCGATATGCAAATCAGCGCTGACCCTGTGCCCCATGGGAACAGTCCAGTCCGAACTACAAAAGCCATGTCCTTCCCAGAACGGAAACAAGCATCCGAGGACCGGCCCGGTTTCGAGGTAACACCTCTCATCAGCCCGGCTAGCTTGATTCCAGTGGTGTGGAGTGCCTGGGACTCACGTCTGAGCATCCCCAGTACACTTAGAGCGGTAATTGCAAACACAACAATGATGGACAGAATGTGGATCAATGTCACACATTCACCCCAGTCCAAAGATCTGGGCCCAAATCCATCGTTTTTCCACTCCACACCACCCTGGGTTAGACAATGGCGATATGCAAATCAGCGCTGACCCTGTGCCCCATGGGAACAGTCCAGTCCGAACTACAAAAGCCATGTCCTTCCCAGAACGGAAACAAGCATCCGAGGACCGCCCCGGTTTCGAGGTAACACCTCTCATCAGCCCGGCTAGCTTGATTCCAGTGGTGTGGAGTGCCTGGGACTCACGTCTGAGCATCCCCAGTACACTTAGAGCGGTAATTGCAAACACAACAATGATGGACAGAATGTGGATCAATGTCACACATTCACCCCAGTCCAAAGATCTGGGCCCAAATCCATCGTTTTTCCACTCCACACCACCCTGGGTTAGACAATGGCGATATGCAAATCAGCGCTGACCCTGTGCCCCATGGGAACAGTCCAGTCCGAACTACAAAAGCCATGTCCTTCACAGAACGGAAACAAGCATCCGGGGACCGGCCTGGTTTCGAGGTAACACCTCTCATCAGCCCGGCTAGCTTGATTCCAGTGGTGTGGAGTGCCTGGGACTCACGTCTGAGCATCCCCAGTACACTTAGAGCGGTAATTGCAAACACAACAATGATGGACAGAATGTGGATCAATGTCACACATTCACCCCAGTCCAAAGATCTGGGCCCAAATCCATCGTTTTTCCACTCCACACCACCCTGGGTTAGACAATGGCGATATGCAAATCAGCGCTGACCCTGTGCCCCATGGGAACAGTCCAGTCCGAACTACAAAAGCCATGTCCTTCCCAGAACGGAAACAAGCATCCGAGGACCGGCCCGGTTTCGAGGTAACACCTCTCATAAGCCCGGCTAGCTTGATTCCAGTGGTGTGGAGTGCCTGGGACTCACGTCTGAGCATCCCCAGTACACTTAGAGCGGTAATTGCAAACACAACAATGATGGACAGAATGTGGATCAATCTCACACATTCACCCCAGTCCAAAGATCTGGGCCCAAATACATCGTTTTTCCTCTCCACACCACCCTGGGTTAGACAATGGCGATATGCAAATCAGCGCTGACCCTGTGCCCCATGGGAACAGTCCAGTCCGAACTACAAAAGCCATGTCCTTCCCAGAACGGAAACAAGCATCCGAGGACCGGCCCGGTTTCGAGGTAACACCTCTCATCAGCCCGGCTAGCTTGATTCCAGTGGTGTGGAGTGCCTGGGACTCACGTCTGAGCATCCCCAGTACACTTAGAGCGGTAATTGCAAACACAACAATGATGGACAGAATGTGGATCATTCTCACACATTCACCCCAGTCCAAAGATCTGGGCCCAAATCCATCGTTTTTCCACTCCACACCACCCTGGGTTAGACAATGGCGATATGCAAATCAGCGCTGACCCTGTGCCCCATGGGAACAGTCCAGTCCGAACTACAAAAGCCATGTCCTTCCCAGAACGGAAACAAGCATCCGAGGACCGGCCCGGTTTCGAGGTAACACCTCTCATCAGCCCGGCTAGCTTGATTCCAGTGGTGTGGAGTGCCTGGGACTCACGTCTGAGCATCCCCAGTACACTTAGAGCGGTAATTGCAAACACAACAATGATGGACAGAATGTGGATCAATGTCACACATTCACCCCAGTCCAAAGATCTGGGCCCAAATCCATCGTTTTTCCACTCCACACCACCCTGGGTTAGACAATGGCGATATGCAAATCAGCGCTGACCCTGTGCCCCATGGGAACAGTCCAGTCCGAACTACAAAAGCCATGTCCTTCCCAGAACGGAAACAAGCATCCGAGGACCGGCCCGGTTTCGAGGTAACACCTCTCATCAGCCCGGCTAGCTTGATTCCAGTGGTGTGGAGTGCCTGGGACTCACGTCTGAGCATCCCCAGTACACTTAGAGCGGTAATTGCAAACACAACAATGATGGACAGAATGTGGATCAATGTCACACATTCACCCCAGTCCAAAGATCTGGGCCCAAATCCATCGTTTTTCCACTCCACACCACCCTGGGTTAGACAATGGCGATATGCAAATCAGCGCTGACCCTGTGCCCCATGGAAACAGTCCAGTCCGAACTACAAAAGCCATGTCCTTCCCAGAACGGAAACAAGCATCCGGGGACCGGCCCGGTTTTGAGGTAACACCTCTCATCAGCCCGGCTAGCTTGATTCCAGTGGTGTGGAGTGCCTGGGACTCACGTCTGAGCATCCCCAGTACACTTAGAGCGGTAATTGCAAACACAACAATGATGGACAGAATGTGGATCAATGTCACACATTCACCCCAGTCCAAAGATCCGGGCCCAAATCCATCGTTTTTCCACTCCACACCACCCTGGGTTAGACAATGGCGATATGCAAATCAGCGCTGACCCTGTGCCCCATGGGAACAGTCCAGTCCGAACTACAAAAGCCATGTCCTTCCCAGAACGGAAACAAGCATCCGAGGACCGGCCTGGTTTCGAGGTAACACCTCTCATCAGCCCGGCTAGCTTGATTCCAGTGGTGTGGAGTGCCTGGGACTCACGTCTGAGCATCCCCAGTACACTTAGAGCGGTAATTGCAAACACAACAATGATGGACAGAATGTGGATCAATGTCACACATTCCCCCCAGTCCAAAGATCTGGGCCCAAATCCATCGTTTTTCCACCCCACACCACCCTGGGATAGACAATGGCGATATGCAAATCAGCGCTGACCCTGTGCCCCATGGGAACAGTCCAGTCCGAACTACAAAAGCCATGTCCTTCCCAGAACGGAAACAAGCATCCGAGGACCGGCCCGGTTTCGAGGTAACACCTCTCATCAGCCCGGCTAGCTTGATTCCAGTGGTGTGGAGTGCCTGGGACTCACGTCTGAGCATCCCCAGTACACTTAGAGCGGTAATTGCAAACACAACAATGATGGACAGAATGTGGATCAATGTCACACATTCACCCCAGTCCAAAGATCTGGGCCCAAATCCATCGTTTTTCCTCTCCACACCACCCTGGGTTAGACAATGGCGATATGCAAATCAGCGCTGACCCTGTGCCCCATGGGAACAGTCCAGTCCGAACTACAAAAGCCATGTCCTTCCCAGAACGGAAACAAGCATCCGAGGACCGGCCCGGTTTCGAGGTAACACCTCTCATCAGCCCGGCTAGCTTGATTCCAGTGGTGTGGAGTGCCTGGGACTCACGTCTGAGCATCCCCAGTACACTTAGAGCGGTAATTGCAAACACAACAATGATGGACAGAATGTGGATCAATCTCACACATTCACCCCAGTCCAAAGATCTGGGCCCAAATCCATCGTTTTTCCACTCCACACCACCCTGGGTTAGACAATGGCGATATGCAAATCAGCGCTGACCCTGTGCCCCATGGGAACAGTCCAGTCCGAACTACAAAAGCCATGTCCTTCCCATAACGGAAACAAGCATCCGAGGACCGGCCCGGTTTCGAGGTAACACCTCTCATCAGCCCGGCTAGCTTGATTCCAGTGGTGTGGAGTGCCTGGGACTCACGTCTGAGCATCCCCAGTACACTTAGAGCGGTAATTGCAAACACAACAATGATGGACAGAATGTGGATCAATGTCACACATTCACCCCAGTCCAAAGATCTGGGCCCAAATCCATCGTTTTTCCACTCCACACCACCCTGGGTTAGACAATGGCGATATGCAAATCAGCGCTGACCCTGTGCCCCATGGGAACAGTCCAGTCCGAACTACAAAAGCCATGTCCTTCCCAGAACGGAAACAAGCATCCGAGGACCGGCCCGGTTTCGAGGTAACACCTCTCATCAGCCCGGCTAGCTTGATTCCAGTGGTGTGGAGTGCCTGGGACTCACGTCTGAGCATCCCCAGTACACTTAGAGCGGTAATTGCAAACACAACAATGATGGACAGAATGTGGATCAATGTCACACATTCACCCCAGTCCAAAGATCTGGGCCCAAATCCATCGTTTTTCCACTCCACACCACCCTGGGTTAGACAATGGCGATATGCAAATCAGCGCTGACCCTGTGCCCCATGGGAACAGTCCAGTCCGAACTACAAAAGCCATGTCCTTCCCAGAACGGAAACAAGCATCCGAGGACCGGCCCGGTTTCGAGGTAACACCTCTCATCAGCCCGGCTAGCTTGATTCCAGTGGTGTGGAGTGCCTGGGACTCACGTCTGAGCATCCCCAGTACACTTAGAGCGGTAATTGCAAACACAACAATGATGGACAGAATGTGGATCAATGTCACACATTCACCCCAGTCCAAAGATCTGGGCCCAAATCCATCGTTTTTCCACTCCACACCACCCTGGGTTAGACAATGGCGATATGCAAATCAGTGCTGACCCTGTGCCCCATGGGAACAGTCCAGTCCGAACTACAAAAGCCATGTCCTTCCCAGAACGGAAACAAGCATCCGGGGACCGGCCCGGTTTTGAGGTAACACCTCTCATCAGCCCGGCTAGCTTGATTCCAGTGGTGTGGAGTGCCTGGGACTCACGTCTGAGCATCCCCAGTACACTTAGAGCGGTAATTGCAAACACAACAATGATGGACAGAATGTGGATCAATGTCACACATTCACCCCAGTCCAAAGATCTGGGCCCAAATCCATCGTTTTTCCACTCCACACCACCCTGGGTTAGACAATGGCGATATGCAAATCAGCGCTGACCCTGTGCCCCATGGGAACAGTCCAGTCCGAACTACAAAAGCCATGTCCTTCCCAGAACGGAAACAAGCATCCGAGGACCGGCCTGGTTTCGAGGTAACACCTCTCATCAGCCCGGCTAGCTTGATTCCAGTGGTGTGGAGTGCCTGGGACTCACGTCTGAGCATCCCCAGTACACTTAGAGCGGTAATTGCAAACACAAAAATGATGGACAGAATGTGGATCAATGTCACACATTCACCCCAGTCCAAAGATCTGGGCCCAAATCCATCGTTTTTCCACCCCACACCACCCTGGGATAGACAATGGCGATATGCAAATCAGCGCTGACCCTGTGCCCCATGGGAACAGTCCAGTCCGAACTACAAAAGCCATGTCCTTCCCAGAACGGAAACAAGCATCCGAGGACCGGCCCGGTTTCGAGGTAACACCTCTCATCAGCCCGGCTAGCTTGATTCCAGTGGTGTGGAGTGCCTGGGACTCACATCTGAGCATCCCCAGTACACTTAGAGCGGTAATTGCAAACACAACAATGATGGACAGAATGTGGATCAATGTCACACATTCACCCCAGTCCAAAGATATGGGCCCAAATCCATTGTTTTTCCACTCCACACCACCCTGGGTTAGACAATGGCGATATGCAAATCAGCGCTGACCCTGTGCCCCATGGGAACAGTCCAGTCCGAACTACAAAAGCCATGTCCTTCCCAGAACGGAAACAAGCATCCGTGGACCGGCCCGGTTTTGAGGTAACACCTCTCATCAGCCCGGCTAGCTTGATTCCAGTGGTGTGGAGTGCCTGGGACTCACGTCTGAGCATCCCCAGTACACTTAGAGCGGTAATTGCAAACACAACAATGATGGACAGAATGTGGATCAAGGTAAGTTTTTTGGCAGCACAGGAAAGGGAATTGTAGGACTCGGGTCCATATTCTTTGCCTTTCCAATGATGTAGAACAAACAACGTCTGTTGACTATCAATACCTAAATATAGCATTCGCATAGAATATTAGCAGTAATAAACTTGTCAACAAAATATTTTTTAAAAGTTCAAGGTAGTCTGCCCATTTCCTCCAGAGACTGGCCAGGACGAACTGCTATGTCATTAACGGCATAACAAACATGGTTCTGCAGAAGGCAAATATTATTTTACCATTATAAACTATGGACTTATATCCCCAAAACTACCTTCAGCATTGCAGACAAATTTACATTTGGAGTACTTGGCAGGAAGTTAAGAAACACATCTGAAAGTAAGTTGAATATTTGTGACAGAAAGGAAGTAGAATGTTGAACATAGCCATGAAAATGATTTGAAAGAGCAATTTGCAAAACTGTTAAAAGTGAACTGTTAAGCAGTGAGCAGGTGAGCTTCACTCATCGCCTGCTGATCTCCGGGCTATTTGCTTTTTGCTATCGCTGCTGGGGCACTTTCACGGACTTTGGCAATTGCGGCCCCCGCTCCACGGGCGTGCCGTTGATTTCACCTACACTGCTGCGGGACTGCGAGGCAAGGACTGGTCACACCTGCAGTCTCTTCCCACAGCGGCTACGACCCCTTGCCTGGCTCCTCGATAACTTTTTGCGGCACCCACTTCGCGGGTGCCACTCATCGCCTGCTGCTCACCGGGCTATTTGCTGTTTGCTATCCCTGCTGGGGCACTTTCACGGACTTTGGCAATTGCGGCCCCCCGCTCCAAGGGCGTGCCGTTGATTTCACCTACACCGCTGCCGGACTGCGAGGCAAGGACTGGTCACACCTGCAGCCTCTTCCCGCAGCGGCTGTGCCCACTTGCCTAGGAGGTTTAAAATCATCCTACTCACTCCGTGACGCAGGACGTGCGCGGGACGAAGCATGGGGCGAAGCCCGGGCAAAGGGCGGGCCGAGACCGGCAGAGACTGGGCCTGGGCCACCCCCTTTGTGCCTGACAGCAATACATAGTACCTCCACCCTACCCTGCTTACAAACAATGGCAGCCAGAGAAACTAGGAGTAAGAGCGCGCTGGCTGCCGGTGTAGCAAAAGGTACTTTGGATAATTACTTTGTTAAAGCTGGATCTCTCCTGATTGATGAGATAACGTTATTGGAAAGGCGCATTTCTCAAGAAATAGACTGGGTCCGGAGATCTTCCATAGGGCCCATAGCGCTTGCAAAGACGACAGAGAACAGACGTAAATGTGATGTTCTAGTGAATGGGGAAAATGTGTCCGATGGGATGATAGTTTTATCTAATTTTAATAATTCCACCTTGTCTAATACTGAAAATGAATTGAGTACTCCGGATGATCTTAGCCTTCTACCTTTACCTCCACCACACATCCAAATACAGCAGTTCCTTCCCTCCCCTATTGATATCACACCCAATATAGAGGGGATCACGGATACTATAGACAGTCTCACGCAAGGGGAAAGGGAAGGCGCTATACCAAAAAGGAAAATGGGGGCACATAAAACGGAGGGCGAAAAGCAAAAATTCCGAAACATAATGAAACAGTAGAGGGTAGTAAACCAGGACCAAGTAAAAAGGGGTCCCATCGAGCAGATAAAACTATACCCCCTAACACCCCACTTCCGCAACACCAGATACCGAGTGTGGTAAGCCCCCTTCCGCCTGCTATTGTAGAAGACCATGATTCGATCATCACTAGGATGGAAGCACTACTCAAGACACTTCTAACTCCCCTAGTTACACGCCTATCTAGGATCGAAGCTAGGCAAACGTCTATAGAACAAACAACTGCTCAACTAGCTGATACAGCTAAGACAAACAATATGCTACCGAAAGGTGGGACCGAGGCAAGGAGCAAAAAGGCTACACCTAAGCTCCCCCCTAAGAAGCCTGGGTTAGCTCCAGAGATAGTACAAATACCAGCCACTGTAGTACATACTGATACTACCCCTGCAATCGATCTTACTCCGCAAACACTTCCCCTACTAGCACTAATGGACACTCCTCAGGTGAGTGATGGTAATCAAAGATCAAATAACCCACATAAAGGAGTGGTTGATAAACAAGATGCACATGCCATTACAAAATATAGGCCTGTGAATCTTCCATCAGAGGCCAGTACTTATACAGTCATCTTGGCAGGTGTTCCAGAGCTGAAGTCGAAGTCCAAGGAATCCCTATCTGCTCTTAGGAACAAGGTCACCTACTGGCTTTCCATGAATAGACCCTTACCCCAGGGAATTACTAGTAGGGTACTCATGGTCAGGAGAGTTCCATGGTTGGGCTACACAGATAAATCGATCAACGGAGACTGTGTTATAGTCAATTTTAGTGACCCTAGGACAGTCTCCCACATCTGTAGTTGGCCACATCTCGAACAGGGGACATCCATTCAGTCGCTACCTCTATCCTTCTTCTATCCTCCTGTGCATAACCCGTACGAGGAAGAGGGCTGGCGTACTATTCCCAGGAGAGGGAGAGGCTGGGCAGAGAGAGCTAGGAGTGACTTCCATTATCCCTCACAACATCAGTCACACCGGTCAGTTCACTTTCCGACATTTAATAGATATAGCTGTTTGGATATGGTGGACTGACTTAATGATGGTAGGAGAAGGGTGGAGGTTGACTTCCGGGGTACACACACCGAGGGAAACATTGCCCCCCCGATCACAACTCAAGTCAGTTCCCGGAAGATCAATCACTGTGGTGAACCTCATAATACACTCATAGGTACTCTCCAAAAAAACAGTGGGTTTTCAGCTAACCGAGAGATCATTGGAATCAAGGAACAGGAATATCCCCCTGGTATGGCACTACAAGCTAGTAGCAGGGATATAGTGACATCCGATGCACCATTTGAGAATTCTGGATCATCCTCACTTAATATTTTGTCTTGGAATGTGGCTGGTCTGGGGAATAAATTGAACTGTCCAGACCGGAGCGCATTTATCAAGGGCAAGGATATATGCCTATTCCAGGAAACGTGGTCCAGAGAGGCAGTTCTTAGAACGGGCTTCGCTGCTTTCTCGGCTCCGGCAAAATGGGGAGGGAAGGGGTGTCCCTCGGGAGGCCTGGCAATTTGGGTGGCTGCCGACCTGGGATGTAAGGCATCATCTATCCCCTCAGCTTATAATGACATCCTTGGGGTCCTGTTGGAGTGGTCAAATTCCTGCAGGCTGATTGTGATAAACATTTATTCTAGACCAGTAAATATCACAAACGAGTCAGATACCATCAATCAACTTTCAGCTTTCTTAAATGACATTCCCCAGGGTACTCCATTCTTGGTGGGTGGCGATTTCAATTGCCATTTTGAACCCCTTCCAGGTTTACTGGATGGTCTATCAAGGGAGGAGGATGCGGTCTGGCTGGTACCTCCCTCGGTAGCCCCCCCACCAAGAGCCTGGACACCTCTAGCCCTTCAAATTACAGCTCTAACTTTGAGGTGGGGCATACGGGCCTGTAACGGACGTGTAAGCTCTGATATCCCTCCAAAATGTACTTATCACAGAGAGGGAAGGGAATCTAGATTGGACTACATTCTGGTTCTGCTTCCCATGTGGCCGCATATTATTGATTTCAAGGTAATACCCAGGGAGGATAGTGATCATAACGCCCTGGAATTGATTTATGCGGTTCACGGATTAGAGGATAGAGGTGGTAAATCAGATGACACTGCGCTGGGGCTAACAGTATCAAATAATAGACGGCGTGTAAGGTGGGAGAAGTTGGCTTCTAACCCGGACAAGGTGTGTGAGCTGTATTCTCGTGTCATACCGATACTCGAAAAGGTGTGCATGATTATGGAGCTCACCTTGCCTCAGGAAAGACAAAAGGAATTGGGGAGGGCACATGAGAATCTCATTGAGTCCGTGCTGACGTATTTTTCACTTCAGGAAGGAGACGCCACCACGACTGCCCCAATTGGTATAACCACCCATGTCGGAAGGCCAAAACGGATCTTCTGACATCTATCAAGGAAGGTGTAGATAGGTCAATCATCCAGGCAAGAAGAAGGGACTATAAGCACCTAATTACTAACGCCAAAAGTGAGTGGGAGCATGAAAGATGGGAAAATCTTGCCAGAACACTGGCCACCAGGGACTCCCGCAAATTTTGGTGCATAGTCAACACGGGGACTGAGGAGTTAGCCCCGGCAATTGAGCCCAACATTTCAGCCAAGACTTGGCAGGCTCATTTTCACTCGTTAAATAAGGCTCCAGAGGATCAAACACAGGATACCCCACTGAACATTGTCCCAGCAACAGAGGGTGTATTTTTTACAGAGACGGAAGTCCGAGCAGCTATTACAGGACTCGCAACCGGCAAAGCGCCCGGTTTGAATGGCTTGCCGGGCGACTTATTTAAGCAAGAGCCCGATGTCTGGGCTCTCTATTTGGTTCTGATATTTAACGCCGTTATTGGGGGCATGGAGGTTCCCTGTACTTGGCTGGGTGCAGAGATTGTTCCAATATTTAAAAAAGGATCACCTCTGCTCCCAGCCAACTACAGGCCCATTAGCCTCATAGACGTCTCGCAGAAGTTATTCGGCAGGCTGATATTAAATCGCCTACAAAACTGGATAGAGGAGTTTTCCATTCTGAGTCCTTATCAGGCAGGATTCAGAAGAGGGGTGTCCACTCTGGATCAGATATTCCGCCTGAACCTCCTCTACTGGAAGACTGCGGTACTTGAGGGTGGCACCTTGTACACGGTATTCGTGGACTTGCGTGCCGCCTTCCATTTAGTACCTAGAGACAGACTTTGGTCTGTATTGCTCGAGTTGGGCATTCCGGTGGATATCTTGGCCATTTTGATAAGGCTGCACAAGGGAAATTTCGCACGTGTCAGGTGTGGGAGAAACGGGGCACTATCCGAGAAGTTCTCCGTTGACAGGGGGGTGAGACAGGGTTGTGTGCTTGCACCGACCCTGTTCTGCCTCTTTGTCAACGGGGTGATTGCCCACCTGACTAGGATCAACGACATTGATGCTCCCAAGTTGAACGGCAGCAGGGTGCCCGCAATAATGTTTGCGGATGACACCCTGCTGCTGTCCAAATCCCCTATGGGAATACAAAGAGTCCTGGATGGGTTTTCAGCGTTTTGTGAGGAGCAGGGGCTTGAGATTAATGTGTTAAAAACTAAATTCATGACTCTCAACCCCCCCCTACAACATGCCCAAACCCTATCTTAGGTGGTATGAAACTAGAAAGGGTTTTTACTTTTGAATATCTGGGCGTAACGATCAACCAGGATATGACTTGGGACACACACCGGGCAAAGGCCAACATGAAACTGGTCCAACTAACGGGTGGGATTTCCAGGATGCTAAATCAGTCGACCCACAAACCTTTTAGTGCAGCCCTAGAAATCTACAAAATGCATGCCAGAGGGGCAGTCTTATACGGGAGTGAACTATGGGGCTATTGTCCTGCCCAAAATTTACAGGTCACTGAGAATAATTTTATTAGGCAGATGGCGGCATTACCTGCAAGTACCCCGCTCCTTCCATTGAGACTTGACTTAGGTTTAAGACCCATTGAGGAGGAGTTGGGATTAAGACCAATTACTTTTTGGCGCCGCATCTGGAGTACGCCAGAACTCATGAGCTACAGGGATGAGCTCCAAGAGATTCTTTCCCTACCTAAGTCAAGACAAATTCCATGGTTAAGTAACATCAAACTAACATGTGATAAAATAGGTAGACCAGAATTATGACTAGACCCAGTTAATACATGTATCAGGATTCCACGAAAACTCTTAGTGAGAGATTTTCGCGAGATGAAGCTCACAGCCACAGTGGGGAAACTACGGGAGGGGCCCCTTACAGAATTGTTTCTAAGGTTCAAAGAAGTGCACTCATTTGAATGTGTGCTAGATGACATTTCCCCGGCTTTTACAAGGAAAATCTTTTTGCAATGGCGATATGGGACTCTCCCCATAAGGGTTTTCACTAAACACTGGGACCAGCCCTCATCAAGTAAGCATTGCCCGTCATGCTCACATCATCTGGAAGACAATCTTCACATCATATTCTTCTGTAGGGCTTATCGAAGACCCAGAAAATATTGGCTTGTCCCCCTCCTTAAAAAACTGGGCTTCACTCGCTACCTTCCAGCCTACAGGATTTTAAAAACGGACCTGTCACCTTTTATTGTATTTGCGGTAGCAAAATTCTTGACTGCGATGTGGCACATTCGCAACTATTTAAAAAAAAAACATGAGTAAGACCTGCTATAAATGAAATGTTTTCACGAACTGTAATTGACATATTTTATTAATACTTTTTTATATTACTTTTAAATGCTTAATGTCACTTGGATATCACTGTGATTTTATAATGAATATTTTTGCATCTTTTATGATCTACAATTGATCGAAATAAAGATTGAAAATGAAAATGAAAGAGCAATTTGCAAAACCGTTAAAAGTGAACTTTTAAGCAGCGAGCAGGTGAGCTTCGGGGAGCAGCACATACATGAATTTGTCTGTTTGCTCAATGAATGGGTTGTCATATCCCTCTGAAAAAAGCCTATAACTACGAATGCATTATTACGGGCAAGATGCAGAAGACTCTTTTTGTGAGGTCACAAACTCTGATTCTCTGAATAACAAGAGTTTGCAACCTCAAAGTTGTCAAAATAAAAAAAAAATTGCAAGCCAGAAAATAATTTCTGACTCATAAACCGGGTTTTACGATTTTCCTGAATTGCAACTAGGTGGGTGGGAGGTGAAAAATCGATCCACATTCTATTTCTAATTTGAGAAAGGAAGGTGTGAAAGGTGTGAGCCCATAATTGTGATCACAACCGTTGATGAGTCATGGACTACAGGTTAGGAGCCCTGATGGATCCAATACCCCCAGGCAAGGCAGCAGTTCATACCATCTTAAACAAGATTCGGCAAAATAGAGTGTGTGGCCCTAACAGGCAGCCCAGCTCCTTCTTCAGGGAGGACATACATTTCTGGTCCACTAACCTCTCACGGCTATATGCAGAATGTAGACTTCAGGAGGACGTTCCAGATTCCTGAAGGGGCTCACTTTTGCAACCAATCTTCTAAAAGGGTTAAAAACCGACCCCAAGAACTACTGGATGATTGCCCTGCTGGACATCGAGGGTAATGCATATGCGAAACTGGGTAAGGGTCAAACTTTCTAGGGAGCCTGCCATGGAGAAAATTGCCACAGACCGGGAGCTATAGCAGGGATGCATTCTGGCATTAAGGTTTTTCAAACTGTTCAGCTCCAAGCACTGCATGGAGCGTCCCTAGCTACTCCTAAGATTGGCTAAACAAAGATTCAGCTGATGCAATACGCCAATGACTTCGTTCTACTGGACCACACCAAAATAGGCCTCCAAAAAGCACTTACTGCCTTGTCTGAATACATCGCAAAAAACAAGCTGGTTGCCAATCCAAGCAATTCCAAAATAGTGATTTTTGGTCACCACCCGAAGAAAAAACTGCTAAATGAAGGCTGGGCCCCCTGATTTTGGACTCTGTACAAACTTACAACTACCTTGGGGCCTGGCTTATTGAGACAGGCTTCCCACAGGCCCACCTACAAAAATTGCAGGGAAAGGGAAAATGGTCATACATGCTCTTTGCGAATTATATGCCACCTTAATCAGCCTAACAAGCACAGCAATTCAAAGAGAATTGAGGGCCGAATTACTACCGACACTCAATTATGCGTAACAGGCATTTCCGGGAATGTTCACACAGGACAGAAATATTTTGCTTACCATCCTGCACGAGAAATACCTTGATTCACCTTGAATTTGACCTCAACCAACAAAAATTAGAAGGGCTGGCCGCCTTGACAAAATATTTCTATTTAACAACTGTGGCGCTGGACAATTTCATGAAGGCTGTCATAAAGTTCATCTTTTCACAACTAAGTAACCCTTGTTCGGCCTGTTTTCCTACAGCCAAAGATCTTCTGCAATTAGTGACAGAGAATTGGGATCCCAATGTAATCAACTATGCTATCATTAAAACAACAATACAACTCGACTACGCTAAAGCTCTGGCATTCTGGATATGGAATCCTTGACAGCCAGAGACTTTCATGAAATCCTATGTCTCCCTCACATTTTGGTCACTCATTAATGTAAATCCGTATTTGGAAAGCACAAGCTACTCACCCTTACGGGTCTCAAGACACTGGGGGCCATTGTGGAAATTAAGCTATTAAGCTATTGCCCAGAGACACATTGTGCTGAGCTGAGCTGCCACCAGAGCCAGGGATCGAACCGTGATCCCTGTGCTCCGAAGTCAGCTGCCCTGGCCGCTGCACCACACCTCACCACTCATAAACCCCACCTTACTCAGACCGTGGGGGGACAAGCATTACATCGGATTTTAGTAGCACAATTACATCCATTCCACTTAAAAGAACTATATCCATCTTGGAAAGCACAGCTGGGAATTATAGAGTGGTGTCTCAGCAATTATAAAAGAGAGTCCCTGGCATATATCTTATTATGTTGTCCAGCGTTGTGGGAAGTCCGCAAGATTTGCTTTAGACCCATTATTTTACAACTGGGCACCCGCACAGCAAAGGAGGCCGTTCGTCAGCTCTATACTTTTGACATTGTGAAGAACATGGCCAATTTTGGCAATTTTGTACACCACACTTGCACACTTTTGCACAGGCAGAGTGTGACGAACAGCCCTGGTGCTCCACAACATCAGGGTCGCCTTCCCGGAGGTCTGTCCACCATTGAACAGTTGATCCACTATGTGGTCCTTCGAGCTTTAATCCTTTCCCGATGTTCTTTTTCTTTTAAAAACATTATGACTGTACCACCTGTGCTGCAAACATCACTTTGACAGTCTGGTCTCAAATACTATTAGTTTCTCTTTTGAAAATAATCAGATTTTGATAATGACTTGCACTTTTCGTTTGCTACAAGTTTTAATGTTGTATACTGTAATGGTTTTAAGTAACCACACACATAAATTCATTCATTCATTCATTACTGGTTAGGAGTAGTAAGTGATCCGCAAAGGGCATGTTGGTCACTTGTAACACCTTCTTTTTCATGAATCATCTGAAAGACTCGGAGGGATAAGGCAGTGGAAAATTGGGTCGTGGCCTGCTCCCGCTGATGTCTTTTTTAAGTACTAAACATTTTTTAAAGCACAATCTATGATTTTGTGGATTTGGGCTGCTTTGAAAAAGTATTTCGCATTTTAGAAAGCTGATGTCAGATAGAGATCAGCTGTGTCTTTTAGTTATGTACCCTTGTATTGGCAGCCAGGTACAGGAGGAGCATGTTATAAGATATGCAATTAATTTTCATCAGCCATGTCATTTTTTGACCCCGGTAAATGGACAATACATACGTTTCATTCCACATTGTATTCCCATCTGCAAACAGTTTGGTGTTCAAGAGGCAAACCCATGGTTTGTGAATGGAAATGATACATCTGTCCCTTGTTCTTCTAAATGGGTGATTTCGATATAAATATTTAGATTATTAGAAATGTTTTGTAGGCATAAATATGAATATATGGCACCACCTCTACCTTGTCATTGACATATTAAAGGCATTGACCGCATCACATTCACTCACTATACTTTATATTAATTTTTATTATAATGACAGTGCTAATCTATAACAATTCAAACATTTTCGATATTGAAATAACTTACTTCTACCTTGCTACTTCTTCTACATCTATAGATAGATACTCAGAACATTGTGAAGTCCAAGGGCCCATTAGGATGTAGGGCGGATCGCCACCGCCCACATGGCGGTGGCGATCCGCCCTACATCCTAGCCCGCCCTCCACCCATTTTCCCCTGCCATATTGGTATGGCGGGGAGACCACGGCGGACGGAAAGACCGTCCGTTGCTTTTCCGCCCAGTAGACAAGTGGACCGGGCGGAAAAGGGTTTCATAAAGTGACGTCTGTCTGCTAGACACCACCATCCATATTAGGATGCAGGAGGGAGGGAGCCTTTCCGTGGTGCCATGGAAAAGCATGTGGTGAGTTTGGGGGCCTGTTGCGTGCCCCCAGGATGTTGGGGGTTGTGAGGGGCACATGGGGTGTACCTATGGTACCCCCCTTCTTGTGCATGCATAACATGACAGGCACCTGCCACGTTGTGCATGCACATGCCCGACATGCAGTTTTGACATTGCGGCCTCGCCCGCTGCAATGTTAAAAATGCAGGATGCACTCGCCAGTGTGGCGGGCGCATCCTATTGTCACTCACGGGACCCGCTCCCATATGGTGGGTGGTCCCTTTTACCGTGAGGATGGCGGGCAGACAAAGTCCGCCCACCATCCTAATGGTGCCCCAATCTTCATTCTAAGGTCCAAGCAATTGTGAAGGCATAGCATTGCATACTTCATCTTCTTCTAAGATGGGCATTCTTTAGGCTGCTTTTTCTCATTACCTAAAAGCTGGTTATGACCATCTGAGGGCTCCCATTGGGACCTGTGACCCATATGCACATTCTATAAAGTCCTTTGCCAGACAGTCCCTCAACATTTGCCTATTCTCAATTATTTAACATCTTTCGGTGCAGTCCAGGATGCCTTCAAACTGGCTCTTATGTTATGTTATGTTATATGGTGATTTATAAAGCGCACAGCTACTCAGGTAGAGTGTCCCGGTGCTAAACAGATCTATCAGGCACAGAGCAAGAGAGTACAATGAGGTTATTGTCCGAAAAGCCATGTCTTGAGTTCCTTCCTAAAAGCAAGGAGGTTGTCGCTCCTCCGCAGAGACATAGGTAATGAGTTCCAGAGCTGGGGTGCCAAGCGTTTAAAAGAGCGGCCCCCAATGCGCGCTCGCCTAATTCCCGGGACAGTGGCCAGGGCCAATGATGACGACGGTAACGACCTTGAAGGAAGATAGAGGCCCAGTCTTTTCCTGATATAGCGGGCAACAGTCCCATGGAGGGCGTTAAATGCCGTGGTCAAAGTTTTAAAGATGATACGCTTACGAATCGGCAGCCAATGCAGGGATTTAAGAAGTGCTGCAGTGTGGGATCTACGGTTAAGACCGAAAATCGCTCGTGCTGCCACGTTTTGCACTGTTTGAAGACGTGAAAGAAGATATTCAGGGAGACCTAAATATAACACGTTGGCGTTGTCAAGTCGGGAGCCTATCAAGGCCTGGACCGTGATCTTCCTGTGTGCTAAGGATAGAAGAAGAAGAAATTTTCTCAGCATTTTTAGGAGACCGAAGCACTGACCAACTACTCCCAAGAACTGAGGTTTGAAGGAGAGACAGTTATCCATTTTTACCCCGAGGTTCTTGGCCACCGAAGTGGCCGCGGAGGGAGGGGACTTTGCCTCTGGCCACCAGATCTTCCATCCTGGATCCAGAGGACAACCGAAGCAAAGCACCTCAGATTTATCAGAGTTACACTTGAGGTGATTCTGTTGGAACCATGCGAAAACGGCGTCCAAGCAGATCTTGATACTCTCTCCGTTAAAAGCAGTGTTCTTTTCACACGTGAAAAGAAGCTGAGTGTCATCGGCGTACGATACAATCTGGGCGCCATAGGTCTCCACCAGTGCCGCCAAAGGGACCATATAGATATTAAAGAGCGTGGGGCTCAGGATAGACCCCTGAGGAACACCCACATCCAATTGCGGCACTATAGCAGAGTGCGGAGGGACCCAGATTGTTTGTTGGCGGTCAGATAGAAATGACTCAAACCAACTGAAAGCCGTCCCCCTCAGACCAATCTCATCGAGTCTAGAAAGAAGACGGCTGTGGGGGACGGTATTAAAACACCTTTCTTGAGCAATAATAATTTGTGTAACTATTGACTCATTTCACTTCATCGTGAAGCTACTGATGTCCAGCCGATCATCTTAGTCTTATAACTGACTCATTGTCCTTAGACAATAACTGTGTGAATGAGTACCAGTTGTACATCTGGCCATCCTACGGATCACTGATAGAATATCGATATTAAAAATATTGATAGCAAAAATATTGAAGTAAAAATATAGATAGTCAAAATATCTACCACCTATGCTTAAACAGGTGAGTGCAAAAAATATCAAAGTTAAAAATATAGATGTAAAAAATATCGACTTCAAAATATAAATAAAATAAAATAAACATACATAACAAATATAAAATATACATATATTAATATAAAAATAAACGTAATTAAAAAATATAAACACACAACATAATAATGTATACATATACATATATTTACTTTAATTTATTAACTATTATCTTTATTAAACTTTTTAAAGTTTTAAATTATATACAAATAAAATATATACATATATCAATAATTAAAATAAAAATCTATAAATAATTAAAACATTGACTTTTTAAAACAAATATAAAACGTACGTTTTGCAGCAAAATAAATAAAACAGTAGGGAAAATGTTGGATAGCATAGGAGTTAAAATGACTATTCCCACTCCAGTGAGGGCAATAGTAGGGAAAGTGTTGGATAGCGGAGGGGTAAAAATTACTATTCCCACTCCAGTGGGTGCACCAGTAGGGAAAGTGCTGGATAGCGGAAGGGTAAAAATTACTATTCCCACTCCAGTAACTGCAACATTAGGGATAGTGCTGGCTAGCATAAGGGTAAAAATTACTATTCCCACTCCGGTGAGCACAACAGTAGGGAAAGTGATGGATAGCAAAGGGGTGAAAATTACTATTCCCACTCCAATTAGTGCAGCAGTAGGGAAAGTATTGGATAGAGGAGGGGTAAAAATTACTATTCCCACTCCACTGAGGGAAACGGTAGGGAAAGTATTGGAAAGAGGAGGGGTAAAAATTACAATTCCAACTCCAGTGAGTGCAACAGTAGGGAAAGTGTAGGATAGCGGAATGGTAAAAATGACTATTCCCACTCCCAGTGAGTGCAACTGTAGGGAAAGTATTGGATAGCAGATGGGTAAAACTTACCATTCCCACTCCAGTGAGTGCAACAGTAGGAAAAGTATTGGATAACGGAGGGGTAACAATTACTATTCTCACTCCAGCGAGTGAAACAGTAGGGAAAGTGCTGGGTAGCGGAAGGGTTAAAACTTACTATTCCTACTCCAGTGAGTGCAACAGTTGGAAAAGTATTGGATAGCGGAGGGGTAAAAATTACTATTCCCACTCCAGGAAGTGAAACAGTAGGGAAAGTGCTGGGTAGCGGAAGGGTTACAAATTACTATTCCCACTCCACTGAGTGCAACAGTAGGGAAAGCATTGGATAGCGGAGGGGTAAAAATTACTATTCCCACTCCGGTGAGCACAACAGTAGGGAAAGTGATGGATAGCAAAGGGGTGACAATTACTATTCCAACTCCAATTAGTGCAGCAGTAGGGAAAGTATTAAATAGAGGAGGGGTAAAAATTACTATTCCCACTCCACTGAGGGCAACAGTAGGGAAAGTATTGGATAGAGGAGGGGTAAAAATTACTATTCCAACTCCAGTGAGTGCAACAGTAGGGAAAGTGATGGATAGCGGAATGGTAAAAATGACCCGTCCCACTCCCAGTGAGTGCAACTGTAGGGAAAGTATTGGATAGCAGAGGGGTAAAACTTACCATTTCCACTCCAGTGAGTGCAACAGTAGGAAAAGTATTGGATAACGGAGGGTTAACAATTACTATTCCCACTCCAGTGAGTGAAACAGTAGGGAAAGTGCTGGGTAGCGGAAGGGTTAAAACGTACTATTCTTACTCCAGTGAGTGCAACAGTTGGAAATGTATTGGATAGCGGAGGGGTAAAAATTACTATTCCCACTCCAGGGAGTGAAACAGTAGGGAAAGTGCTGGGTAGCGGAAGGGTTACAAATTACTATTCCCACTCCAGTGAGTGCAACAGTAGGGAAAGCATTGGATAGCGGAGGGGTAAAAATTACTATTCCCACTCCAGTGAGTGAAATAGTAGGGAGAGTGCTGAATAGAGGAGGAGCAAACATTTCTAGTCCCACTCCAGTGAGTTCACCAGTAGGGAAAGCAATGGGTTGTAGAAAAACAAAAATTACCAATAACATTTCAACAATTAAAAAACGATATTTTAAGAAGATACCATTAAACATATTAAACATATAAAATAACACATATCATAATGTTAATTACATTTAATAAAAACCTATAAATATGATATTAAAAACAATAATGAATACATTTATAAACAATATGTATTAAAAAGAAACAAAATTCACAAACAAACACATTTAAAACATGAATGTATTTATTTTATTTCCTACCCTTTAACACTACACTACACCAATTAAAAAAATACATCAACATTTTTATTAAAATGTATTTCCATAAATAACATAATTAATATTAAATGTAAAATCTACTATTAAAAAAAGATAATGAACAATCATTGATTACACATTCTTTAACACTATAATATCAACAACCCACACCTACACTTACAATTAATAATGACTAATTAATTGATTTAAAGTGATTAACAAATAATTAATAATTCATCAATAAAACATTATTTAATTCCCACCCTTCCCACAATTTACACCTATGAGCACCACAACACAAACCTACATTTATTTACACAGTTGCAATAAATAATTCATAAATAACTAATTTAAATAAATTAACAACTAATTAATAATTCACCAATACAATTTAAATTAAGTCCCAACCTTCTCATCATTTACACCTATAAACACCACAACACACACCTACAATTAGTAACACGAAAACCATAATCAATTACTAATTAATTACTTTAAATTAATTAAGAATTATCAAACAAGTATTAATACTTTAATTTACACATTTAACACTATAACATCACAACTATACAAATATTAATAGATACAAATCATTCAATAACTTTTATATAATTAAATTATTTCCCATCCTATTCCCCTATCAACACAGAAATCCTCATCAGAACTAAAAGTGCAAAATTCAATTTAAAAAAAAATAATAACTACTATGAATGAATGAGGTCTTGTAACGCGCAACTTAACCCAAGGGCATCAAGGCGCCTAAGTGATGGTCCAGCTTGAAGTATTAGACGATGCAGGACTACAGATAGGCCTCTACAAAGAGCCATGTCTTTAGTGCTTTACAGAAATGTATGATAGATGGTTGCCCTTTTAATTCAGGGGGAAGCGCGTTCCACAGCCTCGGGGCAAGAGAGGCAAAGGCCCTTCCTCCCCACCTGGCCTTAAAGACCCGGGGACAAGAGGTTTTTATTAGAAGAGTGGAGATCTCTACTAGGCAAGTAGGGTAGTAGAAGGGACCTTATAACTTCTAGACTTGCTCCATACAAGGCCCCGTGAGTAAGGCAAAGGATCTTAAAGTTGATCCTAGATTGAATAGGAAGCCAATGTAGGTTCCTCCTGGCAAGAGAGGCTGAGGAAAGTCTAGGGACGTTAAGAACGAGCCTAGCCTCTGCGTTCTGCACCATCTGAAGGCGCTGAATGAGCTTTTTATTGATGCCTAAATAAAGCACATTACAATAATCTAGTCTCGAGGCAACGAGAGCAACAGTAACCTGCTTGCGGGCTTCTGGAGAGAGGTAATGTGCGATCTTTCTCAAAATCCTGATGACACCACAGCAGATTGAAACAGTCCGGCTGACCTGACAGTCAAAGGAGAGAGTGGTGTCTATCAGCACCCCCAGATTCCGGGCAGACTGAGAGGGCAGGGGGCACGCTCCAAGGGAGGGAGGCCACCAGTCAATTGACCAGATGTCCTGTTTACCCCCAAAGATCAGAACCTCTGTTTTCTCTCCATTTAACTTCAGGAAGTTCTGAATCATCCACTGAGAAACTGCCTCCATGCAGTTCCTGAAGTTAAGAGCGGAGATACTCACCGATTGGGAGAGGGAGACCATAATTTGGGTGTCATCAGCATATGACAACACTTCCAGGCCAAAAGATCTTACTAGCCTGGCAAGTGGAGCCACATAGATATTAAAGAGTGTGGGACTCAAGGACGAACCCTGTGGGACCCCACACTGCACAGGTTTAACGGGGGACAGAAATTCACCCAACTTAACCCTCTGTTCACATTGGTTAAGAAAGGAGGTAAGGAGGCTCAGTGCTGGGCCCTCAACTCCCATCTCCCTCAGACGTGATACCAAGACAGAGGGGGACAGGGTATCGAAGGCAGCTGTCAAGTTGAGCAGAACCAGAAGAGTAGTCTGGCCTCTGACGACTTTCGAGCGGATGTTATTGATGACCACCGTAAGGGCAGACTCAGTACTATGGGATCTTCAAAAGCCATGTTGAGAAGAATCCAACAGGCTAGAGTCATCCAAGAAGGTGCTCAGATGTTGATTAAGATGAGCCTCAAACATTTTTGCTGGGGCGGGTAGCAGAGATATGGGCCGAAAGTTTTTCAGAACCCCGGGGTCCAATGTGGCCTTTTTTAAAAGGGGCTTGACAACCGCCATTTTCCAAAAGGCGGGGAAGATACCTTCAGTAATTGCTGAATTCATCACCTCTAGGAGAGGAGGCAACACTACCTCCCTGCAGTCCTTGAAGATCTTAAGAGGACAGGGATCCAAAGGGGATCCTGATTTTGTTTTATCAAGTAGCAGATTTAACAGTTCGGAGGTGAGAAGGTGGAAGTTGAGGGAACTGCTACAAGGTTCATGCATCTGACGTTCAGAAGTGGGAGGTGCAGGAAAAGATGGAGCACCCAAGTCGCGGTTGAGGGACTCAAAAGCGGCATAAATGTCCCCTATTTTTGTGTGGAAGAAAGTGGAGATCTTGTCACACAGCTCCTGAGATCCCACTATAGGGTCTGTCGTTTGAAGAGTTGAAAGGGAGTCTACGATCTTAAACAGTTCCCTGGGAGAATTGAGGGAGGCCGTCAGATTAGTAAAATGGGCCTTCTTTTCCTCAATAATTGAGGATTTATAGTCTTTAAGAAGGCGCTTATGTTTTTCCTTCTCCTTTGGATCAAGAAGAGTCCACCTGAGCCTCTCTTGTTTCCTGCAGCCCTGTCTTAGCAGCCTGAGCGAGTCAGAAAACCAGGGAGCTGAGGGTCTCTTCCTGGAAGAGTAATGCTGTTTAGCAGGGGCCAGAATATCCACTGCTCTCGCGATGGTATTGGAAAATTCGAGGGCAGCGGAGTTGGTGTCCCTCATAACAGAAGACCGAAGGCTGGTCATGAGAGGAGCAAGTGTCTCATTATTGATCATCCTATAGTTCCTTCTCAGTTCCCACTTACTAAGATCAAAGAGGGGGAGGAGGAGTGATGAAATTCCAATTCAAGAGGGACAGCCTTGTGATCTGATCATGCAAGAGGAATGGGGGAGCCTACCATTAATCTGGGGTAATTCAAAAAAACTCCATCCAGCGTATGGCCAGCTAAATGGGTAGGGCTATCCACAAGTTGCAGCAAGCCACAGGAGGCCAGAGCGCCCACCAGGGAAGAAGTATCACTTGAGTTAGTATTTTCCAGATGGAAATTAAAGTCTCCCAATAATGATAGATTAGGTCTATCAATGAAAGGTTCTAAACTTTTTCAGCAGATCATGACTAAAAACAGCCCTATAGGCCCGGGGCCTATAGAGCAGAAGACCAGAAAAGGAGACTGAGGGAGAGGAATTAAGGGAAAAATACTTGGCCTGACAGAAGTCTGCGGGGGTGGAGAGGAATTCGGTACGACAGATTAACAAACTCTTGTACAAAATGCCCAGTCCTCCTCCCCTGCGTCCAACTCTATCCATCCGGGCTAGGGCGTAGCCCTCAGGAATGGCATTAACAAGCTCGGGACCAGCTGATTCCGATGCCCAAGTTTCCGTAGTAAAAACTCAAGAGGTTTTCCTAACGGAAACAAAATCGCTAAAAGCAATATTGTTTTTACTAAAGATCTTGCATTAATAAGGAAGCCAGCTTCAGTAGTAAGTAAAGGAGGCCTTTGCAACTCAAGGATATGCTGTTTCAGTGAGGCATCAAGGGTAATAGAGCGGCTGCCTTTACTCGTGCACCTGCAGTTGAAAACACCGAGAAACGCCTCAGGGGGAAGCGTATGGTGACAGGGCAATCTATGGGGCTTAAGTGCTGATAGCTTATGGATAGAGTAAAGTGGACTTGCCTGGGGGTGAACAGTGCCAGCCTCCCTGGCCCATGGTGGTACGGGCGAAGACGGGCTGGACTTAGGCGCGACTTCGGTGCACGCCCGCTGAGCGCGGAAGGAAGCATGGAGCCTAAATAGGGCGTTGCCTGTGGAAATGCAGCGCGTGACCCAGGAGTGGCCAATGAGGCAGGGACTGCGAATGTATGCCGGCGCCCTCTACAACAAACGGGAAAACCCGTGGTGGACCGGGGTGCTGGCAAGTAGGCAACAGGGGGGAGCGGCGATCCTCTGGGAGGTAGGGACCGTCTCCAACAATGTGCAAAAGAGCAGGAAAAGAAATTGGCTGATTTTAAAAATAGTAGCGAAACGCTAGCAGCACAACATAATAATCGAGTGACAGAAGTGCAGGGGGAACAAAAGCTAAAATCCGATATTAAAATTAGTAATAGCACCCTATCAGCACAGCATCTAAATCATGTGGCAGTTCAGGGCACAATGCAACAGTATCAGTGATGAGGCGTATGGATCGTGAACCCACCAACTACAAGCTAACAGGCTCAATACACAGCATGGAGCCTAAATAGGGCGGCGCCTGTGTGCAATGCAGCGCGTGACCCAGGAGTGGCCAATGAGGCAGGGACTGCGAATGTATGCCGGCGCCCTCCACAACAAACGGGAAAACCCGTGGTGGACTGGGGCGCTGGCAAGTTGGCAACAGGCGGGAGCGGCGATCCTCTGGGAGGTAGGGACCGTCTCCAACAATGTGCAAAAGAGCAGGAAAAGAAATTGGGTGATTTTAAAATGAGTAGCGAAACGCTAGCAGCACAACATAATAATCAAGTGACAGAAGTGCAAGGGGAACAAAGCTAAAATCCGATATTATTAAAATTAGTAATAGCACCCTATCAGCACAGCATCTAAATCATGTGGCAGTTTAGGGCACAAAGCAACAGTATCAGTGATGAGGCGTATGGCTCGTGCACCCACCAACTACAAGCTGATAAATGATCAATAAAATATATAAAATTAAATTACTTCCCTTCCTTTTCCTCTTTAAACCCACAACCCGCTACAGAACCAAAAACGCAAAATTCAATTAAAAACAATGATTAACTACTAAAATTCGAACACATAATAAAAATACAAAAAATTCTTATACAAAAAAAACGTCACACTCATATTAAATATATACTAAAATACATAACATTAATAAAAAATCGATATTTTCAACAACTATATTTTTACAAATTATATTTACCACTTCAATATTTTTTACATTGATATTACTTACCTAAAATCAATGTTCTTGACCACAATATTTTTTCTGTCAATCATTCTGACCCAGGATATTTTACATTGATATTTTGTTTCTGCACCCATCCTACATGACCTCATAAAGGCTCATAATGAGAAAGGGTACAGTTTTCTACTCCACTGAATGGGATGTTACTTAAGAGTTTTTTCTAATTTCTAGATATTGACTTTCAGATATAACATGGCATGAGGTGGCAAATATTTAATATGAGTCCATGATCAGGTAGACCTTACACTACAGGGATAATCCCACAATATGACGATTACTGACATTGGTAGCTAAATAATTCACACATAGAGATTCCGAAGAGAAATGGAGAATTTCTAGCAAAGATTTGGTTTACATATATGGCAAGTACATCTTAAGGATTTTGGGGGCCCAGTGGCAAATGTATTCTGGGGGGTCCCGGTTCGTAACAGCTTTGAATTTATGATCCAGCTTCAGCTCTTTCATGCCCTGTTTGCACAGGCACACTCGTCCAAATTCTAAATGTGTGTACACCTAAAATTTAGAGATTGTAGTAGGTGTTTTAAGTATTGTAACACAGCAGCAGTTCACTAATATATTTTTCAAGTATTCTCTGTGACACCCTCCTTGTTCTCATATGTGAAGTTCTGTGTTGATGTAAAATAGATGTTACATGAATCATAATAAACACAGCAGTTATTTGCAAAATGTCTGTAATGGAGAGACTCTCACACATCACCGACACTAAAAATAAATTTAGGGAAAACGGTATTTAAAACAATACATTTAAGAATTATTCAAAATCATCAGGGAGAAACTCTCTGCAGTACAGAGAGATATTTTCTCTTCATAAGGGGGCCCCCTGATAGCCTGGGGCCCTGGGCTAGAGCACACTTTGCCAATGCTTTCAAACATATCTGGTTCATGACATTCTCTAAATGGTGTTATGTTAGATTAAATAATCAGTTTGCAATCTATCAAAACACTGAAAAATTAACGTTTCTTAGAAAATCACTGAAAGCCTTAGAAAGGCTGTTTGAAAAAATGATTAAAAGCATGTTACTAACCTCAAAATAATGAAACTCTGTCTCAACCTAATATTAAATGAAGAATGCAAAATTGCTAGGAAGGAGGAGATTGGATTAGTAAACCCCAGCTTAGAATATTATCGGAAGTAGGTACATTTATTGAGAAGGAGACAAGTAAGTAAAATCCTCACAAGCAGACTAAAGGACATGGGAGACCCTTACTTAATTATATTTTTTAATGACTTGTAAAGGACACTGTAGTGTTTGTCAATAAGATGTTGACACAGGAAGCTTGCAAGTAGGATTTATTGACTCAGGAGCGACACAGCGACATCAGTAAACTCCAACAGCCAACTGACCAACTGTCAGCATTCCACATAACGCCCCAGAACTCCCAACACCAGGAGTTCTATCTACTCGTACCAAAGAGGTACAATTACAGAATACTACATTATCCTCATTTCTACAAACAAAAGGAAAAAGAGAAAAGGGATGAAAATACAGAAGAAAAGAGAAGAGAATAGAAGAAAAAGAGATGAAGGAATTGACAAAGTAAAAACAAAACACAGCAATGGCAGAGAAAAACAATTGAACTATCTGAACCTGGCAGGAATCCTAGATACTCTCAAACTCCTGCGAAGTACAGGCGACAATTTATCATTACAACAATTGTTACCAGTGTTGGTGGTTTCAGGGGTGACAACTTTAACTTTGACAACTTTACAGACATTCCACCAATGGTTGTTGTTAACTCGCACAGCATTGCCACACACCTTGTCGACAACAAACGGTTCAGAGAATTTACTCCTGCCCTTGGTGACATGAACAGGATTCTTAATTCGAACAACATCACCAGTACAGATACCATGAGACACCACCCTCTTTCTCTCATCAAACTGAATTTTCTGCTTAGTCTGTGCTCGGATAACGTTCTTCCTTACAAAACCATCGATACCATCCATAACATTCATCCTGACCCACTTGGACATCCAACCTGGACAAATTTTGGTAGACGGTTTCCTCCCTCTTAAGAGTTCAAATGGGGAAACGCCAGTCGAAGAATGTGCTGTGGTGCGATAGAACCATAGCATAGAGCGAACAGCATTCTCGAGTACACATTTACTGGCAATGGCCCACTGCACACAATTGTTCAACACACGGTTCATTCTCTCGACAAGACCATTGGCCTGGGGATGATATAAAGAACTCTTCTTGTGAGAGACGCCACATTGTTTGAGAAAGCATTCGAATTCAGAGCTAACGAACTGTACTCCATTGTCAGTCATGACATATGAAGGGAAACCCTCTCTAAGAAAAACATCTTTCAGGAAAAGAATGATATTAGCCGAGGAGGGCTCATTGATGAATCGAACCTCTAGCCATTTTGAGTAATAATCAATGACCACGATTGCGAAACGTGAAGAGGAAGGTAAGAGGTTAAAAGGACCAACCAAGTCAACCCCAATCTTTTCCCATGCACTTTCAGGAAGTTGAATCGGGTCTAAGGGGGGTATTCTCACTTTATGACTCTTATCAGAAGAGTTGCAAATAACACAACCATCAATCAATGAGTCCACGCACACATCCATTTGAGGCCACCAAAATACATCACGCAACCTTCGTTTGGTAAAAGTTTTCCCTAGGTAACCTTCATGCGTACCCTCCATAAGCCGTTTCCTCAAACTCTCCGGAGGAATCAGCCTACCACACCGCAAAAGGATACCATCCTCCACAGTAAGTTCATCGGCAACCTTGACAAACGTCTGAAACTGTCCTGAGACATACTTCTCCCTGGGCCAACCTGACTTCAAATAGTCAATGACTCGAGTAAGAACAACATCCTTTGACAACTCTCTTCTCCATTCGGTCTCATTCACAGCACACATCCCCTCTAAATCTAACGCAGCAACAAAACAATCTTCCTCATCGTCTTCCTTCTCAAAATCAGAGTCATTACCAGAAATGGGAAAACGTGAGAAGTAGTCTGCTCTGACATTCTTCATTCCTGGCAAGTAAGTAATATCAAAATCATACTGGAGCAACTTCGTTGACAATCTGGCAATCCTAGGAGTGTGCTCTTTTATCTTTTCACCAGACAAAATTGAGACCAAAGGACTATGATCAGTACGTATAGTGAAATGACTACTCCAGAGAAAAGAGTTAAACTTTCTCACTGCCCACCAGCAGGCCAACAACTCTTTCTCCATGACAGAGAAATTCATCTCGGCACCACGCAGAACTCTTGAAGCGTATGCAATGGTGTTGTCGACCTGACCATTTTTCTGAGTAAGCACCGCTCCAAGCCCAAAGCCACTTGCATCAACAGTCACAACACATTCCTTATTGGGATCAAAAGCTCTAAGAACACTGTCACTGACTAGCTGAGACTTAATCCATCGAAAAACTTCATCACAGTTCTCATTCCACACAAAAGGTACATTTTTTTTAAGCATGTTAGTAAGTGGTTGGATTTTAGATGCATAATCCTTGATAAATCTGGAGTAAAATTCACTCAACCCTATGAAGGATTTCAAACCAGATTTATCCATGGGAGGAGAGGCGTCAACGATGGCCTTTACTAATCCAGGACGTGGTTCTACTCCATTGTGCGAGACCACATGCCCCAAGAATTCCATTTTCTCTTTAAGGAAAACACACTTTTCTCTCTCAAGGACAACACCTTTGCTTTGCATGATATCTAATACTTGATTTAAAGAAACGTCATGATCTACTTTGTTTTGGCCAAAAATTAAGACATCATCCTGGAAAACGATTACTCCAGGGGTATCCTTGAACATCTGACTCATTAACCTCTGAAAAACTGCTGCAGCCGAGGCAAGGCCGAAAGGCATTCTGCAGTATTGAAAACTGCCAAAAGGTGAAACAAAAGCAGTCAAATGCCTAGAGGACTCACTTAACACCACCTGGTGGTATGCAGATGCTAAGTCCAACTTAGTGAACCATCTGGCACCCCTGGTAAGAGACAACAAGTCGGTGATTTTTGGTAAAGGATGCGAGTCGACCCAGATGTTTTTGTTGAGGCTGCGCAAGTCGACACAGACACGCAAATCACCATTCCTTTTCCTAGCAACAACAAGAGGAGATAACCACAAAGACGACTCGATTGGTTCGATAATTCCCTTTTTACACAAACCAATCAATTATGCTTCAAGACTCTCCCTGACACTAAAAGGGACACTCCTGACCTTATGCTTGACAGGAATGGCTCCTTCCTTTACTCTAATTTCGTGTTTGAAATCTTTAATCGTTCCAAGCTCTTTACTTAAAACGAAAGGAAACTTATTTGCTAGACTTGCAACATAGTCATCTGATTCAACTACTGCTAAACTTTCTAAACAATGGTCATCCACATCCATTCCAACCTGTTCTTTAGCACCTGGCCTTAAAATGAACCGAAATAAACCACCATGGAACCAACCCAGAATGTTAAGACCCTTGATAGCTACATAGACTTTTCCAAAAATCTTCCTGCCCCTGAACTGAATAACATCCTCGAAATAACCATGCAAGGCTATTCTGCGCCCCTCAAAAGATACAGGAGCTCTATCGGGAGGTTCAAGCTTTCTTCCAGGCCAAGTTTCATCAAATAACTCTTGTGTGATCATAGTCACCCTTGCACCTGAATCCACTAATAAAGAAATTACTTTATCACCCACACCAAAATTTTCGTAAGGGTCAACGCAGTCAGAGGGATCTCCAGTAATGATACCATCTTCACGCACAGTTATGACCATGTCTTTGTCGACTCTGGTAGACACATCAATAGAACTTTGCCCCTCATGAACCACAACAACCATGTCTCTAAGGTCATCTTGGATGCTATTTATGGGATCTAGTCCTTTACTGGTGCTTTCATAACATTCTGCAACACTCCCTACCCCAGAAGTGTTAACCTGACTCTGATATCTGCTAACAAAATTCTGATTTCCCTGCCTGGGGTTTTGACATATTTTTGCAAAATGACCATATTTCCCACAATTGCGACAAGTGGAACTTCTCGCAGGACAAAACTTATTATTTTTATTATGCGAAGGATTCCCACATCTATAACAAATGTCACGTCTAGGAAACAAGTTCCTTTCGTAGCGTTGTGAATTGATAGAAATGTTCTTCTCAAAATGTTGTTGACTGGGACTAGTTCTGGTTTCTCTGTTTTCCTTGGCCCTTACTATGGAGACTGTCTCTTCGCTTTTCTTCTCAAGTTCTTTAACTTCCTTCTTTGATAATTCAATACTTTTTGCTGTGCGAATCATTTCTTCCAGAGTAGGATTTCCTAACGTAAGTAATTTCTGTTGGATCGACTTGTCAGTGCATTTACAGATGTACTGATCTCTAATCAACTGTTCTCTGAATAGTTCAAACTCGCATTCTGCACTTAATTGCCTCAGAATGGACACATAAGTTTCCACATCTTCTCCTGGCAGTTGTTCCCTCTTGAAGAACTTATGTCTAATAACAACTAGGCTTGGTTTTACGTCAAATCTCAATTCCAGTTTCATCCTTGTTTCAACATACTCATCGATGTCATCTTCGTTGTTTCTCACTAGCGGAGGTAGGTGTTTAAAGATTTCTCTCCCTTCAAAACCCAATGAATGCAATAAAAGACACTTTTTCCTCTCTGCGCGATATCTTGACGCGCCTATGGCACCCAAATAGGTCTCGAAGGCTTCAAACCACTTCCTCCAGACTATCGGTGGATTCCCTGGTGTTTCCAGAAAAGGAGGTGGAGGAGAAACTGACTGCATGGCAAGTAGAAGGAAAGATAAAGAAGTCAATCTCGAATATAATTTTTGTTTTTTGATGTCGCTGTGCCAATAGATGAATTACCAAACATAACACAATATTGTTTTATGAATGTTCATAAGTGCAGGGGCACTGATTGATAACTTAGTGTTAAGTTTAACAATTGTTGCAACTCTGACTGCAGATGTACAAAAAAAAAAAAAAAAAATGCTTTAAATTACTCGTTTTTTTTTTTAAAACCACAGGTTACTTGAATCCAGGGTCAAAAGATGTGCTGGAGGATGTTTCCCTTCTTTTCCTCAGCGTGTAATTTCCCTCAGCGTGTAATGCACAAAAGTATTGTCCACAGCGTGTAGAAATTTGATGCTAGGAGATTTTGCCAACCACGTCTCAATAGTCTTGTTAAAATGGCCGCTGCGTGCGTGATACTACGTTGCCAATCAATGATGTCATAGTAGACTGAAGCCTCTCCTTTAAAATGGCCGTCAGGACGTCAGCAACGTGACTCTACGCTGCCAATCACACGCTCCATTTAGCGCTAACCATGACTGTACAGTGCCAACCACGACTGTTGTGAGGTATCTATCCGGTTCCCAAACGGATGCGCAGCGCGATGTGAATAAACACGGAATAAACACGGACACTTATCTGACAGTGCCCGTTGACGCCTGCTCCGCTCCAAGCGAGATTCTTCCTCTGGGATTCGGTACCTCATCTGTGGTGTGATTCTTCCTTCTTTTTCGGTGTGCTACGAAGTGACGAGGTGAGTTAGCGGGTCCGTTTTATGCTCCTGAGCATCGTCGCCAATATTTCTGTAGTGTTTGTCAATAAGATGTTGACACAGGAAGCTTGCAAGTAGGATTTATTGACTCAGGAGCGACACAGCGACATCAGTAAATTCCAACAGCCAACTGACCAACTGTCAGCATTCCACATAACGCCCCAGAACTCCCAACACCAGGAGTTCTATCTACTGGTACCAAAGAGGTACAATTACAGAATACTACAGACACGCAAGTCAAATATGTTAACTGTGTATTAAAAAATGATTAACATTGTTTACATGCAATAACAATATTCAACAAACAATATCAACTTTGATACTTTTCTTAAAGAAGATAACATACCGGTGCTAATTCTAGAAAATACAAATATGATCTCAGCCATTTATGGTTTTTAAAAATGACAAGCTATCTGAGTTTGATGGAATTCCAGTCTATAAAAAGATTCAGGCAAAAAGGGTAAAATATTCTCTAGGCAATAAAAACCTAGAGCAGATCTACACATTGCTTTTATTCTCTAATTACATGCCTACTTCCCTATTAACTGAAGATTTTAAAAATTCTTAGTCAAAAATTAGCTATGGGTGTGTACAATTTGAGGAATTACATGAAAATCTGAAAAACATCTGAAATATAATTTGTGAGAAAATTACCCTTTTTGTGTAGTCATCCCAATTTTCTGATGAATCTCATTGATTGTTTTTAGACCCTGCACACTGAGGCTCTGTCGTCCAGTACCCAGTGTACATAGTCTGACAGTTATAACAAGCAAACATTGTCTAATCCCTGATTTCCATATTTAACTAACCTGTAAGGTCATGGTACATGATGTAGAAACCTCGCCCATGGCGTGGAAATTTAAATGTCACCTGTAGACTTATTCACATACTGTGGCATCCACTAGTGTAACATGAAAACCATGCAACAGACCAACCAATTTAGGCTGACTACTGCAGTTTAAACCTGCAATCTGACGAGTCAAAAATATTATTTGACCGGGAAAAAACCTTCCTGTTCAATATTGATGTCACCACTACACAGGCCTTGGAATGTACAAGGTAGGGTGCCTAGTATTTAAAGGTAAAACATGTAGAAATGTAATTCTACATGCCCCTACAGTCACAAGTGCCCAAAAGCTTTTATCAATATGGAAGGTTCATGCCATTCAATTTGGGAAATCAGGGTGCTGGTTAATCTATGAATGTTGTCATTTTAGGTGTGGGGCAAGCTAGAGAAATAATTTAACCATTATTTTTAATATTAATACATGTTTAGGAAATATAACTTTCAGAAAGTTACATTTTCCTTGCCTGATACTCCTGGGGGCAAATTTG
This sequence comes from Lissotriton helveticus, assembly GCF_964261635.1. Taxonomy (NCBI): domain Eukaryota; kingdom Metazoa; phylum Chordata; class Amphibia; order Caudata; family Salamandridae; genus Lissotriton; species Lissotriton helveticus. Next base: position 820,628,380 of record NC_136057.1, read on the forward strand.
CATTAGCTTCAGAAGCTGTCCTACCACTGCTTGACCTTAATGATGTGTGAGAATTCTTTCAGGACAGGATGAAGCCGTAGGCCTGTTGGACAGGGTATTCTGGCTGTGAGTTATGTTACACCTGTCAGCCCAGGAAGAGCAGTTAGAAGGGTTCAGGGCTTTAATTTAGAGGTAAGGCTGAGACCTGCCCTTTCAGAGTTAAGTGTGAGGGGTGTCCTGCAGAAGGGGAGGCCTTTGGTTTTTTTTTTTTGTCGCCAGTTGGGCACCAACCATGTCAGATGGAGAGCTAGTCCAAGAACGAGTGTGGTATAGCTAACTTATTCTGAAATCTCAGAAACATTCAGACTTCAAGATCTCTGATGGACTGGGATCAACCACCTAAGTCAATTTGGCAAAGGAACACATTCGCTGGGCAAGAAATTAAGATTGGTGCTGCGCAGAGATTTTGCCACCTGAAAATCCAATTTAGCAGACTCTTGTGGCAAACCAATTTACATTTGGTGTGACATTCCCTGACACAGCCTTTGATTTGCCTGCTGAAGGAATCCGAACTCAATGTGCTAAGGGTCTGATTCACACACTGCACTTTGTAGTACATTTTGTAGTACTAGAAACATATTAAAAATTGCAATTCACAAAGTATGTGCAGATTTTTGTACCTACGCCTTAGCGATAGTTATGTGCGCAGAATTCTCTGCTGCAACTGCGGAATCTCTAAACACTTATGTATACATTTTATTAGGAGATGTGGGTTGGACTGGAGGGAGTGGGTGGGCAAAGCTTCAGACTTATTAATACATAGAATGGGATTAGAGAGCAACAAGAAAGGTTTAGGGAAGATCAAAGAGGGGTTTAAGGAGGGGGGTCTGACTCAGAAAGGTAACTTACACTTTTGATTAAATGTACTTATTTTTCATGTTCAAAAACTCTGAACTTAAGTTACTACATAAAGAATCGTAGTAAGTCCAGCACTAGACATGGCAAACAACTGGTTCTGCAACACCCTCTCATAGAAAAGGATGGGGATAGGGAATTAAAATAAAACCCTGCAGGGAATAATGTTGAATTAAATTAAATAGTTAAAAATATACATAACTGTAAATTAATGTTAAAAGTAATTTATATGTGCTCTGTTGGACATCTTCGATTCAAGCTATTAATATCAAATTGGTTCAAATTTGAAAAATCTACTTTTCCTGGAATTTGTTTTTTTTAAATGTATATATCAAATAAAGGATTGCCACACAAGATAACATCTTATTTTTTAGAAAGTTATGTTTGGAAAAGCATATATGATTAATGTGGATCTTACACTGCCATGCCTTTCACTGCTGAAATACATTATCTTCATCTGCTATCATTAAGTTGAATTAACCTCATGAACTAAAACCAGTCTTTGTGGCCGATTAGGATGGCGGTCGGAAAACCACCCGACTACCATGGAAGCGGAAAACAACTGGCTACCGGGACCGTAGAAAAACCAACGGTCAAATTAGGATCATCCACTAAAAAACACCGACCGTGGCAGAACCGGGCCAACAAAAAACGCCTATAGCGGGCGGTGATGTCCAAAATCCGTCCATGGTGGTCGGAAACGCTGCGGAAAAACAACAATCCACCGCAAGCATAGTGGAGACACCGCAATGGAAACTACGATATCCCCATTAGTTTTGCGGTACGTTCCGCTGTTTGCGACCGCCGCGGTCGCACACTGGAATTAATGGGAGAGCCGGCGGAAGAGCTGCAGCATAGCCACCTCTGCGGACAATCCATGGAAAATATGTCAGGCGAAGCAAAAACCCCACAATAAGGCCAAACAGTTCACAAAGCAAACTAGCCATCCCCCCCAAATTCACAAAACACACCCCAATGACACAAACACATGGCAAATGAAAAATACAATTACCAGGACAACACATACAACACACCTGACAGCAATACCCCATTTGGACACACCCACATAGCTGAGCATAAAACCAGCCCCTTCCCTGACCACAATCCTTTGGAATTTTCCAAGACTGAAGGCCACCAGCACTCACAACAAAGGATAGGCAAAGCAACACACCAGCAATACCCACACCATACACAGCACCACCACCACTTCCACACCTGCACCACCAACCTCCAGCACATCACACACCATACACACCACCACCACACCCACCACTCACACCCCTGCACCCACAAACACTTTGCACACTACACCCCATGTCAACACATAAAATGCCCAAATTCACAGTAAGTGAGTTGACAGTCATAGTAAATGAGATAGTCAGAGTGGAACCACAACTGTTTGGTGAAAGGATAGTCCAAAGGGTGAATGGAGTAGGGACTACCCGGGATCCAAGAAGGAGATCATGAAGCGGTAGCATGATTGGAAGAGGGTTGTCAAAGAGAGGAGAAGCAAGAACCAGGAGCTGGCTGAGAGGGCTGGCGGTGGCCCTCCCATTCCACCAAAACCATGCACACCATGGGAGGAGAAGGTGCTTGCCATACTGCATCCAGAGAGTCTCATAGGAGTAGCTGGGGGAGTGAAGGCTGGTATGTACAAACAAATGACTACCACCACACTGATATGTACGGTCTTGCTCAACTACAAAGCTACATCACCCAGGACAAATACTATTCATCTGCAACACACACTCACAAAAACATGTCTCACAGATCCAACATTCACCCACTCCCATTCACCCCAAACGTAGCCATTAACATGGAGGCATGTGTACAGGCAGCCAGCACTACAATTCCCACTATGCCCCCTTGTCCCACACCCCAGCAGGGTGGAGCCCTCCCCCACCCACAAGAATGTGTCAGCTATTACATCACCCTCATCAAACTAACAGGTAGGTAGCCATCTTCCCTGGGAGAGCTGTTTGGGGGAGGGAGGCCCATACTACTACTCCCACCATGCCCCCTGTCACACACCTCAGCAGGATGGAGCACTCACCCACCCAGAAGCACTTCAATGCCATTGCAGTACACCAAACGAACTAACAGGTATGTGCCATCTTCCCTGGGTGGGCTGCTTGGGGCTTGGAGGCCTGTACCACTACTCCCAACCATGCCCCCTGTCACACACCCCAGCAGGATGGAGCACTCGCCCACCCAGAAGCACTTGGAAGCCATTCCAGTACACCAAACAAACTAACAGGTAGATAGCCATCCTCCCTGGGAGGACTGCTTGGGGCTGGGAGGGCTGTACCACAACTCCCGCCATGCCCCCTGTCCCACATCCCAGCAGGATGGAGCACTCTCCCACCCAAAAGCACTTGGATGCCACGGCATTACACCAAACGAACTAACAGGTAGGTAGCCATCTTCTCTGGGAGGGCTGTTTGGGGCTGGGAGGGCTGTACAACAACTCCCACCATGCCCCCTGTCCCACATCCCAGCAGGATGGAGCACTCTCCCACCCAAAAGCACTTGGATGCCACTGCATTACACCAAACGAACTAACAGGTAGGTAGCCATCTTCTCTGGGAGGGCTGTTTGGGGCTGGGAGGCCTGTACCACAACTGCCACCATGCCCCCTGTCCCACATCCCAACAGGATGGAGCCCTAACCCCACCCCACCTAAGGGTGGGTACAAAATTCGTCCCGCTCGCGGATTTTGGGCAATTTCCGTGAATCTCGCGAAATTGCCGAAAAATCCGGAAATCCGCTCGCGGGTGGATTTTTAATTTTTTTATGCAGTAGATACTATCAACACAGTTTCTACCGTCTACAATTAGATGTAATCCTTGATGGAGGCCTTTGCATCCACAAGTTTCTCTAGCGCAATCCCCGTGTTCTTGCTGTGAACAGGAGGCTGCTTTCTCCTCATCTGGTGCTCTGATCGGTCTCTGACCCTTTATACACAAGAGGCATGTGAACTCGCATAGAAGCCCCGCCCGTTTGGCCCAGCCACACACACTCTAGGGTATGCAACTTCTTTCCGCCCTTTCCTCACTATCATGGACAGCTCACTCGAGTGACCTCGGCGCCTGTCAGCGCGGTGGCATGGTTACTGACACACGTGATCACTGGAGACAACTCTTCTGGGCCTTTATGCAGTGTAGCAAAAGCACTATACATTTACCCAACTAGGTAGCACTTACTGATTAGCCAGCACAAAGTACTCCAGTTGAGTAGAGGTATGGCACAACCCGTGGCATCATCGTAGATAAATATGCAGGCAGGATTCATCCTGGCACGATGCTTCTTCACAAAAATTAAACCTCAACAGGAAGCACTTACAGATATAATTAAAGCAGGTGCCCGAGTTGAAGCTCAAATTCAGTAACGCATTATAATCAGTCCAAACAACTAGTGAGCATGGTCGAGGCTAGGCAGGTGTGCTTCCTCCCCATATCTACCGCCTACAATTAGATGTAATCCTTGATGGAGGTCTTTGCATCCACGAGTTTCTCTAGCGCAATCCCCTTGTACTTCCTGTAAGGCTGCTTTCTCCTCATCTGGTGTTCTGATCGGTCTCTGACCCTTTATAAACAAGAGGCATGTGAACTCGCATAGAAGTCCCGCCCGTTTGGCCCCGCCACACACACACTAGGGTATGCAACTTCTTCCCGCCCTTTCCTTACTAAGATGGACAGCTCACTCGAGGGACCTCGGCGCCAGTCGGCGCGGTGGCAAACTTACAGACACACATGGTCATGGTCACTTTATGCAAATCCACGAGTTCGCGGCTTTTCGCGTGAACTCGCGGATTTTTTCACGATTTCGCGAGAATTTGCGAACTGCAAATTCGCAAAATTCGCCCACGGTTAACCCCACCCACACGCATGTGTCAGCCATTACATCACCCTCATCAATCTAACAGGTAGGTAGCTATCTTCCCGGGGAGGGCTTTTCGGGGGTGGGAGGACAGCACAACTACTCCCACCACGTTCCCATGTCCCCCAGTACAGCAAGATGGCGCTCTCCATACCACCCACATGCATGTAGCAAATAATGCCTCCCTCAAACAAACTAACAGGTAGGTAGACATATTATTCTGTCTCATGACACCATTGAGCAGGAGGTAAGCCTCCACACCTCACACACAGATGTTCCGCATTACAAAGCAAAATGTGAGCACATAGCAGGTAAGTAGCCAGTACATGCACCCACACATTTGTCACACAAAAATGGTGCCATATGTCCACACCAGCCCTCTCATTGCAGAAATATGCACACAGACCACCTTTGGCACTCTCAGTGTGCATACAGGTAAGCAAAGGAAATTGTCACAGCTACCAAAGTGTGACACACCAATGCGCACGTAGAAGAAAGTCTGGGCACAATCATGCACAGCAACTATTGATATGTGCATCGCCATGGGCCAGAGCAACAAGGACCATTCCAAAAATGAGAAAGCATGTGTGGTGGTATAAATCAAGATATGCACATAACAGGACAAAGTTATGCAGGAGATGACAATGGCCAGTCAATGGCCAGATGTGATGCCTGCCAGGTCAGACAAATCAACAAGGAGTACTCAATGAAAAACATGTTGTGCTGGTCCCTAGATGGCAACAGGCCCCTGTAATCATGAATTATGCATGGGTTGAATGGTATGCATTGACACCTCACACCATGGTCAAGTAATGCATGTACCACTGCATCATATATGGCGTCACAGTAGTGCATATAGCAAACAATGTGATGAGCAGTCAATTGTGTAGTGTACAAACAGTGGATGACACACAGCTAACACAAAGCTCGTGGGGTGCACTACAGTGACTATTTCTCATCTAATCCACAGGTTACCAAGAACTCACTGCCGAGGACAACACCAGCAACCTGTAGAGCCAGTCTCCCCCCCAGTATATGGACTCTCAGATGTTGACTCCCAGGATTCTCTGGACGATGAGTTCGATGTCGGCCCATCTGGTGTGCCAGGGAGCAACAGGTCCCAGGATCCCATCCTCCCCACCACAACATCTGATGCAACAACAACTTCTCAGCAGACCCCTGCTGTTACAGCCTGTGCGTCTACCACCACCACCACCAGTGCTGCCTGCAACACCCTCCCTGTCCCAGAGGATGACCACCCCACACCACCAACTGAGGACGGCAGGGAGAGGATGTGGGTGCCTACAGTGGTAAGGCAACAGGTTTGTGGCAGCAAGGTAGGTGGGAGGGCCTGGGTCACCCACAGACACCAGGAAACTGGGACCCAATCCCTGGAACACATCACCAGAGTCCTTGGCGCATATGAACAGGACAAAGGATAAAGTGGCCGGTCTGACGACCTGTTACGCGAGCTCATCCTGCTGATGTGGACCATTGACACCCGCATTAGACAAATGGTGGACCTCATGGGCCAGCAAGTGTTGTTACTGAGGGACAGGCCTGCACCAAGACTAACACCTCTACCTCCCTCTGGCGAGCCACAGGATGACAGTTCACCATCCTCACCTGCGGCCACGGAGAGGGGTGGGTCCTCAGATGCCACTGGCCCGGCAGCAGGGCCCCCCTACCAAGTGACCAAGGGGCCTTCCTAAGAAGAGCCTAGGAGTATCTGGAGGGAAAGCACCTGCAAAACGTCAGTCACGGTTCCAGCCCTGATGGCAACCCTCTTCACCAATACATTGACCATTTGGACTGTCCTTCCACACACAGCCTTGTGAATGGCATCTGTCTGTTGGACTGGTTCACCACATCAATGTGGTGACTATTCTATTATCTCATTTAGCATGACTGTCAACTCATTGCTCCACCACCACCTCAATGGAAATTTACACCCCCTCACATGTCAACATTGTAAATAAAAAACCTTACACACATGTTGTCATGTCAGCTCTGTCTTTAGTGCAGGATGTACAGTCTTCAACAAGTCCATAATGTATCAGGAGTATGTACAGTATGTAGGCAAAGGAAACGTTTAAGGCACCTAGGGAAACACAACAGAATAACACTCACTGGTTTGGGTGTGGCATCACAGACATCATACCACACCTACTATCTAGATAAGCCAACATGCACACGTCACAATGGGCAACAAGTGTCAACATACACATCCCATATATGTTCCAAAATGACATGTCCCAGAAACATTGCCACCCACTGCTGAGTCTACAACTGGCTGTTGTTACAATTCTCACATACCCCTTCACGACAATAGCAATATCACAAGACAATGGGTATGTTGTACATTGTCACCCACCTTCAAGTGAAGTAGCGGGTGATGAGCTGTTGACACATGTCACCACCTTCCTCCTTTCTACTGTCCTCATCACTGGACTCGGGTTGGTGTGCAGTCAGGGGCCTTGGGTCCTCATCATCATCCAGGAACAGGGGAATCTCCTTGCAAATGGCTAGGTTGCGGAGCATGCAGCATGCCACTATGATCTGGCACACCTTCCTGGACGAGTATGCCAGTACACCTCCGGTCTTGTCCAGGCAGCGGAAACGTGACTTGAGCAGACCAAAAGTACGCTCTACCTCACAACGTGTCCTCCCATGAGCCTCATTCTAGCGGACATCAGCCGGGGTCCTGGGATTCCGCAGAGGGCTCAGCAGCCATGGGCGGTTGGGATATGCAGAGTCACCTAGGTATGACAAATAGACATTGCAATGTCGCAGAGGTAGAGGGTAGCAGGGCACACATCCAGCACACCATCAGACTAGGCGTACTCACCCACAATCCTTGCATGCTCGGGAAGCAGATTAGCCATCAGCTGGGGCACAATGCTGTTCTGCAGGATGTAGGAGTCATGGGCTGAGCCTCGGAATCTGGCACACACGTGGGAGATGATCATATCTGCCAGGCACACCGCTTGCACATTTATGGAGTGGTAATGTTTGCAATTCCTGAAATGTGCTCACTTGCCTGTAGTGGTACAAGACCGACATGTGTGCAATCAATGGCACCGACAACATGGGGGATGTGCCCAAGGGGATAGAAGTCTCCCTTCACAGCTGGCAATTCAGCATCCCTGCGGAAATTGATATATCTGTCTTTGTATATCATCATGGCGGACAGAACATCTCGCAGCACCATGCTGAACATCGGTTGTGACATCCCAACAGCGCTGGCCACTGTCTGCTGGAACGATCCAGGGGCAAAAAAATGCAGGGCTGCCATCACTTTATACGTTGGGGTGAAAGCTGTTGGATATGTCCGGCGAGGGTGCAGGTGGGGCTCCAACATATCACAAAGGGTTTTTAGGGTGGCTCGATCCAGAGGGAATTTCTGGTTGATCATCACATCCTCCATGTCCACCAGCACTGTCATGTGACAATGCAGATTTGGCCTCCTCCTAGTTGAGATGAAAGTGGATACATGTCAATTCAATCCATCACGAGATGGGCACAGCATGTTACGTTCTGGATGACACAGCGACAAAAATGACTCACTTAATGATTGAGTGACACACCAGCTTACATGTGGGGGATGCCTTCAGCTACACAAAGGGCACACCTCTCTAATTACAATATGCAAGTACCCCAAACACCACATAGGTCAATGTGAATGTGAATGCATGGCATTCAGCAAATGTATAACAAATCAACACCACTGCCTCATACTTAGCTGCTGCACCTGTCACACCTTGATGCATCATTTCAACCTGGCACACATCCACAACACAATGACCACAGTCGGCGCATAAATTACAGATGTGTGTATGAGCAGACATAAGAGGCCATGCAAAAAATGACATCATACAGTGAGACGAGCATTGCTGTGATTATCACGGCACCTCGACATGTGTACACATTGTAGAGCCCCCTACAACTCTGTCCTGCCTCACCGACCATAAAATTCATAACTGACATGTGAAGGAGTACAGGCCAATCTATGACACACATCCACAATCATGGCTTGTGTAGTCACCAGTGGAGTCAATGGAACATTGGCATCATGTGTACAATGATGTGCCCTTGACCATGTGGCCACTGTGCCCTGTTGATGTGTGCCAGATGATCATTGCCATTGCATGACACCCAAATTGCGGTAGCTACCGCCTGGCCCCAGTGCTGTATCACCAGCACTCCCCATTCACACAGGTGCTGTAGTCATTGGCATGGAGACATGCCCAAATGGCGGTTGTCATGCTCCGCCACCCAAATCGCGGTGCCTCATGGGATTGTATTACAAAAAACACAGTTGATGGACAGAATGTAGAACAATGTCATACATTCACCCCAGTACAAGGATCTGGGCCTAAATCCATCGTTTTTTTTCACTCCACACCACCCTGGGTTAGACACTGGCTATATGCAAATCAGCTCTGACCCTTTGCCTCATGGGAAAAGTCCAGTCCGAACTGCCAAGCCCTGTCTTTCCCAGACCGGAATCAAGCATCCAAGGACCGGTTTCTGGCTATCAGCCTTCATTCAGCCTGGATAGCTTGACTCCAGTGGTGTGGAGAGCCTGGGACTCACGTCTGAGCATACCCAGCCCACTCGGGGTGAAAATTACAAAAAACACAGTTGATGGACAGAATGTAGAACAATGTCATACATTCACCCCAGTACAAGGATCTGGGCCTAAATCCATCGTTTTTTTCCCCTCCACACCACCCTGGGTTAGACACTGGCTATATGCAAATCAGCTCTGACCCTTTGCCTCATGGGAAAAGTCCAGTCCGAACTGCCAAGCCCTGTCTTTCCCAGACCGGAATCAAGCATCCAAGGACCGGTTTCTGGCTATCAGCCTTCATTCATCCTGGATAGCTTGACTCCAGTGGTGTGGAGAGCCTGGGACTCACGTCTGAGCATACCCAGCCCACTCTGGGTGAAAATTACAAAAAACACAGTTGATGGACAGAATGTAGAACAATGTCATACATTCACCCCAGTACAAGGATCTGGGCCTAAATCCATTGTTTTTTTTCATGGGATTGTATGGCACCCAAATCGTGGTAGCTACCACCTGTCCCCAGCGGTGTGTCACCAGCACCCACCATTTACACAGGTGCGGTAGTCATTGGCATGGAGACATGCCCAAATGGCGGTTGTCGTGCTCCGCCACCCAAATTGCGGTGCCTCGTGTGATTGTATGGCACCCAAATCACGGTAGCTACCGCGTGTCCCCAGGGATGTATCACCACCATGGAGCATACCCTAGAGCCAATGGGAACGATAATTGCCGTGGCATGATGCAATTTTGAAAATTGCGGTAGGCGTGCTCCGCCACTGTGGAGGCGGTCAATGGATGCTTTTGAAAGAGGAAGACATGGACCACCAATTGCTGCAGCTTTGCCCCTATGAAACGACCGAAAGGGGCTAAATATGTGTGGGAGGGAGCCTCACATTTCTATTGCTCCCTGAGCCTGCTGCCACAGACCCCTGACATGCTGCTGCTGCTTCCAGTGACTGCTGCCTGAGACCCCTCATCTGCTGCTGCCTCCAGGGACTTCTGCCTGAGACTCCTTAATCTGCTGCTGCATCCAGGGACTGCTGCCTGAAACCCCTCACCACCCAATTCCACTGCAGTTGTTCCATGTCTACAGTGATGGCAAGGACAGAGAAGATATGTGCCAGTCCATTCACAAGTGAGGAGCTTGAGGTCCTGGTGGACAAGGTGCTCACACAGTGCCCAAGGCTGTACAGTGCCCCAAATGTCATGGTAAGTCCTCAAAAGTGGAGGTGTAGGGCAGGGGGGGCACACATGTAGTTGGACTGATGCAGTATGTGCCTGAGGGTGCGGGGTTGTGTCATGGACTGACAAACATGCTGTCTCGAGGGGGAAGGCTGTACGTCCCAATGTCACAGGTTTCCCTGCCTGCAGTTATAGGTATGAGTGAACTGTGTTGCGTTGTCAGCCATACAGTGACGCAGTAGGTTGGTCATGCAGGAGTCAGGGCAGTGACTGCTTGGCTGAATGGCTGTGTGTGCCCCTGTTGTCTGTCTCAGTGTGAGCCCAGATGGTCAGCACAGTGCCGGCCCACAAAGACAAGGACACATCACTTCACCTACTGTGTATTTTCTTAGTTTTTTCACATTGCACTCCAGCTATGCACCATCTCAGCCCTGTAGATTGCACACGACCAGCCTTATGTTGAGGAATTTCTTTTTGTGAGTCCATGTCCTCCAATACGACACCCATTACACAGTTACCGAATCACAGGGCAAGGACATTGAGTACTGCGCAGTCTTAGACACAGTGAGTCCAATCCCAGACACAGGTTGATATGTGATATATGTGTTGTTCTACCACACAATGGACTGGAGATATGTGCAGGCCACATAGGGGTTTCAGTGCTGGCAGCCTGCATGTGTGTGAGATGTGCAGGAATTGTGTTCCCCCTCACAACTGCATGCTATCACATCACCTTATCCCATGCAAATGTCCCATATAAGATGTATCCTAGTCTCTGATGGACATATCGTTGAATTTGTAATAAGTTCATATCTTGCTGCTATACTGATAGATGTCAGTACCACGTGCGCCTGCAGTTGCATTGATAGTGGCTTCTACCACTCTCGTGAGGTGTTGCAGATTGCGGCTGTTGATCATAGGGCTCCAGAAGGGGAGGAACCCTTTAGCAAAGTCCCCAAACTCTTGGCCAGCTGTGTCATCTGTGTCAACCACACCTCTCTTCTGGATGTGGTGTGTTGCATCAGCTATGTAGGTGGGAGGGAGTAGCCATGCAATGTAACAGGTGCTGGCCCATGATTTTGGCAGTCTGGTGTAGGCCTTGTTCCCACACACAAAGTACGTGTTCAGCGAGGACACCAGAGCTGGGGAAGTTGAACCATTCAGCTGAAGTGTATAGGCGCAGTCACTTCACCCTCCCCACACTGTTCCATTGCCCTTTACACAGTACCTTCCGGGTTGTGGGTAGACAGGGAGATCTTTGATGGGTGGCAGTCTTTTCTTTTCCCCACAATTGTATATGTTTGATGGGAAAAAGGACCCATGATGGTTTTCATACTCATTTTTCTCTGCTGAGTCTTTGTCCATGCCTGGCCATTCTGCAGCCATGATGCTGAAAAAAGCTTGTCTGCTGCTGATCTTCCCCACAGATCTCGTGATTGTGTCATCTGAATAGAATGCATCAAAGAACACAGTGTACCAGCTGTAGGCAGAGCCAGTTCGGGAGAATGGAGCAGGAATCAGGGCAACTCCGGTGCTTGCAGTATGTGGAAGCAGACCACATACCCAACAGTTTGTTTTGTTCATCACAAGCTGGTGCTGATGTAGCATCTGGATGAAGGTGTTGTTGAATAACCCTGTCCTTCTGTTTGTCTCATGGGTGGGTGGAGGTACATGCTGGTGAGGTGTCTCTGTGGAGGTAGGAGACTCAGGTGCTTTAGTATGTATCACCCACCCGATGCAGGCCAATATCAGCGATATAGTCAGTAGTACCATTAGACAGAGGGGGTACGGGCCACATATTGTCTTTATGCATTTTCGTTTTCTTGCTTGTTTGCTTGTTACTTCTTTGGTATTTATTTTCTTTGTCACCGTCTGCTTCACTTGGTCCTCTAGGGTACTGCCTGTGATTGGAGGTTGCTTCACCAGTCAGTGATTCCGGCGGCCCTATTAGCCCGACCCGGTCCGCTGTCCTGGCTCCGGCCGAAAAAAACAAAAAAACAAAACAAAAAACAACATGCCGGTGTATCACAGTCCTGCAGCTATTTCTGGTCCAAGTCAAGCAGAGGGTAGAGACTTTTGTCTCTTCAGTCCTTATTTCTGGGTCGGAGGTTGTACGGTGTGGACCTGGGCATTGTCTGATCGGAAAACAAAGTCTCTGGCTGTGGGGTGCCTCGTAACCTTAGATGCGGAGGAATGGCAGATTGCGGGAGGTCGTCGTTCTCTCTTTCGGATGAAGCCCAGGCAATGTTGGTGTCACTGAAAGGTACAAAGCGAAGAACTTTTTCGCACTCGTCGTCTCCCAGGCCCTCCTTGACCCACTGGTCATACGGTAGTGGTACAGGCGCTTTCTTGCAGTGCACGCCGAGAACCCAGTTATTTCTTCCTGCCACCTTCACTGCAGATCTGGTAGCCAGCAACACTTGCTGGGGTGCTTTCCACCTCGGTTCCAAATTCTTCGTTCTCTGGAAGTTTCGGATGCAGACCCAATCACCGGGTTGGATGGTGTGACCTGGACCCTCTGGTTTGGGTGGCCGGATATCTTGCACCTGACGATGAATGAGACGTAAATTAGTGGTCAATTCATGCAAGTAATCAATCAACATCGGGTATTCAATGTCAGAGTATTTTTTCGGGCGGGCACTCCCCAAACGTTTGCTGGCCGACCAAATACTATTTCATACGGAGATAGTCCTGTACGAGAATGTGCTGTGGCTCTGGTTGACAGGAGAGCGAGGGGCAAAGCATCCGGCCAGGGTAGTCCGGTGTCAGCCTGTATTTTCACCATTTTCAAGTACCATTGTGGCGTTCAACTAAACCTGCTGACTGGGGGTGATTGGCGGCGTGGAACTTTTGTCCAATCCCCATCCCTACACAGACTTTTTTCATTACCTCCCCTGTGAAGTGACTTCCGTTGTCGCTCCAGATAATTCTGGGCATTCCAAATCTTGGAAAGAACTCCTTCAACAGTATCTTTGCGGTACTTATGGCAGTGTTTTCTTTCAGGGGGTAGGCCTCAATCCATTTGCTGAAGGCACACACAACCACCAGGACATATCTGGGATTATTGCACCTCTCCATATGTATATAGTCTATCAGGAGTACCTCGATAGGATGAGATGGAGGTGCAAAGTTTCCTGCGGGTGTTTGTGTGCCTTTTCCTGGGTTATGCATCAGACAAATCCTGCAATTTCTGACTAATCTTTCAGCGTATTTTGGGATGTGTTTGTTTTGCCATACCGGCGCTAGTAATTTGCAGATACCTTTTGCGCTAATGTAGGCCGGGCCATGGGCCATAGTAAATACTGGTAAAACATAGGCATCTGGTAATAACAATCGCTGTTGTTCAGATAAGTCCGTCCAACAGCCATCCTCGTTCAACAGGCCTGTTTGTTCTTCCCAGAGGGCTTTTTCCTCTCTGGTTGCCTCCGCCTGTATCTCTTTCACATTTTCGATGGTGTCCTCATGCATTCCCTTTTCTGGCACCTAGTTTGAGGGGCCCGCTACATACATGCGGGTCGAGACATCTTTGGCTGTCTCTTTCGCAGTCTGGTCGGCGAATGCATTACCCCTTCCTATGTCATCGGTCACTTTCTTGTGGGCACTACATTTGATCACTGCTACCTTTGAAGGGAGAGTCAATGCTTCTAACAATCTGGTGACCAGATGACCACACTGTATTTTAGTACCGTGGGAAGTGAAAAATCCCCTTTCCGCCCAAAGGCGCCCAAAGTTATGTGCCACGCCAAAGGCGTACTGGCTGTCAGTGTACATGTTGACGGCCATTCCTGCACTAAGTTCACACGGCCTTATTAGTGCCACCAACTCAGCAGCTTGTGCTGATTGGTAAGGTATTCTCTCACTCTCTACTACTGTCTGTAAAGTGGTGATAGCGTAGGCGGCAGTCATGCTACCATAAGGGAGGTTAAAACAAGAACCATCCACATACAGGGTACCATCAGGGTCAATGAGGGGTATGTCAGTTAAATCCACACGACCTTTTGTTTCTTCCTCCGTCCGGAGGACGTAATCATGTGGATCTGAATTAGCGTCACTATCAACAAAAGGTAGCAATGTGGCTGGATTCAGTGTGATGCAGCGGCGGGTGGTGATATGGCTGGCTAAGAGAGTTAGTTCATATCCGGACAAACGTGCACTAGTGAGATGTTGGGCTTTCGTTCTGTTAAATAAAGTGTCAACTGCATGAGGAACTATGACTGTAAGTGCGGTATCTAAGACCAGGCCAGCAGATTGGCGAATGGATATGGCAGCTGCAGCTGCTGCTCTCAAGCAACTGGGAAGTGCACGGGCCACGGGATCTAGTACTGCAGAAAAATATGCACAGGGGCGTTGTTTGTCACCAAAATACTGTGTTAATACTGACAATGCGCAACTGTTGTGCTCGTGTACAAAAAGAGTGAAGGGTTTCCGATAACTAGGGGTAGCTAGTACTGGGGCCGAACACAAGGCTGTTTTCAGTTCTTCAAATGCATGCTGGCACTCGTCTGCCCAAGGGAGTGGGTGTGGAACGTCTTTAAGTGTGAGGCTCAATAAAGGTTTAATGAGTAAAGAAAAATTGGGTATCCATTGGCGGCAGTAGGAGGTGATACCAATAAAGGCACGTTCCTCTTTCTGCGTTTTTGGTGTGGGCATTTTGCTGATTGTTTGTGTTCGTTCGAGGGTGAGGCGGCGTCCCTCCTTCGACAAGAGATGACCTAAGTAGGTCACCTCATGTCGACAATATTGTAGTTTGGAGAGGGAAACCTTGTGATTGAACTGTGCCAGGTGTAGGAGCAACTTCATTGTAGCTTCTTTACATATTGCCTCTGTGTCTGCCGCTATCAGCAAATCATCCACATACTGAAGTAATGTGGTGCCTTGGGGTAGGGTCAAGGAATCAAGTTGGCCCTTGAGGGCCTGACTTTAAATAGAGGGGCTCTCTGTATATCCTTGTGGAGCTCTGCAGAATCGAAAACTTCGTCCTGCTAATGAGAATCCAAAAAGATCTCTACTCTGTTCATGGACTGGTATGCTGAAAAAAGCATTTTTGAGGTCTATGACAGAAAAGAAACATGCAGATGGGGGAACCATAGTAAATAGGGTGGTGATATCTGGGACCACAGGGAACTGGGGAACTACTATTTTGTTTATCTCTCGTAAGTCGATGACGAAGCGATAGACCGGGGGCTTGGAAGGGTCAGAGCGCTTTAGGACAGGCAGAATTGGACTATTGCACACATTTCCTCTTGTTTCCTTGACCACACCCATACTGACAAGCTCGGAAATGATTTGGAGCAATGCGCTTTCTCTTTCTTCGCGTATCTTGTACTGTGGGAGTCGGGGAGGGCGAGAATTTTCTTTCAGGGTAACTGAAAATGGGGGTATTGACAAAAGGCCAACATCAGTATCATCTTGGGCCCAAAGGATGGGAGGGACATTCTGGAGCTCTCGGGGTATTTGATTTGGGGCGGCTAGGTATACTGGATTAGTGGTAGGGGGACCCATAGTGACGTAAACCCCATCGGGAGAACAGTATATGGTCGCATGCAATCTTTTTAGTAGATCTAAACCTAACAAATTTTCACCATATGTGGAAGTCAAGACTAAAGGAAGCCAACTGTGTAGGGTCTTATCGTTAGTTCCAGTGGCTCTAAAACAAGGCTGAATACTGGGGTACCAGAGAATCCCACAGAAATGTTATTTGTGCCAGACAAGGGGGCCCCAGGGCCTTTAGACCTAGCAATCGAACTTTTTGTTGCACCAGTGTAGACCAAAA
Organism: Lissotriton helveticus; assembly: GCF_964261635.1. Lineage (NCBI taxonomy): Eukaryota > Metazoa > Chordata > Amphibia > Caudata > Salamandridae > Lissotriton > Lissotriton helveticus. Next base: position 820,644,681 of record NC_136057.1, read on the forward strand.
ATTTCTCCGTGGAGCCCAATGTTGTAACATGGACATACGGTCCCTTCTGGTCAACAGGAATAGGTACGGGTCCATTCTCTTGTCTTTGGCAATCCTCAGAAATCCCGTTCCCTCTTCAGGCTCATAATCTTCAGTAAAGTAATTACGGCTCCCATTGTTAGCAGTATCAAATTTATCCTCTCGCATAAGTGTTCGCCTGTCTTGCATTCGTGGCCTAGGTCCTTCCTGCCCTTGTCCTCTCTGGGGACATTGGCCTGTGAAACGGTCTGTAGAGGCAGAGTTATTTTGGGCCAACGAGGGACACTCATCGCGCCAATGACCTTCCTGGCGACAATAAGCACACTGGTTAGGTCCCAGCGGCGTGCGAGGAGTCACATTAGCAGGTCTCTCTGCACTATTTGCTGAAACTTGGTGTTATCTCTGTTTTGGGTCGGGTATGCTCGCTGTAGCAAAACCTTCGTTTTTAGGTCTTTAGTCTTTTTGTCTGTTCTGTCTCGCTCTTCATTTTCCCTATTCTCATAGTACTGAGTCATTGTCAAAATGCCGAAGGGGGTGGAGATGGGCCATGCACTTTCTGACATTTTTAGTTTAGTCCCAAGTTCTGGTAAAAGATTGGACACAAATTTATCTACAAACAGTCGCTGTCCCCCCTCCGAAGTCATGTCCTGTCCACTATCGTCTGTGAAGGTACTCTCAAATCGTGTGAACAAGTCAGATACACTTTTGTCTTTCTGTTGTTTGCAAGCTGCTAAGCGGTCCCAATTAATACGGTGTGGTGTCAATATTTTCTTCATGGCAGTAAGTATCTGGACTGGAAGGGCTAGAATCATGAGGTCAGGTTTCCCCCCACCAGTTCGAGCTCTGTCAGCTTCCTCAAGTTCTTTCTATGTATGGCCAAATTCTGTCTGATCAGAATGGCGTATTTTTGACCATACCTCAGTTGGTACTACTTCTCCCATTAACATTTCTATGTCTGCTAATGTCATTACGCAAGATTGGAGTGTCTGAGTTAATTCTTTGTAGTAACCTGCAGGATTTTTACGTGGGTCAGGCAATTGGCTTTTAAGTTGGAGGACGTCAGACCTTTTCCAAGGGACATGAACCCACATTTGCCTAAAACCTGCCGGTATTTCAGGTTGGCCATTCGTGCCAACAACACGGTCCCTCCAAATGGGCTGTACCTCCCTCATGGGAAAACGTTTATTTAGCGCAACACTAGACAAGGAGTCTCTGTAGGTCACTAGTGTGATTAGATCACATAATAGTGCTGGGCCCTATATGTTCCTCTTCTTAACCCTTTGGCGAAGATCAGACAGACAGGGTGGTCCTGACTCTACAAAATCTTCCCACATTTTGATTAGTATATCGAACATTTCACAAAAGTTATCAATCTGTTGGATGCGTGTCCATTGATCCATCGTCATCCATATATCCCGGGCAGTGTATATAGCGTTATTCTCCATCCACCTATGGGCCTGTTGGCTCATAGCTAGTTGTTCTGGAGTATCCCCTACCAGGCTGCGCAAAGTGCGTCACCTGGGAGTGGGTGGCCTAGGTGGAGTTACATAAGGGATATAATCGTGGACTACTGACCATGCATTTGCTATAATTCCTGCACTAGGGGAAGGTGTCAGATGATTGCCAACAGGGAGAGGGTTAGTCGTAACAGGAGTTGAAAGAGCAGACACGGAATTGGTGGAAGGTCTGACAAGGAGAAAGGAAGGGTGTACTTGCATGGATACAGTGTTCTGAATAGTCCGGGCATCGCAAACAGATGGCGGGGGATTCGGGCAAACCAGGGCATGGGCAGGGGCAACAACTGGAGCAGTGGCAAGAGGCAATTGCACAGGGTCAATGGCCGGGTACATGGCGGGGATATAGGGCGGACGGGTGCTCAACATAGAAGACATAAGAGGGTCATCTTCCTTGTCCCGGGCCTTTTCGGGAACCTTCTTTGTAATATAACATCCATCTATCTGCATTCGGTACAATCTGTCACGTATTACTATATCTTCTTCTATTTTCTGATTATCATGAGTTTGGGCTTTCTGGATCACATTCATATGCATTATTTTAGCTTTATTCTTTTTGAGTTTGATTTCTTTCTGCTTGGACTCCTTCCGCCAAACCCTAAAGGAATCAAACATTGCAGGTCTAGCTTTTCTCTGAAACAATTTTTCTTCTAAATTATCTAGCACAGAAGTTTCAAAACTACTGTATATGGGCCATTGTAACTCGTCATTACCTTTTGTGTACTTATGCCAAAGTGAGCAAAATATAATCGGGCCTACACCATGTTTAGCATAAATTTCATAATTAGGGGTCCCCAAAGGGGGAATCGGACAAGATTCCTCCAATGCGGAGTCCTGCAAACAATAACAACAACACAATTTCCGTAACTTACTAAACCCAGGCATCTCTAGTCGTGTATCATGGTTCCAAACGTCAAAGGGCAAAATTCAATTGTTACAGCCTAGAACTGTACTTACCCTTCGGCTTCAGCTTTTGCAAAAGTCGAAGCACAATTCCAAAAGAAAGATACCAATTCACCAAAGAAGTGGGCCACTCCCACTCTTACCTGACAATCAATCTTTCGTCGCACGGCAGCTGTCACAAGGATCTCGATCTCCAGGACTAGGAATCAGAACTGGGGCGTCACTCGGGGTCGCAGTCGGGTAGCCCACTGGAGGGAGTAGTCACGCAATCGGAGACCTCGGGACCACAATCACAATTTTCAGCCAATGCAGTGGCGCGCCTCCTTTAGCGTTCGATTGTGGACTTCTCACGACCACCATGCTCGATGACGACCACCGAAGACGCCCCTCATTGGGCGCCAAATTGTAGAACTGGCTTTTCAAAGACCCTCCCCCATTAGGAGAGTCGAAGCTAGTGGCGCAGGGAGACGCTTTAAATCTACGGGTCCTTCTTGCATCAATCATACATTACCAAAGAGACCGGGACAACCAGCCGTGGAGGGAAGCAAGTAATTTATTAGCTCGAGCTAAGGACAGAGGTCCCAGAATGGTACAAAGACAATTCTACGGAGACTGCTGCTTTACTCCACAGCATTAGACATATTTATAGTGCTAGCCACGCCCATTTACACAATGCAAGTTCTGCTCTCAAGTTCTTCTTTTGACATGTGCTTCGTCAGCCTCGCATGGTGTGATCGTGCAGGGGGACATCCGTCCCTGTATACACAATGTCCTCAGCCTCATGCTATCTTGCCCAACCAGCGTGATCAAGTGACGTGGCCTCGTGCTACATTGCTTCATTCGGCGTGATCATATGGCACAGCCTGTGCTACCTTGCTTCATCCGGTACAAAAGGGGGTGGTGATGGACAGAGCATCTGAACCAATCAAACACTCACACCCAGTCAAAAGATCTGGGTTTGATCCATCACCGTTCTTTAGCCCACTCTGCCACCCCAGTTCAGACATGGCTATATGCAAATCAGTCTGACCCTGTGCCTCATGGGAACAGTCCAGCCCGAACTACCAAGCCATGCCTTCCCTGGACCGGAAACAAGCTTCGGAGGACCTGTTTCTGGCATTATAGCCGTCTTCAGCCCGGCTTGCTTGAATCCAGTGGCAAAGTGAGCAAGGGACTCACGTCTGAGCATACCCTGCCACACTTATGGCGGCCAAAAGCGGTACAAAAGGGGGTGGTGATGGACAGAGCATCTGAAACAATCAAACACTCACACCCAGTCAAAAGATCTGGGTTTGATCCATCACCGTTCTTTAGCCCACTCTGCTACCCCAGTTCAGACATGGCTATATGCAAATCAGTCTGACCCTGTGCCTCATGGAACAGTCCAGCCCAAACTGCGAAGCCATGCCTTCCCTGGACCGGAAACAAGTTTCCGAGGACCGGTTTCTGGCATTACAGCCGTCTTCAGCCCGGCTTGCTTGAATCCAGTGGCAAAGTGAGCAAGGGACTCACGTCTGAGCATACCCTGCCACACTTATGGCGGCCAAAAGCGATACAAAAGGGGGTGGTGATGGACGGAGCATCTGAACCAATCAAACACTCACACCCAGTCAAAAGATCTGGGTTTGATCCATCACCGTTCTTTAGCCCACTCTGCCACCCCAGTTCAGACATGGCTATATGCAAATCAGTCTGACCCTGTGCCTCATGGGAACAGTCCAGCCCGAACTGCCAAGCCATGCCTTCCCTGGACCTGAAATAAGCTTCCGAGGACCGGTTTCTTGCATTACAGCCGTCTTCAGCCCGGCTTGCTTGAATCCAGTGGCAAAGTGAGCAAGGGACTCACGTCTGAGCATACCCTGCCACACTTATGGCAGCCAAAAGCGGTACAAAAGGGGGTGGTGATGGACAGAGCATCTGAACCAATCAAACACTCACACCCAGTCAAAAGATCTGGGTTTGATCCATCACCGTTCTTCATCCGGCATGATCATGAGGCATCGGCCTTGTTTCCCCTTTCTCGTTGTGGTCACGGGGCAGTTTGTTCGTGACTGGCTGAGTCACCAACGATGCACAGGACGTGGCTAATTCTTTTGACACCATTGGGGGTGGTGAAGCACACAGGCAGTTTCTGGGAATTGGTTTTAACACATAAGGAAACAAGGGTTTGTGCAAGATTCAACGGGTACGTGGTAGACGGGCCTTCATCAAGTTGCCGAGAGCATGGCAACACAAAATGGCGTCTCAAGGGTTTTTAGTTTACAGTTCAACAGAGGGCACTGTAGGGGTTATACCTGGCAAACAGGGGATGGAGGGTCAAAGGCGAAACCAGGTGAAGCGTTCCGCTGGATCCAGCACATCCCCAGAGGGAGTACCAGTGTCTGCACCTGATGCAGCTTTGTTGGTGAGTGTGCCTGTTGTGTCCACACCACTTTCCATTAATCACAAGCCATTTAGATTCTCATGGATTTGCTTTGCTCCCTGAACTGGCCACTGGCCTACCTGTTTTGCCTTGCCTGTGGAGATTCTCATGGATATGCTGTGCTCCCTAAACTGTCCACTGGCCTTCCTGTTTTGCCCTTGCCTGTGCAGATTATTATGGATATGCTGTGCTCCCTGAACTGGCCACTGGCCTTCCTGTTTTGCCCTTGCCTGTACAAATTCTCATGGACATGCTCTGCAGTTTGTGCCTTGATTTTGTCTACTGTTGATGCCTATCAGTTCAATATGTGAAGAGAGACAGTTACTCCCGTTGTCTGTTTTGTCAGAGTCCTTACTGAATAAAGTTATTTTGGTGTGTGTATATGGTTGACTTTGCCCCATGCTCTGTGTGCCACTTCAACATTGCCAATGTCTTTGGTCGCCTACTCTTTTTTTTACAGGGACTTCAGTTCTTCCTGACACTGATACTTGTGGTGTCTATAATGTCAATTTTACCTGTAATGCAGTTGTCAATTTCTTGGTTTGTCAACGTTGGCTAGATTCTTCACATGTCAGGTTGGGGGGCACTGTCAGCACAGAGTGTAATTCTTTCCACAGGTTTGCAGGCAGGCAGGCCAGAGTCATAATGTATGTGTGTTATTCATTTATGTGTGCCCAGCAGTGTATGTGTGTGGTCAACTTGTGATGGCCAGTCATCCTGGTCTCATGGCCTACCTTAGATGTGTGCTCTTGGGTAGTCAAGAAGTGTGCAGTGTGAAGGGGGTGACTGATGTGTGTGTGCCCCTGCATTGTCAACTACGCACATGTGTAACCCAGGAGTTGGGTGCCTGTTGTTTGGATTGCTCAGCCCTGTGGATGTGGTTGTATGCACATGTGTGATTTGTATGTTGTGCACTGTGCAGTGTGTTGGTGTGTACATGCAGTTCTGTCTGACTCCTACTTGTTGTTTTTGTCACTTGTGAGCATGCAGAATGAGTGACTGGCATGTCACTGTTGTGTTTTGTTGATCCTCCATGTGTCTTCATACTGTTTGTGTAGACTGTGCAGACCTGCTGCTCCACATTGCCATTGTGGTTGTGTTTTCTCATTCATTGCTGTCACATGGTGCCTTTTTATCTCTAGTATGAAATGTTGTGTGTGGTGTCATGCCATCCCCTATCTGTGCTTCAGATGCCTATCCATTGTGGGTCTGCACTCCCTCTGTTTGTGTGTGGTGCACTCCTGTCATGTCCACTACTAATGTGCAGTACACTTCACTTAGATGTCAGCTGTCCCCTTGGTTTCCATGTGTGTGTGCCTCCTCATGACTTCATTTGTGACACTGTGCTTTGTGATGCAGTTCTTTGGCCAGGAGCAATGTGCCACTCAGGATATTTCCCCAATTATTTATTTGTGATGTTCCTGTGCTGTTTGGCAGTCATGGTTGCTCATCTGCTGTTCAGCTGTGTGTGCTGCCCGGTCCTCTGGTCAAGTTGATTCCACCTTTGTATCCCAGACATGTGCATCTGTTGTTGTGTTGGATGTATGTGTGTTGGCTGTGGTATTGCTTCACTTCCTCGGTGTGCTGTTGTCTTTGTGCTGTGCTGACGTTTGTTGTGTGGGTTAATGTTGTGTCACTTATGTCTGTGTGTGACTGGTATGCTTGGTGTGCACGCACTGCTTGTTGTGTATGCAGTGCTGTGTGTGTATGTTGCCTTGTCATTGCCTGGTGTGCATCCCCTGATGTCCTGCAATGTTTGATCTGATTTTTTTGCCTGTGCATCTGTTGTTTGTTTGATGTGACTGTGTTGTTCAGTGATGGTGCACTTCTTGTGTGTGTTGTGGTATGTTGTTTGTGCATTGTTTCTTTGTTCTGAGTGATGAGGTTGTGCACTCCTGTTGTGTCTGTGCTCCCATTGCCTTTCCACAGTTTGGATGCACAGGGCATGTCTGTTTTCATTGTGGTTTTGTATGTGTTTCTGTTGGGTTATGTGTTTGTCTTTTGTTTTTATGCAGACATTTGTTCTGGCATCCCTGTGTGTGATGTTTGTGGCTACAGCCAGGGTTTGTGTTTGTTTGTGAGTGTATAGACTGGCAAGCACTGCCAACCTTCAGTGTGTTTGGCACTGGTGTTGTATGCTGCTGGTGTGAGGGGGTATGTGTGTACATTCCTCCTGGTGTTTGGCAGTCATGGAGTGTGTCTATGGGCCCTGTGTGTTGTGCTGCTGGTGTACTCCTGTGAAATAGTTGTATGCACGTGTGGCTGTTCACAGTTTGACTTCAGGGCCTTCTTTCATCCTTGTGCCTATACATGGTTTGCCTTGCTGTCTCCCTGTGTTGTTGCACTGTGATGTCTGTGTTTTGACTCACTAACTGTACCAGCCATGTATGGTTTGATGGTCTGAGGGGGTTGTTCTGTGTTCCTTGTGTTGCATGTGATGCACACATGCTTGTTGTTTGTCTCCATGGCCTTCCATTTGTTTGCATCCCACTTTGATTTTCCTATTTGTTGTGCTCCATTGCTGTTGGATTTGGGGTGTGTATGTTTCTGTGTGTCAGTCTGTGGTGTGTATGTCTGACTATGCAGGCTGTGTGTCCATGTGTCTCTTGCTGTGGCTGTCTCCCTGGTTGTATGTTGTGTGGTGCAGGGTGTAGTTTGACCTGACTTGTGTTGGCCATGGGGTGCACAGGAGGGGCACATGGCATGTGCCTTCATGGGGTGTGCTAATGTGTGGTGGGAGGAGGTGTGGCCCTCTGGTCTTTGTGCCCTGCCCATGCTTGGCACTGGCCGTGCCTTCTGCATGTGGACATGTATTCCCTTGTGTTCACCACTGCGGTGACCTGACCGGGACATTGCTGCATGATCGCAGTAGATGTGTGTCCAGGATGCAGAGGGGTGACTTGGTGGTAGGTGGGCCATGTGTGGGTGCTTTTATGGATGTGCTACTGTCCCCACCAGGGTGCCGGATGTGGAGTTGTATCCTGTGTCAGCCCATGTATTGTGTGTTGTGTTTGTGTAATTGCGTACCTGCAGCGGCAACCGCGGCGGTCCATAAGTTGCTGGTGATGTATCAGGTACAGCACCAAAAATACGTGTAGAGTTGGGTCCATGGCGGTCGTGACCGGGTTGTGTGGACCGGGACTCTGGTTTCGCGCTCCGCTGTCAAGCTTCTGCCGTCTCTGATTGTGCAGTGTCTCCGCTGAGGTGCTTCTGCATGTTTGGGGCATCTCAATTTGTGGAGCAGAGCGGACGTCATTCCGCATGGTGGTGAGTCTCCATTGGCTCCCACCGCCGCAGCAGCGGGCGCACTTCGAAGGCGATGTGCGTCGTACCGCGGTGGACGAGAAATGGGCTATGTTTGGCCATACTAATATGGCGGCCGTGAATTCCGCTGCTCGCAGGCGGAAAAATGCATTTTTCCGCACCGCCGGCACCACGGTGGTGCCAAAACCCGACATCCTAATGGACCCCTTAATGTCTGTCTGGGTATCAGATGTGAACCAGCGACAGGTACATTATTATACATTGCAGTCTTTGATTTTACTAGTAATTCACAATCTTTCAGCAAAATAATTTTTCAAAATATTTCTTCACAAGTTAGGTCTGAGAGAAAGAGATGAACAACAAACTTGAAAAATCCTTGTGCATTTCCTGCATGATTTCATACAGTTATATAGATTGTGTATGAATGCTAGAGGGAGATTTTATGAAAATGAATTGAATTGCAGTAGTGGCTGCTACTGATCTTGAGTGGTAGGGCGGGGGCAGTGGGTGGGGAGGTTCATTGGAGGGAACATACTTTTTTATAAAATACACTTAACTGGGCTGGCCAGCCAGTGCCTCTTACCAGTCCTCTTCTTCCTGTCTCCTTCAGCTGTAGGAAGGAGCAGGAAGCAGCTGGGCTCCCAGGCTCCGCATAACCAATCACAATGCTGCAATGCATTGTTGTGAATGGTCTGAGCACCGAAACACAGTGCTCAGATGGGGACTGGGTCTCTTTGCATGTTCCTCACCAGGCTGTGTAATGAAGCCTGGTGGGAAGATGCAAAGCCACCCAGGCCATTGCAGTCCTGCATATTTTGCATGTTCCTCAGCAGCCTGTGTATTGCAGCCTGGGGGAAGATGCAAAGTGTGCAGGACTGTTTAGCTGTCCTGAGGGTGCTGACCAAGCATTCATGCGCAAGTAAGGTGTACAAACCACTCCTCTCCCTGCTCTGGCCAGCCCCGCCCACCCCAAGAGCCACTCACTTCAATAGGAAAAATAAAATGATAATAACAACCTGTTATTATCATTTTATTTATCCTATTGAAGTCAGTGAGGCAGAGATCCTCCGTCTTAGTGGAGGAACCACCACTGTGGAATATGAGGCAAATAAGTGGACATATTTACCAGTTGATGGGAGAACGGTTGCATGGACTTATTTTCAGCCACCTCATTGCTTGCAAACTCATACTAATCACAGAATTACCTTGTCAATATGCTTCAATGGCATCTAGCTATCATTACGGAAATAAAGGCACGTGTAGGGGGCAGCCATGGTCAAATAAAGTGCTATTGCCATTCTCTATTCACTTTGAAAAGTATGTTGCCCCACAGCAGCTGGCTCCCACTATCACTTTCATCGTTTTCAATATTATAAGGTCATTCAATGGGATTACGTTGATATACAGCCAACAATCCCAACTATGTCAGCCTCAACTATTTAAGCCTCATATGTGCTCCTTCTTGAGCAGTTCTTCCAAGATGTTCTGAATCTACCCTACTTAATAAAAACACATACACGTAGTGAGACTTTTGGCTGTGATGTGGAATTCCGAGGATGAACACAAAAACGTTTCAGAGTATTACATGGGTCTGACAAAAATGTGTTCTAGCACTGTAATTATTTACACTGTAAACAAAGAACTTCTCTAGCATTCTATCCTTTAGATGTAAAGATGTGCCTGGTTGTGGGGGCAGCATTTAATTTCTCTCCAATCTGGAGATGCTGGAGCTTTGATTTCAAACACTCTAATTCTTATTGGTCAGTAGCTCAAGAGATTCACTGTGTTTTCAGGAGAAGAGTACAATCTAAATGGCTTTGCATCCCCACAAAATGTAACAGCTGAAGGTGCACCCCTTGAAGAGAAGTTGATTAGGTAGCAGGATGGTTTTGTGCTCATGCTTATATTTCAAGTCAGGTGGAAAGGAATTAATACATGAAATTCCATTGCATCTATTTGTAAGTCTGTAGGTTTTTTCACACCACATTTTTGTGTGTGTGTGTGTGAGCCATACTCGAGTTTTCCTACAGGTGTATCTGGCATGAAAAATTGTACGCGACTTTGGCTACAGCAGCAAATCCTCATTTCTGTTTCTTCTCTAACAGAAGTTACCCCCATTCTCTCCATCCCCCTGACCCACCACACAACAGACATAGGTACACACACATGTATTAGGTAGTAAATGTATGCATGACACCCCATGGAATTAACAATTAAAACTGATTTTGCAACCAGGAATATCAGTCTCACATGATCAATTCCAGGGAATTAGCTCATAATTTGATAGTCCTGAGGTGGATACTCAAGCAGCAACCACAACGTAAAACACAAGCATACCCTAAATTAACCTGTGCTTAACCCTCTGGTAGCTTGGCACAAAGCATTCAGGCTTAACGTAAAATAAAATGTAATAAATTATTTGAGATAAAATCAATAAAAATCCAATAAGTAGAACTGGAGATATGAAATTTGAAGGATGTAAGTGAAAACAGTGCATAAAATCATAATGCGCCAGCTGTGGTTATCGAGTTGTGCCGGTCCGGGACAAAATCAGAAGTTCAGGCCAACTGCATTGAAGTGCAGGCAGATACAGGGACCAAGTTGCTGAATAAAAACCTTAAATTCTGGCTTTCAGAGCATTGCTAGATCCCTCAGCAAGGATACGTTGTGCAACAGTGAGCCTGAGGAACCAGCCTGCGTCATTGTCGGGATGCCACCAACAAAGGACTTGCATGCAAAATCCTGTATTGAAGATGAATCGGGCACCGGGTGTTCGGAAGAAACTGCACGATGGAGAGTCCTGTGTCATCGAGGATACTTGTGACAAGGGACTTGTGATACGAAGATCTGTATAGATTATGCTCACAGGACCACCGCTGGGCTGATGGAGCACCTTCAGGCCAACTCAAAAGGTCCAAATCTGGGGTGGCACCGCTTGTGGGGAAAACTCACAACTGGCAGGTCCCAGGTGCTGGGTTAGAATTGAAGTGAGATATTTCTGTACCTGAGGCTCTGATCAGGAGTCAGGCTAACTTGTCCTTTGAGTCACTCTGGTTGTCCTGGGCTCAAGATACAGGTCATCTCCTTTTAACTCAGGCATCAGGGTAGCAGACTAGATCTCCTTGAAGAGAAGCACAGTAATCCTTCTGAGTCTTTCATAGGCCCAGTGGAGCACTGAAGAGTTGGGTCTGAGGGTCCAATATTTATACTTGGTGCAAGCCTTAAGTTAGGATAAGGGTCTGGAGGTTTTCACCCAGAGATGTTACTTAAGTGGGTGGCGCAATTAGTGCTGAAATCTGACTACTAGCATTTAATTGAAAAGGACCTGGGTACATGTAGTGCCACTTTACTAGGGACTTACAAATACATTATATGTGTCAATTGAGTGTAACCCAATATTACCATGTATAAAGGAGAGTGCTAAAGCACTTTAGCACTGGTTAGCAGTGGTAAAGTTTGCAGAGTACTAAAAGTCAACAAAAATAGGGTCAGAAAACAGAAGGGTTTAAAATTACTGTGCAGAAAGGGCCAAGTCCAACACATGCCCAATGTGAGGGCATGCTTTGTGCTCCCTTTCAGGTCACAAAACAGGTTATAGAACTCATATTTCCAGGGATAGGCCTAAGTCGCCGCACTCACTAGATTAGTGTGATGCCAGGGCCACAATAGAAATCATAATAGCACTTCCACAAACAGTTGGACATTCAGATCGGAAGTAAATACCATTCTACCATGCAGGAGAAATTCCCATTCTGGCGGGTAATTGTAGGCAGTAAGAACTGTTTAGAAGCTGACAAACATAGACTATTTATTGAGAGCTCAATTTATGCCACATTAATGAAGTGCGACAGGTAGTAACGTGACAGGCAATTGTTTGTTTAAACATATTTGTACTCCTCAGACCCTTCTTGTGTATATTTGTTTGTTATGCTTCTTGCTGCCTAATGCTTCGCCTATGTTTTATAATGTTAGCTAGTATTAGGGAGGAAGCGATTCCATCAAAGAGTAACACTTATTATGCTGTCAAGTTTTATTTTTAATTGCTTGTATGACGTTCCTTTATTTTAACCTTTTGTATATATGCTTCACTAAAATGTGCCTTTAATGTTATAAGAAAGCCTTTAAAAATAATAGTTTAGATTCCTTGTGTGTGTACTTCTTTTGGGGAAAGTGTTCCAAGAGGTCCAGTAACTCACTAAAAATACAAATATGTCCCGACAGTCTCTGTCAGGAGCGTGTCGTTGCGCAACACGCACAATTCCAGATAAGTTGCAGGAGATGTATTTGTCACAGCCTGTCTGTTTTTTTCCACTCAAGCTGGTAAGTTGGGGACCTGTGCTTGCCTGAGGGTCAAGAGCATGCTCTGGGGATGTGGTTACACGAAAATCAGTTATATCAGTACTCTACTAGAAACATGACTAGCCCTGTGTATACACACTAGAGTAGCAGAATGCCAGTGACCAAATAAAACTCAGATTGCCTGTTTCACAAGCCGTGGGGCACTCAGGTCAGCTGTATATGTGCGTTTACTATTCAAGGGACGTTATTGTTGTTCCAGGTTAGATTAGGCAGTATGAACTATCTAGAAGAAGACATGCCTACCTATTAAGTCTGGGAAGGCAACCTAAGTGTGGCAGGTATCAAAGTGTTTTGCCTAGAGAGTATGGAGTATATTTAATGAAATAAATATACCTCTAGCCATAGTTCAATTTTGCTAAACAATTAACATAGGGTAACAGACATTTTTTTCAATACTGTTACTGGGAAGTCGTGCATTAGCCTGCTGCCTGCAACAATATGCATTCCAGTGTTGCCGCATCCTTGTTTTTGTCCTGTGGTGCCTGGAGGATAGTGCATTTTATGCAGACAAGATCAGGAGATTGTGTTCAGAGAGAAACATGTCCATTGAGGACAGGGTTATAGCCAGGAAAAAATGGTACGTGCCCTGCAGGTTATCTTTGTTCACCTGTGATTGTGATATCTACTTGTCCTTTGACTCTACCGTGAAGCTGGCTGGGGATTATACATATGTCCTCCTGTGAAGACTGTTTGCCGTCATGTGTACTAAAGCTCCAAGTTCCCCCTTCCTGGAATCTGCTTGGAGTTGCCTGACCACGCAGAAACATGCTTCTGAATGTCAGGATCCAATCTACAAAAGACTTCGAACAGTGGATGAATACGGACCACTTGCTACAGGCAGTTTGTAAATGATTCAGACTTCAAAGGCACTGTGCACCAATCAAAATGGCATTAATCAATTGTTTAAATAACGTGTCAACCTTGTTAACAATCAAGATCATGACCTGCAGGTCACACTTGATTCCAGCACTGCCATATTTTTTATTTGAGGGCAGAGATCTCCCTTTTGGAGACTCTCCCTCAATATATATCCATGGAATATTTTCCAGATTTTTTTTCAGTTACTATTGTAAAATCGGATGCATAGTAGAGGTCCATCTGTAGTAAGGCACAGGTTGGACTGGTTACATACGAACAAAATAAACAAATATTTAACACTTTGATACGGCCTGCAGGTGTGTTAGAGCACTGTCCATAGAACAAAGCTAAATGATAATAATTGTCAAACAGGAATAACATTGAGCAAAGTAGAGGAAGAAATCAAACTGGTTCAACTAATGGCGAAAGAGTGTTTCTTTTAAGTGTTTTCCTGAAAGTGACCTGTGTGGGTGTAGTTCTAATGGTAGGGCCTAAGGAGTTCCAGGCAGAGGTTGCTGCTACAGGGAATGACTGTTTCTATACATGGGATATTTTGAAGTGTAGGCCTTGCAAATGAATATTCAGGCCTATCCAGGTTCTATGCCTGCCTCAAATGGCAAGGAGTTCTGTCTGTTGAGGAGTCTTTCTCAGGTCGACTGCTTTCTCAAAAAGGCAGCACAATTGACTCAGTTACTTACCGGTAATCTTCATTACTCTGAGTCATATTCTTCCTCGTCATAGTCACCAAGGAGCACCCCGTGTTCCAGGTACACGCCCAATATGGTGGCCAGTCAGGAAGTACCTGTCACCTGACCTATAAGGGTGGGGCAAACACACTAAACATCCTAATATACACAAGTGGAAAAACACCAAAGGGAAGCAATACAATTTCTTCATCACCCTAGAACCAAGGGCAGGTGAGAGTGAGCATTACTGTGACGAGGTAGACTATGACTCGGAGTAATGAAGGGTTACCAGTAATTAACCAAGTCATTATCTTCCTCCTCTGTCCTCCTTGCAGACACCAAGGAGCGTATACCCAAGCACCAGACGAACAAAGGAAACAGACACCAAAGATGCTAAGGAAATGTTAATGCAGACAAGGACACACAATCAGTGAACAGCAGCAAGGACAGCAGAACCAAAATCCCCAGAAGAAACCTCCCCCATACACAAGTTATAGTGGGAGATGAAACTATGAGGCGAGGACCAAGTCGCTGCAGCACAAAGATTTTTCAAGGAGGCCCCCTTAAAAGAAGCCCAGGAGGAAGACACCCAATGACCTAGAATGACCGAGGAAAGAGAGATACCCAAATGCAGGTAGGCCAAGGAGATAGCGGACCAACCCCAACGTAAAAGAGTAGCCGTGGTAGGCCGATGCCCTGCTGGGCAACTCCAAAGGTGACAAACAAAAAATCCACTTGGCGAAGAGAGGCCATACGCTCAAGGTAGATCACCAGAGCCCTAGTCAAATCCAGGGAATGGAGCTGGAACTCCTCCTCTGTAGAGGGGCAGGATAAAAGGCAGGAAGAACAATATCCTGGGACAAATGAAAAGCAGAGGACATCTTGGGAAGAAAGGCCGGGTCAGGACGAAGAACCACCTTGTCATGGAAGAAATGTAAGAAGGGAGGATGGCAAAGCAAAGTGCCATGCTCCCCCAAACAGTGCCCAGAGGTAATGGCCACTAGAAAGCAAACCTTCAGGGTGAGAAAATCCAGAGACACATAAGGCAGAGATTCAAATGGGAAAAGCTGCAAGGTATCAAGGACCAAAGGAAGATCCCAGGGGGGAACAGGAGAAGCAACAACAGGCAGCCGAAGAAAGAAACTGTGCAGAAGGCAAGAAGCCAAGGACTCAGAGGAGACAAGATAGGCCCCCCGGATAGCTGTAATGGCGTGCCACCGGCTGCGAAGAGTAGAGACCAAAAGCCCAAGCAAAAAGCCATCCCAGAGGAACTCTTCACAGACCCCTCTCACAGGAATCAGGGAGAAACCCCTATGAAGCACACCAAGCAGAGACATTTGTCTAGTGATGTTTGTAGACCTTAGGGGCACTGCCCTTCCGAGAATTCTGTATAGACAGGGCCACCGCAAGGAGTAACCCAAAGACACTAGCTTTTGCCCTTCAACTTCCTAACCCCCAACACCAACTGGCTGGGAGCCTGGCGAGACAGGTGAGGAAAGCATGTGGAGAAGGGGACAGCGGGATCCTCCATGGAGGAGCAACCGCCTAATGAAAAAGGAGGGGAGACCAAGGCTGGCGAGGCTGGCGAGGCCAAAAGGGGACCACCCTTTCTGACCCGATCTTGGCCAAAACCATACTGAGAAGGGGAATGGGAGGAAAAGCATTGAGAAGGCACCGAGGCCAAGGAAAGCTCAGGGCATCCACCCCCCACGCCTCCGCGCAAGGAAGAAGAGTACAAAACTTCGGCAGAAGAGCCTCCCAAACCTCCCTGACAGCTCCTGAAAGACCAGCGGAGACAGGAACAGAGAAAACGAAAGAGGAAGAAGGCGACTCGGCTGATCCGCATGCCCATTCTCCCTTTCCGGCAGGTAGATAGCTGTGAGACCCAACTGATTGGCCGCCACCCACAACGAAATCTGATCCACCAGAAGAGCCAAAAGAGGAGAGCGAGTGCCCCCAAATGATTCAAGTAGGCACATGCCACCTGATTGTCTGTCCGGACCTGAACCCAACCGTTCTCCAGGTGATGGGCAAAGTGCAGGAGAGCCTTGAATGCAGCAGCCAGTTCTTTCTCATTAGAGGACATTCAGCTCTCCGCGGAGGACCAAAGACCCTGAGCAGAAATAATCCAGAGGGTGGCACCCCAACCCCAAGGGCTGGCATCAGAAGTCAAGGTACAGGGAAGGGTAGGGTCCAGGGGCACCCTCCTCGCCAGGTTGTCCGGAACCAGCCACCACTGCAGTTGGAGAGAAATGGTGGGAGTAACTGGAATAGAGGCATTGTAGTCCTGGGACCTTGGATCCCAGTGAGACAGAAGGTGATACAACAGATGGAAGAGGTGTCTGCCAGCGCAAGGAACCAGGAACAGAGAACCTTGGGGAGGCCAATGAGGCTGACAGGAGGGACTCCAGATAAGACCGCAGCCAGAGCTGACGAACCGGAGGAAGACACACCATCCCCAACCTGGCATTGAAGAGAGCGCCGATGAACTGGAGTTCCTGAGATGAGGTGGGAGTTGCTGAGATTCACAAGAAACCCATGGGACTCCAGGCAAAGCCACACCAATCCCACATCTTCCAGGGCCTTAAGGAAAGACAAGGAAGAAATTAACCAGTCATCAAGGTAGGGAAACATAAGCACCCCTTGAGCATGCAACAGACCCACCAGGGGAGCCAGGACCTTAGTAAACACCTGAGGGGCAGAGTCCAACCCAAAGGGGTGTAGTGTAGTTCCTATATTCCCAATAGCTCTGCGCATTGGAGGAATATATCCCATAGATTAGACATAGGACTGAGGTCGACTAGGTCTCTATCGGATATATTAAACTTAAATAGTGAGTGCCAGCTAGCTCAGTGGACACTAGAAACTTTCTCGAATTCACAAAAAGGATTAGTTTCTGACAACCGCATAAACACGACAACTTTGTTTCCCAAGAATAAGAAATGTATCTCTAGAGTCACGGAAACAATAGATAAGTATTTCACGCAGTCAATCATGCATGCTTCGTTTCAACAGAGGTGCAGAGAAATAGAGAGATGGGCGTTTTCAATAAAAGGATTTATTGAACAGTCTTCTTTCTCATGCAAAAGAAATGAACTGCTACAATCGTAATGCAGGCTGCAAAGTATAATGTGTACAGCGAGAACAATATTAGGAAATAGTACTGTAAGAGCATTGTATGGTTTCTAAGCAATATAAAAATACATACATAAATAATATTGATTAACATACTCAAATGGTGCTTTTAAAATACGCGTACCTCAATGTACCTAACCTAAGTCTAGTATGCGGGAAGAAGTAAGTATTGTGTGGCATAGGTTTAGTGTTCTTTTCCAAGAATCTATCCAAGATTTCTCTTAGGTTCTAATAAGCTCATTACCTTAGTTTAGAATGAAGGAGGTCTGTTATCTCTGTCTCGGGACTCGATTTCCCAACACCGCGCAAGGGGAGCTTGGAAACACTGGAGCTGGAATCTCAGTGAGAGAAAGGACAGCTTCTCTATCAGTGTGTCAGCTGGAAAGTCGGCTTCCTTCGGCATTTGCTGTGGCGAGCTGCGTCGGGCAAGTAGATAGTCGAACTGCTCCGAACCACCGTGTCTTGCTAGAGCAAGTGAAGGCATATTTATACCTTGAAGTGTCTAGTTTCAAGTCAAATGATCTTTATTCGGATAAAAATATCCATAAAAGCACAATTCATCACCATCAATAAGAGATAAAATACAGATTTTAGAACATATAAATATACATGTCACCGGATGCAAATACAACGTTACAATATTAAAATCTCTAAAAATGTTGGATGGGCCTGTAAAAAACTAACAGCATAGATAGCATAGTGCAAAATAGCATATAAAATAATTGTGCAAATCAACGATATATTACAAGTAAAGTGCAATACTGTGCAATAAGTTACAAAAAAGGTGCAATACTGTGCAATAAGTCAGGCAGTGCTTGACATCAGGGTACAAATGTAATTGAACTAAGCCCCCCCTTTTTTGATCCTACCAATACTAGCGTCATCACTCAAATATTGTTTATAGATGGTCTTAATGGCCATCATAAAGCAAGGGGTGTTTCACTAGGTGATGTTTGCAGGACTCGTGACGTAAAGTCAGGCATGGTAACGTCAGGAAAGAACCCCCCTAGGGAATTGTAGTTCTTTGCAAAGTACATGAGTTCTAGGACAAATCAATAGTCAAGCGAGGGGAACTTCCCTAACTGCTTAAGCCGATTTTCCTAGAAATCGTTGTGACGTTTTATACGGGTGGAAGTAGCCATGCCTGTGTTTGGTGTGCATGGACTATGTCTAAATAAGGGAATGATTTCTATGCCTATATTAGGGCAATCTGAATTGTACCTATATAAGTGCATAAATTGGGAAAATTTACTCGGAGCCTAAAACGCCACACAACAGGGGAGGACACAAAAATGAAAATGCTGACCCAGGGCAAAGAACCGCAAATATTTATGGAAGAGAAGATGCAAAGGAATATGGAAATAAGCATCAAAAAGGTCCAAGGATGACAGAAAGGCCCCAGATGAAACAAAGGGCAGGATCCGCTGCAATCTCACCATCTTGAACCTTTGGTAAGGCACATAGAAATTCACGGTTTCGAGATCCAGGATAGGACGGAAAATACCCGAAGGCTTCTGCACCAGGAACATCAGGGAGTAGCAAACCTGACCCAACTCGGTCCTGGGAACAGGAACAATGGCACCCTTCTAGAGAAGATCCAAGATCCCCCCTCCAACCCCAGCAGCTTTAGAGGATTCCGAGGAGTGGGGGTGGGAACAAAAAGATCTGGCGGACGAGAAGAGAAGTCAATAGAATAAACTTCGACCACCAGATGAAGAACCCGGGAACTGGTGAAATTGTGAGCCCAAGTGGAAGAAAACTGACCAATCCGGCTGCCCAACTTGAGATAGTCAGGACTTGGGAGAGGCATCGGTAAGGCCAGCATCTGCAGGCTGTTCCCGGAATTTGGCAGAGAAGGGAGTGCCACGGCTACGATCCCCTCCCCTGAAAGGGCTGGGAGGAACCCCGCCCGGCAGAGGGAATATTCCAAAAGGCACACCCATACCCAAAACCCCACCCCCTCAGAGCAGGCAGCAGAGGTGTCAGGAGCTTACGATCTTCCACCGACTTCTTCAGGAGATCCTCAAGCCGAGGCCCAAACAACTTAGCACCATCAAAGGGTAAGCGGGAAAGAAGGGATTTCTGAGAGGCCTCTGCCTTCCAAGATCTCATCCAGATGAGCAGATACAATGGAGCCAGAGATTGCAGCAGCATCAGACAGAGAGTCGAAAGTAATGTTTGACAAAAAGCGAACCTTCAGTTCCATAAGGGGCAGACTGGAATTAACATCCTTCCCCTGCTGGAGCGCCTGAGACAAGATGTGAAAATCATGCAGGAGAGACTGGACCACCACATACAAGGCATAAGCTCCCACCCTGATGGAAAAGTTAGCAACTGAGTAAGCACGTTTGGCAGCACCGTCCACTCTTTTATCCACCGAATCACTAGGAGAGGCGTCCTCATACACACAAGACCGGACCGCATACATGAACCGCCTCGATATGAAGAATGGGTGTTTCAGCCGGAACACAGAGAAAAAATCAGGATGTGTACTGTGTTTGCCCCACCCTTATAGGTCAGGTGACAGGTATTTCCTGTCTGGCCACCATATGGGGTGGGAACTTTTGTTTATGGGTGAATGGTGTGCCTGTCTGGAACACAGGGTGCTCCTTAGTGACTGTGAAAGGAAGACAGTGGAGGTAATTAATGGAATTTTATTCTTCTGTATTTGGAAGCCAGCTTAGACCTTCAAACAAGAAAATGGGGGATAAGATACTTTATTTTTTTTTAGTGTGAGGAGGAATGAATTTCAGACTTGGCATGTTAGTTCATGTGTAGCAAGAAGTGGCGTGCCAGTACAACGATTTAACCGACAGTGAAATTGATGGTGAGAAATCTACTGCAGCCAGCATATTTAGAAGAGAATGCATTGAATTGGGGTTTGCAGTTAAAAGAGATAAGGAGGAATTCAGCTTTTTTTGGGCTGAGGCTTAAGAAGTTTTGAGACATTAAAGATACACAGAGTGTGAGGCTGTGCTTGAGAGTGGATTTTTAAATACAACAGTGTGACTTTTGTATTTTGCTTTGCCAAATACCAAACTCCACTGCTCCATTTACAAATTAAACAACACATGGGAGATATGTTGAAACTCTGAGGAACACCACAGGTGACATAATATTTTCCTGAAATGTAACTCTCTTTTTTTTTCAGAGAGGAAGGAATACCAGCTCAAGACTTTGCTGCAAAATCCCATGCTGTGTGTCAGATTAGCAGCAAGGATACTCAGCCCTGTGAAAAGCTGCTCGCAAATCAAGTAGAATGCACTCATCCCATGTGTGATTGACATCATCCAAGATTTTTAGAATCCTTGTTTCGATATCACATCCTGGTTAGTATATAGACTGATAACTGCTCAGCAGATATTCCTCAGAGATGAAGATGTTTAATTGAGTTCCAGTAAAACTCTAAATGGCTTTCCCTAACCAGGGGAAGCTGATCCTGGCCTGAAGTTGAAAAGTAGAGTCGAATCAATATTTTTTTGTTTTTGAAGACGAGAGATTTTTACATTCTTAAACATTGGGATAGAGAGACATTTATTAGTACATACTACGTGAAATAAAACATATAAATTGTCTTTAATGATGAATATAACATAAGGAGCCTGGATAGGAATGTGTAGTTTCCTAAATAGTATGGTGTACCCGTGTGCAAAAAATGCCACCAATAGGTGTAGAGAAAGAGGAGGAAGGTCCTTTAACAGATTGGTAAAGTTCACAAATGGTAATCGGAAAATAGAACCAATTTAATTCGCAGGTCAAGTTCTGAGTAAGCATCTTGACATTAGTGGGACCACAGGGGACTACTGCAATGCTCTGTATTTGGGAGCCCCCCAATACATCTTACAGAGTATGCTGGCGCTGCATAGGGAACCTAGGTCCTCTACGAACTTAGCCCTAAGAGACCTACACTGGCTGCCTGTCAAAGAGAGAATTTGCTTTAAATCTCTCTGCATTGTGTACAAAGCGACACACAAGGAGGGCCCTATCCCGTTGCAGGAGAGGTTTATATGGCACAATCCAAAAAGGTAGCTCCACTCCTCCAATGCAAATTTGATTAAGACCTCCAGATTAAAGAAAACCAGAATGGGGGGCAGAGCCTTTGGTGTGGAAGCTGGACGATTATGGAATGATCTGCCCCAGACTATCAGACAGGCCAACTTGTGGGCCTGTTTTAGAAAGAATATGAAAACCTGGTTGTAACCAAAGATGGAAAATGTGTCCTCTCACTGCCAACTATGGGCTGGTAACGTGCTGTCTACTGCCAAGTCTAAGCGCCAGGATACCCGCAGGGTGACAGTTTTGCGCTACATAAAAGCACAATACAATACATACTATACAGGATTAATGACACAGTTATTTGATGACCGGACTAAATTTCACCTTTTCCGACAATCTGTCTGAGGAACACAACATGAGATCGGCCTTTGCTGCTGCCTGTATTGGAAGCGGATTCATCCAAAACACTGGACTTTTACATCAAGTACTCACATAATTTCTGGCTTTTAATTGGTTAAGCAGGTAGCCAATAATGCCACCTCCATGACTGGCATGGATGAGATCCAAAGCATAAAGTCCACCTCCTTCCGGATAGGCTGTTTCAGGAGACGCATCCACTGTGAGATAGGTTGCCATCTCATGACCCATACGAATAACTATAAATATCGCTTCCCTTGCTATGATTTTTACAGAGCAAGTCTAATTTGTTTGTATAGCCATATTTCATGGTTTTCTTAAAAGTATTCCATTCTTAATAACCTACCTAGGAGACTCACCCCTTTGACAGCAAGGTGACTAGGCTATAGCCTATAAATAAGGCTCCCTGTGATCCGTTTTTAATGATTTATACAGATAAATACAGACAGAAAACATTTATTTTCTTGTCTGTATTTATTTTTAAATGTGGTTAAAAACGGATACTGGGTTGCTTTTTGAGTAATTCTAAATACTGTCTGCCATGACTGCCGGGCCAATAGCTGTGTGGTTTGATAGGTAAGGGGGTTAAAAAAGAAAGGCATTGTAGTAAACAGGATTAACAGCAGTAGATATGCACATGGTTGATACTGAAATGTGCATATTTTCATATCAGTGCATTGATTTATCTTCTGCAGATGTTCAAAGCACTGAAACCTGGCAGGCATTCAAGTATGAGTGCATATTTATTGGTCAAATAAATGTAGAAATATACTCATTTCAGCGTATTATCTCCACAAAACCCAAAATAAATATGGATAAACACAGATAAATATAGCAAAAAATAAATATGGATAAATACAGACGAAATGTCAAAAAAAAAAAAATACCATAAAACCGGGAGCCCTACCTATAAATAATGTTATTGCTGTTTTGAATAGAGAACTTTGATGATAATAATATAGCTGTTAACAAGTCTGGGTTCATGGAAAGAAGCTGTTGGTGATTCAATTCCTTTATTTAGATCTGACAGAGATCTTGAGCCCTATATAAATTGACCTGTACCTAATAGGAATGGCACTCTATTTATTACACTTTGATGTTGCATCCTCCTTGCTACCACTGTGAAGTTAGGAGAAGAATATTCTGAGTTTTATTTGGGAAGCTTCTTTACGGACTCTGTAGAATCAGAGGGCTTGGGCATTCAATGGTTAATACCATGATTCAAAAACTTTAGGAAAAATCACATTAAACTGCCCTAATATAATGTAAATTTTCTTCCTCCAGGATTATAGTTTTTGCTCATTTACACAGTGCTTGGCACATGTTTGGAGGATGCGCAATTGTTACCTTCCAAGAGCATAGGCTGGCAGTGGTTTGTATAATTATTAAAAATAATGAACTGTTAATTGATCCCACTGATATTAATACTCCACGATGACTTTATTATGGAAATTATTTTTATGACTGACTGTTGGCAACATTGACAGTGCTATATTTTATTCCATATTTGTTTGCATAAATTCCATGGGATAATCCGAAGTAAATCATATTAAGTGACTAGATCTGGAGACGGAATACATTCCATAATGTGGAGTAATGGATATCTGTTCTCATGGAGTTTATGAGACGCCTCCATAAAAAAAGAAGAGGAACTGATTACATTTTTTACGTATATGGAATATATCTCTTGAATTGTAGCTGCACAAATTCAGCTCAATGCAATGCTTGTCATAATTTGTGTCCACCCCGTTTTGCCTACCATTCTTCCATCCATTTCGTTTCCTCCTGTGGCTAGCTTTCCCTCGTCTCCTTTATTATACCTGATGTAAAACATTTCCTATTATCACTGACGGGTGAGAAACCTTTAATTGAACTTACGTTGTTGCTTATAATATCTTCTTTTGTACAGCTCACTTTGTAGGATATAAATATTTAGCAATTTGAATCTTCTTAATTTGTACTTAATTCGGCAATTGTGGGGAATATTTGCTTTTCCTGTCCTAGATGTACTTACTTTAATTGCATACAACCTTCTGTTATGTTCGTAATATCAATAAAATTACTTGAATTATCCAGGTGGAGATGCACAAAAAATATTTGAACCATCTGTGCTACCACGGGCATTGTAAATTAGAACGTGCATTTTGTAGAGCCATCGAAGGTACTCATGGACAAAATGCATCAATGTTCGTTTTTAACTCAAAATTCTCCCAGAACAAAACGCGTGCTCACGACAGGGCCAGTGAGGGGTCGGTTCCTAGGTGCCCTCACTTATTCCTGCAGAGATTAAACAATACCGACACCGAATCACAAACCACTACCATTGACCACATCCTGCTTGAGGCAGGGATCGGCCTAATACTAACAGGGGTCAGCAAGGACGACCATCTGCATTGTGTTTAAAAACATTCCTTTTGCCGCTACCGCAGCCCCAGCCTCCCGAGGGCCACCGAGCCCACACCAGCTTCTCCCGCTGCCCCAGCCTCCCGAGGGCCGCCAAGCCGGCTCCAGCTTTTCCCGCCGCCCCAGCCCGTGGCCCCGCCCCCCCGACAGCCGATTGGCTCGCGCTCCCGCCTCCCCGCAGACCCTCCCGACCGGCTGCCTTCTTAAGGGGAGCCAGAGCAAGCTCCAGGGAGTGACCACTGCGCCTTCGGCCTGGTCACCCCCACGCTCCTGTGCCTGCTGCTGCTGCCCCAGCCTCCCGAGGGCCGCCGAGCCGACACCAGCTTCTCCCGCCGCCCCAGCCTCCCGTGGGCCGCCAAGCCGGCTCCAGCTTTTCCCGCCGCCCCAGCCCGTGGCCCCGCCCCCCCACAGCCGATTGGCTCGCGCTCCCGCCTCCCCGCAGACCCTCCCGACCGGCTCCCTTCTTAAGGGGAGCCAGAGCAAGCTCCAGGGAGTGACCACTGCGCCTTCGGCCTGGTCACCCCCACGCTCCTGTGCCTGCTGCCGCTACCGCAGCCCCAGCCTCCCGAGGGCCGCCGAGCCCACACCAGCTTCTCCCGCCGCCCCAGCCTCCCGAGGGCCGCCGAGCCGGCTCCAGCTTTTTCCGCCGCCCCAGCCCGTGGCCCTGCCCCCCCGACAGCCGATTGGCTCGCGCTCCCGCCTCCCCGCAGACCCTCCCGACTGGCTCCCTTCTTATGACGTCCCCAGAGCGACCGCGCAGCGGACGCGCGCAGCCGACGCGCGCAGCGGGAGCACCGATTGAGCGCCGAAGGTGCGCCAAAGGTAAGCCCGTCTACGCCCGTCCGCACCTGGACCGCGCCCAGCGCCAGGACCCCTGGCCCCCGCAGACCCCAGCCCACCCGCCGGACGTACGACGCCGCCACCCTCAACGCACTCAACGCCGGCCGAACCCCTGGTTGCTACCGAGCCACCCCGAGACGCACCCACGGACCCTTCATCTGCCAGTCCTGCAAGTTCTCCTGCACCCGGACCTGCACTGCACCAGCGTCCACCAAGCAGAACACCAGCAGCAGCCACCTGAAGTGCATCCTGCTCAACACCCGCTCCGTCCACAGACACACCGTCGAGCTCTGGAACCTGCTCGACACCACAACCCCAGACGTCGCATTCCTCACGGAAACCTGGATGAACGCCTCCTCAGCACCCGACATCGCCATCGCCATCCCGGACGGCTACAAGATCATCCGGAGAGACCGCGTCAACCAGACAGGAGGAGGCATCGCCATCATTCACAGGAACACCATCCGCATCACGACCAACACCGACCTGCACTTCCAGATCCACGTCAACCCCAAGACCACCCTCAGAGGCACCCTCATCTACAGACCCCCGGGACAACGCACACAATTCAGCGAGGACATCGCCGACTTCATCAGCCCGCTCGCCCTCCCCTCAGCCGACTACATCCTCCTCGGGGACCTCAACTTCCACCTGGAGAACAACGACGACCGCAACACCACCACCCTGCTGGAAAACCTCGCAAACCTGGGACTCAAGCAGCTGGTGACCACCCCCACCCACCTCGCCGGACACACACTCGACGCCGTCTTCTCATCCAGCATAGACATCGCCTTCAGCCACGCCACAGGACTCCACAGGACGGACCACAGCTGCGTCCACTTCACCTTCAGAAGAACGACGACCCACCACCACCAGCAACAGGTTGCCCGAAGAAGCTGGAACAAGATCACAGCCGACCAGCTCACCGCTTCCCTGAGTCAGCACCCTCCCCCCAGCTCAGCGAACCCCAGCCAGGCGCCGACAACCTCACGAAGTGGATCAGCAACTGCGCGGACGAACTCGCCCCTCTGAGGACCCCGCCCAGCAGACCCGGCAGCAAGAAAGCCCCATGGTTCACCGACGAACTCAAGAGCTCCAAGAAGAACTGCCGAGCCCTCGAGAAAGTCTGGAGAAAGGAACAAACACCGGACAACATGACCACCCTCAAGCTTGCCACCCGGAAGCACCACCAACTGATCCGCGCCACCAAGAAACTGCATTCAAGGACCGACTGGACAACAACTCACACAACTGCAAGGAACTCTTCAACATCGTGAAAGAGCTCTCCAACCCCAACGCCGGAAACAACGACATCACCCCATCGCAAGACCTCTGCAATTCCCTCGCCTCCTACTTCCACAACAAGATCGCGGACATACACAACAGCTTCAGCATTCAACCATCGCACACAACGACCGCTGCAACGCCGCCCACCACCACCCTCCGCGCCTGGACTCCGATCAGCACCGATGACACCGTCCGCATGATGAACTCCATCCACTCCGGATCTCCGACCGACCCCTGCCCTCACCACGTCTTCAACAAGGCCGACGCTGTCATCGCACCCCACCTGCGGGACATCATCAACACCTCCTTCGACACCGCCACCTTCCCGGAGAGCTGGAAGCACGCCGAACTCAGCGCTCTACTAAAGAAACCAACAGCGGACCCCACCGAACTCAAGAACTACCGCCCCATCTCGCTCCTCCCGTTTCCAGCCAAAGTCATCGAGAAGACCGTCAACAAACAGCTGGCCGCCTTCCTCGAGACAAATGGATCCCTCGACCCCTCACAGTCTGGCTTCCGAGCCAACCACAGCACCGAGACCGCCCTCATCGCTGCCACCGACGACATCCGAGCCCTGATGGACAACGGAGAAACAGCGGCCCTCATCCTCCTAGACCTCTCCGCGGCATTCAACACTGTCTGCCACCGCACCCTAGTGCAGCGCCTCAGCAACGTCGGAATTCCGGAGAAGGCACTGGAATGGATCGTCTCCTTCCTCGACGGAAGAACACAGAGAGTCCGTCTACCACCATACAAGTCAGAGGCCACCGAAGTCATCTGCGGCGTCCCTCAAAGTCATCGAGAAGACCGTCAACAAACAGCTGGCCGCCTTCCTCGAGACGAATGGATCCCTCGACTCCTCACAGTCTGGCTTCCGAGCCACCACAGCACCGAGACCGCCCTCATCGCTGCCACCGACGACATCCGAGCCCTGATGGACAACGGAGAAACAGCGGCCCTCATCCTCCTAGACCTCTCCGCGGCATTCGACACTGTCTGCCACCGCACCCTAGTGCAGCGCCTCAGCAACGTCGGAATTCAGGAGAAGGCACTGGAATGGATCGTCTCCTTCCTCGACGGAAGAACACAGAGAGTCCGTCTACCACCGTACAAGTCAGAGGTCACCGAAGTCATCTGCGGCGTCCCTCAAGGATCCTCGCTGAGCCCCACCCTCTTCAACGTCTACATGAGCCCCCTCGCGCCCATCGCACGCCAACACAACCTGAACATCATCTCCTACGCCGATGACACCCAGCTGATCCTCTCCCTGACCAACGACCCCGCCGCTTCCAGAGCCAACCTTCACGAAGGGATGAAAGATGTAGCCGAGTGGATGACGACCAGCCGCCTGAAACTGAACTCAGACAAGACGGAAGTCCTCATCCTGGGCTCCTCGCCCTCCGCCTGGGACGACTCCTGGTGGCCCCCCACCCTGGGCACCGCACCCAAACCGACAGACCACGCACGCAACCTGGGCTTCATCCTGGACTCCTCCCTCTCCATGACCAGACAAGTCAACGCCGTCTCCTCGTCATGCTTCAACATCCTGCGCATGCTACGGAAGATCTTCCGGTGGATCCCCACCGAGACCAGGAAGACGGTCACCCAGGCCCTCGTCACCAGCCGACTGGACTACGGCAACGCCCTCTACGCCGGAACCACCGCCAAGCTCCAGAAGAGACTCCAGCGGATCCAGAACGCCTCAGCCAGACTCATCCTCGACATCCCCCGACGCAGCCACATCTCCGGACATCTGAGAGACCTGCACTGGCTCCCCGTCAACAAGAGAATCACCTTCTGTCTCCTCACCCACGCACACAAAGCCCTACACGATCTAGGCCCGAGCTACCTCAACAACCGCATCAACTTCTACGCTCCCAAACGCCCCCTCCGATCAGCCAGTCACGCCCTCGCCGCCGTCCCCCGCATCCGAAGAACGACAACAGGAGGAAGGTCCTTCTCCCACCTGGCCGCCAAGACCTGGAACTCCCTCCCTCCCGACCTGCGCCTGACCCAAGACCACCTCTCCTTCAGGAAGAAGCTCAAGACCTGGCTGTTCGAGCAGTAGCAGCACCCCCCCCCCCCCCCAGCGCCTTGAGACCCTCCGGGTAAGTAGTGCGCTCTATAAATGTCCTTGATTGATTGATTGAAATTATGTCTGACGAAAACATGTTCTGTCTATGAACAGACAGTCAGTCAGCCCAAACTCATTGACAAAACCGGCAGCTAAACCATGGATCCGTCATTTTACAGACAATCACCCATTTTACAGACAATCCCAAAATCAATAGAAGAAAATTCACAAAATACAGGGAATTGGGTAGGTGAGGTGGTGTTGGTAGTGGTCCATACAGAAAACATTCCTTTCACCTAAAGCCAACTTCACAACTGTAGTTGAGCGAATAGACACTCCAGGGATTATTCACAGACTTGATTTTGTAGTTTGTGTAGTATCACTACAATAGCACTATTTATGTACTTCAAAATGATGTTCACTAACCTACATGTTATATGTTATGTTATGTTATATTCATTTGTAATGCGCACGACTCACCCTGGGGCATCTCGGCGCAGTCCCAATGATACAACCCTAAACTATTCCAGAAGCAAAGGGTACCCAGATTAAAAAAGAAAGGCTTTAAGATGCTTCCTGAAAGCGGCGTAACTGGGAAGTTCCCTTATGGATTGGGGTAAAGTATTCCAATACTTTGGGGCCAGGAAGGAGAACGCCATTCCTCCAGTTCTTTGTAATCAGATGCGAGGGACCTCAAGAAGCCCGGCCGTTGAGGATCTAAGCTGACGGCCTGGCGCGTACCTTTTCAGCTTCAATTGTAAGTACAGAGGGCCTTGACCCTTCAGTGCTTTAAAGGATAGGCAGCAAATTTTGAAAAAAGAGCGTTTCTTAACTGGCAGCCAGTCAAGTGATTTTAACAGCGGAAAAGAAGGAGTGCCTGCCGGCATATTAAGAATCATTCTTGCCGCAGTGTTTTGTATAACCTGTAATTTTTTCAGGAGGGTGGAACCCACCTCCGCAAGAAGTGCATTCCCATAATCCATGCGACTGGTAACCATTGCATGGATGAGTGTTCTGCGATGGTTAGTGGGAATGTATGGAAATTTTTTCCTGAGGAGGCGAAGGTTATAATAACAGGAGCTCACTGTGGCAGACACATGGTCACGCATGGAGAGTGCGCAATCCAACTGCACTCCTAAATTCCTTACATGTCCCTTGGGGACCGGGGGCACCCCCAATATCTGTGGCCACCATTCATTGTTCCAGCTGTTGGTTGCTTTTCCCAGCAGCATTACCTCCGTTTTTCCCGGATTCAATTGGAGGAAATTTAGGGACATCCATTCGGATATAGCAAGCATTCCTGATATGAAGCGGAGCCTGTCCACTTCTGGATTAGGGCCAATCTTGAACAACAGATGGGTGTCATCAGTGTAAGAGACTGTCTCAAAGCCGTTGGCTTCCACTACCTCAGCCAAGGGGGCGAGATAAACATTAAAAAGCGTTGGACTGAGGCAGGAGCCCTGGGGGACACCCTTATCCAGCGTTGTTTTCTTTGACTTAAAAGGGCCAAGAGTGACTGTCTGGGTTCTATCTGTTAGAAAATGTGTAAGCCACTTCAGAGCAGGGCCTTGGATTCCATAGGATCTTAACCTCTCCGCTAGTCTGGCATGCGACACCGTGTCAAATGCCGCGGAGAGGTCAAGAAGGACCAGAATGGCCGAGCCTCCAGCATCCACTGTCAATCTGAGGGAGTCTGTAACTGCCAGGAGGGCGGTTTCAGTACTGAAACCCGCGCGAAAGGCTGACTGGCTGGAGGCCAGAATGTCATTAGCTTCCAGATAGCTACTCAGTTGTTTGTTAACGTTAGACTCCAGAATTTTAGCCAGCAGTGGCAGAAGAGAGATTGGCCGGTAGTTGCCCAACTCATTGGGGTCTGCCGCAGGTTTCTTCAGGATGGGTCTAACAAAAGCTTCCTTCCATGGACCGGGAATCTCTCCTGTTAGTAGGGAGAGATTAAAGATTTTCCGAATTATCGGGGCACAGCATTGGGCCAAAGCTGACATGTATTTTGGAGGGCAAGGGTCAGCTGGATAACCCAATTTGGTCTTTTTTAGCGCCTGGGTCACTTCGCTCAGTGTAATCGGGGCAAAATGGTCCAAACATCGGGCAAGGCGCGCTGTGAGCCCAAAGGGACTAGTTGTGTTTGGGGGGTTAAGACAGCTTGGGAGGTCAGAGACATTAATCTGAGGGAATTTGGAGTAGATAGCCGAAATTTTTTCTTGAAAACAGGTGGACAAATCATCACACAGTTCCTGTGATTCAACCGAGGATTTCTTGCAGACTTCGGGGGAGATGAAGTCTTTAACTATGTTAAAAAGGGTTTTGGTTGAATTATCAGCGCTCTCAATTTGATTAAGGATGAACTGTCGCCTGGTGGTTTTAAGGCTACGATGGTAGTTTGAAAGTACAGTTTTGAATTTTAGTTTGCTTGCAGAGCACTTATTTCCTCGCCAAAGTCTCTCCATTTGCTTACAGGTAGTTTTTTCCTGGCGTAATTCCGGCGTATACCAAGGGGCCGATGCGCGATTCTTAGGGGGCCTCAAATGTCTACTAACTGGGATGGTTTCATCAAGTGTTTTTGTTAGGACTTTATTGAAGATGACCAGCATTTTATTCACCTCAGGGTCATGCATAGGTCTATGCTTCGTCCTCCCCTGTCTTTTAAGTGCGGAGCGCTCCCCCAAACGCAGATATTTCTCCATATGTAGGTATACCTTTTAATAGTAATTGTGGGAAAGGCAGAGGAGAGTGGTTGGAAAATTGGACATACGCTGATGATATTGTTGTCGTTACAACAGATGTCCAGAATGCAGTTCCAGCCATTAATGATCTGGCGTCAGAGTTCGGCATCTTTTCCGGGTACAGATTAAACTTGTCAAAAACCCAGATTTTATGTGCAGGGCATAACATGCCGACTAATTTCCCGACTGTTTCTGAGGTTACGTATCTCGGGATCAAAATCCCGCTACCTGTATCTGGCATTCCGGATCTAAATATTAATCCAGTGCTTGCTAAGATTAATTCTACATTGCAACGGCTAGATCATCTACATCTATCATTGCATGGTAGGGCCAATGTTCTAAAAATGCTGGTTTTACCTAAGGTCTTATACCTTTTTCTCTCTATACCTTTGGAATTTCCCCCTATTTGTATTAGAAATTTAGAAAGTGCAACATCCAGATTTTTATGGGGCTATAGACGACATCGAAAGGCCCTCAAAAAAATGATTCTTAGCAAAGACTGTGGAGGATGGAATGTTCCGTATTTTTTGTTTTATTACTTTGCGGCAACTTTACAATTTATTAGTCCATTGATAATGGGGGAGCGAGCTCGAATACCTGCCTGTAGCTCTCCCTCTATATATGAGCTGTCTTTAGGAGAAGGAGCAAAATCCCATTTTCTTAAGATCACAGAGCCCAGCTACTACAAGAAGACGAAGTTTAAGACATTGAAAGCAGCTTTTGCAGTTTGGCAAAGAATTCGGAAACATTTGGGGTTAACCAAACTGAATGCATACACACCTTTTGAGGCGTCTGGTTTATTACCATCTGCAATCTTTTGTGATTTAGCGGCGATTAGATGGAACTCGAAAGGTGTCCGCTATTTGGGCGACTTGTTCTGTGGAAGCCAGTTGGCCTCTTTTCAAGAATTACAGAGCAAGTACTCTTTAAGTAAAAACGATTTTTTGAAGTTTCTTCAAATCCGCAGTTTTTTTCAAAATTCATCACTCGTCTCAGCAACTAAAATGAATAAGATTCCCCTTTTGGATCTTTTGCAAAAAAAAACACCAATAGGCACTTTTTATTCTTGCTTGATGCAGGAATTTGGGGATGTCTTAATTGAATGTCAGGGGAGGTGGGCCGGCAAATTGGGGATACCTGATACTAAGGTTTTTGATTCAGTTAAACTTGCCTCCGAATGTTTATTAACTGGGATGTTGAAATCTCAACATTTTATGTGTTTACATGATCTTTATTATACCCCTAGTAAAGTCACGAAATGGAGTACTACAACCGGGACAAAGTGTAATCGCTGTGGTTTGTACGCTGCAGATGCTGAACATATGTTTTTTGGCTGCCCTAAATTGGGAGAGTTCTTTAAACAAATCGAGAACTTTCTGGGTGCCGTGGTAAAGTCTAATATTAAAGTAACGGCTTTTATGGTATTAATTGGTTTAGAGGCAGGTGTTTCAAGACCTAAACCGTTAACCTGCTTTCTTTTGATTTGTATGGCGGTAGCTCGAGCATGTATCACTAGGGAATGGATTAATTTAGACCCCCCCTTCTTTTTTTATTTGGAGGGAAAGATTATTATATATGTATAATATCGAATCTGCTATGTATAAACTCAAGAGGGTCAAAAGAAGAGCTCTGGGCGAAAAAAATTGGGAGTTTATAACTGAATGGATTTAGACACTGTTTGATGCTGCTTATAATAGAAGTGATATGCTGTTGTAGTTTTTTTTTTTTTGTCTTTTTGCTTTTCATTTATCTTGTTATTTAAAAAAAAAAAAAAATTCCTTTCGTGCTAAAATGTGATTGACCATTTCTGTATATCCTTGCATAAAACAATAAAATAAAAAAAAAAAGGAAAATTGGACATACCTAGTACTACATGGAAGGGGTTAATAGAGAAGTAAAGATGGCTTTACAGAGGCTTAAGGAGGGGTTTACGGAAGGACATGTACACACGTGCAAAAGAGTAAGCCCATTGCTATTCACAAAATTTACTTCTATAGTAACTACGTCCAGAAAGGACTGAAACAGTAGTAAATGTACACCAGCTGATTTATTTTTCACCAAATGATCCCTCTGATCCAGCGCGCTCATGGTCGGTGGGAATAGTGCAGAAAAGAAATTGAGATCTCCATTACGTATTTTCACCAAACAAAAGATTCCTCGCGCTCCAGGAGATCAATTAAAGGCTCATTTAATTCAGTGTTTAACAGCCAACACCATCAAGTCCTCTCACAAACCAACGCGTTTCGACCACTCTGGCCTTGATCACAGTTAGCGGTGATCTTCCCTTTGTGTCTATTTATACACAATTACCCTCACAACCATTTTGATGCATTGTGGGAGATGTGGTTCACATCAATACAAGTGATCCTATTTACAGTGAATGTTATTCTATATATGCAATACTTTTTGTGAATCCTTTTGGCAATGTTCTCTTTTGTTAATTTCACATCTTGTTGAACATTTATCACTGTTATAGTTCCATCCCAGCTAAGTGGCTTGGAATTATTCAGTTTGGCTCCTATAAGATAGGTGAAAAAAAAAGGAAATCACTGACTTTAAAGCAAGGAAGTACACAATAAAAGTGGTGTTGGCTGTTAAACACTGGATTAAATAAGCCTTTAATTGATCTCCTGGAGTGCGAGGAATATTTTGTTTGGTGAATATATATATATATATATATATATATATATATATATATATATATATATGTATATATATATATATATATATATATATATATATATATATATATATTCACTGAAAAAACCATAGGTTATAGACCATATATAGTTAGGAATTTGCATTTACAACACCTTGAAAATTCACTGAAAAAAACCATAGGTTAGAGACCATATATAGTTAGCTGGACATTGATGTCATCAGTGATGTCATTTGAGATGTCATCAGTGATGTCATCAGTGATGTCACTGACCATGTCATGAATGATGTAATATGTGACATCATCAGCAGTGGATTGCGGGTGCGCGATATATAGTTAGTGCAACTAACTATATATGGAATTTCATTGGTTTTATGTCAATAAAATGTCCAGCTAACTATATATGGTCTCTAACCTATGGTTTTTTTCAGTGAATTTTCAAGGTTTTGTAAATGCAAATTCCTAACTATATATGGTCTATAACCTATGGTTTTTTCAGTGAATTTCATTGGTTTTTTAAAAGCTAATATCTATAGCTGTAAAATATATTCTTTATTACGTGACGTATCACGTAGCCACGTGAGACGCCTCATGACGCATCGCATAACCGTGACGTATCGGCTCTGCAGCGCAAACAAAACCCATAACGTAAGCGTGCCGGAGCACGCTTACAGATATATATATATTTTTTAACCTTAATTAGACAAAATCCACACGTGCACATATCTTGAGGCCTTGCAAAGGCACATCAAACAAACAGTCCCTACAATTTTGCCAAGTTTGCTGGAAATCTATTCCCTTCATTTCTTTTTTTACTGTTTCTCTTGGTTTTCCCCTTGTTACGCTTACCGGGACGCTACCCGGTACGCGAACCGGACGCTGCAAAAACACAAGATGGCGGACTCCTGTTACGCTGCCGGTTAGCTGCCCGGTTCGCATACCGGGAAGCGCCTCTACCGCGAAAAATCGCGGGGGACTTTAATATCCCCCTCATCAATCCTAGGGGGTCAGGAGGGGTTTACCTTGCCCCCTTTCCTTCATTTCCCCCTTCTTTTTGCACCACATCTTGTCTCTCGAACCTACTGAGAGACAAGATGGCGGCCGCTCCGGACTGTTTACAATGTTGACAGCTACGCTGCCGGTTAGCTGCCCGGTTAGCTGCCCGGTGAGCTGCCCGGTTCGTGTTTGCGTAGTGTAGGGTCATGCTGGGGGTAGTGTTTTAGGGTTTTGGGTAGTGTTGTAGTGTTTGCGTAGTGTAGGGTCATGCTGGGGGTAGTGTTTTAGGGTTTAGGGTAGTGTTGTAGTGTTTGTGTAGTGTAGGGTCATGCTGGGGGTAGTGTTTTAGGGTTTAGGGAAGTGTTGTACTGTTTGTGTAGTGTAGGGTCATGCTGGGGGTAGTGTTTTAGGGTTTAGGGTAGTTTAGTTGTTTAGTGTATGCTAAAGGCATATTCGTTCTAAAAGTTTTCGTTATTTTAATTTGCGGCCTAATAGTACATGCAGGATTTTTTTTGCGGACTGATGGTATGCGGGATTTCGTCATATATTCGCTAATCATACTTTCTATGGCAAAATGAACCCCCTCATTTTGTTCCTTTTTAAATTAAATGTTTTAAGAGTTACCACTTTATTCCAATCAAGATGGCTTCAGGTGTGCCATACCTTTGTAATAAGTAGGACTGTTAGCACTCTAGTTGTTCTTTAGAACACTCTGGGACATTCTGTCATTGGGCTATAGTTGGGCTACATCTGGCTGATATTTGGGCTACATTTGTTTTTTTTTGTCTCTGGTGGCCATCTTTGGGCTACATTGGGCTACATTGGGCTACATTGGGCTACATTTGGGATCCAACATATATATAGCCCAATGTAGCCCAATATATATTTTTCAAAGTTAATTTTCGTAAAAACCACTGGAGCCTATATCTTGAGACATAGCAAAGAAACATTGGGCTACAAGTCCCTACAATTTTGCCAAGTTTGGTGTAAATCCATTCAGCCGTTCGGGCTAAAAGTGAGGCCAACCGCCCTATGGAAAATTGCATGGGACCCCCCTGTTTTCTCGGCCCCCCTTGACGAAACCCCCCCAAATTTTCAGGGGCTGCTCAGAAACAAAATGTTCCATTTTCCTGAAAATTTCAGCCAATTCTGTCCTCAAACGCCAAAGTTATTCGACATAGAATTTTCAAAAATCCCATAGGAAAAAAATCCTAACTATATATACCTACTGGCTATCGCCAGTAGGTAATATCTATATATATATCTATCTATATATATATATATATATATATATATATATATATATATATCTATATATATATATATATATTACCTACTGGCGGTCGCCAGTAGGTAGTTATAGTTAGGACGTAGTTTCCATAGGAAATCCACAACATTCTATTTGGAATAACTTTGGCACCGGTGGACGAATCTTCGTGAATTTCTCCAAGACAATGGCCTGCTTGGTTCTGCTCCTTCCCTGAAAGTTCGGGGGTGATTCGTCAAGTGGGGGCCGAGAAAAAAGGGTGTCCAAAACGTGTTTACCCATTCAATTTTCCGTAGGGACCTTTAGCCAGGGCTACAGCCCAAACGGCTGAACGGAATTACATGAAATTTGCCAGAGAGGTAGAGTTCTGTTAAATGGTGTAAATCCATTCAGTAGTTTCTGAGAAAATTGCAAGTAAAATCATAGCGATATCTAGAGACGGAGTTCAGCACGAGTACTGAAATCTGTTCAATTACGAGCACGAGCTGCATGCTTATTGGCTGTGAACTGTCTGTCAACACATGAAACCAGGAAGTGTTGGCCGCCATCTGGTGCCTCGCTAGAACCGATTCACAAGAAAACAGTAAAAGAAAGTTCAGAAATAAGGGAAGGGGGTAGGGTAGAGACATTCTGACCCTCTAGGCTTGCTCAGGGGGTCGTACATGGATGTTTAGGCTCTATTTTTTTATGTTTATTTTTAAAGAAAAATTGCGGTGTACGCGTATGGAAATACGTACAATTACGAGCAGGAGCTGCATGCTGATTGGCTATGAATACTCCAAACCAGGAAGTGTTGGCAGCCATGTTGTTTGTCGGGAGAGCAGAGTCAGAAGAAAACAGTAAAACAAAGTTGAGAAATAAGGAAACAGGGCAGGTTAGAAACATTCTTAGTCTTGGTCAGGGGGTGGTATATGGATCTATAGGCTCAATTTTTATTTAAAAAAAAAAAAAATGGCGGGGTACTCGTGCAGTACTTGTATGCGGTGGAAAAG
The DNA here is from genome assembly GCF_964261635.1 of Lissotriton helveticus. NCBI lineage: Eukaryota > Metazoa > Chordata > Amphibia > Caudata > Salamandridae > Lissotriton > Lissotriton helveticus. Next base: position 820,681,512 of record NC_136057.1, read on the forward strand.
GTGAGAAAAAAGTAGAAGTCCGTTTTATTCATTAGGTCCCGGGGGGCAAATTACGGGGGCAATTTTTCTGCATAATGTGGGCTTGTAAGGTGCCCCGAGCACTGGGGAATGGCACTCCTCTGGTTTTAATTTTGAAGTATGCGGGGGGGTACGGCCCTACTCCCCGAAGTCTTGCTGAGCGGCACCGCTCAGGTCTTTTTAAAAAAAATTGTTTTGAACTCTCTCTCTCTCTCTCTCCCCGTACACGTTGCGGGGAACGCTACATTTCTGGGGCAGTGATATGTAAAATGACCTTCCAGCTCCGGGTACCTGCAATGTCTGGAGTTTTTTTATTAATGTTGGGAGGGTGGGCTTGATAATACGTCCTTGTAAATTCCCATAGAAGCTCTGGTGTTACCATGGGCTTCTATGGGAAATAACAAGGCCTTATTATCAAGCTCATTATCGCCGTATTATCGGCAGTTTCCTGCCAATAAAACGGCGATAATTTTAACACCGGTCTTTGATAATATGCACGGAAGTTTACTGGTCAAAAAAAGAGCAATGAGCCATATTATCAACAAAAAGTGATACGTTATCGTCGCTTTTATCAGAAGGAAACTGCCGATATAGCGGCGATAAAGGGCTTGATAATATTCCCTTGTGAATAACCATAGGAGCCCAGGTTAGCACCAGAACCTGGGCTGCTATGGGAAGTTACAAGGGCCCATTATCAAGCACATTATCACCGCTTTATTGGCAGTTTCCTATCGATAAAAGCGGCGATAATGTATCACCTTTTGTTGATAATATGCTCCTTCATTTCTATGATTGTATGTAAAACTTTCCTTTTTTTGGTGTAGCAGTGTACTCTCTTTGCATGCACAGCGTCATTTCGAAGCCCAGGTTTTCTTTTTCTTCAAGTTCAACAAGCAAACCTTTCTTTATATCAGTTAGTAAATCTGTCGCTTTCTTTTCCCGGTTCGTGTGTGTCATCCACTGCTGTACTTTTGTGCAGTATTAATAGTCATATTGTTTTATATATTTATGTGAAAGGTAGTGCCGAGGCGCCAAACGTTGATTACGTACTCCGTCCACCGCCCTTTTAGTAGTTTCTCACTGTTGTTTTTATTATATCTGTTAGTTAGAACTCAGTAGTTTTCAATCCTAGTCTTGAATATCTAACTATAATATTTCAACATTATTTTTATTGTGGGCCGTCATACCCTCCCCCACAAAATAAAAGAAGTATGTAGTTTTTTTAATTAACTTTTATTAAACAATAAATATAAAAGAAACTAAATTATAACTGTAGTAGAACTGGAAAAATAACTTAAACAATGTTATAAACAAATTGTGAAATGGATTCCAAAAGGTGTCCGATTGGTAATCTGCAAAAGAAAAAAGAAAATTAGAGTTTGGAATTATGTAGATGTGAGAAAATGAGCTGAAGCATTACGGGGCATATTATCAAGAATGGTGATAAAATTAACGCCGTTTAGCGGCAGGAAACTGCAGCTAAAGCGGCGATAATGAGCTTGATAATATGGTGTTGTGAATTTCCATTGCAGTCCAGGTTCTGGTGTTAACCTGGGCTACTATGGGAATTCACAAGTGCATATTATCAAGACCATTATCGCCGCTTTAGTGACAGTTTCCTGCTGCTGAAACGGCGATAATTTTATCGCCGTTCTTGATACTATGCCCCTACAAGTTTTGGTAACTCTACGGTTTTGCGTGTGCAGTGTGACTCGTACATTCCAGTTCTGTTATAGTGCCGCGTTCAAGTGGTGTCTATATGGAAGTGCCTACTGCGTTACTGACGCCCGTTATGGCGACTTATTTCTAATGCATTCCTATGAAGGCTTTGTAGATCTAGGCCTCTGTGCTTACCGTTGTATAAACTTTGCGGGTAAACATTTCAGGCAGTTGGTGTCACAACTTATTCTGAACAATTCTTCTACACGTCTACACGTCGAAGACAGCAGTGTCTAAGTTTAAGAGAGAAAGAGAAATGATGTCAAAGAGAGTGAGAGAGAGAGGAAACAACATTAAAATTGTGTCGCAGAGTCTGGATGTGAGATTTTTTCTTGAAAAGTGAGATGTAAAAAGTGACTAAAAAGAGGCGTAATAAGGTTGTGGATCTGTTTGTCAGACTGTTGTAACATATCTGTTGTCAGTGCTTGGAGGTAATTATAGATTTTATAGAGAAGCTGCTGTACACTACGCACTCTGGGCCATGATATCAAGCCTGGGCGACAAAATTATCGCCACTTTATCGACAGGAAAGTGTCACTAAAGTGGCGATAATGGGTTTGATAATATGCTCTATGGAATTCCTATCGAAGCTCATGTTAGATGTCCTTCACATCTAACATGAGCTTCAATTGGAATTCAATAGAGCATATTATCAAACCTCTTATGGCCACTTTAGCGGCCGTTTGCTGCCGATAAAGTGGCGATAATTTTGTCACCCATGCTTGATAATATGGTTGTCTCTCGTTTCACAAATAAAGCTAACACTACAGTTTTACGAGTGCAGTGTACCTAGTACATTTTACTTGTTATAGTGCCGTGTTCAAGTGGTGTCTATATGGAAGTGCCTACTGCGTTACTAACGCTTGTTATGCCGAATTATTTCTAATGCATTGCTATGAAGGATTTGTAGATCTAGGCCTCTGTGCTTACCGTTGTATAAATCTTGCCGCCAAACACATAAGGAAGTAGACTTCACAACTTCACTTCAACAATTCTTCTACACGTCCAAGCAGACAGCAGTGTCTAAGTTTAAGAGAGAAAGAGAAATGATGTCACAGAGAGTGAGAGGGAGTAAACAACATTAAAACTGTGTCGCAGAGTTTGGAGTTGAGATTTTTTCTTGAAAAGTTAGACGTATATTTACTAGCTCCTTGCATCACTTTACCCATGTTAAAAGTGACTCAAAAGTGGCGTAGTAAGGTTGTGGATCTGTTTGTCAGACTGTTGTAATGTATCTGTTGTCACTGCTCGGAGGTAATTTTAGATTTTACAGAGAAGCTGCTGTACACTACGCACTCTGGGCCATTATATCAAGCCTGGGCGACAAAATAATCGCCAATTTATCGGCAGGAAACTGTCGCTAAAGTGGCGATAATGGGTTTGATAATATGCTCTATGGAATTCCAATCGAAGCTCATGTTAGATGTCCTTCACATCGAACATGAGCTTTAATTAGAATTCAATAGAGCATATTATCAAACCTATTATGGCCACTTTAGCGGCAGTTTGCTGCCTATAAAGTGGCGATAATTTTGTCGCACAGGCTTGATAATATGGCCCTCTCTCGTTTCACAAATAAAGCTAACACTACAGTTTTACGAGTGCAGTGTACCTGGTACATTTTACTTGTCATAGTGCAGCGTTCAAGTGGTGTCTATATAGAAGTGCCTACTGCGTTACTAACGCCCGTTATGCCACATTATTTCTAATGCATTCCAATGAAGGATTTGTAGATCTAGGCCTCTGTGCTTACCGTTGTATAAACCTTGCGGCCAAACACATAAGGAAGTAGACTTCACAACTTCACTTCAACAATTCTTCTACACTTAGACACTGCAGACAGCAGTGTCTAAGTTTAAGAGAGAAAGAGAAATGATGTCACAGAGAGTGAGAGAGTGAAAGAGAGAGAAAACAACATCAAAACTGTGTCGCAGAGTCTGGAGTTGAGATTGTTTCTTGAAAAGTTAGACGTATATTTACTAGCTCCTTGCATCACTTTACCCATGTTAAAAGTTACTCAAAAGTGGCGTAATAAGGTTGTGGATGTGTTTGTCAGACTGTTCTAAGCTATCTGTTGTCACTGCTTGGAGGTAATTATAGATTTCCCAGAGAAGCTACTGTACACTATGCACTCTGGGCCATAATATCAAGCCTGGGCGACAACATTATCGCCACTTTATCGGCAGGAAAGTGTCGCTAATGTGGCGATAATGGGTTTGATAATATGCTCAATGGAATTCCAATCGAAACTCATGTTAGATGTCCTTCATATCTAACATGAGCTTTGATTGGAATTCAATAGAGCATATTATCAAACCTATTATGACCACTTTAGCGGCAGTTTGCTGACGATAAGGTGGCGAAAATTTTGTTGCCAAGGTTTGATAATATGGTCCTCTCTACTATCATAAATAAAAGTTACACTACAGTTTTACGAGTGCAGTGTACCTGGTACATTTTACTTGTTATAGTGCCGCATTCAAGTGGTGTCTTTATGAAAGTGCCTACTGCGTTACTAACGCCCGTTATGCCGAATTATTTCTAATGCATTCCTATGAAGGATTTGTAGATCTAGGCCTCTGTGCTTACTGTTGTATAAACCTTGCGACCAAACACTTCAGCCAGTTGGACTGACAACTTAATTTCAACAATTCTTCTACACATCCAAGCAGACAGCAGTGTCTAAGTTTAAGAGAGAAAGAGAAATGATGTCACAGAGAGTGAGAGAGAGAGAGAGAAAGAGAGAGAAAACAACATTAAAACTGTGTCACAGAGTCTGGAGTTGAGATTTTTTCTTAAAAAGTTAGACATATATTTACTAGCTCCTTGCATCACTTTACCCATGTTAAAAGTGACTCAAAAGTGGTGTAATAAGGTTGTGGATCTGTTTGTCAGACTGTTGTAAGCAATATGTTGTCACTGCTTGGAGGTAATTATAGATTTTACAGAGAAGCTACTGTACACTACACACTCTGAACCATAATATCAAGCCTGGGTGACAAAATTATCGCCACTTTATCGGCAGGAAAGTGTCGCTAAAGTGGCGATAATGGGTTTGATAATATGCTCTATGGAATTCCAATCGAAGCTCATGTTAGATGTCCCGGCATTAAAGCTTCGGTGTGACGTCATGTACGGTGTTCTGGACGCAATGTTTCTACTTGGTTTAAAACATGTATGTATTTAATGTACATACCAAGGGCAGACATTTGGGAGAAATATGAATTTTTTTAATACTTGTAACAATCATATATTACTTTGAAAAAGAATTACACAAATCGCGGTAGAACATCAAGCGTACTCGTATTGAAAGAGCTGCGCAAGCGCATCATAAGCGTACGCAAAGCCACAAGACTTTAAAAGTAGAGATTTGATTGGTTCATAACTTTTACTATTGCAACTGTTGAAAGTTCCATCCCATTATAATTATTCGACTTTGACTTTCTAAGAAGAAGCATTTGTTCTGAGAATCTTCTCAAATCGAAGGAAGATCACCATAATAAGAGCAATGGAGTCATCTTCCAGCAGTTCTTCAGAGGGAGATTTCATTCCTGAGGAACGTCCAAAGAAGAGGAAAGAAGCTCTAATTTGGAAGTTTTTCACTTTTACAGAAGGTCAAAAAAAGGTTAATGCTCCAAAAGTCACCTGTACAATTTGCGAAACAACTCTTTCAAGGGGTGATCCATGTAAAATATATTCCTTTGGCACAGCAAATATGGTGCGACACGTGAAGAACTTGCACCCCAATAACTTTGCTCCAGCTGCAAGGTGCAAGTTGCACAAGAACCCACCTGCTGCTACACCAAGCACGTCAAATGCGGCAGCAGCATTTTCAGCAAGCAGTCCACACCCACATATTGATTCTGACCTTGCTAATGTTAAAATTCTATGCATTTATTGTGAGAAATTTTTGTGTTATGGGGAACAGTCTATAGACTTGATAAAACGCAGGATGGAGGATCATTGCTGTCCTCGACATTAGTTGTTCTTTTTTTCATTCTTTTGTTCTGCTTAGAATTTGTTGAGAAAACACAAAAAAATACAAAAGAAAAAAAACAGTTCTTTTTCGAACTACCTTCACTGGTCAAAGAAAGAACTATGGGGCATATTACCAACAACTAGCGATAGTTATCGCTATGTTGGTTTAGCGGCGATATTTTTATCGCCGAGCTGCAGCGATTTTTATCGCTTAGGAACCTTGCTATTATCAAGGTTTATCTCCTAAGCGATAAAAATCGGCCGAAATGCATGAATATCGCTGAAAAGTCAGCGATATTCATGCATTACCGAGCTAATGCTCTTAGCCATGTTATCCACCTAGCATTGGATAACATGGCTAAGAACTGCTCAGGGGCAGGTGTTAGCTTTTGGAGATATTCAAGCTTGCGCGAATATCTCCAAAAGTTGGTAATAGGAGATAGCGATGTTAGCGACTGTTTCCAGTTGCTAACATCTTGGCACGCCCACTTTGCATGTCATTAGTGATAAATATCACTGACATGCAAAGCGGGGCCCAAGATGGTCGCTATCTCCTACTAGCTGTCGCTAACTGGTGTTAGCGACAGCTAGGTAATAGGGAGATAATTTTATCTCCACTTTCTTGGCTTTTAAAGATAAACCCCCTTGATAATATGCCCCTATATTTCTATGGTAGTGTGTAAAAGTTTGTTAGAATGAATCTGTGGAGAAGTGTGGCTCACTGGTTAGAGGAGGTAGACCCTGAAGCAGAGGTCAGACCCGGGACCAGGGTTCAATTCCTGACGCGGCAGGGTCTTGAGCCCAAAATATCCACGGACTCGATAATTCTCGTTTCGGTGCCTACTCGAATCACGGGTTCACACTCTGCAGCTCTGGGCATTAGCTTGCTTAATCTCCACTACGGCCCCCCCGCGGCGGGATGCCTGGCTTTCACCTTGGGGATGCCCAGTATGGGTATCTCACAGGGAAAAACCAGGACGGGTTCCCAAGGCAAGTGCCGAGATGCCTATGGGTAATCGAGCGCTATATAAGAACGCATAATAATAATAATAATAATAATAATGTGTAGTTCATAAATGAATGAATGAATACGTTACTAGTGTATGGAGATTGTGAAAGTGCAGAACTATAAGGAATTGCTACAACATAAATCTATAAGGTGTTTATCTATAGTATACTGTAGTATGTCTGAAGCACTTGAATGTATCATATCTACATAAATATGTTACAAGTGTATGCTTCAATTTGCGCTGCTGGTGAAAGTGCCTGGGTGAATTTGTATGTGTTAGGGGCGGATTTACAATCCCCTGGTGCCTCTTTTACACAGCCGTTGCATCACTTTTGTGACACAGCGGTGGTGCAAAAGATGTGCCATGGTGTGTGCTATTAACAATGTGATGCATCTGGAGGGTGTATTACATTGTAAAGTGCTGCGCCAGAAGAGGCTTTCTTGTGCAGAAGGGGGTGCAGCAAGGCCTGGTAAAAGTGACTGAGTGAAATGTATAACATTTTATTCAGTGAGTTTTGAGCTTATGCTGTGCCAAAACCTTGCACGTGCTTGAAGCAGGTGTAAGGATTGATACAGCATTGTGAGCATAGAGTCCCAAGAGAATTGCTGGAGCTGTATGATACTTGCAACCGACGTCAAGCATTAATTCATCCAAAAATTACTTTGCAATGCAGTTTTGTTATTATTTCATAATAAGAATATGAAATATAATCTAAAAAATAAAATAAATAAAAATATTTATATTAAAAACAAAAAAGCACATCTTATTGAACGATTTAGTTGTGGTCCCATCCTCTTAGGACAAACCCAAACACAGTTATTGGCAAAAAAACATTCCCAACCAAAGGCCCTGCAAAGCATTATGGGATGTGATTAGAAGTGGGCAGTGAATATTATATAGTATACAATATCAAAAGAATTCTACAAAGAGCTGCAGTTCAACTGGTGATTACTAGATGTCATGAGTGATGTCACTGACCATGTCATGAGTGACATCACTGATGACATCTCAAATGACATCACTGATGACATCTCAATTGACATCACTGATGACATCACTGATGACATCATCCAGTGTCTGTGTGTTTCTGTAAAGTTAAAATGTGTTTTACATATTGAAGAGTGAGTGTATGTATGAGTGTCTGGATGAAGGATTTAGTAGGTGTGTGACTGACTGTATGAGTGAGTTATTAAATGTGTATTAGTGAATGCATGGGTTAGTGACTAAACTGTCTGAATGTGTACATCATTATGTTTGTTGTTGTGTAAGCTGCTGCATGTGAGAATTGTCAAATATAAATGACTATATATAACATCCTGTGATTGCATAAGTGACTGTATCTATCAATATGTACTTGTATCAGTGATTGTAAAAGACAGTAAGTATGTGTTAGTCTATGTTTAAATAAGCAAGGTTTTGTGTGTATAACTGTATAGTTGTGGAAATGGGAGTGTGATTGATTCTTTACATGACTGACTAGGTGTATGAGTAACTCCATGGATGAGTGGCAGTGTGTGAGTCTCTGTATAGGTGTATGAGTGCATATGTTGGTCTTGTATTGATGAGTGACTGTATGTATGAAAGATTGTATGGGTGAATGAGTGGATGTGTGTGTAGACCTAGAAATCAGTGAGTGCGTATGTGGTAAGTGGTTTTACTGTGTCAATGGTTTCAGGAATGGTAGTTTGTATTTAACACTAGGTGTATCATGTGTTAGATTAGAGTGTGAGGAGGTATATTATATTATCACATGGTTGATGTCATCAGTGATGTCAACAGTGATGTCATTTGATATGTCATCAGTGATGTCATTTGAGATGTCATCAGTGATGTCATCAGTGATGTCACTAACCATGTCATGAATGATGTAATATGTGACATCATCAGCAGTGCATTGCGGGCGCGCGAGTTATAGTGAGTCCAACTAACTATAACGTGGGAATTCCAATGGTTTTGTGTTAGTAACATTTCCAGCTAACTATAACTGGTGTCAAACCTATGGTTTTTTCAGTGAATTTAATAGGTTTTTTAAATGCTAATTCCTAACTATAACTGGTGTGAAACCTATGTTTTTTTCAGTGAATTTCATAGGTTTTTTAATAGCTAATTTCTATAGCTATGAAATATAATATTTTTTATAATAAATCCTATATTGTATATTTATGTAATACTATTTTTTTATGTATATTGTTCATGTTTTTTCTTGTTGTTTTTTTTGCCCTAGAGCGCTCCCGGTGCTCGTACCGGTGAGCGCACCGGTAAGCGCAGTCTTGCGGCACGCCCCGGTGCGCGTACCGGTGAGCGTCCCGTTAGCGCTATTTTCGCGAACGAAAACATCATCGTGACGTATCGCGTAGCCGCGTGATGCGTCGTATGACGCACGGCGTGAGCGCCCCCGGGCACGCCCCGACGCGCTTACGCTACGCACCCCGGGGCGCGCCCCGGTGCGCGCTCCCGGGCGCGTAGCGTAAGCACGTCGGGTCATGTGACCTGAAAATAATACTTTTCATTGGTTCAGAAAAGTTTTGTTTTCCAAATGATGAAAGCCCCCACCTTTTTTCCTCATTCTCACTTTGTTCTTTGAGTGAGGAAGACCTGTTTCTATTCAATGAGAAATGGCTACAGTAGCAGCAGCAGCAGGAGCATCTGCACCAACACCACCACAAGGACCACCACAACACCACATTAGTGGTGAAGAAGAAGAGGAGGAGGAGGAGGAGGAGAGGCAGTTCCTGTCTGAAGATAATACCTCCTATAAACCTAAGGAGCACTTTGTGTGGGAGTTTTTTAAAATCCCAAAGGACCAAAAGAAAGTCAATGCGCCAAAGGTGACATGTCTCATCTGTGGCACTGTACTTTCCAGGGGGAACCCTGCCAAAAAATATTCATTTGGGAACCATACAATGCTTCGCCACATGCAACGCATGCACCCTAACAACTATTCTGCGGCAGAGGTCAGAGAACTGACCAGAAACCCTCCCCAATCTTCTCTGAGCACCTCCAAAAGCAAACAACCCACTCCATCGGGTCCAGAGACAAGGGAGATGGTCCCAAACATCCAACGCCGGTTTGGAGATTGCAAAATAGTTTGTATATTTTGCGGGACTACAATTTCCTATGGTGAGCAAAGCATCAAACTCATCAACCGTGCTCGAGACAACCACAACTGCAGAAAGAAACCTTAATTTTTTTCAGATTTTTTTTGCTCCAGTTGAGCCGTTTACAATTCTCTATTTTTTGTCTGTCCCCATAAAAACTGTTGTATAAACCTTGCCGCCAAACACATAAGGAAGTAGACTTCACAACTTCACTTCAACAATTCTTCTACACGTCCAAGCAGACAGCAGTGTCTAAGTTTAAGAGAGAAAGAGAAATGATGTCACAGAGAGTGAGAGGGAGAAAACAACATTAAAACTGTGTCGCAGAGTTTGGAGTTGAGATTGTTTCTTGAAAAGTTAGACGTATATTTACTAGCTCCTTGCATCACTTTACCCATGTTAAAAGTGACTCAAAAGTGGCTTAGTAAGGTTGTGGATCTGTTTGTCAGACTGTTGTAATGTATCTGTTGTCACTGCTCGGAGGTAATTATAGATTTTACAGAGAAGCTGCTGTACACTACGCACTCTGGGCCATTATATCAAGCCTGGGCGACAAAATAATCGCCAATTTATTGGCAGGAAACTGTCGCTAAAGTGGCGATAATGGGTTTGATAATATGCTCTATGGAATTCCAATCGAAGCTCATGTTAGATGTCCTTCACATCGAACATGAGCTTTAATTAGAATTCAATAGAGCATATTATCAAACCTCTTATGGCCACTTTAGGGGCCGTTTGCTGCCGATAAAGTGGCGATAATTTTGTCACCCATGCTTGATAATATGGTTCTCTGTCGTTTCACAAATAAAGCTAACACTACAGTTTTACGAGTGCAGTGTACCTAGTACATTTTACTTGTTATAGTGCCGTGTTCAAGTGGTGTCTATATGGAAGTGCCTACTGCGTTACTAACGCCTGTTATGCCGAATTATTTCTAATGCATTGCTATGAAGGATTTGTAGATCTAGGCCTCTGTGCTTACCGTTGTATAAACCTTGCCGCCAAACACATAAGGAAGTAGACTTCACAACTTCAGTTCAACAATTCGTCTACACGTCCAAGCAGACAGCAGTGTCTAAGTTTAAGAGAGAAAGAGAAATGATGTCACAGAGAGTGAGAGAGAGAAAACAACATTAAAACTGTGTCGCAGAGTTTGGAGTTGAGATTTTTTCTTGAAAAGTTAGACGTATATTTACTAGCTCCTTGCATCACTTTACCCATGTTAAAAGTGACTCAAAAGTGGCGTAGTAAGGTTGTGGATCTGTTTGTCAGACTGTTGTAATGTATCTGTTGTCACTGCTCGGAGGTAATTTTAGATTTTACAGAGAAGCTGCTGTACACTACGCACTCTGGGCCATTATATCAAGCCTGGGCGACAAAATAATCGCCAATTTATCGGCAGGAAACTGTCGCTAAAGTGGCGATAATGGGTTTGATAATATGCTCTATGGAATTCCAATCGAAGCTCATGTTAGATGTCCTTCACATCGAACATGAGCTTTAATTAGAATTCAATAGAGCATATTATCAAACCTATTATGGCCACTTTAGCGGCAGTTTGCTGCCTATAAAGTGGCGATAATTTTGTCGCACAGGCTTGATAATATGGCCCTCTCTCGTTTCACAAATAAAGCTAACACTACAGTTTTACGAGTGCAGTGTACCTGGTACATTTTACTTGTCATAGTGCAGCGTTCAAGTGGTGTCTATATGGAAGTGCCTACTGCGTTACTAACGCCCGTTATGCCAAATTATTTCTAATGCATTCCAATGAAGGATTTGTAGATCTAGGCCTCTGTGCTTACCGTTGTATAAACCTTGCGGCCAAACACATAAGGAAGTAGACTTCACAACTTCACTTCAACAATTCTTCTACACTTAGACACTGCAGACAGCAGTGTCTAAGTTTAAGAGAGAAAGAGAAATGATGTCACAGAGAGTGAGAGAGTGAAAGAGAGAGAAAACAACATCAAAACTGTGTCGCAGAGTCTGGAGTTGAGATTGTTTCTTGAAAAGTTAGACGTATATTTACTAGCTCCTTGCATCACTTTACCCATGTTAAAAGTTACTCAAAAGTGGCGTAATAAGGTTGTGGATGTGTTTGTCAGACTGTTGTAAGCTATCTGTTGTCACTGCTTGGAGGTAATTATAGATTTCCCAGAGAAGCTACTGTACACTATGCACTCTGGGCCATAATATCAAGCCTGGGCGACAACATTATCGCCACTTTATCGGCAGGAAAGTGTCGCTAATGTGGCGATAATGGGTTTGATAATATGCTCAATGGAATTCCAATCGAAACTCATGTTAGATGTCCTTCATATCTAACATGAGCTTTGATTGGAATTCAATAGAGCATATTATCAAACCTATTATGACCACTTTAGCGGCAGTTTGCTGCCGATAAGGTGGCGAAAATTTTGTTGCCAAGGTTTGATAATATGGTCCTCTCTACTATCATAAATAAAAGTTACACTACAGTTTTACGAGTGCAGTGTACCTGGTACATTTTACTTGTTATAGTGCCGCATTCAAGTGGTGTCTTTATGGAAGTGCCTACTGCGTTACTAACGCCCGTTATGCCGAATTATTTCTAATGCATTCCTATGAAGGATTTGTAGATCTAGGCCTCTGTGCTTACTGTTGTATAAACCTTGCGACCAAACACTTCAGCCAGTTGGACTGACAACTTAATTTCAACAATTCTTCTACACATCCAAGCAGACAGCAGTGTCTAAGTTTAAGAGAGAAAGAGAAATGATGTCACAGAGAGTGAGAGAGAGAGAGAGAAAGAGAGAGAAAACAACATTAAAACTGTGTCACAGAGTCTGGAGTTGAGATTTTTTCTTAAAAAGTTAGACATATATTTACTAGCTCCTTGCATCACTTTACCCATGTTAAAAGTGACTCAAAAGTGGTGTAATAAGGTTGTGGATCTGTTTGTCAGACCGTTGTAAGCAATATGTTGTCACTGCCTGGAGGTAATTATAGATTTTACAGAGAAGCTACTGTACACTACACACTCTGAACCATAATATCAAGCCTGGGTGACAAAATTATCGCCACTTTATCGGCAGGAAAGTGTCGCTAAAGTGGCGATAATGGGTTTGATAATATGCTCTATGGAATTCCAATCGAAGCTCATGTTAGATGTCCCGGCATTAAAGCTTCGGTGTGACGTCATGTACGGTGTTCTGGACGCAATGTTTCTACTTGGTTTAAAACATGTATGTATTTAATGTACATACCAAGGGCAGACATTTGGGAGAACTATGAAATTTTTTAATACTTGTAACAATCATATATTACTTTGAAAAAGAATTACACAAATCGCGGTAGAACATCAAGCGTACTCGTATTGAAAGAGCTGCGCAAGCGCATCATAAGCGTACGCAAAGCCACAAGACTTTAAAAGTAGAGATTTGATTGGTTCATAACTTTTACTATTGCAACTGTTGAAAGTTCCATCCCATTATAATTATTCGACTTTGACTTTCTAAGAAGAAGCATTTGTTCTGAGAATCTTCTCAAATCGAAGGAAGATCACCATAATAAGAGCAATGGAGTCATCTTCCAGCAGTTCTTCAGAGGGAGATTTCATTCCTGAGGAACGTCCAAAGAAGAGGAAAGAAGCTCTAATTTGGAAGTTTTTCACTTTTACAGAAGATCAAAAAAAGGTTAATGCTCCAAAAGTCACCTGTACAATTTGCGAAACAACTCTTTCAAGGGGTGATCCATGTAAAATATATTCCTTTGGCACAGCAAATATGGTGCGACACGTGAAGAACTTGCACCCCAATAACTTTGCTCCAGCTGCAAGGTGCAAGTTGCACAAGAACCCACCTGCTGCTACACCAAGCACGTCAAATGCGGCAGCAGCATTTTCAGCAAGCAGTCCACACCCACATATTGATTCTGACCTTGCTAATGTTAAAATTCTATGCATTTATTGTGAGAAATTTTTGTGTTATGGGGAACAGTCTATAGACTTGATGAAACGCAGGATGGAGGATCATTGCTGTCCTCGACATTAGTTGTTCTTTTTTTCATTCTTTTGTTCTGCTTAGAATTTGTTGAGAAAACACAAAAAAATACAAAAGAAAAAAAACAGTTCTTTTTCGAACTACCTTCACTGGTCAAAGAAAGAACTATGGGGCATATTACCAACAACTAGCGATAGTTATCGCTATGTTGGTTTAGCGGCGATATTTTTATCGCCGAGCTGCAGCGATTTTTATCGCTTAGGAACCTTGCTATTATCAAGGTTTATCTCCTAAGCGATAAAAATTGGCCGAAATGCATGAATATCGCTGAAAAGTCAGCGATATTCATGCATTACCGAGCTAATGCTCTTAGCCATGTTATCCACCTAGCATTGGATAACATGGCTAAGAACTGCTCATGGGCAGGTGTTAGCTTTTGGAGATATTCAAGCTTGCGCGAATATCTCCAAAAGTTGGTAATAGGAGATAGCGATGTTAGCGACTGTTTCCAGTCGCTAACATCTTGGCACGCCCACTTTGCATGTCATTAGTGATAAATATCACTGACATGCAAAGCGGGGCCCAAGATGGTCGCTATCTCCTACTAGCTGTCGCTAACTGGTGTTAGCGACAGCTAGGTAATAGGGAGATAATTTTATCTCCACTTTCTTGGCTTTTAAAGATAAACCCCCTTGATAATATGCCCCTATATTTCTATGGTAGTGTGTAAAAGTTTGTTAGAATGAATGTGTAGTTCATAAATGAATGAATGAATACGTTACTAGTGTATGGAGATTGTGAAAGTGCAGAACTATAAGGAATTGCTACAACATAAATCTATAAGGTGTTTATCTATAGTATACTGTAGTATGTCTGAAGCACTTGAATGTATCATATCTACATAAATATGTTACAAGTGTATGCTTCAATTTGCGCTGCTGGTGAAAGTGCCTGGGTGAATTTGTATGTGTTAGGGGCGGATTTACAATCCCCTGGTGCCTCTTTTACACAGCCGTTGCATCACTTTTGTGACACAGCGGTGGTGCAAAAGATGTGCCATGGTGTGTGCTATTAACAATGTGATGCATCTGGAGGGTGTATTACATTGTAAAGTGCTGCGCCAGAAGAGGCTTTCTTGTGCAGAAGGGGGTGCAGCAAGGCCTGGTAAAAGTGACTGAGTGAAATGTATAACATTTTATTCAGTGAGTTTTGAGCTTATGCTGTGCCAAAACCTTGCACGTGCTTGAAGCAGGTGTAAGGATTGATACAGCATTGTGAGCATAGAGTCCCAAGAGAATTGCTGGAGCTGTATGATACTTGCAACCGACGTCAAGCATTAATTCATCCAAAAATTACTTTGCAATGCAGTTTTGTTATTATTTCATAATAAGAATATGAAATATAATCTAAAAAATAAAATAAATAAAAATATTTATATTAAAAACAAAAAAGCACATCTTATTGAACGATTTAGTTGTGGTCCCATCCTCTTAGGACAAACCCAAACACAGTTATTGGCAAAAAAACATTCCCAACCAAAGGCCCTGCAAAGCATTATGGGATGTGATTAGAAGTGGGCAGTGAATATTATATAGTATACAATATCAAAAGAATTCTACAAAGAGCTGCAGTTCAACTGGTGATTACTAGATGTCATGAGTGATGTCACTGACCATGTCATGAGTGACATCACTGATGACATCTCAAATGACATCACTGATGACATCTCAATTGACATCACTGATGACATCACTGATGACATCATCCAGTGTCTGTGTGTTTCTGTAAAGTTAAAATGTGTTTTACATATTGAAGAGTGAGTGTATGTATGAGTGTCTGGATGAAGGATTTAGTAGGTGCGTGACTGACTGTATGAGTGAGTTATTAAATGTGTATTAGTGAATGCATGGGTTAGTGACTAAACTGTCTGAATGTGTACATCATTATGTTTGTTGTTGTGTAAGCTGTTGCATGTGAGAATTGTCAAATATAAATGACTATATATAACAGCCTGTGATTGCATAAGTGACTGTATCTATCAATATGTACTTGTATCAGTGATTGTAAAAGACAGTAAGTATGTGTTAGTCTATGTTTAAATAAGCAAGGTTTTGTGTGTATAACTGTATAGTTGTGGAAATGGGAGTGTGATTGATTCTTTACATGACTGACTAGGTGTATGAGTAACTCCATGGATGAGTGGCAGTGTGTGAGTCTCTGTATAGGTGTATGAGTGCATATGTTGGTCTTGTATTGATGAGTGACTGTATGTATGAAAGATTGTATGGGTGAATGAGTGGATGTGTGTGTAGACCTAGAAATTAGTGAGTGCGTATGTGGTAAGTGGTTTTACTGTGTCAATGGTTTCAGGAATGGTAGTTTGTATTTAACACTAGGTGTATCATGTGTTAGATTAGAGTGTGAGGAGGTGTATTATATTATCACATGGTTGATGTCATCAGTGATGTCAACAGTGATGTCATTTGATATGTCATCAGTGATGTCATCAGTGATGTCATTTGAGATGTCATCAGTGATGTCATCAGTGATGTCACTAACCATGTCATGAATGATGTAATATGTGACATCATCAGCAGTGCATTGCGGGCGCGCGAGTTATAGTGAGTCCAACTAACTATAACGTGGGAATTCCAATGGTTTTGTGTTAGTAACATTTCCAGCTAACTATAACTGGTGTCAAACCTATGGTTTTTTCAGTGAATTTAATAGGTTTTTTAAATGCTAATTCCTAACTATAACTGGTGTGAAACCTATGTTTTTTTCAGTGAATTTCATAGGTTTTTTAATAGCTAATTTCTATAGGTATGAAATATAATATTTTTTATAATAAATCCTATATTGTATATTTATGTAATACTATTTTTTTATGTATATTGTTCATGTTTTTTCTTGTTGTTTTTTTTGCCCTAGAGCGCTCCCGGTGCTCGTACCGGTGAGCGCACCGGTAAGCGCAGTCTTGCGGCACACCCCGGTGCGCGTACCGGTGAGCGTCCCGTTAGCGCTATTTTCGCGAACGAAAACATCATCGTGACGTATCGCGTAGCCGCGTGATGCGTCGTATGACGCAAGGCGTGAGCGCCCCCGGGCGCGCCCCGACGCGCTTACGCTACGCACCCCGGGGCGCGCCCCGGTGCGCGCTCCCGGGCGCGTAGCGTAAGCACGTCGGGTCATGTGACCTGAAAATAACACTTTTCATTGGTTCAGAAAAGTTTTGTTTTCCAAATGATGAAAGCCCCCACCTTTTTTCCTCATTCTCACTTTGTTCTTTGAGTGAGGAAGACCTGTTTCTATTCAGTGAGAAATAGCTACAGTAGCAGCAGCAGCAGGAGCATCTGCACCACCACCACCACAAGGACCACCACAACACCACATTAGTGGTGAAGAAGAAGAGGAGGAGGAGGAGGAGGAGGAGGAGAGGCAGTTCCTGTCTGAAGATAATACCTCCTATAAACCTAAGGAGCACTTTGTGTGGGAGTTTTTTAAAATCCCAAAGGACCAAAAGAAAGTCAATGCGCCAAAGGTGACATGTCTCATCTGTGGCACTGTACTTTCCAGGGGGAACCCTGCCAAAAAATATTCATTTGGGAACCATACAATGCTTCGCCACATGCAACGCATGCACCCTAACAACTATTCTGCGGCAGAGGTCAGAGAACTGACCAGAAACCCTCCCCAATCTTCTCTGAGCACCTCCAAAAGAAAACAACCCACTCCATCGGGTCCAGAGACAAGGGAGATGGTCCCAAACATCCAACGCCGGTTTGGAGATTGCAAAATAGTTTGTATATTTTGCGGGACTACAATTTCCTATGGTGAGCAAAGCATCAAACTCATCAACCGTGCTCGAGACAACCACAACTGCAGAAAGAAACCTTAATTTTTTTCAGATTTTTTTTGCTCCAGTTGAGCCGTTTACAATTCCCTATTTTTTGTTTGTCCCCATAAAAACTACAAAAAAAATATAAAATTGTTCATAAAAGCCGAAAAAAAGTAAAAAATGTTCAAAAAACAATAAAAAAAAATAAAACAACA
Organism: Lissotriton helveticus; assembly: GCF_964261635.1. Taxonomy (NCBI): domain Eukaryota; kingdom Metazoa; phylum Chordata; class Amphibia; order Caudata; family Salamandridae; genus Lissotriton; species Lissotriton helveticus. The sequence goes on from NC_136057.1 coordinate 820,699,371, forward strand.
AAAAGAATAAAAAAAACAGTTATTTTTAGAACTACCTCAAATTTATAAAAAAATGCTAAATTTTTTAAAAACTCTGTCATTCTTTTTTTTCCATGGTACGCTCCCCGGTACGCTCCCCGGTGCGCGTACCAGGCACTCCCCCGTGTAAATCGAAAAAAATATATATTTTTTTGCCCCGTGGGGCCCTTGTATGGCCCCCACATCAAACGTAGGGGGTCAGGGGGGGGTCTACCCTGCCCCCTTTTGGTCATTTCCCCCTTTGTTTTTGCCACCTCTTGTGTCTCGATCCTACCGAGACACAAGATGGTGGCCGCTCCGGACTGTTTGGAATGTTGACAGACACCCGAGAGCCAATCAGCTTTCCGCTCGCGAACTCGCGTAGCACGCTAGTGCGCGCCCCGGTGCGCCTACCGGGGCGCGCTTATAGATATATATATTTTTTTTAACCTAAATTACTCAAAATCCACTGGAGCACATATCTTGAGACATAGCAAAGGCACATCGGGCTACCAGTCCCAACAATTTTGCCAAGTTTGGTGGAAATCCATTCAGCCGTTCGGGCTAAAAGTGAGTCCAACCGCCCTATGGAAATTAACATGGGGAAAACACGTTTTGGGACCCCCCCTTTTATCTCGGCCCCCGCTTGACGAATCCCCCCCAAACTTTCAGGGAAGAAGGAGCGGAGCGGAGCTGGCCATTTTCTTGGAGAAATTCAGCCAATTCCGTCCATCAACGCCAAAGTTATTCCCAATAGAATGTTGCGGATTTCCTATGGACACTAGGTCCTAACTATAACAACCTACTGGCGACCGGTAAAATATATATATATATATATATATATATTACCTACTGGCGGTCGCCAGTAGGTATATATAGTTAGGATTTTTTCTCTATGGGTTTTTTGAAAATTCTATGTCTGAAAATTGGGGGGGGGTTCGTCCAGGGGGGGGCGAGAAAAAAGGGGGGTCCCAAAACGTGTTTTTAACATTGAGTTTTCCATAGGGCGGTTGGCCTCACTTTTAGCCCGAACGGCTGAATGGATTTGCACGAAACTTGGCAAAATTGTAGGGACTGGTAGCCCGATGTGCCTTTTGTAGGTCTCAATATATGTGCTACAGTGGATTTTGAGAAATTAACGTTTAAAAAAAGATATATATCTGTAACAGCGGACCAGGCAGCGTCCCAGGACGCGTACTTTTCGCGCAACGGAGCTTTGTGAAGCGAAGCTGATTGGTTCTCTGGCGTCTGTCAACATTCCAAAAAGTCCGTAGCGGCCGCCATCTTGTCTCTCGGTAGGATCGAGAGACAAGAGGAGGCCAAAACAAAGGGGGAAATAACCATAAGGGGGCATAGTAGATCCTCGCTGCCCCCCTAGGTTTGATGTGGAGGTTTTAAAAGGGCCCCGCGGGGCAAAAAAAATAATAATAATAATAATCGAACGGCTGAATGGATTTGCACGAAACTTGGCAAAATTGTAGGGACTGGTAGCCCGATGTGCCTTTGCTAGGTCTCAATATATGTGCTTCAGTGGATTTTGAGAAATTAACGTTCAAAAAAAGATATATATCTGTAACAGCGCACCGCTTCGCGTACTTTTCGCGTTACGGAGCTTTGCGAAGCGAAGCTGATTGGCTCTCCGGTGTCTGTAAACATTCCAAACAGTACGTAGCGGCCGCCATCTTGTCTCTCGGTAGGATCGAGAGACAAGAGGAGGCCAAAGCGAAGGGGCAAATGACCATAAGGGGGCATAGTAGATCCTCGCTGACCCCCTAGGTTTGATGTGGAGGTTTTAAAAGGGCCCCGCGGGGCAAAAAAAAATAATAATAATAATAATCGAACGGCTGAATGGATTTGCACGAAACTTGGTAAAATATTAGGGACTGGTAGCCCGATGTGCCTTTGCTAGGTCTCAATATATGTGCTTCAGTGCATTTTGAGAAATTAACGTTCAAAAACAAGATATATATCTGTAACAGCGCTCCGCTTCGCGGAGATAAAATTATATCTGTATTACCTAGCTGTTGCTAACACCAGTTAGCGACGGCTAGTAGGAGATAGCGACCATCTTGGGCCCCACTTTGCATGTGAGTGATATTTATCACTAATGACATGCAAAGTGGGCATGCCAAGATGTTAGCGACTGGAAACAGTCGCTAACATCGCTATCTCCTATTATCAACTTTTGGAAATATTCGAGATAAGCGCGAATATCTCCAAAAAGTAACAGCTGCCCTGAGCAGTTCTTAGCCATGTTATCCAATGGGAGGTGGATAACATGGCTAAGAGCATTAGCTCGGTAATGCATGAATATCGCTGAGTTTTCAGCGATATTAATGCATTGCGGTCGTTTTTTATCGTATTTGCGATAAACCTTGATAATAGCAAGGTTTATCTGCGATAATTTCTGACGGTAAAAAAATCTTTGCAATGCATCGTTAGGGATAAATATCGCTTAACTTTGGTAATATGCCCCAACGTCTGTTAACGTTCGATTCGAAGGAAATCAGGAAGTGTTGAAAAACATTGTCTGCGCCATCTTGTCTTTTTTCAAATGCCACACTTTTGTCGTACACGGCAGCCATTTTAGATGCCTTGACCAGACCAACTCTGTGCACGCTGTCGATCCTTAGCATGGCTCCCCACCCTCGCAAGCATCTCACCCAGGCAGTGGTCATCCCCGCTCTCTGTCTTATGCATGGGTAATAAACCTCCCCCCATCTGCGCTCCTCTTCCCTGAGAATCACACCATGTGCCCGCCCGACACCTCCCTTTCGCCCTATTCACTACCGCACCCTCTGACACTTCTTTTCCTCTGTGTCCGATTGTCCAGGCCGGTCCTAGGCTATCAGCTAGCCCTGCAGATGTAGTTTATGGCCACAGCTGTAAAGAATCACCCCTCTTCAAAGGAGTTATAGTAGATCAAGGCCCACACTCGATGAGATCCGTCACAGCAGAAGCGTTGCTATTATCTGAAAACCATCCTGTATTGTGATTGGGGAGGGGACCGAGCGTGAAGCGGAAGATTCCAGGGATGACTCTTTGTACATGAAAGTTTTTACAATTATGTGTCACATTAAAAATATATAGCACTCCGACAAAGTAGTAAGATTATAAAACTTTAATAATTTATAAATATATACAAGAAAACAAAAATAGTAATAACATATAAACATTTTTAAGGAAAAACAGCGAAGTAGCGGTCGGCTGTGCGAATAGTCCCAACGCAGCACAACGTCCAGATTTCCGGCGTGGGGCGTCGCGGGTGGTGGGTCATCAGTAGCAAACTGTTGTGCGAATAGTTCCAAGGCAGCAGAACGCGCCGAAATCTAGATGACACGAAAGTGATGTCTAGTAAGTTGCCACCCAGCAAATAACGGCGTGGGGCGTCGCGGGGGGTGGGTCATCAGTAGCAAACTGTTGTGCGAATAGTTCCAAGGCAGCAGAACGATGGCACCAAGGTGATGTCCAGTAAGTTGCCGCACTGGTTTTGGTATCCTACAATGCTGCTCCGAATAACGGCGTGGGGCGCCCCGGGGGAGGCGGCGTGAACGGGCCTCTCCAGGTGGAGTGTCATCTGTTGTAGTGGGGCGCCCCTTTACCGTTTCAGTTGCCATTCCGTCCGTTTTTGGTCCACTGTGTCAAAAGCCGCAATTCAGCTGAGTTGCGCCCACTCTTGCGGTGCAGCGATAGGCGGCTGTCACAGGACTCTCAAAATGGCGGCAGGCTCTTTCCTTTTTGGGCCTGGTCCACTGAAATGGCCCTGGGACACCTTGGAAATCGGACGCTTGTCTGCTAGGTCTTCGACCCCATTCTCGAAAGCGTCCCCTCCGCCTTGAGAATTCATCAAAAGTTTTGGGGGCCCCGACTCCTGCAGGCTTCTGGTGGGGAGCGGCTGCCATGATTGCTCGCGGAATGACCACGACGGAGCTACGAGATGGTGGTGCTCTCATGCTGACGCCAGTTTAGTCTGAAACATCCAGAAACAAGGTGGGGCTTTCATCGTTTGGGAAAAAAAAAAAAGTTTTCATCTAATGAAAAGTGTTGTTTTTAGGTCATATGATCAAGCCTTCCATCATTAGGAAACCAAAAGTAAAATGAACCAATGAAAAGTTTTATAAACAAGTCACATGACCTGTTATGCGGCATAGGGTATAAAATGCGTAGAAAATACGTTGGCACGTGAGGCGGCGTCAGTAGCGGACCGATGTGCGAATAGGCCGAAGGCAATACAACGCGCCAAGATCCGGATGGCACCGAGGTGGTGTCCAGCAAGTTGCAGCACTGGTGTGGCCATCCTACAATGCTGAAAGTCGGCGTGGGGCGCCCCGTTGGCCTGTGAGTTTGCGTCAGTAGCGGACCGATGTGCGAATAGGCCGAAGGCAGCACAACGCGCCAAGATCCGGATGGCACCGAGGTGGTGTCTAGTAAGTTGCCGCACTGGTGTGGCCATCCAACAATGCTGAAAGTCGGCGTGGGGCGCCCCGTTGGCCTGTGAGATGGCGTCAGTAGCGGACCGATGTGCGAATAGGCCGAGGGCAGCACAACGCGCCAAGATCCGGATGGCACCGAGGTGGTGTCTAGTAAGTTGTCGCACTTCTGTGGCCATCCTACAATGTTGAAAGTCGGCGTGGGGCGCCCCGTTGGCCTGTGAGATGGCGTCAGTAGCGGACCGATGTGCGAATGGGGCCAAAGGCAGCGCAACAATATTTTCTGACTGACACCACAAGGCGCTGAGATGCCAAGATCCGGATGGCACCGAGGTGATGTCTAAGTTGCGGACTGATGTGCGAATGGGGCCAAAGGCAGCGTAACAATATTTTTTGTATGGAAGATACCACTAGGCGTTGAGATGCCAAGATTCGGATGGCACCGAGGTGATGTCTAGCAAGTTGCTGTACTGGTGTGGTCATCCTACAATGCTGAAACTCGGTGTGGGTCGCCCCATTAGCCTGTGAGATGGCGTCAGTAGCGGACCGATGTGCGAATAGGCCGAAGGCAGCACAACGCGCCAAGATCCGGATGTCACCGTGGTGGTTTCATAGTTGAGAGGCACTTCATCTGCAGTGGGGCGCCGAGATCCGGATGGCACCGAGGTGATGTCTAGCAAGTTGCTGTACTGGTGTGGTCATTCTACAATGCTGAAAGTCGGCGTGGGGCGCCCCATTAGCCTGTGAGATGGCGTCAGTAGCGGACTGATGTGCGAATGGGGCCAAAGGCAGCGCAACAATATTTTCTGAAGAGAAGACACCAAAAGGTGCTGAGATTCCAAGATCCGGATGGCACCGAGGTGGTGTCTAGCAAGCTATGCAGTTGAGTTGTGTGCGCACTTGCGGCGAATAGGTCGAAGGCAGCATAACAATGTTTTTTGAATAGAAGACACCACAAGGCGTTGAGATTCGGTTACCACCGAGGTGATGTCTAGCAAGTTGCCGCACTGGTGTGGCCATCCTACAATACTGCTCCGAATAACGGCGTGGGGTGCCCGAAGGGGGGGGGAGCCGGCGTGAATGGGCCTTCCTAGGTGGAGGCTCGTCTGCTGTAGTGGGGCGCCCCTTTACCGTTTCAGTTGCCATTCAGCTGAGTTTCGGCTGCTCTTGATGCTACAGCGACAGGCGGCTGCAAGAGGACTCTCAAAATGGCGGCCTGTTCTTTGGATTTGGGCCTGGTCCACTAAAATGGCCCTGGGACACCTTAGAACTCGGACGCTCGATTTTTTTTTCCTTTCCTGTACATGCAAAAAAAGGTAAATGCCCGGTACGTTACACGCTTCATCTGCCACGATGAACTCTCCAGAGGAACCGAAAAAAAATATAGTTGTGGTAACTATACCATGCATCGTCATATGGAGAGGTGGCACCAATTAATTATAGTGCTGCATAAAAGAGAGATTTGGAGGAGAACCCCTGACCTGCTAGTACATTCATCAAAGAAGTGGCACTGAGAGCTTCAGAGGCAAGGGAAACGGTCCCAAATATTTAGAAGAACTTTGGAAAGATTAAAATGACATGTTTAGATTGTGGCAAATTAATTTCATGTGGACAGATGAGTGTTACTCTAATAAATACAGCATATGAACATCATCATAGTCGATGGTTGGTAGAGACATTTTGACTATATCCTGGACCTGCCCGTCCTCGCCCAAAATGGCGCCAGAATAAATGGGACTCGTAACTCCTTGTTGTGTACTGGTTGCAGAACCTTGAAATCTCGAGATACGTATGCAGTTTTGAAGCACATGGCGGGCGGGGACGAGAATTGATTGACTATTTCGACATCCCTATTGATATTAAGTTCTGATGTGTTATTGATTACTGTACTGTTGAAAGTTCGAATTAACGTCACCCATGGTACTTGCCCGCAAATGTATATCTAGATAATTTTATTGTAACTGGCCCTGTCGTATTTTAATTATAAAATGTACGTCCACCGATTCCGTAACTGTTAGACACCTTAGTTCTTGCAACCTAATGGCCCGCCCGTTACGTTCCTCTACAGTGTAAATGTCTATTCATCATATACGATTACAGTTTGCTCTGTGGCAGGCCCACGTGGTTATAGGCTCGTATTTGTATAATGACATTTTCACAATAAAGGTTTTTAAAAGAAAACATGGTAGTAGTATATACATTGGTAAAGTTTTTAATAATAGTGACTGTTTTAGAATCATTAAAAGGCAAGTGAAATAAAGCAGACCAATTACATGAAGGGTAAAAGGTATAATACGAAGGAACGCAGTAAAGATAAATGGTCAAGGGCTGTTGTGTTTTCTATTCCTGCAACATAAAGTGATCGATAAGAATCTCATATTCAGGCGTATCGGCGACTAAGACAGCAGGTCGACCCTCTTTTGCTCAACGGCTCCGTCATGGGACGAAGAAACGCTCTTTTTCTCGAAAAAAGAATATATTTTACTTGCAGGACAGTTGTAAAATTTCCGGGAAAGTACATTAGCCTGGAACATTATAACATATATTTAAGAAAAAATAATGTTCGGAAGTAATGAAAAGCGTAATTTTTAGGTGATATGACCAAGCCTTTCATCATTACAATAAGAAAAGTAAAATGAACCAATGAAAAGTTTTATTAACAAGTCACATGACTTGTTATGCTTACGTTACGCGCTGCGCGCCCCGGATGACTTCCGGATGCGCTAACGCGGCGCGTCATATGACGCATTACGCGACAACGCAGGTCCAGAATATAGTCAAAATGTCTCCACCAACCAGCGGTCGGAACACAACCCCTTTCAGCAGGCTAAATAGTTCTGTTAAATGGCAACAGAAGGGACAGGCAACAAGAACCATCAGTCAAAGAGGGGAGGGCTAGTTCTTCTCTACCGGGTTACATTGGGGCGCTACCGGAACTGATCGAATTGGTAGTCTACAGTGTTTCTGGATGTTTCAGACTGAAGCTGGGGTTAGCATGAGAGCAGCACCATTTCGTAGCTCCGTCGTGGTCATTCCGCAACCAATCATGGCAGCCGTTCTTTATCGTTATTTTGGGCGGGGTGGGTGGCGGAGCCGAGCTGTTTTGCAGCCATCATTGTGTGGAGTTCAGTTCATCTCACTAGTTTTGTATTTGTCATGAGGGGTTGTTCCTAATGTTTCTATTTTAGCGAGGTCAAAAAGAGATCCCATTAGTGGCCTACTGATTTTGCTCGATTCCTTTTCTTTTTTTTTACACAATTTTTCGTTATCTGCAAAGACTAAACAGAGTATTGCGACTCTGTGTTTGTTTGTAAATAGAGAATGAACCAAAGAGAACTAATTCTAAAACAGTAAATACTTGGATAACAATCAATCAAATGGAGAGAGAAGCAGGCACGACGGATTACAACGGGGGCAAACGCCTGCGTTAACTACCTTTCACTATCTGCAAAGAGAGAGTACTCCTAATAGAAATGAGGGGGGGGCACCATTCAAAGCAGATCAGTGTGCATAAACACGAAAATGTTTTCACTTACCACGTACTTGACATTCGACAGCTTATGATATTTGCTATTAAAAAACCATTGAAATTCACTGAAAAAACCATAGGTTATAGACCATATATAGTTAGGAATTAGCATTTACAAAACCTTGAAAATTCACTGAAAAAACCATAGGTTATAGACCATATATAGTTAGGAATTAGCATTTAAAAAACCTTATTTTACTCACACAAAACCATTGAAATTCCATATATAGTTAGTTGCACTAACTATATATCGCGCACCCGCAATCCACTGCTGATCATGTCACATATTACATCATTCATGACATGGTCAGTGACATCACTGATGACATCACTGATGACATCTCAAATGACATCACTGATGACATCACTGATGACATCTCATTTGACATCATTCTTGTGCTAATACGATAAACCTCTTCAGACTCTAATATAACCTTAGATACACTCAGTGTATACAGACACTCACACACTGCCACTCATCCATGGAGTTACTCACAAACCCAGTCAGTCATGCAAAGAAACAATCTCACCTCCATTTCTTCAACTATACAGTTAAACACACCTTACTTATTGAAACATATACTAACACATATTTACTCTCTTATACAATCCCTGATACAAGTTCACAATGATCGATACAACCACTCACTCATTCAGTGGCTCTCATGCACAGTTATTTATATATGCCAACTCTCACATGTACTGTGTTTTACATATGTACTTACTATGACATGTAGCATTGAGATATCCATTCACTCATCAATACACTCATGCACACAGTCAACTGCCCATGTAGCTGTTTCCACATGCACTCTTGAACTCATACACCTAGTGAATAAACTGCTCACACATCTATGCATAGAGTCACACACCTTCCAGCCACCCCCAAACAAACTCAATCTCCCATAGAAATACTTGGGCAACCAATTAATAACACATATAGCCTCTCGTATAGCTAATGATCAACACATGCAGCAGTTTACAGAACAACAGACATAATGATGCACAAATTAAGACAGTTTAGTCACTAACCCATGCATTCAGTGAGACACATTTAATCACTCACTCATACAGTCAGTCACGCACCTACTAAATCCTTCATCCAGACACTTATACATCCACTCATTCTTCAATATGTAAGACATATTTTAACTTTACAGAAACATACAGTCACTGGATGTTGTCATCAGTGATGTCATCAGTGATGTCATTTGAGATGTCATCAGTGATGTCATCAGTGATGTCACTGACCATGTCATGAATGATGTAATATGTGACATGATCAGCAGTGGATTGCGGGTGCGCGATATATAGTTAGTGCAACTAACTATATATGGAATTTCAATGGTTTTGTGTGAGTAAAATAAGGTTTTTTAAATGCTAATTCCTAACTATATATGGTCTATAACCTATGGTTTTTTCAGTGAATATATATATATATATATATACACACACATATATATATATACACATATATATACACATATATACATATATATATCTCCAACACCTTTTCCACAAAATATATATATAAATATATATACACATATATATATATATATATTTTGTCCAACTCCCTTTCACCAAGGGAATGAGTCAGCACTCACGGAACCGATTTTTTCCCAAATTCTTTATTCAAATTGTCAATACTCCAACACAAGCACAAAACCAACGCGTTTCGCAACAACAGTCGCTTGTTCACGGTCAATTAGCAATGTGTTTACTCCTCCTATATTTCGAGGAACCCGCCATGACTTGTGATCTCACTTTCTGTTGGTTAACAGGAAATGAGATGGGAAATGTAGTTTTTTTTCTTTCATTTCGTAGATCGTGATTATACAAATGGTGAGATTATTGAATACAAATTTAAACATTATTATGGGTGATTGATCTCTTTGTGTAATTCATCTATATTACTTCCATTTCTGTGAATATTTACATTTAAATTGATTAATTAAATAAAGGAAAAGTCGAGTTCCTGCCCTCCGGATACAACAGCAAGATCCTAATAAAGGGATGGCAAAGAGCAAACATGAAGAATCGAAGGGAGGTCTTAACATCCAAAAAAGAAAACAAAAAAATCGTGGAGGATGCAAATTCTGAAAGGGAAATAAGACTAATTCTCAACTACAGTAGGGAATCTAAACAGATCATAAATATCCTAAGAAAAAACGGGAAATTACTACACCTTGACCAGACAACTGGAAAATAATGGGTAAACACCCACTGGTCACATTCAGGAGAGCTAGGAATTTAAAGGACAGACTAATTCAAAGTCACTATAAAGACCACACGAAAAAGAAAAAAGGAATCCAATGGCTGAATACCAAAGGATTCATAAAGTGCCAACACTGTAAGGTTTGCCAGATTGCGATCAATACAAAGGAAGTGATGTTACCAAATAAAAAGATGTGGCAAATAAAACAATTGATCGATTGCATGAGTACACACGTAGTGTACGTAATTGAGTGCCCGTGTTCGCTCAAATATATTGGAAGCACCAAAAAGGAATTCAAAAAACGAATCCTGGAACACATAAGAGCGACTGTAAAGAAAGATCGGAGTAATGCAGTCGCGAAACATATGGAGATGGCACACAATAGTGATTGGAAACTACTTAAAACTTATGCACTTGAATGCATACTGCCACATGAAAGGGGAGGAGATCAGGAACGACAATTAAGATGCAGGGAATCCAGACAAATCCTGAATTTCCGAACAATGACCCCTTGGGGATTAAACCAGAGCAAAGAATTGTATGTACACTTATAAGATACAGATGGAGTATTGTGTCTGATTTAAAGTTGATCCTATGTCCAAAAGAGAGAAAGCAATATAGACAAACAAAAACATTTTTTTACAAAAAATTGTAGTGGAAGGACAATATAACAATGTAAAGTATAATGGTATGAGATATATGATGAATTCATGTCGAAAAGGTTAAATAACATGCTTAGTGGGAGATTGAAACAAATGTGAACATTTAAAAGTGATAAAAATATATTAATGGGATATTCAAAATAGATCAATAATTACCAATAGTTGATAGGATTATCATGGCAAAACGTGGGGGTATGCCCACTAGAGGGCTTTAATACAGATCCAATGTTTTTGAGATGTTTGCTAAGAGTACATGAATCTAATTCGCCCACCGGAGGGCAGGAACTCGACTTTTCCTTTATTTAATTAATCAATTTAAATGTAAATATTCACAAAAATGGAAGTAATATAGATGAATTACACAAAGAGATCAATCACCCATAATAATGTTTAAATTTGTATTCGATAATCTCACCATTTGTATAATCACGATCTACGAAATGAAAGAAAAAAAACTACATTTCCCATCTCATTTCCTGTTAACCAACCGGAAGTGAGATCACAAGTCATGGCGGGTTCCTCGAAATATAGGAGGAGTAAACACATTGCTAATTGACCGTGAACAAGCGACTGTTGTTGCGAAACGCGTTGGTTTTGTGCTTGTGTTGGAGTATTGACAATTTGAATAAAGAATTTGGGAAATAATCGGTTCTGTGAGTGCTGACTCATTCCCTTGGTGAAAGGGAGTTGGACAAAATAATTTGAAAGCGGGGCTCTGCTTAGGAGTTATGGCACCGGTGGAGAGAGCGCCAGAGGATTGTTAAACGGAGGCAAATCGGTGGATATATATATATATATATATATATATATATATATATATATATATATATATATATATATATATATATATATATATATATATATATATAAATATATTCACTGAAAAAACCATAGGTTATAGACCATATATAGTTAGGAATTAGCATTTACAAAACCTTGAAAATTCACTGAAAAAACCAGAGGTTATAGACCATATATAGTTAGGAATTAGCATTTACAAAACCTTGAAAATTCACTGCAAAAACCATAGGTTAGAGACCATATATAGTTAGCTGGACATTTTATTGACATAAAACCAATGAAATTCCATATATAGTTAGTTGCACTAACTATATATCGCGCACCCGCAATCCACTGCTGATGATGTCACATATTACATCATTCATGACATGGTCAGTGACATCACTGATGACATCACTGATGACATCTCAAATGACATCACTGATGACATCACTGATAACAACATCCAGTGATTTTTTGTTTCTATAAAGTTTAAATATGTCTTACATATTGAAGAATGAGTGGATGTGTAAGTGTCTGGACGAAGGATTTAGTAGGTGCATGACTGACTGTATTAGTGAGTGATTAAATGTGTCTCACTGAGTGCATGGGTTAGTGACTAAACTGTCTTAATTTGTGCATCATTATGTCTGTTGTTCTGTAAACTGCTGCATGTGTTGATCAGTAGCTATATGAGTAACTATATGGGTTATTGATTGATTGCCCAAGTATTTGTATGGGAGACTGAGTGTGTGTGTGGCTAGCTGGGAGGTGTGTGACTCTGTGCAGATCAATCTGTACTTGTATCAATGATTGTATAAGAAGGTAAGTATGTGTTAGTATATGTTTGAAAATGTAAGGTGCTCTATGTTTAACTGTATAGACAAGAAAATGGAAGTCTCATTGATTCTTTACAGGACTGACTAGGTGTGTGAGTAACTCCATGGATGAGTGGCAGACTGTGAGTGTCTGTATAGGTGTATGAGTGCATATGATAGTGTTGTAAAGATGAGTGATTGTATGTATGAATGATTGTATGGGTGAATGAGTGAAGGTGTGTGTAGACGTAGCAATCAGTGAGTGCATATGTAGTAACTAGTATTGGTGTGTCAATGGTTTCAAAAATTATACTCTTTTTAACACTGGGTGAAACAGAGGTTATATTAAAATGTGAGGAGATGCATTGTATTGTCACATGAATGATATCATCAGTGATGTGGTCATTGATGTCAAATGAGATGTCATCAGTGATGTCATCAGTGATGTCATTTGAGATGTCATCAGTGATGTCACTGACCATGTCATGAATGATGTAATATGTGACATCATCAGCAGTGGATTGCGGGTTCGCGATATATAGTTAGTGCAACTAACTATATATGGAATTTCATTGGTTTTATGTCAATAAAATGTCCAGCTAACTATATATGGTCTCTAACCTATGGTTTTTGCAGTGAATTTTCAAGGTTTTGTAAATGCTAATTCCTAACTATATATGGTCTATAACCTATGGTTTTTTCAGTGAATTTTCAAGGTTTTGTAAATGCTAATTCCTAACTATATATGGTCTATAACCTATGGTTTTTTCAGTGAATTTCAATGGTTTTTTAATAGCAAATATCATAAGCTGTCGAATGTCAAGTACGTGGTAAGTAAAAACATTTTTGTGTTTATGCACACTGATCTGCTTTGAATGCTGCCCCCCACCCCTCATTTCTATTAGGAGTACTCTGTCTTTGCAGATAGTGAAGGGTAGTTAACGCAGCCCTTTGCCCCCTTTGTAATCCGTCGTGCCTGCTTCTCTCTCCATTTGATTGATTGTTCTCTTTGGTTCATTCTCTATTTACAAACAAGCACAGAGTCGCAATACTCTGTTTAGTCTTTGCAGATAGCGAAAAATCGTGTAAAAAAACAAAAGGAATCGAACAAAATCAGTAGGCCACTAATGGGATCTCTTTTTGACCTCGCTAAAATAGAAACATTAGGAACAACCTGTTGAAAATAGCAATGCGTATGTACATAAGCGGCGTTCATTTGTGTTCACAGTACCCCTTGTTGATTGTTTCAATCGAGCATTGAATTGTTCGAAGTTGGTTCTCTTAAGGATCTTCTCTGCCTGCAAACGAGGAAGAATAGGAATATTCTCTCTCCCTTTGCAGATAGTGAAGGGTAGGTAACGCAAGCCTTTAACACGTCGTACCTATTTCATTCCTCATTGATTGATTGATTGTCCGAACATTGACTGTTTGGGAATTCGTTCTTTTTGGAGGTATTCCCTGTTTGCAAATAAACGTAGGAAAATCTTTGCAAGTAGTGAAAGGGTACGTAATGCGGACCTTTCTCCCCCATTGTAATCTGTCATGCCTATCTACTCCCCACTGATTGATGCACCTGTTTCACCCGGACCATTTACTAGAGATACGTCATCTGGCCCGACCAGAGAGCACCCCTAGTGAAAAGGACATATGCAATAATAACGAAGTGATCACTGTATCCTGTTAACAGAAACTTCAGCATGAAACAACCTGTAAAGAAAAGAATAGGAAAACGAAAATCAGTAGGCCACTGATGAACATGAACTTTTATTAAACAACGAACAAAGAAACGATAACATAACGTAATGATAAAACCTATTAATGTCCTAGAAACAAGAAAACGTTAAAATATGCCAGTGGTGAGAGACCAGAAAAACAGTAAGAGAAACCAAATCACCCCTCGCTGTCCCACCGCCTGCCACGCCAAAAAAATCGATAGACTAGGGAAAATGCAAGTCAGTAGAACATCCGCCCCCACTCTGGAAACTTCCAAGGTGGGGCAGGGTTGCGGCTACGCCCAGCCGGGAGCAGCCCATATAAGGCAGGTCCTGCTGCCACGCCTCGGCCAGGAGATCCTAACGTAGGGTGTAGCCGGAGGAGAGGCCGAGGCCAGCGGGACCCGGCCAGGGGATTGCCTTTACAACGCTGAACAGTTGCAGGGGGGGGGAATGTCTCCTCGACCCTCCCCTCTCTCTCCCAGTCCGGCCGCGGTGGCCCTTGAGAGTTGCAGGTACTCCCGCCACATGCTCTTCCGGTCCGGCCACCAACGGTCGGGGGGCCGAGGACGACGGGATCCGGCTGCAGCCGATAAACCAAGAAACCCGTTCATGGGGCCAGAGCCAGGGGCGTCCGGCTGACATCTACCGGAAGCCCGGCCCGAAGACGGACGGGACACTTCTTCTTTCATGAATAATGGCTGCGACAACACTGGGGGGGGATGTCTTGCACATGCCTCCGACCCCCCCCCCTCGTCCTCATCGCCTGGTCCGGCCATAACAAATCTCAAGCGAGACGCCGTGGGGTGCACTGGGAGGGAGAGACAGTGCGAACAGGCCTCTCCCGCCTCCCCAGGTGGAGGCTTCCCAGCTGCACCCCCAGCGCTCCAGGCACCCGGAAAAGGGTTCTTCCACTGTGGCCATGCTGCAACGTCTCGCCCGGCAGGGTGGAGCCCGTCCGCTCATTTGACCCCGCGATCGCCAGTAGCTACCGAACTCTCAAAATGGCGGTCGACCTGGCAAGAGCGGGCCCAGCATAAAGAAATGGCCCGGTCACTGCTTGACTCCACCACCGTAGTCCTCCACGACCTTGAAGATTCTAGAGGAGCCGTGGGAGTCTCCGACCCCCGATGGGGAATGACTGCCATGATCGCCCGTGGAGTGACAAAACTGTATCCGCGGGACGTCGGCGCTCCCATGCTGGCGCCAGCCTCACTTTGAATTACTAGAATCCTGCAGACCTCAGTTCCGGTGAAAGCACAGTGTGACCCGGTAGGAAAAATTGTTGCACCCCCTCCCCTTTTTCACTGATAGTTCAAACCACCGATCCTTTCCTTTGCCCTTTTAACGGAACTTTGGACTGCCTCCCCCTCTTTTACATTTTCTAGAGAAAACAAAACATTAACCACTACATTAGCATAGCAGTTGACACCAGAACCGTTTTCAAATTTAAAACCAACAACATCTTCAACAAAATCCTTTTTGTTTCTGCTGTGACCCTGCTACAGCACAGGCATTGTCCCCAGCAGTAATTCTGCGATGCCGGTAAGAATAGCTGTGGTGCCTACTGGACTCACTCACCCCCGCGGCGCCCCACGCCGTTATTTGCTGGGCGGCAACTTACTAGACATCACTTTCGTGCCATCTAGATTTCAGCGCGTTCTGCTGCCTTGGAACTATTCGCACAACAGACCGCTACTGACAAGAATATTTCATTATTGGTGCTGTCAATTTCAATAAATCTATTGGATAATTCAAAAGAAATTGCCACGGTCTCTTCGTTGTTTAAATGTTTTTACTGTTTTTGTTTTGTTGTATATATTTATATGTTATTAAAGTTTTATATTCCTACTACTTTGTTGGAGTGCTACATATTTTTAATGTGACACATAATTGTAAAACCTTTGATGTACCAAGAGTCATTCCTGGAATCTTCCGCTTCAGGCTCGGTCCCCTCCCCAATCACAATACAGGATGGTTTTCAGATAGTAGGAACACGTGTGGTGTGACGGATCTCATCTGGTGTGGGCCTTGATCTACTATAACTCCTTTGAAGAGGGGTGATTCTTTACAGCTGGGGCCATAAACTACATCTGCAGGGCTAGCTGATAGCCTGGACAATCGGACACAGAGGAAGAGGAGTGTCAGAGGGTGCGGTAGTGAATAGGGCGAAAGGGAGGTGTCGGGCGGGCACAGAGTTTGATTCTCAGGGAAGAGCAGCGCAGATGGGGGGAGGTTTATTGCCCATGCATAAGACAGAGAGCGGGGGTGACCAGTGCCTGGGGAAGATGCTTGCGAGGGTGAGGAGCCATGCTACGAATCGACAGCGTGCAGAGAGTGGGTCTGGTCAAGACATCTAAAATGGCTGCCGTGCACCACAAAAGTGTGGCATTTCAAAAAAGGCAAGATGGCGCAAACAATGTTTTTCAACACTTCCTCATTTCCTTCGAATCGAACGTTAACAGACGTTGGGGCATATTACCAAAGTTAAGCGATATTTATCGCTAATGATGCTTACCAACGAATTTTTTACCGCTAAGCATCGTCAGAAATTATCGAAGATAAACCTTGCTATTATCAAGGTTTATCGCAAATGCGATAATAAACGGCCGCAATGCATCAATATCGCTAAAAACTCAGCGATATTCATGCATTACCGAGCTAATGCTCTTAGCCATGTTATCCACCTCCCATTGGATAACATGGCTAAGAACTGCTCAGGGCAGGTGTTACTTTTTGGAGATATTCGCGCTTAGCGCGAATATCTCCAAAAGGAGATAGATATCTTGCATGTTGTAATGCAAGTTATTGTGGTATATGGAACTCATACCATAATCTCTCAGGAAAGCAGAAACTGATCCTTTTGGGACCGCCTAAAAAGGCCTAGGGGGTGAGGAGTACTCTACTTTGCCCCCTTTTCACGTTCCGAACCATTTTATTTTACTCTCTTCTGTAATTACACAAAATAGCAGCGATAAGATGCATCGGAGACACACAGGGGCATATTACCAACAACTTGCGAAAATTTTTGTCTCTAACTTGTTTAGAGACAAAAATTATCGCCGCACATCGGCGATTTTTATCGCAGATAAACCTTGCTATTAGCAAGGTTTATCGCAAATGCGATAAAAAACGGCCGCAATGCATGAATATCGCTGAAAAGTCAGCGATATTCATGCATTATCGAGCAAATGCTCTTAGCCATGTTATCCACCTCCCATTGGATAACATGGTGAAGAACTGCTCAGGGCAGGTGTTAGCTTTTGGAGATATTCGCGCTTAGCGCGAATATCTCCAAAAGTTGGTAATAGGAGATAGCGATGTTAGCGACTGTTTCCAGTCGCTAACATCTTGGCACGCCCACTTTGCATGTCATTAGTGATAAATATCACTGACATGCAAAGCGGGGCCCAAGATGGTCGCTATCTCCTATTAGCTGTCACTAACTGGTGTTAGCGACAGCTTGGTAATAGGGAGATAATTTTATCTCCGCTTTCTTGGCTTTTAAAGCCAAAAAAGCGGAGATAAACCCCCTTGATAATATGCCCCACAGTGAGAGAAAGGAGGCCGGAGATGAAGAAGAGATGTCAAATACACATTGGAGATAATATAGTGGCAGAAGGTAAGTAAATATGAGTAAACTTACCATGTAACATAAAAATGTTGCACTCTATACTATAAGTCTCATTTTATACTACAATCACTTCGCTACAACCTCATAAATTAAAAATAAAAATGAATAATGTCTCAAACAATTTTTGATTTCTAAATATAAATGTATTCTTCAGAATTTTCTACATTTGAAAGAACTAGTAACATGTCCTCATCAGCAATGTCCTCATGAAAAGTCTGCAATGATGATTCTTGTAACTCTATGGTCTCCAAACATTCGATAAATTCGCCATCAAGAGATTGATCAAAAAAATCATTCAAGTCATCTCCTCCTTGTGACAATATTTCATTATTGGTGCTGTCAATTTCAATCAATGTAGTGGAATCATTCAAGTCATCTCCTCCTTGTGACAATATTTCATTATTGGTGCTGTCCATTTCAATCAATCTAATGGAATCATACAAGTCATCTCCTCCTTGTGACAATATTTCATTATTGGTGCTCTCAATTTCAATCAATGTAGTGGAATCATTCAAGTCATCTCCTTGTGCCAATATTTCATTATTGGTGCTGTCCATTTCAATCAATCTAATGGAATCATACAAGTCATCTCCTCCTTGTGACAATATTTCATTATTGGTGCTCTCAATTTCAATCAATGTAGTGGACAATTCAAAAGAAATTGCCACGGTCTCTTCATTGTGAGCCATTTTATTTTGAAATTGCTTGCTGTAAATTGCAGAAAAAAATAATCACTTTCATTTATCGTTTTTAGTAATACATAATATAAAACTAACTTTATCAAGTATTTAGTATAACAGAAGGACTGCAAATAAATAACAGAAAACATTTTTCAAATTATCTTCAAGTGTACAACATAGTTCCCCTTACAAATTAACAACTCACCTTTTTAAAAGTAGGAGAAGTGTTAGTACTGTGTAAATCAAACACCAGAAATTCACCACCAAAAATTCCTCACAAATGTACCTCAGACAGTAGTATCACAAAATGGCTGTGGTTTCCTCTCATTTGAAATATATACATAACCAATTAACTTTCATCACACACAAATACAAAACCAAACTAACATTTTAATTGGTTCTAAATTTCAACACTTTCAAATGTGTTTTCCCCATGCAATTTTCCATAGGACATTTACATACGTCTACAGCCTGAATGGCTGAACGGAATTACACCAAACTTGGCAAAATGGTACATCAAACCTAAGAGGTCAGGAAGGATCTACTATGCCCCCTTATGGTCATTTCCCCCTTCGCTTTGGCCTCCTCTTGTCTCTCAATCCTACCGAGAGACAAGATGGCGGCCGCTACGGACTGTTTGGAATGTTGACAGACGCCGGAGAACCAATCAGCTTCGCAAAGCTCCGTAACGCGAAAAGTACGCGAAGCGGAGCGCTGTTACAGATATATATCTTTTTTTGAACGTTAATTTCTCCAAATCCACTGGAGCACATATATTGAGACCTAGCAAAGGCACATCGGGCTACCAGTCCCTAATATTTTGCCAAGTTTCGTGCAAATCCATTCAGCCGTTCGATTATTATTATTTTTTTTTTTTTTGCCCCGCGGGGCCCTTTTAAAACCTCCACATCAAACGTAGGGGGTCAGCGAGGATCTACTATTCCCCCTTATGGTCATTTGCCCCTTCGCTTTGGCCTCCTCTTGTCTCTCGATCCTACCGAGAGACAAGATGGCGGCCGCTACGGACTGTTTGGAATGTTGACAGACGCCGGAGAACCAATCAGCTTCTCTTCACAAAGCTCCGTTGCGCGAAAAGTACGCGTCCTGGAGCGCTGCCCGGTCCGCTGTTACAGATATATATCTTTTTTTAAACGTTAATTTCTCAAAATCCACTGTAGCACATATATTGAGACCTACAAAAGGCACATCGGGCTACCATTCCCTACAATTTTGCCAAGTTTCGTGCAAATCCATTCAGCCGTTCGGGCTAAAAGTGAGGCCAACCGCCCTATGGAAAACTCAATGTTAAAAACACGTTTTGGGACCCCCCTTTTTTCTCAGCCCCCCCTTGACGAACCCCCCCCAAATTTTCAAGGGCTGCTCAGAAACAAAATGTGCCATTTTCCTGAAAATTTCAGCCAATTCCGTCCACAAACGCCAAAGTTATTAGACATAGAATTTTCAAAAATCCCATAGAGAAAAAATCATAACTATATATACCTACTGGCGACCGCCAGTAGGTAATATATATATATATTCACTGAAAAAACCATAGGTTTCACACCAGTTATAGTTAGCTGGAAGTTTTACTTGCATAAAACCATTGAAATTCCCACGTTATAGTTAGTTGGACTCACTATAACTTGCGTGTGCAATGCACTGCTGATGACGTCACATATTACATCACTCATGACATGGTCAGTGACATCACTCATGACATCACTGATGACACCATCCAGTGAATGTGTGTCTTTCTGAAAAATAAATATTAGTGAGTAATGTTTAAATATTTAAATATATGTATTAATGTTTCACTTTGTGTATAAGTGGCTGCATAGGTTGGTGAGTAGCTACATGTGTAGGTATATGGGTTATTAGATGTTTTTCTTAGTATCAGTATGAGTGTCTGTATGGTTTGGTGGGGGTGTTACTTAGGACATAGATGCATGAATGACTGACTCTCTGTTTGTATGTGTTTTGAAGACAGCATATGTGCAGGACTGTATGGGTGGATGAGTGTGTGTATGTGTATGTTAGTGAGTGAATGACTGTCTCACTAGTGTCTTTATCAGTAACTACATATGTTTTAATCTAGTATATGTGAATATTGATGTATATAAGTGAGTATATGTGAGAGTAAGAGATTGTAAGAGTTCCTGTTTAAATAAGTATGTGTTTCTATAAGTGATTGTTTAAGAGAATAAATATGTGTAAATTTCCTTAGAAGTAAAATGATAGTGTGTGTATAGCTCTATATGCAAATAAATGGATGTTCAATAGTTTATTTGCATGTGTGAGTATGTGTGTGAGTAACGTTTACATGACTGTTCGTGTGTGACAGGATGTATAGGTGTATCACTACATATGATGAGTGACTATATGTATGAGTGAGTATATAGAACTGTTGGTGAATGAGTGGATGTGTATATAGATGGTGGAATTACTGAATTGGTTGTTGTAACTGTTATGGGTATCTCAATTGTTTTGAAAATTTTAGTTTCTATTTTTGAATATGTGTTTGAAAGGTTACATTACAGTGAAAGGAGGTCTGTCACTCTGTCACAAGGATGGTGTCATCAGCGATGTCATGAGTGATGTCACTGACCATGTCATGAGTGATGTAATATGTGACGTCATCAGCAGTGCATTGCACAAGCAAGTTATAGTGAGTCCAACTAACTATAACGTGGGAATTTCAATGGTTTTATGCGAGTAAAACTTCCAGCTAACTATAGCTGGTGTGAAACCTATGTTTTTTTCAGTGAAATTAATACATTTTTTAAATGCTAATTCCTAACTATAACTGGTGTGAAACCTATGGTTTTTTTCAGTGAATTTCAATGGTTTTTTAATAGCAAATCTCTATAGGTATAAAAAGTAAAAAATGTTATAACTAATTTTATATTGTATAATTATGTAATTTTTTTAATTTTGTTGCCCCGGGGCGCACGGGTGAGCGCAATATTACGGCGCGCCCCGGGGCATGTACCGGTGAGTGTCCCGTTAGCGCTATTCCCGCGAACGAAAACAACATCATGACGTATCGCGTAGCCGCGTGATGCGTCATATGACGCACTGCGTAAGCGCACCCGGAAGCACGCGTGCACATACGATCGCGCAACGTCCTGACGCGCTTACGCTACGCGCCCCCCCGGCGCGCCCCGGGCGCGTAGAGTAAGCGCGTCGGGTCATGTGATCTGAAAATAACACTTTTCATTGGGGCAGATCAGTTTTGGTTTCCAAATGATTAAAGCCCGGATCATGTGACTTGGAAATAACACTTTTCATTGGTCCAGAACAGTTTTGTTTTCCAAATGATGAAAGACCCCACCTTTTTTCCTTATTCTGACTTTGTCCTTTGACTGAGGAAGACCTGTTTCAACAACTTAGAGAAATATTTTGTACTTTAAAATGGATACAGTAGCAGCAGCAGCTGGAGCATCTGCACCACCACCACCACCACCAAGAGGACCACCACAACAATACATTGGTGGTCAAGAAGAGGAGGAGGAGGAAGAAGAAGAGGAGCAGGGGAGAAGATGGCTGCAAGAAGATAATACCCCATACCAGCCAAGGCCACACATTGTATGGGAGTTTTTTTCTATCCCAGAGGGCAAGAAAAAAGTCAATGCGGCCAAGGTGACTTGCCTAATCTGTGGAATGGAACTTTCAAGGGGGAACCCTAACAAGAAATATTCTTTTGGTAATAATACCATGATTAGACACATGATGCGCAAGCATCCAAACAACTATTCTAATGCAGAGATGAGGGAACTGGCGAGAAACCTCCCCCAATCTTCAATGACCACCCACAAAAGAAAACAACCAACTGAATCGGGACCAGAGACAACGGAGACGATGCCTTGCATTCAACCACGATTTGCGGATTTCCGAATTACATGTATATATTGTGGTAAGCTCATCTCCTTTGGTGAAAAGATCTGAAAGCTCGTCGTCCTTGCTGGTGACAACCACAATTGCCCCAAAAAACCCTAATTTTTTCCGTTTTTTGCTCCAGTTGAGCCATTTTCAATTCCCTTATTTTTGTTTCTCCCCATAAAAAATACAAAAAATATATAAAACTGTTCAGAAAAGCCAAAAAAAGTACAAAATGTTCAAAAAAACATTATAAAAAATATAAAACAACAAAAATAAGAAAAAAATTGTTCTTTTTAGAACTACCTCTAATTTATAAAAATAAACATATATTTTTAAAGAATCTCTGTCAATTTTTTTTCCTCAGGGTACCCGTACCGGGGCGCGCACCCAAAAAAAGAAAAAAGAAATTAATGAAGGAGTTTGCATGAGCGAAGAACACAAAGAGAGTAATGTTAAGAGAAAGAGAGCTAGAGGGAGAAACACAGAGGGATTGTTTATTACATAGTAAAAAACAGAGAAGGTGTAATAGGGTGAAAGTGAGAAAAGTAAAATTAATAAGGAAGCGAAATAAGGGAAGAGAGAGGAAGAAGACTAAAGTATAAATAGTGGGAGAATGTGAGTGGCTGTTAAAAGAAAAAGAAAGGACACTAATAAATGGGGAATGAAGGGTAGTGACGGAACCGGGATAAATGAACAACGGTGAGGGAGGGTGAAAAAAGAGCAGTGAGTGTAAGTAAAGAGGGGTGAAAGAGGGTGAAAAATTTAATTAGGATAAGACATGGGGAGTGACAAAGAGAAAGGACAGAGAGAGTAAAGGAAACAGTGCCTGAATAGGTCTGAGTGAAACAGCAAAGAAAGGTAAGTAATGCAGTGTGTGTGACTTATAGGGAGTCACTGGGTGTAGGTCGGGGTGTGGGTGTGTAAGGTGTGTCTGTGGGTGTGGGTGTGTGGGGTGTTTTGGTGTGGGTGGAGGTGAGGGTGTGTGAGATATGTGTGAGGGGTGTATGGGTGTGGGGGTATGTGTGTGGGATGTATGTGTGTGTATGGAATGTGTGTGTGTATGAGGAGTGTGTGTGGGTGTGTGTGTGTGTATGAGGTGTGTGTGTGGTGTGTGTGTGGGCTGTATGTCAGAGGTGTGTGTATGTGTTGGGAGGGGGATGAGGTGTGTGTGTGTAGGAGTGAAGTAAAAAATTAAGAAAAAGAGAATGAGTGAGGGAGCAAAGGAAGGGAACAGAGGGTAAGTGAACTAAATAATGGGGACTGAAAGAAGTTGAATGTGAGAGGGGAAATAGGGAAAGGGGAGTAAACATGGATAATAAGAATAAGTGAACAAAGCAGAGTAAGGAAACAGGAGTGAGGTTGCTTGAGAAATTATTAGTGAGGTTAAAGCAAAGGGTGATGACAAACTACATTTTGTTAGTCACACTTACCATATAATAAATGTAACTTTTATTACATTTTTTACTACACTTTGTATCTGTGAAAGAGAGAAGAAAAAATAAGTTATAATTAGTAAAATATCTATTTTAAAATAAAAGATACAAATGAAGAGGTTAAAAATCATAACAGTGTATTTAGAAATAAAGTAAGAGTGAAGGACACAGAAAGAGAAATAAAGTAAGGTAGAAGGACAAAAAGAGAGAAAAAGAAATAGAAGGAGAGCAAATTACTAAGAGTAAGGAATATAGATTCACTGACAGAGAGGAAGAGAAGAAGAAAGAAATGAACTGAAGGTAAGAAAGATACTAAAAGAATGTGAGTTAGCAAAACTAAATCAGGAAACAGGAGTAAGTAAAAAGATAATGATTGAGAGGGAAAGTAGTCTAATTAAGGATGCATTTAGAAGACTGAAGAATGGAAGATAACTGAGAGTAAGTGAAGAACAGTCATAGAGTGAAGGGATGAAGGGAGAGAGGATAATATAGAAGGATTGAGTGAAAAGGAGTGAGGAAGTTAGTAGACAGACAGACTAAGAGAAAAACTGACTGAAGTGGAGTACAATGAGTGAGGAAAGGAAATGAGTAAGGGAGCAAAAAAAGGAAAAGAGAGGAGAAGAGGACTAAAACAGTAGTACTGAGAGAAAATGATTCAGTGATAAAAGTAAAGAGAAGGACACTGAAAGATAGGAAATGAGGGATAGTAATGGAACCAGAGTAAAAGAAATGGGATGAAGAACAATGAGAGAGGAGCAGTGAAGTTGCTGTAAGAGAAATGATAGAAGGTAGATAAACACAACTGGACATAACACAAGGAGAGTGAGGGACTGAGGACAGAAGAGGTCAAAAGAAAGGAGCAAACAAAGATAAGCGAGGGAGAGTGGGTGATTTATAGTGATAGAGTGCGACAATACTGCTGAGTGAGTAAAGAGGAATTACTAAAAGGAGTAAAATACGGAAAAGGGAAGTAAAGCAGAGAGACTGAAAGCTGAAAAGTTATGCAAAGGAGAGAGGGGATGAAGACAGTTGAAATGAGAATGAGGGGTTGTGAAAGAAGTGGAGTAAAGGAACGGGGTTACAGAGAGTGAGAGAAAGACATTATAAGTGAGTAAAAAGAGCTGAAAGAGGATGGAAAAAGGAAAGTGAGTGTCAGACAATGGGAATAACATTTAATTTACACAATCCAAAGTATAGAATAACTTGTACAACATGTTACATAGTTTATTTTTGCTGTTCTCAGAATATATTGAATTTCACTTAAAACAGTGAGTTCAAATTACTCATCATATGACAGCGGGAAAAAAAACCACAATCTAAAAGATTGTGTTTTTTAAAAAAAACTTAGATACTGAGAAATGACAAATGTACACTAATCTTTGATTCACTTACTTTTCCTTTAGGCCAAATAGTATATCATGAAGGTCCTTTTCTCGTTGGAAAGTACTCTGCTGTTCACTAAAAAATCCATTTCATTGACTTTCTAGAAGAAAAGCTCCAAGAACATCTGAAATATTTTCATTATTTTCATATACTCCTTTTTTTCAGTCATGACTCTTTACTCATCCCTTTACTTTTCCTTTTGGCCAAATAGTGTCAGATGTATGAGTATATTTTCAAATTAATTCTAAGAAACTCTGAAATTACAGTTTTTCCGACGTTCTGAAAGAAAGGCTCATACAACATTTTCACAATATTTAAGTATTTGTAAAACCATCTCTGACTCACTCATGTTCATCATTTTTTATAATACTGATATCACTTACTATGAGATCCACTTACAGTACCTATATGACAAGTCAATTTTTTATATTACCTGGATCACTTTTACTCAGAATATATTTTTAAACTGCAAAATAACCTTTATTAACTGGTCCCGTCTTCATAGGCCAATTACCTTTACTTAAATTTTGGATCTAAACACACTGGGTATGAATTTTTTAAGTCAAAAGGCAAACGTTGTTTGAAAGTCAAATGAGTGTCATTACACTGGGTCCAACCTTTACGACTTTTTAAATAGCATGTGTAATGCCCTGATGTTGTTGAAGGACCGTCATGATAAATAATTGCTACAGTTGCAAACGTTCTTCCTGAAATTGATAACTGAGAAGCCACAAATTTTTTAATAGAAGTTGACAATTTACTTCCATCAGGTCTACATCGTTGGAACATTAAAATCACACATTTGCCATAAGTTTGTAAAAATAATGTGGACAGCATTGCAGACTTACATTGGGTACACACCATATTGTGATCAGCTGCTTTAACTAGATTATTAAAAGGCACTGATTTGCAGTCTGGTAAAGTCAAATATATAAATCTTTCAGTGTCTATTCTAGTACTACTTGATAAACTACAGTTGTCGCAGTCATGCTGCCATTGATATGAAAGGCTAAAAAGATTTTTTATATCTACACCTTCATCTTCCAAAACATCAAACATATACATTAAAAATTCCTGACAATCCTGCTGAATATTCTGTGAAAATTGATTTTGACCAGAACATATGTCTAGAAGATTTCTAATTTCCGAAACACTTTCTATTTTTGCTCTATCACTGCTACATTTCTCAAACACGGAATTCAATAAACAGCAGAATGTTTGATCCCGATTTTCAACAATCTGTTCTTGTAAATTTTGAAGAAAAAAAAACAACATTAAGCACTACATTAGCATAGCAGTTGACACCAGAACTGTTTTCAGACTGAAATCCAACAACATCTTCAACAGAATCCATTTTCTTTCTGCTTACAATTACAGTTTCATCTACTTTTTGTCTTTTTGCTACTACCTCACTACAATTATTCTCATTTCTTCTTTTTCGGCCTACCACACTTTTTTCAAACAGAGGATATTGAGGCAAATGTGGAGCATACTCTCTTCTTAACCTATTGTATTCTTTAACACAATCTAGATCAGCACAAATCTTTGTTTCATCACACTCAATCAAGTACAATACTGATAAAGTTCTGACTCGTGATAATGCCACATATGCCATACCCTCTTTAAACACAGAACTTCCAATGTTCACCAAAGCACTATCTACACTTAAACCTTGAGATTTATGAATTGTCACCGCATATGCCAAACAAACAGGAAACTGTTTTCGGCGTACATATAAGTCTTTCACAAGCAAAAACCTAGCTGAACAACTACAAATTTGTTCTATTTCGTCAATGCCATCAAATTTAATTTTTAAAATTTCAATTCCATCTCTATTTTTGTAATTCACAAAACCAACAACATGACCCATTGCTCCATTTACCAGACCTCTTTCAACATTTAAATTCCTTCTCAAAATAATACGACAATTTAAATACACATTCAGAGTCTTTTCAAAACCAGCAATTTTAGATATAGTCTTCTCTAATGAATCCAATTTTGATTTCAAATTTTCAGACAAAATAATTGTTGCTCCCATATGCTCTATTTTATCTATAGCTTCCAGTTTCACTATCTCTTCATTTTCTAACTTTAACATTTTGTTGTTGAACATGGAACATTCTTTCAGAGTAGGCATCAAACATATGCCAGATTTCTTCTCGTTAATTTTCTTAAAAATATTCTCTGGAAGAATGTTTTCATTTGGGTACAAATTTGAAATTAATCGTCATGTAAAGCTTCTTTTCCATGCTGACTTATTTTTCCGATTCCTACATCTTGTAGAATATTTTTATAATCTTCATCCTTTGCCTGCCGCATATTTTGGAGTAGTTCTGCATATTTGAAATTTAACCATATATTAACGTTTCCAATGCTTCCTAGGCACTTCCTGGTATCTTCAGGCGTGACCATTTTAAACACTGGTTGTCCTTTCACTGGAGTCAACTGCAGTAGATCTCCAAAAACAATAATGTGTTTTCCTCCGAATAACACATCATACTCTGTTCTAAGAATTTCTTGCATTCTCAAATGCACAAAAGCAAGCATTAGATTTGAGACCATGCTTACTTCATCAATGATAAGAAGTTTCATTTTCTTCAGGACTCTGGAAACTTCGGAACACGCATCTCCAGATAGCTTGTGGTATTGCAATTTGTTATAATGCTCCACTGGCAGCATCAGTAAACGATGTAAAGTAATCTCTTTAATATTATGTGCTGCCAGCCCAGTTGGAGCGGTAACAACACAAGACAGCGGTGATTCAGTCCTTTTCTGCAGATAAGTTGCAATTGCTTTAATCAGAAAACTTTTTCCAGTTCCCGCTTCTCCACTCACGTACAGTTGGACAGGCTTAAATGATGTACATGAGCACTCTTTCTTCTCATGACTGAATCCATGTTCAACCAGTTCTGTGACTTCGTCATATATCTGTTTCTGCTCAAGGTTTAATTGTTTCACCAAATCTTCTAAATTAATGACATCCTCTTGAGCTTGCTCCATAGCTCTTTCCACCTCATCCATGGCAGTGGCAGCTTCATTGTGGATAATTGGTCCTCCTAGTGGATCCTGAATCAATGAAGCAGAACTCTGACTGTCTTGAGAACTGTCTCTCGCAATCTCTGCAGCAATTGTTGCTTCTTGCTCTATTTCTTCATTCAACATTTGCAGATAATTTAGAAAAACAGGACATTCTATGGTATCCTTCGTTGCATTAAAAGAGTCTTCGTAACAGAGAAAATCTCCAAGTAGTTCCTCTTCTGTACGCCATGGTTTAAAGAGTTGCAAAAGAGCCAAATAGTAAAATTCTCTTTTGTCTGGATTTTCACAACTCAATTTTCGATGATTAATCAAATGGCCTTTTCTCTGCTTCACTAGACATCCTTCACATCCAATGACAGCATATATTCCATTATTGATATCTTCTCTGATGTTCCTCTTATAAATATATCTTTGCAGAACTTCATAGAGACAAGCGTTCTCAAGATAAGGACTTCTATTTGGATAGTATGTATCCAACATGTTTGTCTTCAAAATATCTGTACTTTCTGGTTCTTTCTCCGTCAAATACTCTATTTCCCGTACAGATTTCAAAACTCGGTTTCGTGTTGCAGCAAGACCTAGACTCACCCAAATGATGGTTCTAGATTTGGCATATAGACTTGCTGATGACAATCGATCGGAACATTCATATGCTCCAATTTCTCGATGTGACAACATCTTTAGACTGTAACTGTATAATTTCTTGCTTAGACTCTTTTCATGTGAAATGTCCTCCCACATTTACTTCACTTCTGTCTTTTCTTTTTTTGTGATGTAAGACGTCACATATCGAGCCACAGCAATAGAGTTGTCAGCAACGAACTGAATATCCATGTTAGCATTCCACATGGACAAAATCACTGGGTTGTAGTCATTGATGTACTTGGACTCTTCGTTTCTTTTTAAATTGTATGTATTTTTGGGTGATTTCCTCGTCACAGTATGTCACAGAGAAGACATCAAATTATTTACTCTTCCTTTAGAAATCACTGCTCGTGGAAAACCAAAACAACATTTTGTGTAGAACTTGTCCTTGTTTCCGAATTTTCGACGACAGAACTTTCCACAACGATGGGATTGAAAGCGTAAAACTTGTTGCCTTAAACTGTTTTCTTTAGTAGTTTTCGGAACAGCACATGTTGAATACTCTTCAATGAAGCTCATCACTGTCTCATCCGAATCTGTTCCAAATTTGGGTGCATCTTTAATCCACAACAACTTCTCCAAAAGAAATCCAAAACCTCTCCAAGGGGAGGATTTTTTTGTTGGTAATGAAAGACATCATAGCTTCAAATCTATGATTAAAATATCTGCATACATTCACTGGATCCAAAGAGCACAGTTTTCCAGGTGTTTTGAATTCTATATTTTGTTTATTTGCATTTGCCTCGCGTATAAATTGAAGAAAGTCGTCCCATGCATACTCGGCACAGCTAAGAGTGAGGAACCATGTAGGAGTTCCTAAGTTTCTTAGCATACATTTCAATTCCCCATGACGACGGTACCAATACTCGTTTGTACTACGCTGACATGCTATGAGATTGATTAGATGAGATTCCAAAATATTATCTTGCAGATTAACTTTCTCCATAAAGTCCCTCGCCGAAACATTTTGGAGATGTGGTCCACTTTTCAGTATATGGTTTACTGCATAAGAAAGCCCAGACAAGTCACTTTCATACAGTAGATGAAACAAATATGGGATGCATTGACGAAACCTTGGATCTTCAGCATATAATCTTAAAGGCCGGTATTCAGATGCTGGAATTTGAAGTGGACGATCGTCATATCGTCCACCTACACCTGTTGGAAATAGCTGTGAAAAACAACGAGCTTCCAAACTTTCTTCCCATACACTAATGGGACTTCCTTTTGCTGATTTCATTTGAAACAAGTCAATTGCATTCCCCATTAATTCTTTGAAATGCAAAGGATGAACAGTATAATGTTCATATATTTCTTCACTTCTAGACACATCAACTTTTTCAATTTGGCCAGCTGAACAATCACTGTCTTCATCTGCAGCTGTTGCCTCTGCTCCAACACATACATGTCTGTAGTACTCATTGTTTTTGACCAAATACAACGTTGCCTTTTTGACTTTCCTAACATCCACTAAATCTTGCCAGATTTTCTTACTCTTTGTCGGAACCCCATTAACTAGAATAACCAGAGGTTCCTCTTCCACTTTCTCTACACCAATTGTATCAATATTTTTCTTGAAATCTAGAGGCAAATAAACAACTCTTCCCTTTAATCCTCTCTGTAAATCTGAAGGAGGCAATTTCCCTATCTTAGGCTCCATGCGAACAATTGCCTGAAAAGGATGGACACATTGAATCAAAATACACTCATATGTATTTAAAACCATCAATTCAGGAGGAATGTCTACCAACTCAAGATTATTATGAACAGCTCTAGCAGGCAGTCTGTTTTGATTTAATTTATCATAACAATATTTACAAATACGCTGATCAGAACTCAAATCAAAAGAATTCTCCACCCACAAATAAGTTGCAAAATCCATCCACTCATAATTATTTATCTTTCACTTTTTACGTATAAATCAACTAATCTAGTTTGATGCTTATAATGCGTTCTTCGACAACACACACAAGTAAAATTCGGCCTTTCACTTGATTTCACGTTAAACCTGATAATTTCCTGGTCAAACTTTTCTGTAGTTGAAATCTGTACATTGTCTTCCACATTACCTTGAATTTCTGTGTCAATTTCTACACTGTCCTCTTTTTTGCTAAAATAAAAAACCTCGATTTCTTCACAAATCTTCTTCACATCTAATTCAGTTCCATGCAAAAGAGCACTGTTTAATTGTTTAAGCTTAAGTGCTGGACTTTTTTCATAATACAACCTTCTCACTAATTTCCTCATTTTGTTATGATGCACTGCTAACATCCTAAAACGATGAAAAACACTCTGACAGACTTTTCTAGAAAGACAAGCCAGTGAATGGCCTTGCAAACCTGTCTTTTCTCTCACTCTGCAAGGTTCTAAGTCTTGCAACATTTTCATTTTCTGTTTTAGAGTTTTCTTACTATATGTACGTAAGAAGTTACAAAACAAATCGATTGATTCCTGTCGCACACTACAAATACTACTACACTTCCAAGTGTACACTGGACCCTTAGTACGTCTCCCTAAAACTTCATCAGTTAACACCTCTTCTGGTTCTCTAGGCACAAGTTTCTCTTTTTCAATCGGACACCCGTCTTTCACCTCATATGCTCGACCACTGGTGTCAACTGCATGCACTAAATCATTCTCCTGAAAGTAACTCTCCTCATTAAAAAATGGCTCACAACTTGAACTGTGCATCCATTCTCCAGAAAAAACTTTACAAAAATTAGTCCGATTAATTACTCTTTTCCATCTACTGTTTGATTTGAAAACATCAATTGTCGTGTTAAGTGTCCTAATTCTATTGGTTATTAAAATAAATAATTTTTTCTTAACTTCAAAAGCATGATCAACAATCTTCTCTACACTTTTCTTTTTTTTATAAAAAGCAGATCTCTGTTTACCTTTTTTAATATTTTTTTAACAAATTTAAAACCACCCTATTGCGAAAAATTCGTTTACGAATGTCCCTAAATTGATTTTGCCTTCTATTCCTATACATATTATTGTCTCCTGCTGCAGTAGTAAAAATTTTTGGGAATCTCTCCTTCCTCTTCAAAATTGCTCTCTCTTTCTCTTTTTCTACATACTGTCCAACATTTTTTTTTTATCTACATTTGTTGTGTAAGAAAGACTTAGTTGTCTTACCAGGAGCTTTTTTCCTGTTTTTTGAAGTATTTGTTGTAGGAGACTGCTTTAATTCCGTTGCTGTTTTTGATTTTTTCCACTTACAATCTTTTCGTCTCCTTTCCCTTGAGGGCATTTTTTCTTATTTTTGAAATCTTGATTTAAATCTGTGCAAAACAAAAATAAAAATAAAAAAATCATTATAGACCACTATTACCAAACAACAAAACAATGACAATAAGCAAACAATATAAACACTATGATACTTCTACATATGACCTTATCTCTGTTTTTTTAAATATAATTCTAAAAAAATATTTCGGGCACATGAATTACTTTTACATTTTTAACAAGGATTAGATAGTATCTGCATGTTTAAAAAAATATATTTGCACATTTCACAATCATATCACCTGTGTTTCCTCAGATTAGTAAGCAGATTGTACACATGAGGTAAGGACTGTCCTGGGGAACATAGGTGGTGAGGCCGGTGTCTAAGAGTCCACTGGACTGCACTTCATGAAGCCTATCCCCCACTACACTCTTAGACACAGCCCTCACCTCCTTTCCACCTCTGGACAGGCCTCTCTTCCACTACACTCCTCAACACAGGCATCACCTCCTATGCACCCATGGACAATCCTCACCTTATCTGCAACGCAGAATAGACCTCAACTCATCTGCACCATTAGACAGGCCTCAGTTCATTTCCACCCCTGAACACGCCTCATCTCATCTCCACCCTGTTACCATCAATTATACTCAATGTATTGAGGCCTGTCAAAGGGCCACAGATTACATAATGTTTGTCTAAGGGTCAGAGGAGGTAAGTCCTCTCAATTGCACTCATGGACAAAGGCCTCAACTCCTTTGCGCCCCTGGACATGCCTCACCTCATCTGTACAATCCACTTCCTAATTTGAGGAAACACAGGTAACATACATTTCCTCTCTCTTGCAAACATTCCTACCAAGCATTACCATAAAAATGACACAAACCAGCAGCACACAAGCTCAGTCTGCTTCCTAATCTGAGGTAGCACAGGTGACATGATTGTGAAAGGTTCAAATATTTTTATGTAATCATGCACACACTATTTATTCCTTCTCAAAAATGTAAAAGCCATTCATTTGCCCCAAAATCGTTTTTTGAATAACATTTTAGAAACAGAGCACAGGTCCTATGTACAAGCATTCAACTTCACTACTGAAACCTCACTATTTCACAAAATAAAAATCCTCTATCTTGCAAATGTAGATACCAAGCATTATCAAAAAGTATGACACAAACCAACAACAAAAAAGATCAGAGCCTAATTTATGAGGCCCTGCATTAGTTTTCCGCTGGTGATGCGTCACTGTTTGTGACGCATCGGCAGCATGAAACATGTGCCTTGTTGCGCCATATTTAAAAAATGACACATCTAGGTAGATGCGTCACTTTTTAAACCCCTGCGCCACATTATACCTGCGTCAGGTATAATGTATGCAGAGGGGGCGTTCCCCCGTAAAAAACCTTGTAATAGTGACGCAGTGAAATCTATGAGATTTCACTGCGTCACTTTTAGGGCACTGTTATGTCAAAATCTTTTACCTGCATCACAGCAGGCGTAAGACTGACGCAAACCCTTTCACATGGGACTTTCCCCATTTGAAAAGACGCATTGCTGGAGTTGCGTCACTTTTGTGACACACTCCAGCAATGCGTCACTTTTGCGCTTACAGATACGTCAGAAATACTGACTTATCTGTAACTCCTTGCGACATGATGCATCATACATTAAATATGACGCATCATTGTTGTGGCAAGGAGTACACAGTGAAAACTGACGCATCGCTGTTTTCATAAAAAAGGCCCTCAGGGGCATATTATCAAGGGGGTTTATCTCCGCCTTTTTGGCTTTAAAAGCCAAGAAAGCGGAGATAAAATTATCTCTCTATTACCTAGCTGTCGCTAACGCCAGTTAGCGACAGCTAGTAGGAGATAACGACCATCTTGGGCCCCACTTTGCATGTCAGTGATATTTATCACTAATGATATGCAAAGTGGGCGTGCCAAGATGTTAGCGACTGGAAACAGTCGCTAACATCACTATCTACTATTACCAACTTTTGGAGATATTCGCGCTAAGCGCGAATATCTCCAAAAGCTAACACCTGCTCTGAGCAGTTCTTAGCCATGTTATCCAATGGGAGGTGGATAACATGGCTAAGAGCATTAGCTCGGTAATGCATGAATATCGCTGACCTTTCAGCGATATTCATGCATTGCGGCCGTTTTTTATCGCTTTTGCGATAATTATCTGCGATAAAAATCGCCGCAGCTTAGCGGTAACATTTTATCTCTAACCAAGCAATAGCGATAATTATCGCTATTGCTTGATAATATGCCCCTGAGTGAGGTAAAATAAGTGACATGATTGTGAAAGGTTCAAATATTTTTATGTAATCATGCACACACTATTTATTCCTTCTCAAAAATGTAAAACCATTGATTTGCCCCAAAATCGTTTTTTGAATAACATTTTAGAAACACAGCACAGGTCCTATGTACAAGCATTCCATTTCAGTACTGAAAACTCACTATTTTACAAAATACATTTCCTCTCTATTGCAAATAATCCTACCAGGCATTACCCAAAAAATGTTACAAACCAACAGCAAAGAAGCTCATTCTGCTTCCTAATCTGAGGTAACACAAGGGACATGATTGTGAAAGGTTCAAATATTTTTATGTAATCATGCACACACTATTTATTCCTTCTCAAAAATGTAAAACCATTGATTTGCCCCAAAATCGTTCTTTGAATAACATTTTAGAAACACAGCACAGGTCCTATGTACAAGCATTCCATTTCAGTACTGAAAACTCACTATTTTACAAAATACATTTCCTCTCTATTGCAAATAATCCTACCAGGCATTACCCAAAAAATGTTACAAACCAACAGCAAAGAAGCTCATTCTGCTTCCTAATCTGAGGTAACACAAGTGACATGATTGTGAAAGGTTCAAATATTTTTATGTAATCATGCACACACTATTTATTCCTTCTAAAAAATGTAAAACCATTGATTTACCCCAAAATCGTTTTTTGAATAACATTTTAGAAACACAGCGCAGGTCCTATGTACAAGCATTCCATTTCAGTTCTGAAAACTCACTATTTTACAAAATACATTTCCTCTCTATTGCAAATATTGATACCATGCATTTTCAAAAAGCATCACACAAACCAACAGCAAAGAAGCTCAATGTGCTTCTTAATCTGAACTCTCTATCTATATTGAATGAATCATAACTCACCTTTACAAATGCTTTGGGAGATTGAGAACAGTGTCAGATACACACACCAATATTTCTTTAGCAGAGCAAAAGGTATGTACTCCAGGCACTGCAACCATGAATGGCACAGAAAACCTCTAATTCTACACACATATTCCTCATGGTAACCAATCAAAACTCTTCCCTCTCTATTTTCGAACCAACACCCTTCCCCCCCCTCAGCCCTTTCTACCTGTTACCATAGCAACTCCCTCCTCACTGAGCTCTCAGGGTTAAACGTTTATTCTACAATGTTGCACATGAACTCAGCAAGGATGTTTGACCTATCAATAAACCAGCTTATCAGGTGCAATCTTTCCTTTTATGACTTTTTCTTGACCATTCAAATGACTTCTTTCACAGAACACAACCATGTACCCTAACTTTCACTTTTCAACTATTTGAATCCACCAATCATTGCTTGTGATTCAAGAGCACTGAAACTCCACAGGTTTTTTTTGCACACTCCTAGTGTTCCAACTGCCATTTCATTCCTACACTTCATCTGACTGCACTAGAACCTCCTCTCACCATGTACTCTGTCTGGATTATTGGACATAGCTACATTCACTGGGCTCAAACGTATGCAGCTATCAGAAATTTTCACAACCTTGATTTACCAAATGTGCACATAAAATGGATTGGCCAAAGAGGATTGAGATGTCATCAATTGATACCATTGGTGAAAACCTTTCACGATCTGTCACACCCATACCTTATAATTTTGCACTGTGGTGGAAATGACCTAGGCACTTTGACTGGGGTAGGTCTGGAAATGGTTTTAAAGGACACCTTTGGGCAATTGATGACACTTTTTCCACAAACTGCCTTGGTATATTCCAATATATGCCAAAGACAGAAATGGAAGTGGTCCAACCAATTTGTCCACAGATTGAGAAAGCAAGGAAACATGTGAATAAATCTGTTTCTGCTTACATGAGAGACTATGGAATGGGTTCAATATACAACAACTTGCGTTACAACATGCAAGATATCTACAGAGGAGATGGTGTGCACTTCTCAGATGAGGGGAATAGAATATTCCTCCTGAATTTAAGATTGTGCATTGGAACCTACTTGTAGGTACCTAAATCAGCCCCAGAGCCCAAAAGCTCTTTTCAGGGCTACCCTACATCTAATCACTCACAATGATTATTTTACTCTAACTTTTTTCACTAATTTTCACCAAAGTACGCTTCCCGGTGCGCGTACCGGGCGCTCTCCCCGCGAAAAATAAAAAAAATGGGTTTTTTTTGGGCCTATATGGGCCTCCTAAGCCCCCCTCAGAAAACCTAGGGGGTCAGGGGGTGCCTACCATGCCCCCTTATACCCATTACCAACGTTGTTTGTCCTCCATCCTGTGTCTCAAATCTACCGAAACACAAGATGGAGGACTCCCTTTGCGCTGCCGGTACGCGTACCTGGGCGTGCACCGGTGAGCGCTCCCAAATTTTTTTTAAAGCTAATTTACATAAAAACCTCTGTAGAGAAGTTCAACAAATATAGAATAGGCAATACTACATGCCAGTCCGTACCATTTTCCCAAATTTGGTGGAATTCCATTGAGCCATTTGGCCTGTAGCCCTGTCTAAATATCCTGAGGTAAATTACATGACAAAAACACATCTGAAGTGTTAGAATTTACAACCAATTAAAATGTTACTTTAATTTTCCACTATTATTTCCTGACATTTGAGGGGTTATGTACATTAATATATATAAAAAAGAGAGGGAAACACAGCTATTTTGACTACTACTTCCTGAAGTACATTTGAAAAGGATTTTCACTGTGAACTTCAACTGCTTTCACAAAGGTAAGTTGTTATTTTGGAAAGTGAAGTATGTTGTGCACTTTAGGTTAATTTGGGAAAACATTTTCTGATAGTTATATACTATCCCTCTGTAATAGTTATAGATTGAGATAGGCTTCTCTGTTATACTTATGGATTGACTTAGACTTCTCTTGTATAATTATGAATTTACTTAGGCTTCATCAAATACACTTTTTTATATTTCTACTTCCAGCCTGATACCATACACTGCCCAAAGATAACTTCACTGTTAACAAATCAAAACTACCTGTCTGAACTTAAACCCAACAGTGCCCTATCTCTACTGATATATTTATTTTTATGCAATTTACAGCAAGAAAATGGAAGGAGAACAGAATAAAATTAATATTTCTTTCGAAATTGTTATTGAAAACAACCCTGAAGAAAATATTGCTGAGAATGATGACTTTGACTTTATGGATGAGTCTCTGGACCATGAATTACTTGAGTGTGTGGAAGCAATAGAATCACAGAATGAAAATGAGGACTTTCCAGACAATATATTGTTAAAAGTTTTATTAAATTTTGAAAAAGAATCAGAAAAATAAATGTATATTTAATAATCAAACATTGTTCAAGACATTATTCATTTTTATATGTAATTCATGAAGTAGTACCAAAATGATTATAATATAAAGTGAGACTTATAGTATACTGTGCAACTTTTTTGTGTTACATAGTAATTTTCCTCATAGTTACTTCCTTTCTCCCACTTTATTATCTCCAATGTGTATTTGACATCTCTTTTTCATCTCCTGCCTCCATGTTGTTTCTGCTTTCCTGACAGACTATAGTATAGATTCCATATACCACAATAACTTTTGTAACAACATGCAAATTATCTACAGAGGACACAGTCTACATTGAATTTAAAACTCTGCATTGGTACCTGCATGCTGGTACTTATATCACCCACACAACACAACAACTCTATGCAGAGCTACCCTACCTCTAAGCACTTTAAATTATTATTTTACTGTTTCACTGGGTTTTCCCCATGTGTGTGGGGGGGGTGAGGTGTGTGTGGGGGATGTGTGGGGTGTGTCTGTGAGGTGTGTGTGTGTGTGTGGGGGGGTGAGGTATGTGTGTGGGTGTAGGTGTGTGGGGTGTGTGAGTGTGGGTGGGGGTGTGGGTGTGTAAGGTGTGTGTGTGGGTGTGGGTGTGTGGGGTGTTTGGGTGGAGGTGGAGGTGTGGGTGTGTGAGGTGTGTGTGGGGGTGTGTGGGTGTGGGGGGTATGTGTGTTGGATGTGTGTGTGTGGGGGGGATGTGTGGGTATGTCTGTGAGGTGTGTGTGTGTGTGGGGGGGGAGGTGTGTGCGTGGGATGTGTGGGGTGTGTCTGTGAGGTGTTTGTGTGAGTGTGTGGGGGGGTGAGGTGTGTGTGTGAGTGTGGGGGGGTGGGGTGTGTGGGTGTGGGTGTGGGTGTGGGTGTGGGTGTGGGTGTGGATGTGTAAGGTGTCGGTGTGGGTGTGTGGGGTGTTTGGGTGTGGGTGGAGGTGTGGGTGTGTGAGGTGTGTGTGGGGAGTGTGTGGGTGTGGGGGTGTAGGGTTATGTGTGTGGGGTGTGTGTGTGTGAGATGTGTGGGTGTGTGTGTGTGAGGAGTGTGTGTGTGGGTGTGTGTGTGGAGTGTGTGTGGGGTGTGTGTGTGTGGGAGTGTGTGGGATGTACTTGTAGGTACCTAAATCAGTCACAGAACCCAAAAGCTCTTTTCAGAGCTACCCTACCTCTGATCACTCAAAATGATTATTTTACACACATTTTTTTCACTATTTTTCCCCAAAGTACGCTCCCCGGTACGCTCCCCGGTGCGCTCCCCTGTGCGCGTTCCGGGCGCTCCCCCCGCGAAAATCTAAAAAAATTTTTAAAAAATGTTGTCCCGTGGGAACTTTTTATGGCCCCCACATCAAACCTAGGGGATCAGGGGGGTCTACCCTGCCCCCTTCTGGTTATTTCCCCCTTTGTTTTTGCCACCTCTTGTGTCTCGATCCTACCGAGACACAAGATGGTGGCCGCTCCGGACTGTTTCGAATGTTTACAGACACCCGAAAGCCAATCAGCTTTCCGTGCGAGAACTCGTAGTGCGCTCCAGGAGCGCTCCCCGGTGTGCATACCGGGGCGCGGCTATAGATATATATATTTTTTTAAACCTAAATTACTCAAAATCCACTGGAGCACATATCTTGAGACATAGCAAAGGCACATCGGGCTACCAGTCCCTACAATTTTGCCAAGTTTGGTGAAAATCCATTCAGCCTTTCGAGCTAAAAGTGAGTCCAACCGCCCTATGGAAATTAACATGGGGAAAACACGTTTTGGGACCCCCCTTTTATCTCGGCCCCCGATTGATGAATCCCCCCCCCAAACTTGCAGGGAAGGAGCGGAGAGCCGCGAGGCAAATTTGAGTAAAATTTCAGGCAGATTCCTCAACCGGCGCCAAAGTTATTCCGAATAGAATGTTGCGATTTCCCTATGGAAAACAATCCTAACTATAACTACCTACTGGCGACCAGTAGGTAATATATATATATTCACAGAAAAAACCATAGGTTTCACACCAGTTATAGTTAGCTAAACATTTTACTCATACAAAACCATTGAAATTCCCACGTTAGAGTTAGTTGGACTCACTATAACTCGCTCACCCGCAATCCACTGTTGATGATGTCACATATTACATCATTCATGACATGGTCAGTGACATCACTGATGACATCACTGATGACATCTCAAATGACATCACTGATAACATCACTGATGGCATCTCAAATGACATCACTGATGACATCTCAATTGACATCACTGATGACATCACTGATGACATCATCCAGTGTCTGTGTGTTTCTTTAAAGTTCAAATATTTGTTTTACATATTGAAGAGTGAGTGTATGTATGAGTGTCTGGATGAAGGATTTAGTAGGTGCATGGCTGACTGTATGAGTGAGTGATTAAATGTGTCTTAGTGAATGCATGGGTTAGTGACTAAACTGTCTGAATGTGTACATCATTATGTTTGTTGTTGTGTAAGCTGCTGCATGTGAGAGTTGTCATATATACATGACTATATATAACAGCCTTTGATTGCATAAGTGACTGTATCTATCAATATGTACTTGTATCAGTGATTGTAAAAGACAGTAAGTATGTGTTAGTCTATGTTTAAAGAAGCAAGGTTTTGTGTGTATAACTGTATAGTTGTGGAAATGGGAGTGTGATTGATTCTTTACATGACTGACTAGGTGTATGAGTAACTCCATGGATGAGTGGCAGTGTGTGAGTCTCTGTATAGGTGTATGAGTGCATATGTTGGTCTTGTATTGATGAGTGACTGTATGTATGAAAGATTGTATGGGTGAATGAGTGGATGTGTGTGTAGACCTAGAAATCAGTGAGTGCGTATGTGGTAAGTGGTTTTACTGTGTCAATGGTTTCAGGAATGGTAGTTTGTATTTAACACTAGGTGTATTATGTGTTAGATTAGAGTGTGAGGAGGTGTATTGTATTATCACATGGATGATGTCATCAGTGATGTCATCAGTGATGTCATTTGAGATGTCATCAGTGATGTCATCAGTGATGTCATTTGAGATGTCATCAGTGATGTCATCAGTGATGTCACTAACCATGTCATGAATGATGTAATATGTGACATCATCAGCAGTGCATTGCGGGCGCGCGAGTTATAGTGAGTCCAACTAACTATAACGTGGGAATTCCAATGATTTTGTGTCAGTAAAATTTCCAGCTAACTATAACTGGTGTCAAACCTATGGTTTTTTCAGTGAATTTAATAGGTTTTTTAAATGCTAATTCCTAACTATAACTGGTGTGAAACCTATGGTTTTTTCAGTGAATTTCATAGGTTTTTTAATAGCTAATTTCCATAGCTATGAAATATATTATTTTTTATAATGAATCCTATATTGTATATTTATGTAATACTATTTTTTATGTATATTGTTCATGTTTTTTTGGGGGGTTTTTTTGCCCTAGAGCGCTCCCGATGCTCGTACCGGTGAGCGCACCGGTAAGCGCCATCTTGCGGCGCGCGCCGGTGCGCGTACCGGTGAGCGTCCTGTTAGCGCTATTTCCGCGAACGAAAATATCATCGTGACGTATCGCGTGATGCGTCTTATGACGCACGGCGTGACCGCCCCCGGGCGCGCCCCGACGCGCTTACGCTACGCGCCCCAGGGCGCGTCCCCGTGCGCGTCCCCGGGCGCATAGCGTAAGCGCCTCGGGTCATGTGACCTGAAAATAACACTTTTCATTGGTTCAGAACAGTTTTGTTTTCCAAATGATGAAAGCCCCCACCTTTTTTCCTCATTTTCACTTTGTTCTTTGAGTGAGGAAGATCTGTTTCTATTCATTGAGAAATGGCTACAGTAGCAACAGCAGCAGGAGCATCTGGCACCATCACCACCACCACCACAACCACAAGGACCACCACAACACCACATTGGTGGTGAAGAAGAAGAGGAGGAGGAGGAGAAGGAGGAGGAGAGGCAGTTCCTGCCTGAAGATAATACCCCCTATAAACCTAAGGAGCACTTTGTGTGGGAGTTTTTTAAAATCCCAAAGGACCAAAAGAAAGTCAATGCGCCAAAGGTGACATATCTCATCTGTAGCACTGTACTTTCCAGGGGGAACCCTGCCAAAAAATATTCATTTGGGAACCATACAATGCTTCGCCACATGCAACGCAGGCACCCTAACAACGATTCTGCGGCAGAGGTCAGAGAACTGACCAGAAACCCTCCCCAATCTTCTCCGAGCACCTCCAAAAGCAAACAACCCACTCCATTGGGTCCAGAGACAAGGGAGATGGTCCCAAACATCCAACGCCAGTTTGGAGATGACAAAATAGTTTGTATATTTTGCGGGACTACAATTTCCTATGGTGAGCAAAGCATCAAACTCATCAACCGTGCTTGAGACAACCACAACTGAAGAAAGAAACCTTAATTTTTTTCTGATTTTTTTTGCTCCAGTTGAGCCGTTTACAATTCCCTGTTTTTTGTTTGTCCCCATAAAAACTACAAAAAAATATAAAATTGTTCATAAGAGCCGAAAAAAGTAAAAAATGTTCAAAAAAACAATAAAAAAAATATAAAACAACAAAAAGAATTAAAAAACAGTTCTTTTTAGAACTACCTCAAATTTATAAAAAATGCTACATTTTTTAAAAACTCTGTCATTCTTTTTTCTCCACAATACGCTCCCCGGTACGCTCCCCGGTGCGCGTACCAGGCACTTCCCCGCGTAAATCGAAAAAAATAAATACATTTTGGGCCCCGCGGGGCCCTTTTATGGGCCCACATCAAACCTAGGGGGACAGGGGGGTCTACCCTGCCCCCTTTTGGTAATTTCCCCCTTTGTTTTTGCCACCTCTTGTGTCTCGATCCTATCGAGACACAAGATGGCGGCCGCTCCGGACTGTTTGGAATGTTGACAGACACCCGAGAGCCAATCAGCTTTCCGCTCGCGAACTCGCGTAGCGCGCTAGTGCGCGCCCCGGTCGTGTACCGGGGCGCGCTTATAGATATATATATTTTTTTTAACCTAAATTACTCAAAATCCAGTGGAGCACATATCTTGAGACATAGCAAAGGCACATCGGGCTACCAGTCCCTACATTTTTGCCACGTTTGGTGGAAATCCATTCAGACGTTTGGGCTAAAAGTGAGTCCAACCGCCCTATGGAAATTAACATGGGGAAAACATGTTTTGAGACCCCCCTTTTATCTCGGCCCCCGCTTGACGAACAGTACCACAAAGGGTACATGTTACTTTAGGGGCATTTACCTCTTTGAGTCCCTCATGAAAAGTAAAAAACTTCAAAATAAAAGAAGATTTCCCCTTCTTGGCTTGCTGCCGATATTCTATGTGGAAGTCAGAAGAAGAAGATGTTGTTT
Source organism: Lissotriton helveticus (assembly GCF_964261635.1). Taxonomy (NCBI): domain Eukaryota; kingdom Metazoa; phylum Chordata; class Amphibia; order Caudata; family Salamandridae; genus Lissotriton; species Lissotriton helveticus. The sequence continues at coordinate 820,742,395 of NC_136057.1, forward strand.
CCTGTCTTTCTGCCATCCTGTTGTTTTTTCTGCTACCAGCTCCAAAAAGGGTCCTTCTTCCAGGAGAATAAAGCAAATAGTGAGGGAAATGGGTGGGGTTTTTGAAGATTCTAGATCTGAAACTACTATGAACCAATGAAAAATGTTTTTTTTGAGTCACATGACTTGACGTGCGCGCTCGGGCGCGCACGTCGCTCCAAAATGGCGTTTTGCCCGATTTACATAAAAGTTTCAAAAGGAGGCAAGGTAGACACTCCCTGACCCCCTATAGCTTCTCAGGGGTCTCTAAAGAACCCCGAAGGGCAAAAAACCCCTTTTTTTAAATTAAATTGCGAAGTGCGTGACTGGGTGCGCGCACCCTGCAAATTTTTCAAGAAAAAAAAAGTTTTTTTGCCTGTCGGAGTTGTTTAGGGACACTCAGAGAAACTCGAGATTCTTCTGGGACCCCATGAGAAACTCTAGGGGGTCAGGGAGTGTCTACCTTGCCTCCTTTTCACGTTTCAAAACTTTTATGTAAATCGGGAAAAACGCCATTTTAAAGCGACGTGCGCGACCGGGTGCGCGCACCCCGCTATTTTTCAACAAAAAAAAGGGTTTTTGGGCCCGTCGAGATTCTTCTGGGACCCACTGAGAAACTCTAGGGGGGCAACTTTCCTGAGAATTTTCTGAAATGGCTGCAAGACAGGATTCATCTTCTGATTCTGGGGAAGATTATCGGCTACCTCACAGAAAAGGGAAGGAATCTTTCAGATGGAAATTTTTTAGTTTTCCTGAAGGACTAAAAAAAGTGAATGCCCCGAAAGTCACTTGCACTATATGTGGCACTGTTCTATCAAGAGGAAATCCTTCAAAAAAGTACTCCTTTTCAATACATACAATGATAAGGCATGTAAGACAAGTGCACCCTGTGCAATTTGCACAGGCATCAACAAGAGCTCTGGCCACACAAATACCACCAGCTGTGTCCAGCACATCATCTGGAGGACCACCTGCATCTCCATCCACTGCAGAGATGGACTTAAGACCATTCTTGTCAAAAGTCCACATGAGATGCAACAAATGTTTTGAAATTATTGTGTACGGGGAGCAGAGCCTCACTCTGATCGAGCGGAGAATTAATGAACAACGATGCTCCCAGAGAAGATGATTTTTTTCTTAGTTTGCATTTATTTTGTTCCTGTTGAACAGTTTTGCAGTTGAAGATTTCTGTTCCTGTTTGAAAAATCAAAAAAAATATAAAACTTTCAAAAAATAAAAAAATATATAAAACAACAAAACAAAAAAAAAGTTATTTTCAGAACTAACTCCTTTTTCCAAAAAGAGCTTTATTTCCCACAAGGACCCCCAAGGCAAAACAAAAAAATATATTTTTTTTTAGGAAAATCATGGGACGCAATTTTTTGATTTTTTTTTTTTCGCCTTGGGGGTCCCTGTGGGACCCCCTGAGCAGGCCTAGGGGGTCAGGGTGCTTCTACCCTGCCCCCGTTTTGAGTTCTACACTTTTTTTTCTGCTTTCTTGTGCCTCAGTCTACTGAGGCACAAGATGGTTGCCATCAATTTCTGTTTTGGAGTGTTGACAGACAGTGGCAGCCAATCAGCATGAAGCTCGTGCACGGCAAGGTGTGGCACGGTGCGCGCACGGTGCGCGCTTATAGATATATATGTGTTTTGAAGTTAATTTTCGAAAAAACCACTGGAGCAATTTTCACCAAATATAGCAAAGGCACATCTGTGTACCAGTCCGTACAATTTTGCAAAGTTTGGCGTAATTCTGTTCAGCGGTTCGGGCTGTAGACGTGTCAGAACGTCCTATGGAAATTAACATGGGGAAAACACATTTTGGGACCCCCCTTTCTTCTCAGCCCCCACTTCATGAATCCCTCCAAACTTTCAGGGAAGGAGCGGAGCGGAGCTGGCCAACATTTTGGAAAACTAAACGCAAATTCCTCAACCGGCGCCAGAGTTATTCCCAATAGAATGTTGCAGATTTCCTATGGTAGCTAGGTCCTAACTATAACTACCTACTGGCGACCGCCAGTAGGTAATATATATATATATATATATATATATATATATATATATATATATATATATATATATATATATATATATATATCTGAAACAGTTCTCCCATGCAAAGGAAACGTGCGACGACACTCAAGGAGTTGCTGTGCTTCAAAAAGTATTTTATTCGGCAGCAAAACAAACAACGCATTTCACCTCACGGCTTGTTCACGAACAAGCCGTGAGGTGAAACGCGTTGTTTGTTTTGCTGCCGAATAAAATATTTTTTGAAGCACAGCAACTCCTTGAGTGTCGTCGCACGTTTCCTTTGCATGGGAGAACTGTTTCAGATATAATTGGGCCGCCGGGACCCCAACGACGACCCACTCGCGAGCAGGTACTGGCCGAATACCGGAATTGTGTGTTTTGCAATATATATATATATATATACATATGTAGGAGGGGGTAAACCACCGGTCCGGACTACGAACAGGCACACACTCCCAAAAAATCGAGGTAAGCAGGCTCAACAATGCATGATAGAATTTATTCTTCCTTAGATAATGCAGACAAGTGTCCGCCCCAGACACGTTTCAAATCGATCACCTCCGCAATCTTCTTCACTCAATGCGCTGATGCCGGACCACCAGTGTATCCAATCAACAACTTGATAGGTCATAGTGAAGGGTAGACATAAAAACAATACTCTGAAAGGAGCGCAGAATTGGGAAAGAGTCCTTCTTAAAAATACAATCTAATTCAGTTGGATCTTTTCACTGTTCACAATGTTCAGGATAATCATTAAAACCAAAATAGTACTTGTGAATAAAAATTGATTGAATCAAAATGTAGCTTATTAGTTCCATATAAAAGCATATAAATAGGGCTCTAATACCAACAATTAAGTGTTTCTTTTAGAAGATGTTAATACTGGGCATATTTCTTGAGGTTAAAATGATGGCAAGTGCCAAAACACACAAGTTTATCAATACCTAGATACACATATTCACATTGAAATACAGTACTTAACCCTGAACAGTATTAAAACACTGCTAATAAATAGGCTACATAAAATACATGAGAATGCATTAGAAATGTATAATCATAAACAAGAGGCTCCAGGTGCTTGGTAAGACTAACATAGACGCTCCTTGTAACAACATGTGCAAAGATTGTGTGATAAAGTGCTAAAAAAATCCCAAAGTGATTGTTCAAAAAAACACACAAATAAGAAAAAGGAGTAGTGCAAATATAGGCAATTGCTAATTATTTCATACTTTGCCAATAAAATAATAATGCTTGAATTGCTGTGAAGCTCAAAAATACAGAACAATGATTTGTCAGTGCAGGTAGCTAACATCACTCTGTTGCACTAGTACCCATTGAAGCAGTTTAAAAAACTAGTAAAGTTCAATGACTCTTGCAGTGAAAGGATGGTATAGAGCAAAATAGTGTCATAAGTTGTTAGAAGTGCCTTCCTTGTCTGATATTTACAAGAAATTGTGAAGGTCCTCACTGGTATTAAGGCCGTTGGGCATTCTAGTGTCCATACTTAAAATGAATAAAGATTCTAGCTGACGCCACTGTCTCTCCCTGTTGCCCCTCGAATTAACGGGCGGACTGCTCCGATAACAAAATATTTCAAGTCAGACTCTGTTGAGGTGAATTGGTTTAAAGTGTCAGGCAACTGGATACTTTGGATCTGAGTTGACAATGGCACACAGATGTTGCAATATTCGATTAAACACAGGTAATTTCGTGCTTCCTATGTACTTGAGATGGCATGTGCATTCAAGCACGTACACTGCATATTCCGCCCGACATGTGTAGTGTACTTTGATTGGAATGTCACAAAGCTGTCAGATGCTCGGATACATTAATACCAAACACCTGACAAGAAGAACAGTTAAAAAAAACGTAGATAACCGTTTTGATGGTGAGTTCAGGACTGGATTTCACCAGGGCATCCCTCGTCGATGGCGCCCTTCTAAATGTGATGGCTGCGAGATCAGGTAACAAAAATTGCAAAGTCAGATCAGTTAAGACAATAGGCCAGTGCATGTACACTTTTTTCGAATGATCTTATCTTGCTTGCAAAAAGTAGTGATGAGTCTGATGGGTTGTTTCTCGGACAAGGTGCTCTCACTTCTGGATTCAGCTACCTGTTATTTTCTAGTTACTAATCATAACTCACTGGAGCGGGAGTTGGCCTTAACCAAGGCCAACTGTAAATTTGACAGTTGATACCCTCAGGATGGAAAGCGGTTCAATGCCTCATTTTGACAATGCATCAAGTCAGATTCACAACTACAAATGCGTTGTAACCGCAAAAATTCACCATACGGTATGCTGTGAATAACATGGGGTGGATGGGCACTGGTGGCGTGTAACATAGAATTACAGCAGTGGCCTTCCCATGGAGTTTGGTCTTAATCTTGTCCTCCTGAATGTACACTTACACATCTCTTAACTCTACCCTTAGATATATATATATATATATATTCACTGAAAAAACCATAGGTTATAGACCATATATAGTTAGGAATTAGCATTTAAGAAACCTTTTTTTTACTCACACAAAACCATTGAAATTCCATATATAGTTAGTTGCACTAACTATATATCGCGCACCCGCAATCCACTGCTGATGATGTCACATATTACATCATTCATGACATGGTCAGTGACATCACTGATGACATCACTGATGACATCTCAAATGACATCACTGATGACATCACTGATGACATCATCCATTGACTGTGTGTTTCTGTAAAGTTTAAATATGTTTTACATATTGAAAAATGAGTAGATGTAGAAGTGCCTAAATAAAAGATTTAGTAGATGCGTGACTGACTTTATGAATGAGTAAGTGATTAAATGTGTCTCACTGAGTGCATGGGTTAGTGACTAAACTGTCTTAATTTGTGCATCATTATGTCTGTTGTTCTGTAAAGTGCTGCATGTGTTGATCAGTAGCTATATGAGTAACTATATGGGTTATTGATTGATTGTCCAAGTATTTGTATGGGAGACTGAGTGTGTGTGTGGCTGGCTGGGAGATGTCTGACTCTGTGCAGATCAATGTGTTCTTGTATCAATGATTGTATAAGAGAGTAAGTATGTGTTAGTATATGTTTGAAAATGTAAGGTACTCTATGTTTAACTGTATAGATTAGAAAATGGAAGTGTGATTGATTCTTTACAGGACTGACTAGGTGTGTGAGTAACTCCATGGATCAGTGGCAGAGTGTGAGTGTCTGTATAGGTGTATGAGTGCATATGATAGTGTTGTAAAGATGAGTGATTGTATGTATGAATGATTGTATGGGTGAATGAGTGAATGTGTGTGTAGATGTAGGAATCAGTGAGTGCGTATGTAGTAACTAGTATTGGTGTGTCAATGGTTTAAAAAATTATATTCTGTATTTAACACTGGGTGTAACAGAGGTTATATTAAAGTGTGAGGAGATGCATTGTATTGTCACATGAATGATATCATCAGTGATGTGACCATTGATGTCAAATGAGATGTCATCAGTGATTTCATTTGAGATGTCATCAGTGATGTCATCAGGGATGTCATTTGAGATGCTATCAGTGATGTCATTTGAGATGTCATCAGTGATGTCATCAGTGATGTCATTTGAGATGTCATCAGTGATGTCATCAGTGATGTCACTGACCATGTCATGAATGATGTAATATGTGACATCATCAGCAGTGGATTGCGGGTGCGCGATATATAGTTAGTGCAACTAACTATATATGGAATTTCAATGGTTTTGTGTGAGTAAAAAAAAGGTTTCTTAAATGCTAATTCCTAACTATATATGGTCTATAACCTATGGTTTTTTCAGTGAATTTTCAAGGTTTTGTAAATGCTAATTCCTAACTATATATGGTCTATAACCTATGGTTTTTTCAGTGAATTTCATTGGTTTTTTAAAAGCTAATATCTATAGCTGTAAAATGTATTCTTCTTTAAATCAAAAAATATATTTTATATGTTTATTAATAATTTTTTTTATTATTATTTTTTTTTGTTCGCTCCCGGTTCGCGAACCGGGAAGCTTCCCGTTAGCTCAATGTGGTGCCGCGACCCGGTCCGCGAACCAGTAAACGTTCCGTTTGCGCAACTGCCGCGTTAGAAATCAACATCGTGACGCGTCGCGGAAGCGCGACGTATCGCGTTGTCGCGTAATGCGTCTTATGACGTGCCGCGTTAGCGCACCCGGAAGTGCTCCGGTACGCGAACCGCGGCGCGAAGCGCAGCTCCCCGGAAGCGATCCGGGGCGCGTCGCGAAAACGCGACGTATCGCGTTGCCACGTAATGCGTCTTATGATGCGCCGCGTTAGCGCACCCGGAAGTGCTCCGGAGCGCGAACCGAGGCGCGAAGCGCAGCTCCCCGGAAGCGATCCGGGGCGCGTTCCGCAGCGCGTAACTTAAGCGTAACAGGTCATGTGACTTGTTAATAAAACTTTTCATTGGTTCATTTCACTTTTGGTTTCCTAATGATGTAAGGCTAGGTCATGTGACCTAAAAATAACACTTTCATTGGTTTAGACCTATTTTTTTTCCAAAATGATGAAAACCCCTCCTTCTTTCTTCACTCTGACTTTCATCTTTGTGAGAGGAAGACCCTTTGTGATCACTGAGCAATGGCTTCATTAGTAGCTTCAGCTGGTGCACCCCCACCACCACCACCACCTCCTCATAGGAAGAGAGGACCACCTCCACAGTTCATTTCCAACACAGAGGAGGAAGAGGATGAAGAAGAGGAACAGGAGATACAGGAAACACCGTTTTTACAAGAGGAGCCCCGGGTATCTCATCATAAAACTAGTTTCATTTGGCAGTTTTTTTAATTTCATGAAGGACAGAAAAAAGTTAATGCTCGATATGTGACGTGCCTGATATGTAAAGAGGACTTATCTAGAGGCACAGAAAAGAAGTATAGTTACGGCAACTATACTATGCACCGTCACATGCTGAGGTGGCATCCACTAAACTACAGCCGGGCAGAGATGCGTCACCTTCAGGACAATCCACCAACTCCTGTGGCCAGGACATCGTCACAGGTATCTCTGTAGGGGCCAGAGGCACGGGAAACCGTGCCAAACATTCAGGACAACTTTGTCCATATGAAGATTACCTGTTTATATTGTGGTACATTGCTCTCATGTGCCAATATGAGCATTAACTTAATAAACAGAGCATTTGAAAACCACAAGTGCTCTAAACGCCCCAAAAAGTAAAAACATTTTTTTGCTCCTGTTGAGCCCTTTCCAATGCCTGTTTTTTGTTGTTTCCCCCCCAAAAAAACCAAAAAAAACATAAAACTGTTCAAAAAATACAAAAAAAAAAAAATGTTCAGAAAAAAAAAATATATATAAAACAACAAAAACATTAAAAAAAAAGTTCTTTTCAGAACTACCTCCCCTTTATAAAAAAATTGCTAGAATGTTTAGCACTCTGGCAAGCTCTATTTCTTTTGGTTCGCTTCCCGGTTCGCTCGCCGGTACGCGAACCGGGAGCGAACCAAAAACATTTTTTTAAAAAAAAAGAAGAGTAAGTATAAGGGAAGTAAACAGAGAGTAATGTTAAAACAAAGACAGCTATAGGGACTAAACCAGAGATACTGTTTAATAGATTTATTTACCAAAGAAAAGATGGAAGAGGGTATAATTGTGAAAAAGAAAATAGATAAGGAAGTGAAAGAAAAAAAGGAGAGTAGAAGAATAACAAAGAAGAGTTTCTTAGAGAATGTGAGTGAATGTTCAAAATAAGATTAAAACATGTGGAATAACAGAGAGAAAAAACAGAAAGCAGAAAGAAGAAGTAACAGAAAAGGAATAATTGAAACAGCAAAGAAATGTAAATAACATAGGGGCATATTATCAACATAGGCAATAAAAGTTTCGCAGCTTTTATTGGCAGAAATGTGTCGCTAAAGCCGCTTTTGCAGCAGAAAACTGCCGCTACAGCCGCTTTTGCAGCAGTTTTCTGCCGATAAAAGCAGCAAAAATGTTATTGGCTGTGTTCATAATATGCCCCTTAGTGTGCTTCAACTACACAGAGAAAGCATAATGAACAAGTAGTGAAAGAGTGATCAGTCAGAGACACTAAGAGTAATAGAGACGGAGTGAGTGAACAAGAGTGAGGAACTATGAGGAGAGGGACTGAGAAAAGGAGTGGAAGGAGTAGAGTAAGTAAGTAAGTAATAGAGAAAGGAATGAGGGAAGTAGCAAAGGCAGGAAAGTTAGGGTTAAAGAAATGAAGCAGTGGAACTAATAGTAGTTAAATGTGATAGAAATGTAACGAAAAGAGTACAAAACATTTACCTTATAATTGTCGTTAACTTAGTCACTTGTTATTTTTATACTTTCAATCTGTGAAAGAGAGAACAAACATTTGAAAAATATTAAAACATGTATTTAAAAATTAGAAAAGACAAGGGAAAAGATTGAAGGACAAACAGTTTTTTAACAACTTTGACACTTACAGAAGCTTCTGCTTCTCCAGGCCCCCTACACAGTCCTAAAGATATACATTTTAAACTAACAGTATCTTGATGCAGATGAATTGAGGCCTATCTTGGAACATGGTGCATCTTTTGCACTGCTGTTGTCTCACAAAAGTGACGCAATCGCAGCGCAAAAGAGGTGCACAATCATCATAAAACTGTTCCTAACATTTTAAATGATTGTTTCAGGATGGCAATAAGGTGTGTCCTATCCAGACGTTTGTTTCAGGTGAGGCCTACTCAGGGTTGCAGATCAAATTTAGCCTTGTTGAAGAGTACAGAGGAGATAATACATGTGCAGGGCAACCAATAAAGTTCAAACTTCCTCTGTTTCCCTGGAGAGGCCTAAACTTCATCTGCACAATTTGATTCGTAATGTTACGAAACACAGGTAATGTATTTGAAAAATATGCAATTTCTTTTGCTCATTTCACAATCACATCACTTGTGTTTCCTTTGGTTAGGTATCTCATTATGCAGATGTAGTCCAGCATATGAAAGAGTACGCACTGAATGCAACAACTTTAAAACTTACAGAAGCCTCACCTTCTCCATGCCTCCTACACAGTTCTAAATGTACATCATAAATACAAACAGTACAGAATTAACTATACATGTTAAATGGTTTATTTTTGCTGTTCTCAGAATGTATCAAATTTCACTAAAAACAGTGACTTGAAGGTATTCATCATATAACAGCGGGGAAAAAAAAACACAATCAAAATGATTGTGTTTAAAAAACCCATATAACATAACCAATCAGAAATCAAAACTCCTCAAAAGTAACTTACTTTCCATGACGTCGAAGGATGTCCTATGAACAGCTTACACTCGGTTGTGCTGTTTTTTCAGCCCGCCACTTTCTGAAAGAAAAGCTCCATCATTTTGAAAAATATGTTACATACAATAAATGACTTCTCGCTCTCTACCACATGTTTCCTCAAGGCCAAATTGTGTAAGAGCCATTTATAACTCTTGGAATTCTTGTAAGCAAATCCCGTCATTTTGTATTTCCGCAACTTTCAGAAAGAAAACGTTCAAGATCACTTTCACAATCCTAGACTAGTAATATCTTACCCTTTTTGCTCACTCATGTTCTACATTTCCTATGACACTGATACTGCTTACTATGAAGCAGACTTACAGTACCTCTATGACTACTACAATTATTTAATTCTCTACATCACTTTTAATCACAAAGCAATATAAAACAGTAGATAAAATTATATCAACCCCTAGAATCATTATACGCCAGTTACCTACCCTAAATTCTCTTTTCTGAAAACAGAAAGTAAGAATATTTTTTAGTAAAAAGGCAACATTGTATCGTAGTCAAATGGCAATAATTTCCGAAACAGCAAATTTTTTTACATTTTCAATAACCTGTCTAATAAGCGGATCTTGTCAAATGACCATCATGCAATATAATAGCTGCAGTTACAAATATTCTTCCTAAAATCAACGACTGTGTAGCCACAACATTTGTAATTAAAGTTGAAGACTTACTTTCATCAGATTTATATAATTGGATTTTTAAAATGACATTATAATCAAAAGTTTGGACCAATAATTTAGACAGCATTGCAGACTTACATTCCCTCTACTCCATGTTTTGATTGGCTGCTTGAATTAGCTTATAAAAAGAAACAGTTTTTCTGAACTCATTCAAAGTGCAGTTATTTTTCCATGACGTCAAGTGTTATGGTAAGAAGACCGTTTGCTTTGGGAAATACTCTGTTGTCCTTCAACTAATCTGTGCCCACCACTTTCTGTAAGAAAATCTTCTTTTTTTCCAGGAACTATTGTCTCTGTACTACACTTATCCTCAAGGCCAAATCGTGTAGGAGCCATTAGAACCTCTTGAAATTCCTCAGAGCACATCCCGAGATTCTTTGCCTAAAATTTTGGTTTTAAAAACACCAGGTAAGAATTTTTAAGGTCATACGGCAATTTTTTTTTGAAAGTTAAAACAGAATCGTTGCAGAATGACCAGCCGTTTCTAGACTTTAAATAAGCTGTGTAATGTCCTGATGTTATTGAAGGACCGTCATGATATATAATTGCTGCAGTTACAAAAGTCCTTCCTGATATTGACAACTGCGAAGCTACAACATTTTTAATTAAAGTTGTCAATTTTGTTCCATCAGGCCTACATCGTTGGAACATTAAAATGACATACTGGCCATATGTCCGTATAAATAATGTTGACATCATTTCAGATTTACATTGGCTACACTCCATGTTGTGATCAGCTGCTTTTACTAGCTTATTAAAGGAGACTGATTTACTGTCTGGCAAAGTTAAATATATAAATCTTTCTGAGTCTACACTAGTAGTACCTGATACCCTACAGTTCTCGCAGTCATGCTGCCATTGATAAGAAAGCCCAAACAGGTGATCTACATCTACACCTTCAGCATGCAATACATCAAGCATATACATTAAAAACTCCTGACAATCTTGCTGAATATTTTGAGAGAATTGTGTTTGACCTGAACATCTGTCTAACAGATTTCGAATTTCAGACACACTTTCTATTTTTGTTTTATCAGTGCTACATTTCTCTAACACAGAATTTAACAAACTGCAAAATCTTTGATCAGAATTGACCACAATCTCTTCTTTTACATTTTCTAGAGAAAACAAAACATTAACCACTACATTAGCATAGCAGTTGACACCAGAACGGTTTTCAAATTGAAAACCAACAACATCTTCAACAGAATCCTTTTTGTTTCTGCTTATAATTTCAGGTTCATCGACTTTTCGTCTTTTTGCTACAACCTCCATAGTATTGGTGACATTTCTTCGTTTCCGGCCTACCACACGTTTCTCAAACAAAGGATATTGAGGCAAATGTGGCGCATACTCTCTTCTTAACCTATTGTATTCCTTAACACAATCTAGATCCGCACAAATGTTTGTGACATCACACTCAATCAAGTACAATCCCGATAAAAATCTAACTCGTGACAATGCCACATATGCCATACCCTCCTTGAACACAGAACTGCCAATATTCACCAATGCACTGTCTACACTTAAACCTTGCGATTTATGGATTGTCACCGCATATGCCAAGCAAACAGGAAACTGTTTACGGCGAACATATAAGTCTTTTACAAGCAAAAACCTAGCAGAGCAACGACCAATTAGCTGTACTTCCTCAATGCCATCAAATTTAATTTTAAAAAATTCAATTCCATCTCTATTTCTGTATTTCACAAAATCAACAACATTACCCATTGATCCATTTACCAGGCCTCTTTCAACATGTAAATTCCTTCTTAAAATTATACGGCAATTTAAGCACACATTCAGAGTCTTTTCAAAACCTGCAGTTTTAGATATAGTCTTCTCTAATGAATCCAATTTTGTTTTCAAATTCTCAGACAAAATAATTGTAGATCCCATATGCTCTACTCTGTCAATAGCTTCCAGTTTCACAATCTCTTGGTTTTCTAAATGCAACATTTTGTTGTTGAAGATGGCACATTCTGCAAGAGTTGGCATCAAACATATTCCAGATTTCTTCTCAGTAATTTTCTGAAAAATATTCTCAGGCACAACGTCTTGTTCTGGATATAAATTTGACAGTAATCGTGCATGTAAAGCTTCTTTCCCATGCTCGGTCCAATTCTAACATCTTGTAGAATATTCTTGTAAACTTCATCCTTCGCCTGATGCATATTTTCATGCAGTTCAGCATAATTGAAGTTTAACCATATATTGACGTTGCCAATGCTCCCTAGGCACTTCCTGGTATCTTCATGCGTGAGCATTTTGAACACAGGTTGTCCTTTCACTGGTGTCAGCTGCAGAAGATCTCCAAAAACAATGATGTGTTTGCCACCAACTAACACATCATACTCTGTTTTAAGAACTTCTTGCATTCTCAAATGCACAAAGGCAAGCATGACATTGGAAACCATGCTTACTTCGTCAATGATAAGAAGTTTCATTTTCCTCAAGACTCTTGAAACTTCACAACAAGCATCTCCAGATAACTTGTGGTATTGTAATTTGTTATCATGCTCCACTGGCAGCATCAGTAGACGATGCAAAGTAATACCTTTAATGTTATGTGCTGCCAGTCCAGTTGGAGCGGTGACAACACAAGACAGCGATGACTCAGTCCTTTCCTTCAAATAACATGAGATTGCTTTAATGAGGAAACTCTTTCCAGTTCCCGCTTCTCCACTCACGTACAGTCGGACAGGCTTCAACGACGTACATGAGCACTCTTTCTTCTCATGACTTAATCCGTGATCAATTTGCTTGGTAACTTCGTCATATATTTTCCTCTGCTCAACGTTGAGTTGTCTTTCCAAGTCTACTAAGTTAACCGCATCCTCCTGAGCATGTGCCATGGCTCTTTCCACTTCATTCATGGCAGTGGCAGCTTCATTTTCAATAACAGGGCCTCCTAGTGGATCCTGACTCAATGAAACAGAACTCTGACTGTCCTGAGAACTGTCTCTGGCAATCTCGGCTGCAATCGTTGCTTCCTGCTCGATTTCCGCATTCAACATTTCTACATATTTGGGAAAAGCAGGACATTCTATGGTCTCCTTGGCGGCAGTGAAAGAGTCTTCGTAACAGAGGAAATCTCCAAGCAGTTCCTCTTCTGCACGCCAAGGCTTGAAAAGTTGCAAAAGTGCTAAATAGAAAAACTCCTTTTTTTCAGGAGATTCGCCACTCAATTTTCGATGGTTTACCAAGTGGCATTTTCTTTGCTTTACCAGACATCCCTCACTTCCAATTACAGCATACACTCCTTTATCAATATCTTCTTTGATGTTCCTCTTGAATATATAATTTTGTAGAACCTCATACAGACAAACATCTCGAGGTGACTGCTTCGATTTGGATAATATGTATCCAACATGTTGGTCTTCAAAATGTCGGTACTGTTTGGCTCCTTTTCCGCCAAATACTCAATTTCCCGCACAGGTTTCAGAACTCGATTACGCGTTGCAGCAAGACCAAGACTCGCCCAAACGATACTCCTAGATTTGGCATAGAGACTTGCTGAAGACAAGCGGTCAGAACATTCGTAAGCTACGATTTCTCAATGCAACAACATCTTCAGACTGAAACTGTACAACTTCTTACTGAGGCTCTTTTCATGGGAAATGTCCTCCCACATATCCTTCAATTCTGTCTTTTCTTTTTTGGTGATGTAAGATGTCACTTACCGAGCCACAGCCATACAGTTATCAGCCACAAACTGTATATCCATGTTAGCATTCCACATGGACAAAATCACTGGGTTGTAGTCGTTGATGTACTTGGACTCTTCGTTCCTCTTCAAATTGTATGTGTTTTTAGGTGATTTCTTCATCACATTATGTCGCAGCGAAGACATCAAACTGTTTACTCTTCCTTTAGAAATCACCGGTCGTGGAAAGCCAAAACGACATTTGGTGTAGAACTTGTCCTTGTTTCTGAATTTACGACGACAGTACTTTCCACAACGATGGCTTTGGAAACGTAGAACTTTTTCTCTTAGGCTTTACTTCTCCTTTGCGTTTGGAACAGCACACGTAGAATACTGTTGTATGAAACTCATCACTGAGTCTTCTGGATCTGTTCCAAATTTAGGTGCATCCTTGATCCACAGCAGCATATGTATATGAGGAGCACCTCTTGCTTGGTACTCCTTTCTCCAGAAGAAATCCAACACCTCTCCAAGAGGTGGATTCTTCTTATTCATGATGAAAGACATCATAGCTTCAAATCTATGATTGAAGTACCTGCATACATTGACTGGATCCAAAGAGCACAGTTCTCCGGGTGTCTTGAATTCGATGTTTTCGATGTTTCCATTTGCCTCTCGTAGAAATTCAAGTAAGTCTTCCCAGCCATACTCGGCACAGCTCAGAGTGAGAAACCATGTGGGAGTTCCTAAGTTCCTCAGCATACATTTTAAATCACCATGACGACGGTACCAGTACTCATTAGTACCACGCTGACACGCCATGAGATTAATCAGGTGAGAATCCAAAATACTGTCTTGGACATTGACTTTATCCATAAAGTCACTTGCCGAGATGTTTTGCATCTGTGTACCACTTTTCAAGATGTGGTTCACTGCATATGACAGTCCAGACAGATCGCTTTCAAACAGGAGATGAAACAAATAGGGAATGCATTGTCGAAACCTAGCATCTTCTGCATACAATCGTAAAGTCCGGTATTCAGAAGCAGGAATTTGATGAGGTCGCTCATCATATCTTCCTCCTTGACCTGTTGGAAATAGCTGTGGGAAACACCGAGCTTCCAAACTTTCCTCCCAGACACTAATTGGACTCCCTTTGGCTTGTTTCATTTGAAACAACTCAATAGCATTCCCCATGACTTCCTTGGAATGCAAAGGATGAACACTATAATGTTCATATATTTCTTCACTTTTAGAGGGTTCTACTTTCTCAATTTGACCAGCACACAAATTGCTATCCTCTTCCTCACTTACTTCCTCTTCTGCAACATATACATTCTTATAGTATTTTTTTTTTTTTCAAATACAATGTTGCCTTTTTGACTTTCCTAACATCCACTAAATCTTGCCATATTTTCTTATTCTTTGTCAGAACCCCATTAACTAAGATAACCAGAGGTTCCTCTTCCACTTTTTCTACTCCAATTGTGTTAATGTTTTTCTTCAAATCTAGAGGCAAATAAACAACTCTTCCCTTTAATCCTCTCTGTAAATCTGATGGAGGCAATTTCCCTGTCTTTGGCTCCATTCTTACAATAGCCTGAAAGGGATGGATACTTTGAATCAAAATAGATTCATAAGTATTTAAATCCTTCAATTCAGAAGGAATCTCAACCAATTCCAGATTATTATGAACCGCTCTAGCAGGCATCTGGTTTTGATTTAATTTATTACAACAATAAGTACACACACGTTGATCCAATCCCAAATCAAAACAATTTTCTACCATCAAGTATGTAGCGAAATCCTTCCATTCACTATTATTTTCCCTTTCACTTTTTGCATATAAATCCACTAAATTAGTCTGATTTTTATAATAAGTGCGTCGACAACACACACAAGTGAAACTAGGCCTCTCACTTGATTTCACCTGAAACGTGGCAATTTCCTTCTGAAAATTATCTGTACTGGAAACCTGTACACTATCTTCCACATTACCCTCTTCTTCTGGGTCAATTTCAACATTCTCCTCTTTACTTCCAAAGTAACAAAACTCAATTTCTTCACACATATTCTTCACATCTATTTCAGAACCATGCAAAAGAGCAGCGCATAATTGTTTAAGCATAACTGCTGGACTCTTAGCATAATACAACATTGTAACTAATTTCCTCACTTTATTATGATGCACTGCTAGCATCCTGAAATGATGAAAAACACTCTGGCATACTCTCCTGGAAAGACAAGCCAGTGAATGACCATGCAAACCTGTCACTTCTCTCACTCTGCAAGGGTCTAATTCTTGCAACAACTTCATTTTCTGCTTCAAACTTTTCTTATTAAATGTCCGTACAAAATCACAAAGAATCCTGTCGCACACTGCAAATACTACTACACTTCCAGGTGTACACAGGTCCCTTAGGACGTCTTCCTAAAACCTCATTACCTAACACATCCTCTGCCTCTGTTGTCACAAGTTTTTCTTTTTCAACTGGACAACCATCTTTCACCTCATAAGCTCGACCGCTGGTGTCAACTGCATGCACCAAATCATTATCCTGGAAATAACTCTCCTCATTGAAAAATGCCTCACAACTTGAACTATGCATCCATTCTCCGGAAAAAACTTCACAAAAATTACTACGATTAACTGTTCTCTTCCATCTACTATTTCTTTTGAAATCATAAATTGCCTTGTTTAGCTTCCTAATTCTATTGATTATCAAAATAAATAACTTTCGTTTAATTTCAAACGCCTGATCAATAACTTTCTCAACTTTTTTTTTTCTCTTATAAAAAACCACTTTCTGTTGACCTTTCTTAATATTTTTTAGCAAATTGCCAATTATCCTGTTGCGGAACATTCGTTTACGAATGTCCCTAAACTGTTGTTTCCTTCTACTATCATGCACAGAGTTATCTCTTGCTCTAGCAGTAACATTTTTGATTGGCCTTTCCTTTCCGTTTAAATTGCTTCTCTTTTTCTGGACAAAAACATTTTCTGTAGTACTACTTTTTTTTCTAGAAATGTTTCTTATGAATGTTTTCGTGGTCTTACCCGGTGCTTTCTTGGTGACTTGACGATTTTTTATTGTAGAGGACTGCTGCATTATTTCATGGACCTGCTGTCTTTGACGTTTTGCAGCCTTTTTAATTCTATCTTTGGTTGGCATTCTCAAATTTTGAAATGATCTGCAGTTGAATCTGTGGTAAAATATAATAAAAAATGTTATTAACCACTATTACCAAACAGTAAATCAATAACAGTCCTCAAAAACTTAACACACTACTTGACATTTTTACATAGAATATTTTTTAGTGCTTTGGCAAATTTAGAATACACAAATAGCAGAAAAGAAATGGAATTCTTCTTTATTTTACCTGTGCTGTTTTTTATGTGAATCTGATCTAATTTAATGAGCATATTTTAATATTTTATTGAAGACACTACACATAACCTGTTTTTGAAGGTGTGTTTAATTTTAAATGAAACCGTTTACATTTTTACTTTTAATTTCTTCTAACTTTTAAAAATAAATGTTTATAGTTCCATAGGCTCAAGCAGGCCAGCTTCCCAACCTATGTCATACAATTCTGACAAATCAGCATCCTCATCATAGTCTTCTTCATCCTCAGGATTTAAATCATCTAAGGGATCCACTTCCACTGACGTTTCAATCACAAGTTCAACGATAAGATCAAGATCAACTGATTCCTCATTATCACTCATGCTTGATGTTGTTGTTATCTTTAAAAAAAGAGAACAACAATGAGATGTTGCAGAGTAAGGCACAAATGTCAGAGACTATAATAGTAAAATTGTTTAACAAGAGTAACATTTTGCAGCTATTATTTAGCCATGTCCACCGACTCTTTTTACCCTGCTCATACTTAAATGTAAAGGGGCAGATTTATGTTAACTGGCGCATCCCCGGGGATGCACCAGTTAACGTGCACCGCTGCTGTGCCACCCATGGTGTGCCGCATTTACAATGTGGAGCACCATTGAGTAAAAACAGCACAGATGCGTCATGCATCTGTGCCGCAAAAGCAGCACATTGCACGAATCACGTCATAAACACGACATGTCTACTGCAATGCACAGGAGGAAGCCACACATTGCATGGTGCTTCACTCCTTATGCCTGTTTCAAACAGGCGTAAGGATTTGATTCAGCAATGCTATAAATCTGACTCAGTGAAATCTTCTAAATTTCACTGTGTTAGTTTTACAGGGCTTTCATGCAAATGAATGCCCACCCTGCAACAAAACACCTATATGAAACCTGACGCAACTTTCCTGTGGCACAGGCCTTTACAGCATAACACATCTGCCTAGATGCTTCAAGTTGTAAATATGTCACCACATAGCAAATCTTTTGCACCGCCGCTGCGTCACAACAGTGACGCACAGTGACGCAAAAGAGGCATACACCTATCATAAATCTGTCCCTAACATTTTAAATGATTGATTCAGGATGACGATAAGGTGTGGCCTATCCAGAGGTTTGTTTAAGGTGAGGCCTACTCAGGGTTGCAGATGGAATTTACGCTTGTTGAAGAGTACAGAGGAGATAATACATGTGAAGGCCTACCAATGAAGTAAGTTATGTCCACTTCACTCTTCAAGAAAGGCCAGACCTCTTCTGTGTCTGTGGACAGACCTAAACCTCATCTACACAATGTCATTTGTAAACTTAGGAAACACATGTGATGTAATTGAAAAATATGTAGTTTTTTTTCCTCATTTCACAATCACATCACCTGTGTTTCCTTTGCTTAGGTATCTCATAGTGCAGATGGACTCTAGCATATCAAAGACTACACATAAGTTGAGCAGTGTATACAACAATTTTCACATTTACAGAAGATTCAGCTTCTTATCTTGTTGGAGATGAAATGAGGTTTGTCTTGCAACATGGTGCATGTTTGGATCACTGCTGCATCAATTTCATGTGGCACGGGACTTTACAGCATGACACATCTGCCTAGATGCATCAAGTTGTAAATATGTCACCACATAGGAAATCTTTTGCACCACCGCTGCGTCACAAAAGTGATGCACAGCGGCGCAAAAGAGTCACACACCTATCATAAATCTGTCCCTAACATTTTAAATGATTGATTCAGGATGACGATAAGGTGTGGCCTATCCAGAGGTTTGTTTGAGGTGAGGCCTACTCAGGGTTGCAGATGAGATTTACACTTGTTGAAGAGTACAGAGGAGATAATACATGTGAAGACCTACCAATGAAGTAAGTCATATCCACTTCACTCTTGAACAAAGGCCATACCTCTTCTGTGTCCGTGGACAGACCTAAACCTCATCTGCACAATGTCATTTGTAAATTTTGGAAACACAGGTGATGTAATTGAAAAATATGGAGTTTCTTTTCCTCATTTCACAATCACATCACCTGTGTTTCCTTTGCTTAGGTATCTCATAGTGCAGACGGACTCTAGCATATCAAAGAGTACACAGAAGTTGAGCAGTATATACAACAATTTTGACATTTACAAAACATTCAGCTTCTTATCTTGTTGGAGATGAAATGAGGCCTGTCTTGCAACATGGTGCATATTTTGCATCACTGCTGCATCGGTTTCATGTGGCACGGGACTTTACAGCATGACACATCTGCCTAGATGCATCAAGTTGTAAATATGTCACCACATAGGAAATCTTTTGCACCACCGCTGCGTCACAAAAGTGACGCACAGTGGCGCAAAAGAGTCACACACCTATCATAAATCTGTCCCTAACATTTTAAATGATTGATTCAGGATGACGATAAGGTGTGACCTATCCAGAGGTTTGTTTGAGGTGAGGCCTACTCAGGGTTGCAGATGAGATTTACACTTGTTGAAGAGTATAGAGCAGATAATACATGTGCAGGCCTACCAATGAAGTAAGTCATATCCACTTCACTCTTGAACAAAGGCCAGACCTCTTCTGTGTCCGTGGACAGACCTAAACCTCATCTGCACAATGTCATTCGGAAACTTAGGAAACACAGGTGATGTAATTGAAAAATATGGAGTTTCTTTTCCTCATTTCACAATCACATCACCTGTGTTTCCTTTGCTTAGGTATCTCATAGTGCAGATGGACTCTAGCATATCAAAGAGTACACAGAAGTTGAGCAGTGTATACAACAATTTTGACATTTACAAAACTTTCAGCTTCTTATCTTGTTGGAGATGAAATGAGGCCTGTCTTGCAATATGGTGCATATTTTGCATCACTGCTGTATCGGTTTCATGTGGCACGGGACTTTACAGCATGACACATCTGCCTAGATGCATCAAGTTGTAAATATGTCACCACATAGGAAATCTTTTGCACCACCGCTGCGTCACAAAAGTGACACACAGCGGCGAAAAAAAGTCACACACCTATCATAAATAAAATGACTTAAAAAGGCCTAAGACACATGAAAGCGTTTTTTTAAGGCCCTTGCAACATTTTTGGGTCATTTTTGACATGGCTATGTTAGTCAAAGAATTAAAATCTAAATTTGCCAAGCACAGATGTGGGCATATTTACAAGGACCTTGCACCAAAGGGAAAGGTCTTAAATTAAAATGGAAAAAATAACATCAGAGAGACTCAAAGGCCTTATAAATATGCCCCAAGCAACCTATGAAGCTCTAGCAGTACATATCAAGAAACCTAATTGTTTTAAAAAATCGTTTTTAAACACATCATCTAAATGAATTATATATCTACATTCAAGGAGAAATGACTTAAAATGGCCTAAGACACATGAAATCGTTTTTTTAAGGCCCTTGCAACATTTTTGGGTCATTTTTGACATGGCCATGTTAGTCAAAGAATTAAAATCTAAATTTGCCAAGCACAGATGTGGGCATATTTACAAGGACCTTGCACCAAAGGGAAAGGTCTTAAATTAAAATGGAAAAAATAACATCAGAGAGACTCAAAGGCCTTATAAATATGCCCCAAGCAACCTATGAAGCTCTAGCAGTACATATCAAGAAACCTAATTGTTTTAAAAAATCGTTTTTAAACACATCATCTAAATGAATTATATATCTACATTCAAGGAGAAATGACTTAAAATGGCCTAAGACACATGAAATCGTTTTTTTTTAAGGCCCTTGCAACATTTTTGTGTCACTTTTAACATGGCTATGTTAGTCAAAGAATTAAAATCTAAATTTGCCAAGCACAGATGGGGGCATATTTACAAGGACCTTGCACCAAAGGGAAAGGTCTTAAATTAAAATGGAAAAAATAACATCAGAGAGACTCAAAGGCCTTATAAATATGCCCCAAGCAACCTATGAAGCTCTAGCAGTACATATCAAGAAACCTAATTGTTTTAAAAAATCGTTTTTAAACACATCATCTAAATGAATTATATATCTACATTCAAGGAGAAATGACTTAAAATAGCCTAAGACACATGAAATCGTTTTTTTAAGGCCCTTGCAACATTTTTGTGTCACTTTTAACATGGCTATGTTAGTCAAAGAATTAAAATCTAAATTTGCCAAGCACAGATGGGGGCATATTTACAAGGACCTTGCGCCAAAGGGAAAGGTCTTAAATTAAAATGGAAAAAATAACATCAGAGAGACTCAAAAGCCTTATAAATATGCCCCAAGCAACCTATGAAGCTCTAGCAGTACATATCAAGAAACCTAATTGTTTTAAAAAATCGTTTTTAAACACATCATCTAAATGAATTATATAACTACATTCAAGGAGAAATGACTTAAAATGGCCTAAGACACATGAAATCGTTTTTTTTAAGGCCCTTGCAACATTTTTGTGTCACTTTTAACATGGCTATGTAACACAAAGAAACAAAATCTATTTGTAAAACACATGACACCAAGCAACATTTTAAATACACAACTTTCTTCATAATTTTCTCCCAAAACCATACTATTCTCTATCTAAATTAAATGAATCTTTTCTCACCTTAGCAAATACTTTATGAGTTTCAAAACAGTCTCAGAAACACACCAAATTGTCTTTAGCAGAGCAAAAGGTATGCACTCCAGAGTCTGCAGCTATGAAAAGCACAGAAATGCTGTAACTCATCACACATATCTCTCATGTCACCCAATCAAAACTCTTCCCTCACTTTTTTCAAATCAACACCCTTCCCCCCTCTGGCCTTTCTGCCTTTTTTGCATAGCAACCACCTCCTGAAAGACCTCTGATGTTTGCAAGTTCACACAACAATGTTTCAATTGAACTCTGAACTCTCAGTGCACCTGCGTATCCAGTGCAATCTTTCATTAAATGATTTTTTCTTGACCATTCAAATTACATCTTTCAAAGAACACGTCCATGCACCCTAACTTTCTGTTTTCAGAAATCAAAATCCACCAATCACTGCTACTGCTTCCTTAACACAGAAATTCCACAGTTTTTTTCATTTGAAACTCTTTTTTTTCCAACTGCCATTTCATTGCCACACTTCATCTGACTGCAGCAGAACCTTCTCTCACCATGTTTTCTGTCTGGATTGTTGGACATAGTTACATCTACTGGATCAAAGGTATGCTGAGAACAGAAATTTACCTAATCTCAATTTACAAGATGTGGAAATTAAGTGGTTTGGCCACAGAGGATTAAAATGTCACCAATTGATACCATTGGTGAAAACCTTTATGCATTTGCCTAAACCTGACCTGTTAATTGTGCACTGTGGAGGTAATGACTTGGGCACTTTGACTGGTGTAGGTCTGGAAATGCTTTTAAAGGACACCTTTGAGCAATTGATGGCACTTTTTCCTCAAACTGCCTTGGTATATTCAAATATATGCCATAGACAGAAATGGAGGTGGTCGAACCAATTTTGTCCACAAATTGAGAAGTCGAGGAAGCATGTAAACAAATCTGTTTCAGCTTACATGAGAAACCATGGAATGGGCTCCATGTACAACAATAACTTGCGTTACTACATGCAAGATATCTACAGAGGTGATGGAGTTCACTTCTCAGATGAGGGCAACAGAGTTTTCATTTTGAATTTAAGACTGTGCATTGGTACCTACTTATAAGTACCTAAATGTACCATAAACCCAAAAGCTCTTCTCAGAGCTACCCTACATCTGATCACTCACAATTATTATTTTACTCTAACTTTTTTCACAAATTTTCAACAAAGTACGCTCCCGGAGCGCTACCCGGTACGCGAACCGGAAGCTAACCGCGCGAAATTTTCAAAAAAAATTTTTTTTTCCCGCACATATGGGCCTCCTCAGCCACCCTCAGAAAACCTAGGGGGTCAAGATACGTCTACCGTGCCCCCTTCTACCCATTCTGAACATTATTTGCCCTCAATCTTGTATTTTAATTCGACCGAAACACAAAATGGTGGACTCCCGTAACGCTGCAGGTTCGCGTACCGGGGCGCTCACCGGGAAGCGCTCCATTAAAAAAGGCGGGAAAGTAATTTACAGAAGAAAGCCTGGAGACACTTTCACCAAATATAGAATTGCTCATACTACATACCAATCCCTACCATTTTCACTAATTTGGTTGGAATTCCATTTAGTTATTTAGCCTGTAGACCTCTCTAAATACCCTGAGGTAAATTACTTCACAAAACACATCTGAAGTGTTGGAATTGACAACCAATTAAAATGTTACTTTCATTTTCTACTTTTTTTTACCTGACATTTGATTGGTTATGTACCTGAATATATATAAAAAAAGAGAGAGAAACACAGCCATTTTGACTACTACTTCCTGGTGTACATTTCAATAGGATTTTCAGTAATTACTTCAACTTCTTTATAAAGGTAAGTTGTTATTTTAAAAACTGAAGTATATTGTGCACTTTAAGTTAATATGGTAAATTTTTTCTGATAGTTATATACTATCCCTCTGTAGTAGTTATACATTTATATAGACTTCTCTGTTACAGTTAAGGATGGAGTTAGGCTTGTCTTGTATAATTATGAATTTATTTACCTTAAATCACATACACTTTTTTATATTCCTACTTCCACTCTGATACTATACACTGCCCAAAGATAAATTCACTGTTAAAAACTGCCTATCTAAAATTAATCCCAACAGTGCCCTATCTCTACTAATATATATTTTTTTAATGCACATTTCAGGCAAAATGGAAGGCGAACAGAAAATTTCATTTGAAATTGTCCTTCCAGAGACCAACGAAGAAATCATTGATCCAAATTACATTAATTTTATGGATGAAACTTGGGACGAAGAACTACTGCAATGTGTGCAATCAGTAGATGTCCTCCTTGAAAATGAGGACATTTTACACACTCAAACATTACAAGCTATGTTCAATGAAAATAACGACATTTCAGACAGTGAAATGTTAGACATTTTATTAAATTTTGAAACACAATCACAATAATAAATAATTGCTTAAAAAATAAAGAAATTAAACAAAAATCAACAAAACAAACAATCAATTAACATACAATATTTGAAAAGTCTATCATTCTTTTTTCCTTATAGTACGCTCCCCAGACCGCTTCCCGGTGCGCGTACCGGGCGCTCCCCACGCAAGAAAAACCAAAAACATTTATTTTTTTTTGCCCCGCGGGGCCCTTTTAAAGCCTCCACATCAAACCTAGGGGGTCAAGGAGGATCTACTATGCCCCCTTATGGTCATTTCCCCCTTTGTTTTGGCCTCCTCTTGTCTCTCGATCCTACCGAGAGACAAGATGGCGGCCGCTCCGGACTGTTTAGAATGTTGACAGACACCGGAGAGCCAATCAGCTTCGCTTCGCGAAGTTCCGTTACGCGTCAAGTACGCGAATCGGAGCGCTGCCCGGAGGGCGCTTACAGATATATATCTTTTTTTGAACGTTAATTTCTCAAAATCCACTGGAGCACATATCTTGAGACCTAGCAAAGGCACATCAGGCTAACAGTCCCTACAATTTTGCCAAGTTTCGTGCAAATCCATTCAGCCGTTCGGACTAAAAGTGAGACCAACCACCCTATGGAAATTAACATGGGAAAAACGCGTTTTGGGACCCCTCTTTTTTCTCGGCCCCCCCTTGACGACCCCACCCCCAAATTTCAGTGGCTGCTCAGAAACAAAATGTTCCATTTTCCTGAAAATTTCAGCCAATTCCATCCACAAACGCCAAAGTTATTAGACATAGAATTTTCAAAAATCCCATAGAGAAAAAATCCTAACTATATATACCTACTGGCGACCGCCAGTAGGTAATATATATTGTACCAGTCCTAATTTCAATAAAGAAGGCGCTGACTCCGTGAGAAATTCGTGGGAAATTCTGCCAGAGAAAGATTCTTTATTCCAGATGATCTAGATGCGTTTCGGCGGCTGAAAGCCCTGCTCACACCATCAGGTAACTCACAGATCTACTGCATATATACTGCATATATACGAGTGAGTGGAACACATTGGGTTGGTTGTCACAGCAGCCATCTGTGGATCACGGACACAGAAGAATTGGTTTACATTGTCATAAGTGTGCAAAAAATAAAGGTGTAGAAAACATTTCGTCTTGCTATGGTTAAAGCAACTTTTGCTTTTGCTAACAGCTCAACAGATTAATAGTATTTACATGTTGAAAATAAAATCAAATCAACTGTGACATTTGTTAAAAACCCACATGTTTTGCTTCATATATACAGTCTGTGAGGTGCTAATACGGGTTCACATTGACACATGCTTCTTTCACAGCTCAGCTCTGTCTGGTAGTTGCTGCTGCTGACCACTTGTCAGGAGTTTGAGGCCCTCCTCCACCCACAGAGTCCTGCCTGGGCCTCATCCTTGGTCTTCTAGTGGCAGAGCGTCACTGCTCTGCTGCTTTACTGCCCTTCTGTCTCTCTTTCTGCTTTTCTCTCTCTGTCTGTACATTTTTCCTGCTCTGCCTTTTTTGCTTTTCCTTTTCTCTTTCCTTTTTGCTGTTCCTTCGTCACCCCTGCCACTGCGATCCCCTGCAGCCCGCCCCCATTCAGGGACCCTTCCCACGTTTTCACACCTTCCAGTTGCCCAGCACCCCGCGGCACTACTTGATGGCAGCCACTGCGTGGTGAAAATGCAGTCGACTAGCCTTTTGGTGGACTTGCTCATTTCTGTCTCTCTTTCCGCTTTTTCTCTCTCTTTCTCTTTAAATTTTCTCTTGCTTCTGCCATGTTTGCTTTTCTTTTTCTCTCTCCTTTTGCCTGTATATCTGCTCCTTCGTCACCCCTGCCACTGCGATCCCCTGCAGCCCGCCTCCTCCAGTGACCCTTCCCACGTTTTCACACCTCCTACTTGTCCAGCCCCCTGCAGCACTATTTAATGGTGGCCACTCCATGGAGAAAGTGCAGTCCACTACCCTTTTAGTGTACTTGCTCCTTTCTGTCTCTCTTTCAGCTTTTCTCTCTCTCTTTAAATTTACTCCTGCTTCTGTCTTTTTTCCTTTTATTTTTCTCTTTCCTTTTTCCTGTATTTTGCTCCTTTGTCCCCCCTGTGATCCCTGTGCCCACCCTGCAGTGACCCTTCCCACTCCTGCTTTATCCCTCCTCCCAGCTGTCTAGTCCCCGCAGCAGTACGTAATGACAGCTACTGCACAGCAAGGGCAAGTCTATCTGTGCATGTCTGCGCCTGGACTGCACCCAATACCAGGAACTCTGGTTCTTAAACATTCCACTGCTACAACACAAGCACCATCCTCCCCCTCAACTGAGGATGCCACAACACCTTCCACCTAGCGTCACTGAAGGAGACCCATGGACACTTTGCCTGCCGTAACTGCAGCCACACCTTCACCAATGCCAAATCGCAAGCTCCTCTTGCCCTCCAGCCAACCAACAGTGCACCTGACTGGCTCAACTGTATTCACCTGAACCAACCCCAGTTCTGGACCAGACATCGTCATTGCCATCCCTGATGGCCACAAAATCACATGCAATGACTGTCATGACCGACCAGGAGGAGGCTTCACCATCGTCCACAAGAACACCCTCTGACTGACCATGCACTCAAACGACTCAAAGACAACCATGGAATTCCTCTACTTCCAGATTCAGACAAACCCCAAAACCTCTCTCTGCGGCATCCTCATCTTCAGGCCCCCAGTCTTCACCCACCCTTCACTGACACCATTGTAGACCTCATCGCATCCCCAGAGTACCTCATACTCGGAGACCTCAACTTCCACCTGGACAACACTTGTGACCAGAACACTGTCTCCTACTAGAGAACCTCACTAACATCGGACTAAAGCAGGTTTTGACTGCAACTGACCCACACAGCCGGATACACGCTCAACCCTGTTTTCTCCACCAGCAGTAAAATCACCCACAGCCACACCCCCAAACTCCTCTGGACCGGCCACCACTGCGTACACCTCACCTTTACATCTCCACCATAAACCACCACCCTTATTGCCTCCCCGTTGTAGCTGGAACAAGGCCACCTAAGAACATCTCATTGACTTCTTCAGCACAATCACTCTGCCAACACCAACATATGGCAGCTTGCAACAATCATAGATGGATCTCCAACTGCTCTGACACTCTGGCACCTCTCAAGAATAGTAAAACAGACATGCAAGCAACACTCCAAGAAATCCAGATGATTCACTCCCACCCTTCATGAGTCCCGACGCACCGGCCAATGACTCAAAAGGAGACGGAGGAATTACAAAACCCCGAAAACCCATGCAACCTTCAAATCCACCGTCGACACACCCCACCTTCTCAAAACCACAAAGAAAACAGCCTTCCAGGTCAGAATGAATGACAATGCCACTGTCAAGGAGACCACCAGGCCCAACAGTGAGACCCCAGATGTCACACTCTCCAAAGACCTCTGCAACAAACTCTGCACTTTCTTTCAGCACTAGATCAGGCAGATCTATGACAGGTTTT
Source organism: Lissotriton helveticus (assembly GCF_964261635.1). NCBI lineage: Eukaryota > Metazoa > Chordata > Amphibia > Caudata > Salamandridae > Lissotriton > Lissotriton helveticus. Next base: position 820,769,946 of record NC_136057.1, read on the forward strand.
ATAGCCAAGACCCCGCCACTACATCTACCACTGCACGCACACAACCACGCTTTATCCCAATAGATCATACTCAACTAGACTCTGCTCACCATGGATTACATACTCAAGATCATGAAGAGCTTCCACTCAGGAGCACCATTGGATTCTTGCCCGTACCACACCTCCATAGAGCATCCACCTCCCATGCACCCCAGCTTTGCTCTATCTTCAACTGCTCCATCGAAACCGCCACCTTCCCCAACGAATAGAAACATATCAAGATCAACCCCCAAAACCATCAGCCGACCCTACAGACCTCAAGAACTTCAGACCCATCTCACTTCTCCCCTTCCCAGCCAAGGTCATTGAGAAGGCCATCAATGCCCAACTCTCTGAGGTCATCAAATAGAAAAGCTTGTCCTGTACACCTCCAAATCCAGTTTCCAAAGCAACAACATCACTGATAATGCCACTGGATTCAAGCTAGCCTGGCTGATGATGGCTGATTAGCCAGAAACCGGTCCCAGGATGCCTGTTTACAGTCCAGAGAAGACATGGCTTGGCAGTTTGGGCTGGACTGTTCCCATGAGGCACAGGGTCAGACTGATTTGCATTTGGCTGGGTCCAGACTGGGTTGGCATAGTGGGCAAAAGAACGATGGATTTAACCCAGATCTCTTGACTGATGGAGAAAGTTTGAATCATTCAGTATTCCAACCATCATTTGTTGCAGTTACACTGCTTTAGATCAGTCCTATTTTTGCCTTTTGAGCCATCTGAACCGGGGTGGCAGAGTGAGCTAAAGAATGATGATGCATCAAACCCAGAGCAGTTGACTGGGGGTGAATGCTTGCAATGTTCAACACTCCCTCCATCATCCCCTTTGGTTTTGCTTTGTTCGCCCTAAGTTGGCAGGGTATGCCCAGACGTGGTTCTCTTGTTCACTTTGCCACTGGATCCAAGCTAGCCTGGCTGATGATGGCTGATTAGCACGAAACCGGTCCCAGGATGCTTGTTTTCGTCCAGGGAAGACATGGCTTGGCAGTTCGGGCTGGACTGTTCCCATGAGGCACAAGGTCAGACTGATTTGCATATGGCCATGTCTGATTTAGAGTGGCAGAGTGAGCTAAAGTATGACGATGGATTAAACCCAGATCAGTTGACTGGGGGTGAGTGCTTGCAATGTTGAACACTCCCTGCTTAGCGGCTCAGCTTGATAAGTTGTCAGCCCGCCTGGACACAGTCAAGGCCCGAGTTGACTCACGATGCACGCCTTCTGCAAATTGAAACTGGGGTCTCTGATGCTGAGGATGCCGCCACCCAAGATCGCCAAAAATTGCTACAGATGGACAAGGTACTAGAACTCATTCGGAATAAAAATGAGGATTTAGAGGCGTGCACCCGCAGGAGCAACCTCCGCATCACGGGAGTGCCCGAAACCATCAATTACTATGGAATGAAGGACTATGAGGAACAGCTTATTCACGAGCTCTATTGCAACATCCTGTCCCCAGTCTTCATTGTAGAGCAGGCTCACCAGTCCCTCGGCCCTCGCCGCGGCCCTGGCTTGCCGGCTCGCCCCATCATTGTTAAAATCCTGAACTTCAGGGACCCCGATGCCATTCTTTGTGTGGCCAGGGAGAAGGGCGAAATTTGTCACCAGGGAAATACCCTGTCGTTCTACCCCAACTACACTACCGCAGTCCAGGCGTCTCACTGCGAGTTCCTCCTGGTGAAACGGATCCTTCAAAAGCATGAGGTCTCTTACTCATTGACATATCCCACTAAGCTGTGTGTCAGACAGGGCTCCAAGACGCTCATTTTTCAGGATCCCAAGGAAGCTTTGACCTTTGCAAAGAAGTTGGGCAAGTTGCATCAATCTTTGCCTGCCAACTGTCAGGCTGCCGCTGATGATAACCTCAGTGTTAATGACTGAACTGCTGTTAACTCTTGCCAGCCTGCTGATCGAATTCCATGTTGCTTAGGCTCTTGGTCCGAGTTAGTCCTCTTTGTTATTACTGCCTCCTAGGGCATTTTATTCCATACCTATGCTCTGGGCTTTGTTTCCTTCTCTCTCCGATGTCTTTTTCTTGTTGTCTGCGATGACCTATGGCTTGGCCACCCTGTCTCTTCAGCAGGGGTGTATGCTGAGTGACGCCATGCCTCCACAGGATAATTCCCTTTATGGACATATACTTTTCCCTTCCCAGTTGTGGGTTCCCAGGGTGGGAATGGGTGGTATGTCTGCCTGATTGGGGGGTTGGACTGGGAGCTGGGGTGGGGGGTTCTTTGGTTTTGTTTGATTTGGGGGTGGATACGGTTGGCATGGTTGGCGGTTCCTAAGGTTTGTTGCCTCCCACCGAGGCCATATTGTTATTTTTGGCACAGGTTTATTCATGACACGTCATTCCATTTGTGCTAGTTCTCCTACGCACCCCTTAGGTTCAACGTCATGTTTCCTCCATGCACCTCTGTTGTTCAAATTCCTTCTGGGAGCGTGTTGGTCTGTTTGAATCGGCGCCTCCTTACAAGCCTTTAGTTGTAATTTGGTTTATGTTATCTCATTGCGCTTCCAAGGTTATTGCACTACCCTTCTTCCTCCACTATTCATGGCACCGCTCTATGCATCTGCACGAAGTTTCTACCTCCCTCACCACTTTCCTCGACACTACCTCCCTTGACAAGGCACCATGACAGACACTACCCTCTGGACCTGGAAAATCTGTGGACTTAACAACCAGGTTAAGGCGTGCCTGGTCCATGCCCATCTCACTCGGCATAAGGTGGACATTTGTTTTCCACAAGAGACCCACCCGTTAGCTGCTACCTCCTCCAGACTTCTTTCCTGACACTAGGGTGAAATTCACTTCTCCTTCTATTTTATTTACTCTCGGGAGTATCCATCCTGTTACGCAAAGGACTCCCGTGGCAGAATTCCCAGGAGGTCATTGACCCTAGGGGTATTTTGTAATCCTTCATGGAACCCTGCAGGCCCAGTCCCTGACAATCGCTGCTTTAAAAATAAAATAAAAAAACTTCAAAACCCCTGAAACCTGTGCTTTTTTTAATGATTTTTTAAGGTTTTTTTAAATACTAATTCCTAACTATAACATCCATGAAACTTCCGATGTTTTCAGTGAATTTCTAAGGTTTTTTAAATGCTAATTTCTAACTATTTCTACGTAGGTAGGACATGTGCAGAAAGAGGAAGAAAGGCACAGAAAGAAGCAACAGAGGTGCAGAAAGAGGCCTACTTCGACTATACCTTTCCACAGGCTCATACAAACTAGCCTAATCACTAATCCTTCTCCCAAGATGTCTAAACCTCACTTTTCTCTTGAAGGTTCACTATTCACTATTCATCAACTGTTCAGAATGTTTGGCCTACCAAATATAAAACAGAAATCCTAACCATAACACTGTTTTAAGGCTCACCAAGTTTGTGAAGGTATGCATGCGTGTTATGTTATGTTATTATTTATTTGTAGAGCGCGCGTACACCCTTGGGTTTCATGGCGCTAATGTTTGTGGCCCCCAGAAGATCCCTAATTGTAGGTCTGCTTGAATAACCACGTTTTCAGGAACTTTCTAAGAATCAAGAGACTGTCGCATTTCCTGAGAGAAATAGGAAAGGAGTTCCAAAGGGCAGCTGCTAAATACAATAAGCAACTTCCTCCTTGCTTCTTCCTTTTGAAGGAGGGGATGGTCAACAGGTTTAGATAGGCCAAATGTAAATTGCGTTGTGGTTCATGTACAGTTAGCAGCTGTCTGACAAATTTTGGGCCCTTTCCGTGTAGAGCTTTAAAAACAATGCAACCGTTTTTTCAAAGCGATCCTTTGGGCCATTGGTAACCAGTGGAGTTGTTTTAGGCTTGGTCGGGCTGACTGCCATTTGGGATGTTTCCATATCAGCCTGGCCGCCTGATTTTGAACCATCTGGAGTTGTTTTCAGAGAGCCGACTGGGAGCCCAAGGTAGATGGCATTTGAAAAATCAAGAGAGTACTAAGGCAATTGTTGCCTGTACCAATGCTGAATGGGTGAGTAGGTGGGGGATTTTTTCTAATTTTCCGTAATTGGAAAAAACTAGATGAAACAATGGCTCCCACCTGTCCTTTAAGTGAAAGGTTAGCATTTAGTATAACCCCCAGGCTTTTGACTTTCTGTGAGGCTATGGGCGGAGAGCCCATGTGTGAAGGCCAGAAGTGGGGACCCCAACTGAGCTCGCTCTTCCCCAGCAGAACTAATTCTGTTTTGCCTGGGTTAAGCTTGAGGTGATTTGAGTCCATCCACTTTTGTATGAGTGACATCGTTGCCTGAAACTCAGTGACAGCATCAGGTGTATTCAGGGGGAATATTAGCTGCAAATCGTCAGCATAATTAAAGATAGTGACTTTCCGGGTTTTTAATAAATATAGTAAAGGTCTCAAATATAGGTTGAATAAAAGTGGTGAGAGTGACGAGCCCTGTGGCACTCCGCAAGATGAGGATAATTTTTGAGCTATGAAAGTTCCCAGTCTCACTGACTGCGTCCGATAAGAGATGAAGGAAGCTATCCAACCAAGCGCTGATCCCCTGAGGCTGGCCTGCTCGACAAGGTTTAACAGGATGTTATAGTCAACCGTGTCGAACACGGCCGACAGATCCAGAAGGACCAGGGCTTGGTGGATGTCTTTGTCTGTGTTGACGTGTGTTTGTGTTTTTACCTAGTGACATGTTACATAAAAATAAACATACAAATACTTCAATACCTGTGTTTCAAACAGCATACTCTGTAAATTTGTATACAAGAAGTTGTATGTATTTCTTTCTGCTCATAATACAGGGCACGTGGGTATTCAATAGTATATTTGAGGGGCTCTGTAACACCTACATATGTAAGACATGTCTGCCTGTGCAACTGAATAACAGAGCAGAACTGAGAAGATTTGACCACCAATAGGGGAAGCTACCCGCTTATTAAGCTGCCATCTTCAGATGCATATCACATGTGAGAGCACATGCACATGCTCGTATATATACCTCAGTAACAAGAGCACACAGACCTTAAAGCGTGACAGCTTACACTTCCCATTTGAGTACAGAAAGAGGTGAGAGAAGTACAGAAAGTGGCAAGAGAAGTGCAGAAAATTCAAGACAGGTGCAGAAAGAGTAAGAAATGAGCAGGAAGACGCATGAGAAGTGCAGAAAGTTGCCAGAAAAGAGCACAAAGAGCCAAGAGAAGAGCAGAAAGAACAAAGAGATGGGAAAAAAGAAGCTAGAGAGGTGCATAAACAAGAAGAAATATGTAGAAAGAGGCAAGAGAGATGCAGAAAGAGAAAGAAAGGTACAGAAAGAGCAATAGAAGCACAGGAAGAGGCAATAGAGTTGCAACGATAAACAAGAGAGGTGCAGAAAAAAGCAAGAGAGGTGCAGAATGAAGCAAGAGAGGTGCATAAAGAGGTAAGTGAAGTACAGAAAGAGGCAAGACAGGTGCAGAAACAGGCAAGAGAAGTGCAGAAACAGGCAAGAGATGTGCAGAAACAGGCAACAGAGGTGCGGAAAGAGGGGTGCAGAAAGAAGCAAGAGAACTGCAGAAAGAAGCAACCGAAATGCCGAAAGAGGTAGGAGAAGTGCAAAAAGAGGCAAGATAAGTGCAGAACGAGGCAGGAGGGTTTCATAAACAGGCAGCAGAGGTGCAGAAAGAGAGAAGAGGGGTGCAGAAAAAGGGAACAGGGGTGCAGAAAGAAACAAGAAAGGTGTAGAATGAAGACAGAGAAGTGCAGAAAGAAGAAAGAGAGATGCAAAAAGAGGAGTCAAGAGTGGTACAGAAAGAAGCAAGAGAGTTGCAGAAAGAAGCATCAAAAGTGCAGAAAGAAGCAAGCGAGGTACAGGAAGAGGCAAGAGAAGTGCAGAAAGAGGCAAGAGAGGTACAGAAAAGGCAAGGTAGGTTCAGAAAGAGGGAAGAGGGTACAAAAAGAGGCATATGAAGTGCAGAAAGACGCAGCAGAGGTACAGAAAGTGGCAAGAGAGGTATAGTGTCAGGGAACACCTTTGGCCCCAGGCCCCATATTGTCTCATTTTTGCCCACCCCCTACGCTTCTTGGTTGCCCATGTTTATGGTTGTAGCCATGCTTCTTTAATTCAAGCTGTAAATGCTTGTTTAATTATATCAATGCTTGTTGCACTGCCATCATTGTGGCATAAGAAATCAACCGTCATATGGCACCTGTCCTGTTGGTTATACAAAGGCAAGCCCTGCACATGCCTGTGCTTGGTTAATTTCCTGGATTCCTGCAGGTTGCTTCCTCATCATCTTTCTGGCTGCCAAGTGGCAACAGCCTATCCTACTTCTTCGATTAAGCTTTCAAGAGGATTCCTAGAGCATCACACAAGATAAGGGCTGCACATTTCTTCTACTTGTCTTTTCATCGGGTCTGTGACTTCTTCAGCTCGCGCTTGGCTACTTCTTTCACACTTGGTGTAGAACATTAACCAGTGACTCTCTGAAGTTACAACATTGCTTTTGAAGGTGATTTTATTGGTTTCTGTCTAATGCACAAATACAAGACTTTTAGGAACAAGAAAACAAAAACTTTTAGTAAGCTTATCGCCCTTTAGGAATTAACGCACAGTGTTTTTATTCAGTATTTCTTATTGTTAGTATTGTAGCATAATGTGCTACACTTTCCTGTGACAAGTTCAGAAATTGGAAACTCTAGTGCACGTTACGGATGGTGATATTTGTTCTTGAAGCACAAGTGCACGTTATGAATGGTGGCATATGCTTTAGTCTTTTTATTGTTCAGTTCTGCCTTCATTTGTTTCTCCTTTGATTCTTTTATTTTGAAATACTTACTCCTATTGGAACAAGAGACTATCGGCCACATGCATCATTGTTGCCGTTTGCGATTTCTTAATTGCGAAAATTAACTAATCGCAATTAAGAAATCGCAAAAGGCTATGCATTAAGAAATCACACTTTTTTTTGCGATTTCTTAAAATTCCTTAATTGCGATTCACAATTTGCGAATCGCAATTAAGGAATCCCTTCCGTTTGATTCCTATGGGCCTATAGGCCCATAGGAATGAATGGGAAGTCATTTTCAATTTGCGATTAGCAATTTGCTAATCGCAAATTGAGAATGCAATTTCAAGGGTGCAGGGGGGTCCAAAGGACCCCCCCCCCCTGCACCCCTGAAATATAACTTTAAGTGCATTTTTCACACACACTTGCCCCAAGGGCATGTGTGTGTGTAAAATGAAACTTTCAAAACTGCACTTTTGTGCATTTTTGAAAGTGTTCGCAAATTACCATGAAGGTCAACTTCATGGTATTTTACCTCTCCCTATTTGCGAATTCGCAAATTTAAAATGTTCATGCATTGCATTTAGGAAATCTCAAATTGCGATTTCTTAAATGCAATCGCAATTCTCGAAATCGCAAATTGATTACAATTTCAAAAATTGCGAAAAACATGATGCATCCCAATTTTGTCAATTGCATTCGCAAATGGCCGAAAATTGCGATTTGCACCGTTTGCGAATGCAATTGACAATGACGCATGTGCCCGTATGCTTGTAAACCAAAGCATGAAGTATACTATAAAGAGAAATCATATTATATTCATATCTACTACCCCTTTAGAATGAGATATTAAGAGGCTGCAAGTAGTCCTTGCAGAAGGTGAATACACGTTTATTATAAAACAATAATATATCTAAACTTGTGAGTGTGCATGTGTGCGGTGAAGTGTAACTGTACGCATAATTACTATTTTTACCATCAGAGTATTTCACAAAAAAAACGCAGTAGATTCCTCAGCGACCCAAGACGTGGTGCCTGGCTTGACCAGGCTGAGTGAAGAAGCAGTGTTTTTTTCTCTCTTCTTTCTCACCCACTTCCCTTCCTTTTGGGAAGATTTGCCAGTATGACAGCGTTCTAGTCACAGCACTGAAAGATTGCAGGTGAGTGGTCACGCCACATCCTTTCATGCAGAAGAAAGAAGTAAAGAGGTGCATAAAAAAGCAAGAGAGGTGCAGAAAGAAGGAAGGTTCAGAAAGCAAAAGAGATGTGCAGAAAGAGGCAACAAAAGTGCAGAAAGAGGAAGAACGGTGCAGAAAGAAGCAAGAGAGGCGCAGAAAGAAGTGAGTGGTTTGTGCAGCATTAGTACCAATTTAACACCCACATTTAGCAATAAGCAACAGGTGGCCATTCCAGCTTTGCAGAGGGCCTTCGACCACACTGTAACAATTGTTGCTGCATTTTTGGAAACGTTTGAGACATTTTTTGTTCAAATCTGCAGATTATGTGGCAGATGATGGAATATTTGGCAAATGCAGAAAATATATAATTATGCGAAAATCGCTGCAGCCGAACAGTCGAATAATTCAAGTGGCCCTGCTCATACCTCTGACTAGGTCCAGAAGTGCTCCTCAGTGATTCCTTCTTTTTTTGTATCTCATTGAGTTTATAGTTTAGCTTCTATGGAAATGAGGAAGACTAAACCTGAGGTTACCACTTCACAATACCACATAATTACTCTACATAACACATAATCCAACTCACATAATTCCTATACACTAAGGGGCACATTTACGAGGACTGGCACATCCCTGCATATCAGCAGTAAAGATGCGACACGCAGGAATACCCTTGCTCCACGACGATGTATCGGATTTACTCTGCACCGCACCGTGGCGCAAGGATAGCCAGATGCCCGTTGCATCATCTAACGTAATGGCAGTGCATTGCTGGAGTCGTGTCACAAGCGTAACGCGACTCCAGCAATGCCTAGGGGCACCCTATGCCTAACATGCTGCGTCACACCTGCAGGGTTTTAACGCAGCATGGATGTAAAATTGACTCAGTGAAATCACTGCATCACTTTTACGGGACATCATTGTGATGGAACGCCCACCCTGCATACATTCTACCTGACGCAGGTATAATGTAGCACAGGGCTTTACAACGTGATGCATCTCACTAGATGTGTCACGTTGTAAATCTGTTGTATGGAGGCACATTGTTTACGATGCTGCTGCGTAGTGACGAAATGGCGTCGTAAACATGCGGCCAGGGGTTTGTTAAATCTGCCCCTAAATACTCAAAATTAAGGGAGGGAAGGAAGAGAAAAATGTTTTAACAAGGTCTTACACCCAAGCTCGTCCCAGGGAACAGATCAATAGTTATGAGGGTAGGGGTAGTTACTCCTTAGCCGAGATAATCACAGAAAGTTGATCCAAGTAGATGATTGTCCTGTTGCAGAAAGACCTTTCGGTCAGATCTTGGTGCCCTCACACACCTGTTATGGTGTCATGCTTCATCATTGGGCGATCCTCGTCAAGCCAGCGCTGCAATGCTTGACGGGCCTGAGTTCTCTTTGTTGGAGATCTTTTGATAGGAAACTGCTGTGCAGAAGAATGCATGTGAGGGGACATCTAACATTGTAACTAGTGATGTAAGTGATATACTTGAGTGATGAATAAAATAGGCTCAAGTATCCTATTAAACGGTAGACCACCTGACATTCAAAGCTATCCTGGTACTTTAAGACCACATGATAGCACCACTGTTTTTATTTTAGACTTAGTATCCTTCCTCTATAAAATGTAGTTTATAGGTTACCTCAGCCTATTTTATTCACCACTCACGTATATCACTTACATCACTAGTCGAGGAGCGCCCAATAATGAAGCGTGATAACTATACACTAAATACCACATACTTTCTACCCACATAATTTCACTGCACAACATACTACATAATTCCATTACACACAACTTACATCCACTCCACTCAAAAAAACATGAGTAAAGAACCCTTATATTTACAACACTTGGTTAGGCCAGGCAACGAATCAATTAGTTCCCACTAAATCACTATCCAGAAACAGAGCCAAACCTACTGCCCCATGGTATACCGAGGAGTTAAGGCTACAAAAACAAACTAATAGGAACAAGGAAAGGCTTTGGAGGAAAACCTACGACACAGCTAGCAAAATTTGCTATAAAGACTCACTGGCACTTTATAAAGCTATGATTATAAAGGCGAAACAAGCTTTTTATTCAGACCAAATTTATAAAGCAAAAAATTCAAGCAGACAATTGTACCAAATTACCAAAACTTTGTCAGGTAACACTCCTGACCTCACTCCTCCTCCTTCACAAGCATTGTGTGACTCTTTAGCCGCCTTTTTCTTCACTAAGGTTGATGACATTTATCAAGCCTTTACTGCCAAATCCCCCTCGATGAGAGTCACCTCCTCCACGGCACACCCAGCTAATATTTTTCCCAGCTTTCAAGCAATCACAAGTGACCATATAAGAACAATCGTGTCAAAAATCAAATCAGGATCTGCATTGGACCCCTGCCCTTTCTCAGTCCTCCCGCCTGTAATGGAGTCAATTATCCCAGTAATCACACAAGTCTGCAATTCCATTCTGCTCTCAGGGATATACCCGGACTCGTTAAAAAACACCTTATTAAAACCCCTAATAAAAAAACCTTCCCTTGATAAAAACTAATTGAAAAATTATAGGCCCATTGCGAGTCTTCCGTTCGTAGCTAAAGTAATTGAAAAGGCTATGAACTTCCAGTTATCAGACTACATTGAAAAACATCACCTCCTGGACGATACTCAATTCGGTTTTCGGAAGTACCACGGGACCGAAACAGCCTTGATTAAGGCTGCTGATGATGTTAGGGCAATCAGGGATCAAGGTGGAACAGCGATCCTGGTTATGCTGGATCTATCCGCAGCTTTCGACACGGTCGACCACACCATCTTGGTTGACCGTGTCGGAAAGCTCGGCATCTGTCATTCCGCTAGAGACCTGCTTGCTTCTTTTCTGGCTAGAAGAACGCAAGCGGTCACTTTAGGACCTTTCCAATCGGCGCAACTTTCGTCACCATGTGGAGTTCCCCAAGGCTCATCCCTTAGTCCGACACTATTTAACATCTATGTGTCGGACCTTGCTAGTGTCATCAAAGCACACGGGATGAGCCTGACCTCCTATGCTGACGATACACAGTTGGTACTAGCCATCAAAGGCGAAGGAGACCTAGTGGCAAAGAAATTTAAAAATGGAATGCTAGACATAGGAGAATGGATGGCCACTAACTGTTTAAAGTTGAACTCAGAAAAAACTGAGGTAGTTATCTTTGGACCCATTCTCCAAGCCTGGCCATCTTGTTGGTGGCCAGATGCCTTCGGCACCCCTCCGAGCCCGACAGCCAAAGTCAGGAATTTAGAAGTCATTTTCGACGAAGGACTTAATTTTATGGATCATGCAAATAAAACAGTAACTACAGCTCATTATAAACTGAAAATGATCAGAAAAATTCGCCCTTTTCTCCCGGAGACAGCCATCAAAACATTGGTCAGTTCCTTAGTCCTATCAACTCTGGACTACTGTAACGGTTTATTTCTCAATGCATAGTCCAGAGTTATAAAGAAACTACAAACCATACAAAATGCGGCAGCACGTCTGCTCTCTAGGAAGACCAAATACGAGCCCATTTCAAAAACCATAAAGGAATACCATTGGCTGACGATACGGAACAGAATACATTTTAAGTCCTTATGTATAGTTTACAAGGCACTTAATAATCAAGGACCATATTTTCTGAAAGACCAACTCCAATTCTATAAACCCTGTAGATTGCTTCGCTCTGCTACCCTTAACCAGCTAGTCATTCCACGCTGCAAAACAGTGTCTTGGGGCGATCGCCGCTTTTTAGTAGCAGCTCCTAAACTATGGAACATTCTCCCCCAAAATATCAGGTTGAGTCCTTCCCTTCTTCATTTCCGTAAACTCTTAAAGACCTGGCTGTTTGACCAATAATTTCCTCACTACCTCTCTAGGTCTCAGCCACAAGTAAGTGCATTCTCAGCGCCGAGACGCCTGCGGGTATTCGTCGCGCTTTAGAAATGTCAAAAATAAAATAAATAAATAAATAAACAACACCAATAGCACTAAAGCTCGCAAATGCAAGACCTATTGCATTGCAAATGCTTATTTAACTAGTAGTTGTGTTGGCAGAGTGGTGGAGAAAGGGGGCCGGTCCTCTGACCAGCACTAAGGAAGTCCACTGTGTAGGACTTACAGGAGGTACCAGGATGGCTTATTGGCCCCCAGATTCCCTCAGGTGTAAAGTGGACTTCATCCCCAAACCAGTAGTGTGCCAGGAGGTAGGTTTTGCAGAGTGGTGGACAAAAAGGGGCATGGCCTCCGAAGACCTCTTAGCAATCCCACTGTGTGGGACTTACTGTAGGTAACAGATGGGCTTGGTGGCACCCAAGGAAATCCTTGGGGGCCAACTACCCCTCCTATTACCTCTACTAAGTCTCACAAAGCAGGATTGCTAAGTTATGATATCAGGCCACACCCCCTTTGCCCTCCACTCTGCAAACACGCTTCCTGGGGTGCTTTTAGTTGGGAGATAAAGTCCCTTTCACTGCTGGGGGTCCTTAGGAGTCAAATAGCCTACCTGTTACCTCTAGTGAGCCCTCCACAGTGGGATTGCTGAGAGGTGATCACAGCTTCCTTTTTTTCATTTTAGGAAGGTGGGGGTGTGTGGCCCCCCTGACCTTTATGGGCCCCAGGGACCTCATCCCTGGTGCCAGACCCATTTTTCATTTGTTTTTTTTAATGTTTTTGTTTTAAGGGAGGGGGGCCGAGTTGGCGCCCTCCCAGGCCATTTTTGGCCCTGTGAACCCCATCCCCCAGGGCTTGCCATTTAAAAAAAATATCATTTTCAGGCAGGGGGGGGCCGCTTTGCCCAACTACCCAGGCCAGTTTTGGCCCCAGGGACCCCATCTAACATGCAGCTCCCTGGGGTAAAAAACTAAGGGTTCTCACTTTGAACAAGTGAGAGCAAAGTGCTCTCACTTGTTCAAGGCGAGTCTACTGTTTGCTATGGGATCCCATAGCAAAATGCAATGTCCCAGTGGTGGTCACCCCGGGTCATTGCTGGAGCTGGCACTGGGGGGTGGAAGTCCCCAGGGCCTTAGAGGGCTCATGGAGGGGGGGCACACGGCCCCGCCCCCATTGTGTTTAACGCCCCAGGAATGTGGTGGTACCCGGGCTGGGAGGGCCGCAACAAACACCCGCTCTTAATAATGTATGTAGCTCTGGGTAAGTGGTGATCCCGGGGCCAAGTGGGGGGCTCGATCTCTTTTCATCTCTCCGCTCCTTCTATGGCTAGTAACACTAGAACTCCTTATCCTTTGTATAAAATAAGAACTGAAAGGGGGTCTCAGTTGAGATGCTAGTCAAAACACTCAACATTATACCCTGTATTATCTAAGATGATTCAAACAGTGGGGCAGAGGCCTTTGCAACTTGGCTGAAATCTGCAGCAAACATACTTGCACCCCTGAAGACTTGTAAAAAGCGTATTCCATCAGCACGTGGTTTAATTACAGACTCAGGACACTTTCACATGCCTGCCAGCGAGCCCAGCGGGCTTGCAGAAAAACCTTAAATGACCAAGAAAGACCTCAATACAAAATAAACATCAAGGGGTACACGCTGGCATTGCTGAAAGAAAAGTTTAAATATTGTTCCAATAAATTAGAAAACTCATCTTCCACCAAAGAACTATTTAGATTAGTACAACAGCTCTCAGACTCTCAGTCCAGAGTGGAGCCAGAGACTTCACAAGCATTTTGTGACCCACTAGCAATTTTTTTCCAGCCCAAGATCTTGGACATTTATACAGAGTTTGATCCTAATTCTAGGCCATCTAGCCACTCGTTGGTCTCTGGCAGATATACAGCAATGGATCAGGAGGAGACATCTGATCTAAATATTATGACCCATGGTCTCACCAAATTCTCTACTCTCTCACCCCAACGAGTCATACAATATCACTTGAAAAGCCGTGCAGACTCACCCCTAGAAGACTGCCCTCCGGCAGATCGTCACATGGCTGCTGATAGCATAGTAGAACCTCTCTGTAATCTTATGGATAATGTGATCCTATATGGATCCTATCCTTATAGATGGAAGCAGGCTATTATTAGGACTTACCTAAAAAACCTCAACCTAGACCCTGGGGAATGCAAGAACTATCAACCTATTTCCCTACTCCCAGTTCCTGCTAGGATTCTTGAGATGCATCTTAATAGCCAGCTCATGGAATCTGCGGAACATCAACTTTGGCTCAATGACTCACAGTTTGGCTTCAGGAGATACAATGATACAGAAACTGCCCTCATAACAGCTATGGGCCACATCAGGCGTACTGTGCATGATGGTCAGGGGATGGTGCTGATGCTCCTGGATCTGTCAGCAGCATTTGATAATATCTCACCTACGCTGCTGTTGGACAGACTCCGGAGTTTAGGTATCTCCCATAAAGCACTAGCCCTTTTGTCCTCATTTCTGAGTGAAAGATCTCAAAGGGTGAAATTACAGCACTTCCATTCAGAATCCTTTGTGTTACCACGTGGAGCCTCGCAGGGCGCCGCAGGACCCATCGCTGAGCCCCACTCTTTTTAATCTTTATGTGGCTCCCTTGGCGGCCCTGATTCACTCCTTTGGACTTGAGGTGGTGTCATATGCCAATGACAAGCATATCTTGGTGTAAATCCCCAAGGCTTCCAGTACAGTATCTGAGAATATTCCCAGCTGCATGACTAAAGTGACAGAGTGGATGTCAGGTAACTTCCTGAAGCTGAATGCGGACAAGACTGAAGTACTGATCTTCGAATCAGGGTCATCTAGTTGGAACAGCAATTGCTGGCCACAGTCCTTAAGACACGCAATTGGACCTTAATGCTTAAGCGAATCGTACCATCTGTACTTGCACCTGAATTATAAGGATGCTAAAAAAAAATATTCCCTCTAATCCAATGGCCTGCACATATACAGATAGCTCTTGCCTTATTGATGTCCAGACCGGACAGTTGTAACTCGTTTTACCTGGACTCGAATAAGACTGTGTAATATGAACTCCAGGTAATGCAGAATGCATTGGCGAGACTTTTCTTGGACATTCCTAAAAAACATTCTGCAGGGAAGGGACTAAAACCCTACATTGGCTTCCCATTAATTAACGCATCAGCTTTAAATCACTCTGCATGGTACATGAGGCACTTTATCTCCCCTACCCTACAAGATTAAAAACAATGTTCTGCTGGCACGCCCCTGTTGCAGCTTACGGTACCGAGAACCAAAAGAAAGAAGTGGGGCGATAGATCGTTCTCTGTGGCTGCAGGCAAACTCTGGAATTCCCTTACTTTTACCTTAAGAGCCATCCCTTCTCTTCTGCTATTCAGGAAGGCTCTTAATACATGGTATTCTCTGGCTGATCCCTCTGCTGGGGCAGCTGTAGGGGTACAGAGGGTGCCCTGTGCTGGACGGCTAGTCTTTAGCGCCTTGATGCCCTTGGATGATTGTTGTGCTTTATACATTTTCAAGTCAAATCAAAATCAAACTACATTTTTTTTAAGCAGAGCCCCGGCGAGGTGGCGGTCCCCGGGGTTGTGGGGGCCGTGTGGCCCCCACATGTAATAAAATGTGGCTGCGTGGGGGCAGGAGCCCCCCATGGGTTTTAATAAAAATTAAGCCCAGGGGAGGTGGCAGTCCCTGGGTAGCAGGGGTGCATGCCCCGGCATGTAATCAGTATGGAGGCAGGTGCCGGAGCTGCGGGGGCCATATTTTGTCATGATTTTTTTTTATGCTCGTTGGGGCCCTGGGGGTAGGTAGTTATAGTTAGGACCTTGTTTCTATTCAAAAAGCGTTTTTTGATTAGCCAATTGACAAATCTTCGCGAAATTCCCAAAACTAATGGTCCACTCAGGTCAGCTTCTGCCTTGAAAGTTTCAGGGGGGTTCGTCAAGTGAGGGCTGAGAAAAAAGGGGGGTTCCAAAACATGTTTTTTTCATGTTAATTTCAATAGGAAACTGTTGACACAGCTACAGCCCGAACGGAATTACAACAATTTTGGCAAAAAGGTAGCTCTTGGTCTAGAGTACACTCTTTTTGTTAAATGATGTAAATCCGTTCAGTAGTTTCTGAGAAATTCATATATTTACAAATATTCATATCTGGTGGCCGAGAAGGATCCACGACCCCTCTAGTTCTCGAGCCTGACTCTGATTGGCTGCCAACACTTTAAACCAGGAAGTGTTGGAAGCAATCTTGTGACTCGGTTGAACCAAGTCACAAAGAAAAAGGTAAAAAAACGATAAAAAAAGAAAAGGTGCAGGATAGAAATACCCTGACCACCTATGACCGAGAGGCCCCCTGCAATTATTTAAATAAAGACCTGGAGAGGTTGCAGTTCCCGGGGCTGTGGGGGGGGGGGCGCATGCCCCCACACATAAATTATAAAGTCCTGGGAGACCGTGCTTAATTGTTTTTAATAATTTCGTCCGGATTCACGCCTCCAGCACAAATTCAGCTGAAATTATACAAACAAAATGGTTTTTTTGGGCCTGGGGATCCTTGTGGGACCCCCTGATCAGTCCTAGGGGGTCAGGGTGTTTCTACCCTCCCCACTTTTTTTGGTTTTTTACCTTTGTTTTACCTTTTTCTTGTGACTTGGTTACCGAGTCACAAGACCTCCTGCCAACACATTCAGGTTTGGAGTGTTGGCAGCTAATCAGAGTGAAGCTCGTGCCCGGGAAGGTTCGCAGATCGTCCTCGGTGCTCAGATAAATACATTTGAATTTTTTCATTTCTCAGCAACTACTGAACAGATTTACACCATTCAAAAAAAGCACGCTTTCTAGACCGAAACCGACATTTTTGCCAAATTTGGTGTAATTACGTTCATCTGTTCGAGCTGTAGCCTGATTCAAAATTCCTATGGAAATTAACATGGAGAAAACTCTTTTTGGGACCCCCCTTTATCTCGGTCCCCGCTTGATGAATTGCCCCAAATTTTCAAGACTGGAGCTGACCTGAGTGAACCATTAGTTTTATATCATGAAGATTAGTCAAACGGCGCCAAGGATATTGGCAAATCAAAAAATGCTTTTCCTATGGATAATAGGCCCTAACTATAATTTTTATATATATAGACGGATTATTTGAAAATACCAGCAAGTTTGTAGATCATTTTTTGCAGCCTTTTGTGAAAGACTTGCTTTAATACATAAGGGACAGTGGAGACTTTTTGAGAAAAATATATGATGTAAACTGGCACAGTGAATATGTTTTCATGACATTGGATGTACAAAGCTTGTACACAAGTATCCGACATAGAGATGGACTGAATGCCTTAAAATATTTTCTAGAGAGAAGAAACATTGAGTATTACCATCATACCCAAATGCTTTTACAAATGTCTGAATGGTGTCTGGAAAATAACACATTCATGTTTAACATATTGCTTTACAAACAGACACAGGTGACGGCCATGGGTACTTGCTTCGCCCCCAGCTATGCTAATTTGCATATGGGCTGGTGGGAGGAGCAAGTACTCATGAAAGAATATGGCACCCAAATGTCAGAAAATGTAGCACTGTACAGTCGCTACATTGACAAAATTTTTCTAATATGGATGGAAGTGAGGAAAGTGCAGTTGAGTTTGCGGAACAACTAAATCAAAACACACTTAATCTAAAATTCACTAGCACAACCAGCAAAACCAACATCACTTTCTTAGACCTGGAGTTACGCATTTCTAACAACAAAATACAATCCAAAACTTTTCGGAAACCTACTGCGGGTAACACCATCCTGCACGCTTCAAGTTTCCACCCCTCCAGTCTGATTAAAAGCATCCCCTATTCTGAATGTCTCAGGATGAGACGTAACTGCAGCACGCAGGGGAGCTACACAGAGGCCAAACAGGGATTATTTAACAGACTGCGTACCAGAGGCTACCCCAACCAGACACTTGAAAAAGCAGAGAAAAAATGTAATGAAAAAATCAGGGAGAATCTCATACTCAAACCATCAGCAGACTCTTCCCAACCCATAAAAACAGAGGCACCACGTATGATTACGGGATATAACGCATACCACACTAAATTGCGTAAAATCCCCTACAGACATTGGCCCATAGTAAGGAGTGATCCCACCATAGGTAAAATCAGTGCCAAATTCCCACAGTTAACATTCAGAAGGGCTAAATCGATGAAAGAAGAAATAGTGTCCAACCTACCACGCAAAGCACCAATGAAAAACCCATGCCTTAAAAGTGCAAATGGGTTTTACAAATGCACCAAGTGCAAAGCGTGTCGACATGGTGTTAACACTAATAAAGTACAGTTGCCACTTAGGAAGACCCCACTTGACATTCGCGAGAACTTTTCTTGCAAAACAGACTTTGCGGTCTATGTTCTGCAATGTAGCTGCAACGAAAAATATGTGGGCAGCACTATACATCCTGTCCACGTAAGAATACTACAACACCTTAGGGCAATCAGTAACGATGACCCCACATACCCTGTTGCACGACACATCAACACCTATCACGAAGGAAAAGCAGAAAACATCCAATACTTTGTGATAGATAGTGTCAAGAAAAACGTCAGAGGTGGAAACAGACAACTGGCACTCAGGAGGCTGGAATCAAGATACATTCTCCTACTCGATTCCAAGGCTCCTAATAGCTTGAATACTGACGAAGCCCTTAGTGTGCACCTTTAACCATGCCCTATAGCCCCTTGCAGCCTCCCTGACACAAACCCACTCCTCCGGAACATTACTTACCACAAGTAATTTTAATTCACTTTAATTCACTTTTTACAACAGGTGAGAGATGATACAACTCTTGTAGTCGGCTAGTGTCTTGTCTACCCTCGGAAATACCATTCCCAACAGACAGAGAAGGATCTCCCACTAACATCACAACAACTCAACATCAAATGCATTGGTGTATCCGGGCACTAGTCCCTTATTAGCAGCACTTGACCAATACTACCACTACTAGGATAGTACTATTTTGTTGGTATACACGTCAAGAATACTATTCCCTGACAATTCAAGGCCTAACCTTCATCACTGCGAATGCGCATTCATGCGCTTTATCAACACATCACGCAACTACATTAAACCAGCGTAGCATTGACCTACACGGTTTAAAGTAAGATAATCATGTCTGTCATACTAGGTCCTTGTCCCTGGATTCATTAAGGGATTATACCTCGCATTATGACTCACTGTGTAGACTATGTAGCCGGTTTCAAAATAATGTAATTGCCATGAAGATGTTATTATTTGTGTTATTTGGTTATATATACTGTGCAACTTAACATGTATAATGTAACAATATTATTTGCGAACATATGATGTCAATATGTTTACCCAATCCTTTAATATGTCTCACATAGATATATTATTTAGAAGACAGACTCCATGAGCTGTCATGAGTCAGTACATATAGAGATATTCAACTCTTCCATGTTTATATGTCAGGAAGTTACCATGGCAACACACACTCTCTCACCTCGTAACCAATCACTTACCTTTGTGTATATATGCCACTTTCACTGTGTATGTAACTTTTGTGAGCAAGGCGGTTTTGCCGCCAAAACGCGTCAAGCCATCCTAATGGAATAAAAGAAAACTTTTCCTTGAGTAATGATCCCGCGGTGTCAGCGCCTGTTTGTATGTTCGGATCCAGGATTGGAAATTATATACGAGGATTTGCCAGATCCTCCAACGCTGACCCTCCTCGTTCTAGTGCTCTTCGCTGCCTGGCAAAAACAAAGTGGATGTATCATTGAGACCGAAGAAATCGAAGCGCCCCCTGAGCCGACATCGTAGGACGACAAGAGCATTGCCTGATCGCACAGACACGGGCTTCCGGATCCTTGTTTTTGCTGGAGGGCATCCAAGTGTCCAGGTAAGCCTGTGAGTGTGTCAGCGGTGTTCCGTTAGGTCCTATTTAAGTGGCTGCTGGGAGAGGTAGTCCGTTTTGTATAACTTAACGGCAGTGGGATTCAAGGAAGATCAAGTCTTTTCCCAATCAAAGGATGGCGGAGGAGTGAGTGCGTGAACGTGTGGAAGCTGCAATGAGCATCTTTAGCGATGTCGATCAAAGTACGACTCCTGGCACATCGGAAGCTGTGGGTCAACAACAGACCGATGGCTCAGATGTCAAAACACTACTCAAAGAATTTGAAAAACTCCGCAAACAAGAAATTTCCAAATGGTGGGAGCACACCTCTTTGTGCAGATACTTGGAGGTCGGCCGAGTACCACGAGGGTTAAGAGTATTATTAGCCCCAACGTACGACAACCCAGACCCAGACATGCTTCAGGAATGGGCAGACAACAACGCCCAATCATCTAAAAACATGCTCGTAATCCTAGTAAAATATGCTGCATCAGATCGAGAAGAACTACTAGCCAAACTAGAAACAGTAAGCAAACAGTTGGAAGAAAATCCTAATCAGGATGAAATAAACAAATGCATGATCTAAATAAAATCTAGAGTTGAAAAATATGAGCAAACAATTAAAGACCGAAAAGCTCTAAAATTCCAACGCAATAGAAACGATTATCTAAAAGGGAGAATCTACACGTTTGCCCGCAAGTTTGACAGCATAAGACAACGGAAATTACCAACACCCACCTTGCAGGAGGATACAGTGCTTAGTGAATCAGAGGTTAGCTCCGGGGCAGAATCGGACCCAGGGACCTCAGGTAATCAAGGCCAACAGGGCCCAGTCCCAACGCCAGTAGAAGAATTTGCTTTTTTACGGGAGGACCGCCTGAAAACTCTCAGGCCAAGACTATCACGCCAACAATACTGGGCAAACAAACCCCCTTATCAAGGACAAGAAAGCGAAAAAACAGGAGATGAGGCAAAAATAAACACAAATCAGCAGCAAAAGAAACAGAAAAAACAAACATACAGAAAAAACAACAGACAATGAATGACGCAATAGAACTTGAAGCAAGAAACACAGTCATTAACCTTTCCAACATGGCTTTGACACCAAAAGAAGAAGAAATATTGACACTTGGCCTCTCCTTCTGCAAGAGAAAGAACTTTGACTATGCACAAACACGCATAGATCTGCATCAATTTATTAGGAAACTTAAACTACGCAAATACTTTTTCAATTTCAAAGAGAAAAACATCGTCTCCCAACCTGAAGAAAGTACAAATGACTCCGAAGGCAATTGGAAAATAGCAGATATGGAATTCATTAAGTCAATGGCAGAACTTGATGCTGGGGAGCCAACACAAATCATGGAAACACAAGAAGTGGCTAATCAAACAGGACTCACGATAGGCAGAACTATAAAAACTCAGTTTTAACCAAGATCCACATTCTGTCCATTAATGCCAAAAGACAACATCGACATTTTCTCAGACAGTTATAAAAGATTTGAAAGAACTATCCCTTGAAAGCAGTACAAATTTCACTAAAACCCGACACAATGAAAGAATGGAATATGAAAAAGTCATGAAAAAAATCAAAGACAGAAACGACATTATAGTAGGTTGGTCTGACAAGAGAGGAAATGTGGTGCTATGGCCACAAGAGATGTACAATACTGAAGCACTGCTGCAGCTGTCTGACAGGGACTGCTACACAAGAATCAGTGCAACAAACATTGCAAGCATACAGGACAGTTACCATAAATGCCTGTATAATTGGAAAACAGCAGGAACCATTAACAAACTTTAGTTCGGATTTTTGAAAAACAATTATCCGGTGACTCCGCATTTATATCTGATCCCTAAGATACATAAAAATGACACCTGCCCCCCTGGGAGGCCTATAATTTATTTGAAGATACCAGCAAGTTTGTAGATCATTTTTTGCAGCCTATTGTGAAAGACTTGCCTTCATACATAAGGGACAGTGGAGACTTTTTGAGAAAAATATATGATGTAAACTGGCACAGTGAATATGTTTTCATGACATTGGATGTACAAAGCTTGTACACAAGTATCCGACATAGAGATGGACTGAATGCCTTAAAATATTTTCTAGAGAGAAGAAACATTGAGTATTACCATCATACCCAAATGCTCTTACAAATGTCTGAATGGTGTCTGGAAAATTACACATTCATGTTTAACAAATTGCTTTACAAACAGACACAGGGGACGGCCATGGGTACTTACTTCGCCCCCAGCTATTCTAATTTGCATATGGGCTGGTGGGAGGAGCAAGTACTCATGAATGCATATGGCACCCAAATGTCAGAAAATGTAGCACTGTACAGTCGCTACATTGACGACATTTTTCTAATCTGGAAGGGAAGTGAGGAAAGTGCAGTTGAGTTTGCGGAACAACTAAATCAAAGCACACTTAATCTAAAATTCACTAGCACAACCAGCAAAACCAACATCACTTTCTTAGACCTGGAGTTATTCATTTTTGACAACAAAATACAATCCAAAACTTTTCGGAAACGTACTGCGGGTAACACCATCCTGCACGCTTCGAGTTTCCACCCCTCCAGTCTGATTAAAAGCATCCCCTATGCTGAATGTCTCAGGATGAGACGTAACTGCAGCACGCAGGAGAGCTACACAGCAGTCAAACAGGGATTATTTAACAGACTGCGTACCAGAGGCTACCCCAACCAGACACTTGAAAAAGCAGAGAGAAAATGTAATGAAAAAATCAGGGAGAATCTTATACTCAAACCATCAGCAGACTCTTCCCAACCCATAAAAACAGAGGCACCACGTATGATTACGGGATATAACGCATACCACACTAAATTGCGTAAAATCCTCTACAGACATTGGCCCATAGTAAGGAGTGATCCCACCATAGGTAAAATCTGTGCCAAATTCCCACAGTTAACATTCAGAAGGGCTAAATCGATGAAAGAAGAAATAGTGTCCAACCTACCACGCAAAGCACCAATGAAAAACCCATGCCTTAAAAGTGCAAATGGGTTTTACAAATGCACCAAGTGCAAAGCGTGTCGACATGGTGTTAACACTAATAAAGTGCAGTTGCCACTTAGGAAGACCCCACTTGACATTCGCGAGAACTTTTCTTGGAAAACAGACTTTGCGGTCTATGTTCTTCAATGTAGCTGCAACAAAAAATACGTGGGCAGCACTATACATCCTGTCCACGTAAGAATACTACAACACCTTAGGGCAATCAGTAACGATGACCCCACATACCCTGTTGCACGACATATCAACACCTATCACGAAGGAAAAGCAGAAAACATCCAATACTTTGTGATAGATAGTGTCAAGAAAAACGTCAGAGGTGGAAACAGACAACTGGCACTCAGGAGGCTGGAATCAAGATACATTCTCCTACTCGATTCCAAGGCTCCTAATGACTTGAATGCTGACGAAGCCCTTAGTGTGCACCTTTAACCATGCCCTATAGCCCCTTGCAGCTTCCCTGACACATACCCACTCCTCCGGAACATTACTTACCACAAGTAATTTTAATTCACTTTAATTCCCTTTTTGCAACAGGTGAGAGATGATACAACTCTTGTAGTCGGCTAGTGTCTTGTCTACCCTCAGAAATACCATTCCCAACAGACAGAGAAGGATCTTCCCACTAACATCACCACGACTTAACATCAAATGCATTGGTGTGTCCGGGCACTAGTCCCTTATTAGCAGCACTTGACCAATACTACCACTACTAGGATACTACTATTTAGTTTGTATACACGTCAAGGATACTATTCTCTGACAATTCAAGGCCTAACCATCATCACTGCGATAGCGCATTAATGCGCTTTATCAACTCATCACGCAAATACATTAAACCAGCGAAACATTGACCTACACTGGTTTAAAGTAAGATAATCATGTCTGTCATACTAGGTCCTTGCCCGGGATTCATTAAGGGATTATACCTCGCACTATGACTCACTGTGTAGACTATGTAGCCAGTTTCAAATTAATGTAATTGCCATGAAGATGTTATTATTTGTGTTATTTGGTTATATATACTGTGCAACTTAACATGTATAATGTAACAATATTATTTGCGAACATCTGATGTCAATATGTTTACACAATCCTTTAATATGTCTCACGTAGATATATTATTTAGAAGACAGACTCCATGAGCTGTCATGACTCAGTACATATAGATATATTCAACTCTTCTATGTTTATATGTCAGGAAGTTACCATGGCAACACACACTCTCTCACCTCATAACCAATCACTTACCTTTGTGTATATATGCCACTTTCACTGTGTATGTAACTGTTGTAAGCAAGGAGGTTTTGCCGCCGAAACGCGTCAAGCCATCCTAATGGAATAAAACAAAACTTTTCCTTGAGTAACGATCCCACGGTGTCAGCGCCTGTTTGTATGTTCGGATCCAGGAGTGGAAATTATATATCTATATATATATATATATATTCACTGAAAAAATCATAGGTTTCACACCAGTTATAGTTAGGAATTAGCATTTAAAAAATCTATGAAATTCACTAAAAAAACATAGGTTTCACATCAGTTATAGTTAGGAATTAGCATTTAAAAAACCTATGAAATTCACTGAAAAAACCATAGGTTTCACATCAGTTATAGTTAGGAATTAGCATTTAAAAAACCTATAAAATTCACTGAAAAAAACATAGGTTTGACACCAGTTATAGTTAGCTGGATATTTTACTTGCATAAAACCAATGAAATTCCCACGTTATAGTTAGTTGGACTCACTATAACTTGCGCGTGCAATGCACTGCTGATGACGTCACATATTACATCACTCATGACATGGTCAGTGACATCACTCATGACATCACTGATGACACCATCCTTGTGACAGAGTGACAGACCTCCTTTCACTGTAATGTAACCCTGGAAACACATATTCAAAAATAGAAACTAACATTTTCAGTGTCTATTGTAGTACTACTTGATAAACTACAGTTGTCGCAGTCGTGCTGCCATTGATAAGAAAGGCTAAAAAGATGTTTTTATATCTATACCTTCATCTTCCAATACATCAAACATATGCATTAAAAATTCCTGACAATCCTGCTGAATATTCTGTGAAAATTGATTTTTCAACAGAATCCATTTTCTTTCTGCTTACAATTACAGTTTCATCTACTTTTTGTCTTTTTGCTACTACCTCACTACAATTATTCTCATTTCTTCTTTTTCGGCCTACCACACGTTTTTCAAACAGAGGATATTGAGGCAAATGTGGAGCATACTCTCTTCTTAACCTATTGTATTCTTTAACACAATCTAGATCTGCACAAATCTTTGTTTCATCACACTCAATCAAGTACAATCCTGATAAAGTTATGACTCGTGATAATGCCACATATGCCATACCGTCTTTAAACACAGAACTTCCAATGTTCACCAAAGCACTATCTACACTTAAACCTTGAGATTTATGAATTGTCACCGCATATGCCAAACAAACAGGAAACTGTTTTCGGCGAACATATAAGTCTTTCACAAGCAAAAATCTAGCTGAACAACAACAAATTTGTTCTATTTCGTCAATGCCATCAAATTTAATTTTTAAAATTTCAATTCCATCTCTGTTTTTGTAATTCACAAAATCAACAACATGACCCATTGCTCCATTTACCAGACCTCTTTCAACATTTAAATTCCTTCTCAAAATGATACGACAATTTAAACACACATTCAGAGTCTTTTCAAAACCAGCAGTTTTAGATATAGTCTTCTCTAATGAATCCAATTTTGATTTCAAATTTTCTGACAAAATAATTGTTGCTCCCATATGCTCTATTTTATCTATAGCTTCCAGTTTCACAATCTCTTCATTTTCTAACTTTAACATTTTGTTGTTGAAGATGGAACATTCTTTTGTTCTCATTAATTTTCTTAAAAATATTCTCTGGAAGAATGTTTTCATTTGGATACAAATTTGAAATTAATCGTGCATGTAAAGCTTCTTTCCCATGCTCACTTACTTTTCCAATTCTTACATCTTCTAGAATATTTTTATAATCTTCATCCTTTGCCTGTCGCATTTTTTGAAGTAGTTCTGCATATTTGAAATGTAACCATATATTAACGTTTCCAATGCTTCCTAGGCCCTTCCTGGTATCTTCATGCGTGACCATTTTAAACACTGGTTGTCCTTTCATGGGAGTCAACTGCAGTAGATCTCCAAAAACAATAATGTGTTTCCCTCCAAATAACACATCATACTCTGTTCTAAGAATTTCTTGCATTCTCAAATGCACAAAAGCAGGCATTAGATTTGAGACCATGCTGACTTCATCAATGATAAGAAGTTTCATTTTCTTCAGGACTCTGGAAACTTCGGAACACACATCTCCAGATAGCTTGTGGTATTGCAATTTGTTATCATGCTCGACTGGTAGCATCAGTAAACGATGTAAAGTAATCCCTTTAATGTTATGAGCTGCCAGCCCAGTTGGAGCAGTAACAACACAAGACAGCAGTGATTCAGTCCTTTTCTGCAGATAAGTTGCAATTGCTTTAATCAGAAAACTTTTTCCAGTTCCCACTTCTCCACTCACGTACAGTCGGACAGGCTTAAATGATGTACATGAGCACTCTTTTTTCTCATGACTGACTCCATGTTCTATCTGTTCTGTGACTTTGTCATATATCTTTTTCTCCTCAAGGTTTAGTTGTTTCACCAAATCTTCTAAGTTAACTACATCATCTTGAGCTTGTTCCATAGCTCTTTCCACCTCATCCACGGCAGTGGCAGCTTCATTTTGAATAATTGGTCCTCCAAGTGGATCCTGACTCAATGAAGCAGAACTCTGACTGTCTTGTGAACTGTCTCTAGCAATCGCTACAGCAATTGTGGCTTCTTACTCTATTTCTTCGTTCAACATTTGCAGATAATTTAGAAAAACAGGACATTCTATGGTATCCTTGGTTGCATTAAAATAATCTTCGTAACAGAGAAAATCTCCAAGTAGTTCCTCTTCTGTACGCCATGGCTTAAAGAGTTGCAAAAGAGCTAAATAGTGAAATGCCCTTTTCTCTGGATTTTCGCAACTCAATTTTCGATGATTAATCAAATGGCCTTTTCTCTGCTTCACTAGACATCCTTCACACCCAATGACAGCATATATTCCAATATTGATATCTTATCTGATGTTCCTCTTATAAATATAGTTTTGCAGAACTTCATACAAACAACTGTTCTCAAGATGACTACTTCTATTTGGATAGTATGTATCCAACATGTTTGTCTTCAAAATATCTGTACTGTTTGGTTCTTTTTCTGCCAAATACTCAATTTCTTGTACAGATTTCAAAACTCGGTTTCGTGTTGTAGCAAGACCTAGACTTGCCCAAATAATTGTTCTAGACTTGGCGTAGAGACTTGCTGATGATAACCGATCAGAACATTCATATGCTCCAATTTCTCGATGCGACAACATCTTCAGACTGAAACTGTATATTTTTTACTTATACTCTTTTCATGTGAAATGTCCTCCCACATTTCCTTCAGTTCTGTCTTTTCTTTTTTTGTGATGTAAGACTTCACATATCGAGCCACAGCAATAGAGTTGTCAGCAACGAACTGAATATCCATGTTAGCATTCCACATGGACAAAATCACTGGGTTGTAGTCGTTGATGTACTTGGACTCTTCGTTTCTTTTTAAATTGTATATATTTTTGGGTGATTTCCTCGTCACAGTATGTCGCAGAGAAGACATCAAAGTATTTACTCTTCCTTTAGAAATCACTGGTCGGGGAAACCCGAAACGACATTTTGTGTAGAACTTGTCCTTGTTTCTGAATTTTCGACGACAGTACTTTCCACAAAGATGGGATTGAAAGCGTAAAACTTGTTGCCTTAAACTGTTTTCTTCGGTAGTTTTCAGAACAGCACATGTTGAATACTCTTCAATGAAGCTCATCACTGTCTCATCCAAATCTGTTCCAAATTTGGGTGCATCTTTAATCCACAACAACATATGTATGTGAGGAGCACCTCTCACTTGATACTCCTTTCTCCAAAAGAAATCCAAAACCTCTCCAAGGGGAGGATTTTTTTTGTTGGTAATAAAAGACATCATAGCTTCAAATCTATGATTGAAATATCTGCATACATTCACTGGATCCAAAGAACACAGTTCTCCAGGAGTTTTGAATTCTATATTTTGTATGTTTGCGTTTGCCTCTTGTAGAAATTGAAGTAAGTCGTCCCATGCATATTCAGCACAGCTAAGAGTGAGGAACCATGTAGGAGTTCCTTAGTTTCTTAGCATACATTTCAATTCCCCATGACGACGGAACCAATACTCGTTTGTTCCACGTTGACATGCCATGAGATTGATTAGCTGAGATTCCAAAATACTCTCTTGCAGATTGACTTTCTCCATGAAGTCCCTCGCCGAAACATTTTGCAGATGTGGACCACTTTTCAGTATATGGTTCACTGCATAAGAAAGCCCAGACAAGTCACTTTCATACAGTAGATGAAACAAATAAGGAATGCATTGACGAAACCTTGGATCTTCAGCATATAATCTTAAAGTCCGGTATTCAGATGCAGGAATTTGAAGTGGTCGATCGTCATATCGTCCACCTCGACCTGTTGGAAATAACTGTGGAAAACAACGAGCTTCCAAACTTTCTTCCCATACACTAATGGGACTTCCTTTTGCTGCTTTCATTTGAAACAAGTCAATTGCATTCCCCATTACTTCTTTGGAATGCAAAGGATGAACAGTATAATGTTCATATATTTCTTCACTTCTAGACACATCAACTTTTTCAATTTGGCTGGCTGAACAATCACTGTCTTCTTCTGCAACTGTTTCCTCTGCTCCAACACATACATGTTTGTAGTACTCATTGTTTTTGACCAAATACAACGTTGCCTTTTTGACTTTCCTAACATCCACTAAATCTTGCCAGATTTTCTTACTCTTTGTCGGAACCCCATTAACTAGAATAACCAGAGGTTCCTCTTCCACTTTCTCTACACCAATTGTATCAATATTTTTCTTCAAATCTAGAGGCAAATAAACAACTCTTCCCTTTAATCCTCTCTGTAAATCTGAAGGAGGCAATTTCCCTATCTTAGGCTCCATGCGAACAATTGCCTAAAAAGGATGGACACATTGAATCAAAATAGACTCATATGTATTTAAATCCATCAATTCAGGCGGAATGTCAACCAACTCAAGATTATTATGAACAGCTCTAGCAGGCATTCTGTTTTGATTTAATTTATTATAACAATATTTACAAATACGCTGATCAGAACTCAAATCAAAAGAAGTCTCCACTCACAAATAAGTTGCAAAATCCTTCCACTCATAATTATTTATCTTTTCACTTTTTACGTATAAATCAACTAATCTAGTTTGATGCTTATAATGAGTTCGTCGACAACACACACAAGTAAAATTAGGCCTTTCACTTGATTTCACCTTAAACCTGGTAATTTCCTGGTCAAACTTTTCTGTACTTGAAATCTGTACATTGTCTTCCACATTACCTTGAATTTCTGTGTCAATTTCTACACTGTCCTCTTTTTCACCAAAATAACAAATCTCAATTTCTTCACAAATCTTCTTTACATCTAATTCAGTTCCATGCAAAAGAGCACTGTTTAATTGTTTAAGCTTAAGTGCTGGACTTTTTGCATAATACAACCTTCTCACTAATTTCCTCATTTTGTTATGATGCACTGCTAACATCCTAAAATGATGAAAAACACTATGACACACTTTTCTAGAAAGACAAGCCAGTGAATGCCCTTGCAAACCTGTGTTTTCTCTCACTCTGGAAGGATCTAAGTCTTGCAACATCTTCTTTTTCTGTTTTAGACTTTTCTTACTATATGTACGTAAGAAATTACTAAACAAATTGATTGAATCCTGTCGCACACTACAAATACTACTACACTTCCAAGTGTACACTGGACCCTTAGTGCGTCTCCCAAAGACTTCATCAGTTAACACCTCTTCTGCTTCTCTAGGCACAAGTTTCTCTTTTTCAATCGGACAACCGTCTTTCACCTCATATGCTCGACCACTGATGTCAACTGCATGCACTAAATCATTCTCCTGGAAGTAACTCTCCTCATTAAAAAATGGCTCACAACTTAAACTATGCATCCATTCTCCAGAGAAAACTTTACAAAAATTAGTCCGATTAATTACTCTTTTGCATCTACTGTTTGATTTGAAAACATCAATTGTCTTGTTAAGTGTCCTAATTCTATTGATTATTAAAATATATATTTTTTCTTAAGTTCAAAAGCCTGATCAACAATGTTCTCTACACTTTTCTTTTTCTTATAAAAAGCAGCTCTCTGTTTACCTTTTTTAATATTTTTTAACAAATTTAAAACCACCCTATTGCGAAACATTCGTTTACGAATGTCCCTAAATTGGTTTTGCCTTCTATTCCTATACATATTATTCTCTCCTGCTCCAGTAGTAACATTTTTGGGGGGCCTCTCCTTCCTTTTCAAATTTGCTCTCTCCTTCTCTTTATCCACATTCTGACCAATATTTTTTTTTGATCTACATATGTTCCGTAAGAAAGACTAAGGGCCCCATTATGATGACGGGCGGACATTGTCCGCCCGCCACCCTATCGGAGAACGGGACCGCCCGCCATAAGGGCGGGGGTCCCGTGGGGGGAATTAGGATGTGCCCACCACAGTGGCGGGCACATCCTGTAGTTTTAGCATTGTGGCGGGCGGTGCACTCTGCACCGCCCGCCACAATGCAAAAAATGCTTTTTCGCATTTGCATATGCATAGCGGCAGGCACCGCGTGGTGCCTGCCGCTTTGCAAATGCAAATGTGGGGGTGTACCAGAGGTACCCCCCATGTGCCCCCTTGACAGTGGCGCCAACCTGGGGGCCCTGCAGGGGGTCCCCGCAGCAATCGCCGCATGCCTTTCCGTGGCGGCATTGCCGCCGCGGAAAGGCCCCTAATGTAAGCCATTGTAATATGGCTGGCGGTGTCCATTGGACACCGCCACCATATTAATCTATTACCGCCGCGGTCGCAGGGCGACCGCGGCGGTAAAGCGGCGGACGGTCTTTCCGTCCGCCATTGTCCCCTCCGCCATCCTAATCAGGCGGAGGAGAAAACGAGAGTGGTTGTCGGGCGGATTGCCTCCGCCAGGGTGGCGGTGGCCACCGCCACCCTGGCAGAGGCAATCCGCCCGATATCCTAATGGAGCCCTAAGTTGTCTTACCAGGAGCTTTTTTCCTGTTTTTTGAAGTATTTGTTGTAGAGGAGTACTGTAATTCCGTTGCTGTTTTTGATTTTTTCCGCTTGGCATCTTTTCTTCTCCTCTGCCTTGAGGGCATATTTCCTTACTATTGAAATCTTGATTTCAATCTTTGGTAAAGAAAAAAATAACACATTATAGACCACTATTACCAAACAACAAAGCAATGACAATAAGCAAACGATATAAACACTAGTAAATCAGGAAGAGGATGTAAGAGAATGTATGACTTACAAATTGCTGTAAAAAAGAGAGAGAGGGAATAAATTAGAGACAGGGTGTAAGAGAATGTAAGTCAAAGAAAGAGTGTAACAGAGTGTAACACAGAGTCAGGATGTAAAAAAGAATAAGTTAGAGAGAGGGTGTTAGAAGGGGACAGGTGGAAAAATAGAGTAAGTCAAGAAGAGAATATAATAGAGACTAATACATTGTTAATAATCCTTGGTAAAGAAATGTTAGTGCATAAAGGAATTGTATTTTCTAAATGAGTGAGGTATCAGTAGTGTAATCAAATGCTTATACATATGACCTATGCTCTGTTTTGTAAATGTTATTTAAAAAAAGATTTCAGGCACATGAATTGGTTTTACATTATTGACAAGGATTAGATAGTATCTGCATGATTAAAAAAATATATTAGCACATTTCACAATCATGTTACCTATGTTTCCTCAGATTAGTAAGCAGATTGTGCAGATGAGGTGGGCCTGTCCAGGGGTGCAAAGGAGGTGAGGCCTGTGTCCATGAGTGCAGTGGAGAGGACTCACCTCCTCTGACCCTTGGACAAGCCTTACCTCATCTGTGTCCTCTGGACAGGCCTCAATGTATTGGGTATAAATGATGGTAACTGGGTGCAGATGAGGTGACGCATGTCCAGGGGTGTAAATAAGCTGAGGCCTGTCTAAGGATGCAGATAAGTTGAGGTCTATTCAGGGTTGCAGATGAGGTGAGGATTGTCCAGGGGTGCAGAGGAGGTGAGGTCTGTATTGAAGAGTGTAGTGGAAGAGATGTTTGTCCTGGGGTACAAAGGAGGTGAGGCCTGTGTCTAAGAGTGCAGTGAGGGATAGGCTTCATTAAGTCTAGTCCACTACTCTCTTAGACACAGGCCTCACCACCTATGCTCCCCAGGAAAGGCCTCTCTCCCACTACAGTCTTGAACACAGGCCTCACCTCCTCTGTACCTCTGGACATGCCTCACCTCATCTGCACAATCTACTTCCTAATCTGACATAACACAGGTGACATCATTGTGAAAGGGTGAAATATATTTATTTAATCATGCAGACACTATTTATTCCTTCTCAAAAATGTAAAAGCCATTGATTTGCCCCAAAATCGTTTTTAAATAACATTTTAGACACAGAGCACAGGTCCTATGTACAAGCATTCAGTGTCCATGAGTGCAGTGGGGAGGACTGACCTCCTCTGACCCTTGGACAAGCCTTACCTCATCTGTGTCCTCTGGACAGGCCTCAATGTATTGGGTATAATTGATGGTATCTGGGTGCAGATGAGGTGATGTATGTCCAGGGGTGTAAATAAGCTGAGGCACGGGTAAAGATGCAGATAAGTTGAGGTCTATTCAGGGTTGCAGATAAGGTGAGGATTGTCCAGGGATGCAGAGGAGGTGAGGCCTGTATTGAAGAGTGCAGTGGACGAGAGGTCTGTCCAGGGGTACAAAGGAAGTGAGACATGTGTCTAAAAGTGCAGTGGGGGATAGGCTTCGTGAAGTCTAGTCCACTGCACTCTTAGACACAGGCCTCACCACCTATGCTCCCCAGGAAAGGCCTCCCTCCCACTACAGTCTTGAACACAGGCCTCACCTCCTCTGTACCTCTGGACATGCCTCACCTCATCTGCATAATCTACTTCCTAATCTGAGGTAACACAGGTGACATCATTGTGAAAGGTTCAAATATATTTATTTAATCATGCAGACACTATTTATTCATTCTCAAAAATCTAAAAGCCATTGATTTTCCTCAAAATCGTTTTTTAAATAACATTTTAGACACAGAGCACAGGTCCTATGTACAAGCATTCAGTGCCCATGAGTGCAGTGGAGAGGACTGACCTCCTCTGACCCTTGGACAAGCCTTACCTCATCTGTGTCCTCTAGACAGGCCTCAATGTATTGGGTATAATTGATGGTAACTGGGTGCAGATGAGGTGACGCATGTCCAGGGGTGTAAATAAGCTGAGGCCTGTCTAAGGATGCAGATGAGCTGAGGTCTATTCAGGGTTGCAGATGAGGTGAGGATTGTCCAGGAGTGCAGAGGAGGTGAGGCCTGTATTGAAGAGTGTAGTGGAAGAGAGGTCTGTCTAGGGGTACAAAGGAGGTGAGGCCTGTGTCTAAGAGTGCAGTGGGGGATAGGCTTCATGAAGTCTAGTCCACTGCACTCTTAGACACAGGCCTCACCACCTATGCTCCCCAGGAAAGGCCTCTCTCCCACTACAGTCCTGAACACAGGCCTCACCTCCTCTGTACCTCTGGACATGCCTCACCTCATCTGCACAATCTACTTCCTAATGGGAGGTAACACAGATGACATCATTGTGAAAGGTTCAAATATATTTATTTAATCATGCAGACACTATTTATTCCTTCTCAAAAATCTAAAAGCCATTGATTTTCCTCAAAATCGTTTTTTAAATAACATTTTAGAAACAGAGCGCAGGTCCTATGTACAAGCATTCAGTGTCCATGAGTGCAGTGGAGAGGACTGACCTCCTCTGACCCTTGGACAAGCCTTACCTCATCTGTGTCCTCTGGACAGGCCTCAATGTATTGGGTATAATTGATGGTAACTGGGTGCAGATGAGGTGACGCGTGTCCAGGGGTGTAAAAAAGCTGAGGCCTGTCTAAGGATGCAGATGAGCTGAGGTCTATTCAGGGTTGCAGATGAGGTGAGGATTGTCCAGGAGTGCAGAGGAGGTGAGGCCTGTATTGAAGAGTGTAGTGGAAGAGAGGTCTGTCTAGGGGTACAAAGGAGGTGAGGCCTGTGTCTAAGAGTGCAGTGGGGGATAGGCTTCATGAAGTCTAGTCCACTGCACTCTTAGACACAGGCCTCACCACCTATGCTCCCCAGGAAAGGCATCTCTCCCACTACAGTCTTGAACACAGGCCTCACCTCCTCTGTACCTCTGGACATGCCTCACCTCATCTGCACAATCTACTTCCTAATCTGAGGTAACACAGATGACATCATTGTGAAATGTTCAAATATATGTATTTAATCATGCAGACACTATTTATTCCTTCTCAAAAATCTAAAAGCCATTGTTTTTCCTCAAAATCGTTTTTTAAATAACATTTTAGAAACAGAGCGCAGGTCCTATGTACAAGCATTCAATTTCACTACTGAAACCTCACTATTTCACAAAATTGAAATCCTCTATCTTGCAAATGTTGATACCAAGCATTATCAAAAAACATGACACAAACCAACAGCAAAGAAGCTCAATGTGCTTCCTAGTATGAGGTAACACAGGTGACATCATTGTAAAAGGTTCAAAATTATTTCTTTAATCATGCAGACACTATTTATTCTTCTAAAAAATGTAAAAGCCATTCATTTTCCCCAAAATCGTTTTTCACATCACATTTAAGAAACACAGCACAGGTCCTATGTACAAGCATTCAATTTCACTAGTGAAACTTCACTATTTCACAAAATACAAATCCTCTATCTTGCAAATTTTGATACCAAGCATTATCAAAAAACATGACACAAACCAACAGCAAAGAAGCTCAATGTGCTTCCTAGTATGAGGTAACACAGGTGACATCATTGTAAAAGGTTCAAATTTATTTCATTAATAATGCAGACACTATTTATTCCTTCTCAAAAATGTAAAAGCCATTCATTTTCCCCAAAATCGTTTTTCACATCACATTTAAGAAACACAGCACAGGTCCTATGTACAAGCATTCAATTTCACTACTGAAACCTCACTATTTCACAAAATACAAATCCTCTATCTTGCAAATGTTGATACCAAGCATTATCAAAAAACATGACACAAACCAACAGCAAAGAAACTCAATGTGCTTCCTAATCTGAGGTAACACAGGTGACATCATTGTGAAAGGTTCAAATATATTTATTTAATCATGCAGACACTATTTATTCCTTCTCAAAAATCTAAAAGCCATTGATTTTCCTCAAAATCGTTTTTTAAATAACATTTTAGAAACAGAGCGCAGGTCCTATGTACAAGCATTCAATTTCTCTACTGAAACCTCACTATTTCACAGAATACAAGTCCTCTATCTTGAAAATTTTGATACCAACCATTATCAAAAAACATGACACAAACCAACAGCAAAGAAACTCAATCTGCTTCCTACTCTGAGTTAACACAGGTAACATCATTGTGAAAGGGTCAAATTTATTTCTTTAGGCATGCAGACACTATTTATTCCTTCTCAAAAATGTAAAAGCCATTCATTTTCCCAAAAATCGTTTTTCACATCACATTTAAGAAACACAGCACAGGTCCTATGTACAAGCATTCCATGTCACTACTGAAACTTCACAATTTTACAAAATACAATTCCTCTATGCAGTAAAAACTTTTTACCAAGCATTTTAAAAAAACATGACACAAAGCAACATTAAAAAAAACACAATTTGATTCCAAATCTTCTCCATAGAGTATACAAGTCTCTATCTACATTAAATGTATCATTACTCACCTTTACAAATGCTTTGGGAGATTGAGAACAGTGTCAGACACACACACCAATATTTCTTTAGCAGAGCAAAAGGTATGCACTCCAGGCACTGCAACCATGAATGGCACAGAGAACCTCCAATTCTACACACATATTCTTCATGGTAACCAATCAAAACTCTTCCCTCTCTATTTTCGAACCAACACCCTTCCCCCCCTCAGCCCTTTCTACCTGTTACCATAGCAACTCCCTCCTCACTGAGCTCTCAGGTTTCAAAGTTTATTCTACAATGTTGCAAATGAACTTAGCAAGAATGTTTGACCTCTCAATACACCAGCTTATCCGGTGCAATGTTTCTTTAAATGACTTTTTCTTAACCATTCAAATTGCTTCTTTCACAAAACAGAACCATGCACCCTAACTTTCAGTTTTCAACTATCTGAATCCACCAATCATTGCTTCTGATTCAATTTCATTCCCACACTTCATCTGACTGCACCAGAACATCCTCTTACCATGTATTCTGTCTGGATTATTGGACATAGCTACATCCACTGGGCTCAAAGGTATGCAGCTACCAGAAATTTTTACAACCTTGATTTACCAAATGTGGACATCAAATGGATTGGCCAGAGAGGATTGAGATGTCATCAATTGATAACATTGGTGAAAACCTTTTACCATCTTCCACACCCTGACCTCATAATTTTGCACTGTGGTGGAAATGACTTAGGCACTTTGACTGGGGTAGGTCTGGAAATGCTTTTAAAGTACACCTTTGAGCAATTGATGGCACTTTTTCCTCAAACTGCCTTGGTATTTTCCAATATATGCCAAAGACAGAAATGGAAGTGGTCCAACCAATTTTGTCCACAATTTGAGAAAGCACAGAAACATGTGAATAAATCTGTTTCTGCTTACATGAGAGACTATGGAATGGGTTCAATATACAACAATAACTTGCGTTACAACATGCAAGATATCTACAGAGGAGATGGTGTGCACTTCTCAGATGAGGGGAATAGAATATTCCTCCTGAATTTAAGACTGTGCATTGGAACCTACTTGTAGGTACCTAAATCAGCCACAGAACCCAAAAGCTCTTTTCAGGGCTACCCTACCTCTGATCACTCAAAATGATTATTTTACTCTAACTTTTTTCACTGTTTTTCACCAAAGTACGCTCCCCGGTACGCGTACCGGGCGCTCCCCCCGCGAAAAATTAATTATTTTTTTATTTCGCCTATATGGGCTTCCTAAGCCCCCCTCAGAAAACCTAGGGGGTCAGGGGGTGTCTACCGTGCCCCCTTTTACCCATTCCCAACGTTGTTTGTCCTCCATCTTGTGTCTCAAATCTACCGAAACACAAGATGGAGGACTCCCGTAGCGCTGCCGGTACGCGTACCGGGGCGCACACCGGTAAGCGCTCCCAAAATTTTTTTAAAGTTAATTTACATAAAAACCACTGGAAAGACTTTCACCAAATATACAATAGGCCCTACTACATACCAGTCCCTACCATTTTCCCAAATTTAGTGGAATTCCATTGAGCCGTTTGAGCTGTAGCCCTGTCTAAATATCCTGAGGTAAATTACATGACAAAAACACATATGAAGGATTTACAACCAATTAAAATGTTACTTTCATTTTCTACTTTTTTTTCCTGACATTTGATTGGTTATGTACATGAATATATATGAAAAATGAGAGGGAAACACGGCCATTTTGACTACAACTACCTGAGGTACATCTTGAAAGAATTTTCTCCATTTATCTTCATCACCTTTTAATAAGGTAAGTTGTTAATTTGTAAGGGGCACTTTAAGTTAATTTGTAAAAACATTTTCTGATAGTTATTTATTGTCCCTCTGTTATAGTTATAGATTAAGATAGGCTTATCTGTTATAGTTATGGATTGAGTTAGGCTTCTCTGGTATAATTATGAATTTACTTAGGCTTCTTCACATGCACTTTTTTATATTTCTACTTCCTACCTCATTCCATACACTGCCCAAAGATAACTTCACTGTTAAAAACTCAGAAGTACCTCTCTGAACTCAAACCCAACAGTGCCCTAACTCTACTGATATAGTTATTTTTTATGCAATTTACAGCACGAAAATGGAAGATACACCACAGACCAACAATATTTCTTTCGAAATAACTGATGAGCAGATTCATTTTGAAATAACTGATGAACAAATTCTTCAAGAAGATTTATTTGACTTCCTAGATGAGTCTCTTGACCAAGAATTCATAGACTGTGTAGATAATATGGAATCATGCAGTACAAATTTGGAGGAGATTTCGGATAATGAAATGTTGCAAGTGTTATTAAATTATGAAAATTCAGAATAATAAATTAATATTTAATAATTAAAAAATGTTTGAGACATTATTCATTTTTATATGTAATTCATGAAGTAGTACCAAAATGATTATAATATAAAGTGAGACTTACAGTATACTGTGCATACTATACAACTTTTTTGTGTTACATAGTAAGTTTGCTCATAGTTACTTCCTTTCTCCTACTATATTATCTCGAATGTGTATTTGACATCTCTTTTTGATCTACAGCCTCCTTTCTCTCACTGTCTGTCTCTAATGCACCATATCACCACCAATTTTGTGTAGATTCAGAAGAGAGTAAAATGTAATACTTGAAAATATCATAAGGGAGCAGGGTAGACTACCCATGATCCCATAGCCTTTCTCAAGGAGTGCTTAAGGGATCTGTTTCTGCTTTCCTGACACACTATGATATGGATTCCATATACCACAATAACTTCTGTAACAACATGCAAGATATCTACAGAGGAGACAGTGTACATTGAATTTAAGACTCTGTATTGGTACCTACATGCTGGTACTTAAATCACCCACACAACACAACAACTCTATTCAAAGCTACCCTACCTCTAAGCACTTTAAATTATTATTTTACTGTTTCACT
Organism: Lissotriton helveticus; assembly: GCF_964261635.1. Taxonomy (NCBI): domain Eukaryota; kingdom Metazoa; phylum Chordata; class Amphibia; order Caudata; family Salamandridae; genus Lissotriton; species Lissotriton helveticus. The sequence goes on from NC_136057.1 coordinate 820,808,656, forward strand.
GGGTTTTCCCCTTGGTACGCTCCCTGGTACGCTCCCCGGTGCCCGTACTGGGCGCTCCCCCCGCAAAAATCGAAGAAAAAAAAATGTGGGTTTTTTTTGCCCCGGGGGGCCCTTTTATGGTCCCCACATTAAACCTAGGGGGTCAGGGGGGTCTACCCTGCCCCCTTATGGTCATTTCCCCCTTTGTTTTTGCCACCTCTTGTGTCTCGATCCTACCGAGACACAAGATGACGGCCGCTCCGGACTGTTTGGAATGTTGACAGACATCCAAGAGCCAATCAGCTTTCCGCGCGCGAACTCGCGTTACGCGCCGGGTGCGCTTCCCGGTGCGCGTACCGGGGCGCGCTTATGGATATATATATTTTTATGAACCTAAATTACTCGAAATCCTCTGGAGCACATATCTTGAGACATAGCAAAGGCACATCGGGCGACCAGTCCCTACAATTTTGCCAAGTTTCGTAGGAATCCATTCAGCCGTTCAGGCTAAAAGTGAGTCCAACCGCCCTATGGAAATTAACATGGAGAAAACACGTTTTGGGACCCCCCTTTTATCTCGGTCCCCGCTTAACGAATCCCCCCAAACTTTCAGGGAAGGAGCGGAGCGGGCCATCTAATTTGAGAAATTCCACCGGCGCCAAAGTTATTCCCAATAAAATGTTGCGGATTTCCTATGGATACTAGGTCCTAATTATAACTACCTACTGGCGACCGCCAGTGGGTAATATATATATATATATATATATATATATATATATATATATATATATATATATATATATATATATATATATTTGTAAAGTTGCGGTAATCTCTATATTGTGACAGTTGTATTTATTACATATTTAGGCTGTAGTCATTAACAGACCCGGTCTGACTTTCAGCAGCAATCTTTCCATGATATACAAAGAAGTTGTGACATATTTACTAGTATGTTTTTCATGTTTATTAGTCACCATGTGAAACAGGAGCACCATCAGAAAAATGCACAAGAAAAAGTAAATATATGAAAACAGTAAGCAGACTGCGTTTCCGCGAAGTGAACAAGGATACGAAGATATCCGAAACACGTCTGACAAGCTGAATAAAATGAAGACCTGCTTTCTCCACGAAAAACTTGGTGTCCGTATCCCTCTATTTGCGCATTTCCTGGCTGGGAAGTGTGGAGAGTTAGGAACAAGCTCCAGATATATATATATATATATTTATACATATATATATATTACCTACTGGCGGTCGCCAGTAGGTATATATAGTTAGGATTTTTTCTCTATGGGTTTTTTGAAAATTCTATGTCTAATAACTTTGGCGTTTGTGGACGGAATTGGCTGAAATGGCACATTTTGTTTCTGAGCAGCCCTTGAAAATTTGGGGGGGGGTTCGTCAAGGGGGGGCCGAGAAAAAAGGGGGGTCCCAAAACGCGTTTTTCCCATGTTAATTTCCATAGGGCGGTTGGCCTCACTTTTAGCCCGAACGGCTGAATGGATTTGCACGAAACTTGGCAAAATTGTAGGGACTGGTAGCCCGATGTGCCTTTTGTAGGTCTCAATATATGTGCTCCAGTGGATTTTGAGAAATTAACGTTTAAAAAAAGATATATATCTGTAACAGCGGACCGGGCAGCGCTCTGGTTCGCGGACTTTTCGCGCAACGGAGCTTTGTGAAGCGAAGCTGATTGGTTCTCCGGCGTCTGTCAACATTCCAAACAGTCCGTAGCGGCCGCCATCTTGTCTCTCGGTAGGATCGAGAGACAAGAGGAGGCCAAAGCGAAGGGGCAAATGACCATAAGGGGGCGTAGTACATTGTCGCTCACCCCCCTAGGTTTGATGCGGAGGTTTTAAAAGGGCCCCGCGGGGCAAAAAAAAATAAAAATAATAATAATCGAACAGCTGAATGGATTTGCACGAAACTTGGCAAAATTGTAGGGACTGGTAGCCCGATGTGCCTTTGCTAGATCTCAATATATGTGCTCCAGTGGATTTTGAGAAATTAACGTTCAAAAAAAGGTATATATCTGTAACAGCGCACCGCTTCGCGTACTTTTCGCGTTACGGAGCTTTGCGAAGCGAAGCTGATTGGCTCTCCGGTGTCTGTAAACATTCCAAACAGTCCGTAGCGGCCGCCATCTTGTCTCTCGGTAGGATCGAACAGCTGAATGGATTTGCACGAAACTTGGCAAAATTGTAGGGACTGGTAGCCCGATGTGCCTTTGCTAGGTCTCAATATATGTGCTTCAGTGCATTTTGAGAAATTAACGTTCAGAAACAAGATATATATCTGTAACAGCGCTCCGCTTCGCGGAGATAAAATTATATGTGTATTACCTAGCTGTTGCTAACACCAGTTAGCGACGGCTAGTAGAAGATAGCGACCATCTTGGGCCCCACTTTGCATGTGAGTGATATTTATCACTAATGACATGCAAAGTGGGCATGCCAAGATGTTAGCGACTGGAAACAGTCGCTAACATCGCTATCTCCTATTATCAACTTTTGGAAATATTCGAGATAAGGGCGAATATCTCTAAAAGCTACCACCTGCCCTGAGCAGTTCTTAGCCATGTTATCCAATGGGAGGTGGATAACATGGCTAAGAGCATTAGCTCGGTAATGCATGAATATCGCTGAGTTTTCAGCGATATTAATGCATTGCGGTCGTTTTTTATCGTATTTCCGATAAACCTTGATAATAGCAAGGTTTATCTGCGATAATTTCTGACGGTAAAAAAATCGTTGCTAAGCATCGTTAGGGATAAATATCGCTTAACTTTGGTAATATGCCCCAACGTCTGTTAACGTTCGATTCGAAGGAAATCAGGAAGTGTTGAAAAACATTGTCTGCGCCATCTTGTCTTTTTTCAAATGCCACACTTTTGTCGTGCACGGCAGCCATTTTAGATGCCTTGACCAGACCCACTCTGTGCACGCTGTCGATCCTTAGCATGGGGTCCCCACCCTCGCAAACATCTCCCCCAGGCAGTGGTCACCCCCGCTCTCTGTCTTATGCATGGGTAATAAACCTCCCCCATCTGCGCTGCTGTTCCCTGAGAATCACACCCTGTGCCCGCCCGACACCTCCCTTTCGCCCTATTCACTACCGCACCCTCTGACACTCCTTTTCCTCTGTGTCCGATTGTCCAGGCTGGTCCTAGGGTATCAGCTAGCCCTGCAGATGTAGTTTATGGCCACAGCTGTAAAGAATCACCCCTCTTCAAAGGAGTTATAGTAGATCAGAGCCTGAAGCGGAAGATTCCAGGGATGACTGTTTGTACATCAAAGTTTTTACAATTATGTGTCACATTAAAAATATATAGCACTCCGACAAAGTAGTAAGATTATAAAACTTTAATAATTTATAAATATATACAAGAAAACAAAAATAGTAATAACATATAAACATTTTTAGGGAAAAACAACGAAGTAGCGGTCGGCTGTGCGAATAGTCCCAACGCAGCACAACGTCCAGATTTCCGGCGTGGGGCGTCGCGGGGGGTGGGTCATCAGTAGCAAACTGTTGTGCGAATAGTTCCAAGGCAGCAGAACGCGCCGAAATCTAGATGACACGAAAGTGATGTCTAGTAAGTTGCCACCCAGCAAATAACGGCATGGGGCGTCGCGGGGGGTGGGTCATCAGTAGCAAACTGTTGCGCGAATAGTTCCAAGGCAGCAGAACGATGGCACCAAGGTGATGTCCAGTAAGTTGCCGCACTGGTTTTGGTATCCTACAATGCTGCTCCGAATAACGGCGTGGAGCGCCCCGGGGGAGGCGGCGTGAACGGGCCTCTCCAGGTGGAGTGTCATCTGTTGTAGTGGGGCGCCCCTTTACCGTTTCAGTTGCCATTCCGTCCGTTTTTGGTCCACTGTGTCAAAAGCTGCAATTCAGCTGAGTTGCGCCCACTCTTGCGGTGCAGCGATAGGCGGCTGTCACAGGACTCTCAAAATGGCGGCAGGCTGTTTCCTTTTTGGGCCTGGTCCACTGAAATGGCCCTGGGACACCTTGGAAATCGGACGCTTGTCTGCTAGGTCTTGGACCTCATTCTCGAAAGCGTCCCCTCCGCCTTGAGAATTCATCAAAAGTTTTGGGGGCTCCGACTCCTGCAGGCTTCTGGTGGGGAGCGGCTGCCATGATTGCTCGCGGAATGACCACGACTGAGCTACGAGATGGTGGTGCTTTCATGCTGACGCCAGCTTCAGTCTGAAACATCCAGAAACAAGGTGGGGCTTTCATCGTTTGGGGAAAAAAAAAGTTTTCATCCTATGAAAAGTGTTGTTTTTAGGTCACATGATCAAGCCTTCCATCATTAGGAAACCAAAAGTAAAATGAACCAATGAAAAGTTTTATAAACAAGTCACATGACCTGTTATGCGGCATAGGGTGTAAAATTAGGAGAAAATACGTTGGCACGTGAGGCGGCGTCAGTAGCGGACCGATGTGCGAATAGGCCGAAGGCAACACAACGCGCCAAGATCTGGATGGCACCGAGGTGGTGTCCAGCAAGTTGCAGCACTGGTGTGGCCATCCTACAATGCTGAAAGTCGGCGTGGGGCGCCCCGTTGGCCTGTGAGTTTGCGTCAGTAGCGGACCGATGTGCGAATAGGCCGAAGGCAGCACAACGCGCCAAGATCCGGATGGCACCGAGGTGGTGTCTAGTAAGTTGTCGCACTGGTGTGGCCATCCAACAATGCTGAAAGTCGGCGTGGGGCGCCCCGTTGGCCTGTGAGTTTGCGTCAGTAGCGGACCGATGTGCGAATAGGCCGAAGGCAGCACAACGCGCCAAGATCCGGATGGCACCGAGGTGGTGTCTAGTAAGTTGCCGCACTGGTGTGGCCATCCTACAATGCTGAAAGTCGGCGTGGGGCGCCCCGTTGGCCTGTGAGTTTGCGTCAGTAGCGGACCGATGTGCGAATAGGTCGAAGGCAGCACAACGCGCCAAGATCCGGATGGCACCGAGGTGGTGTCTAGTAAGTTGTCGCACTTCTGTGGCCATCCTACAATGTTGAAAGTCGGCGTGGGGCGCCCCGTTGGCCTGTGAGATGGCGTCAGTAGCGGACCGATGTGCGAATGGGGCCAAAGGCAGCGCAACAATATTTTCTGATTTGAAGACACCACAAGGCGCTGAGATGCCAAGATCCGGATGGCACAGAGGTGGTGTCTAGCAAGTTGTGGCACTGGTGTGGCCATCGTACAATGGTAAATGTCGGCGTGGGGCGCCCTGTTGGCCTGTGAGATGGTGTCAGTAGCGGACTGATGTGTGAATGGGGCCAAAGGCAGCGCAACAATATTTTCTACTATATTTTCGGAGTAGAAGACACCACAAGGCGCTGAGATGCCAAGATCCGGATGGCACCGAGGTGATGTGTAAGTTGCGGACGGATGTGCGAATGGGGCCAAAGGCAGCTCAACAATATTTTCTGAAGAGAATACACCACAAGGCGCTGAGATGCCAAGATCCGGATGGCACCGAGGTGATGTCTAAGTTGCGGACCGATGTGCGAATGGGGCCAAAGGTAGCGTAACAAGATTTTCTGTATGGAAGATACCACTAGGCGTTGAGATGCCAAGATTCGGATGGCACCGAGGTGATGTCTAGGAAGTTGTGCCACTGGTGTGGCCATCGTACAATGGTAAAAGTCGGCGTGGGGCGCCCTATTGGCCTGTGAGATGGTGTCAGTAGCGGACTGATGTGCGAATGGGGCCAAAGGCAGCGCAACAATATTTTCTGACTGACACCACAAGGCGCTGAGATGCCAAGATCCGGATGGCATCGAGGTGATGTCTAAGTTGCGGACTGATGTGCGAATGGGGCCAAAGGCAGCGTAACAATATTTTCTGTATGGAAGATACCACTAGGCGTTGAGATGCCAAGATTCGGATGGCACCGAGGTGATGTCTAGCAAGTTGGTGTGGTCATCCTACAATGCTGAAACTCGGCGTGGGTCACCCCATTAGCCTGTGAGATGGCGTCAGTAGCGGACCGATGTGCGAATAGGCCGAAGGCAGCACAACGCGCCAAGATCCGGATGTCACCGTGGTGGTTTCATAGTTGAGAGGCACTTCATCTGCAGTGGGGCGCCGAGATCCGGATGGCACCGAGGTGATGTCTAGCAAGTTGCTGTACTTGTGTGGTCATCCTACAATGCTGAAACTCGGCGTGGGTCGCCCCATTAGCCTGTGAGATAGCTGTTCTTTGGATTTGGGCCTGGTCCACTAAAATGGCCCTGGGACACCTAAGAACTCGAACGCTCGATTTTTTTTTCCTTTCCTGTACATGCAAAAAAAGGTAAATGCCCGGTATGTTACACGCTTCATCTGCCACGATGAACTCTCCAGAGGAACCGAAAAAATATATAGTTGTTGGTGTGGTCATCCTACAATGCTGAAACTCGGCGTGGGTCACCCCATTAGCCTGTGAGATGGCGTCAGTAGCGGACCGATGTGCGAATAGGCCGAAGGCAGCACAACGCGCCAAGATCCGGATGTCACCGTGGTGGTTTCATAGTTGAGAGGCACTTCATCTGCAGTGGGGCGCCGAGATCCGGATGGCACCGAGGTGATGTCTAGCAAGTTGCTGTACTTGTGTGGTCATCCTACAATGCTGAAACTCGGCGTGGGTCGCCCCATTAGCCTGTGAGATAGCTGTTCTTTGGATTTGGGCCTGGTCCACTAAAATGGCCCTGGGACACCTAAGAACTCGAACGCTCGATTTTTTTTTCCTTTCCTGTACATGCAAAAAAAGGTAAATGCCCGGTATGTTACACGCTTCATCTGCCACGATGAACTCTCCAGAGGAACCGAAAAAATATATAGTTGTGGTAACTATACCATGCATCGTCATATGGAGAGGTGGCACCAATTAATTATAGTGCTGCATAAAAGAGAGATTTGGAGGAGAACCCCTGACCTGCTAGTACATTCATCAAAGAAGTGGCACTGAGAGCTTCAGAGGCAAGGGAAACGGTCCCAAATATTTAGAAGAACTTTGGAAAGATTAAAATGACATGTTTAGATTGTGGTAAATTAATTTCATGTGGGCAGATGAGTGTTACTCTAATAAATACAGCATATGAACATCATCATAGTCGATGGTTGGTAGAGACATTTTGACTATATCCTGGACCTGCCCGTCCTCGCCCAAAATGGCGCCGGAATAAATGGGACTCGTAACTCCTTGTTGTGTACTGGTTGCAGAACCTTGAAATCACGAGATACGTATGCAGTTTTGAAGCACATGGCGGGCGGGGACGAGAATTGATTGAGTATTTCGACATCCCTATTGATATTAAGTTCTGATGTGTTATTGATTACTGTACTATTGAAAGTTCGAATTAACGTCACGCATGGTACTTGCCCGCAAATGTATATCTAGATAATTTTATTGTAACTGGCTCTGTCGTATTTTAATTATAAAATGTACGTCCACCGATTCCGTAACTGTTAGACACCTTAGTTTTTGCAACCTAATGGCCCGCCCGTTACGTTCCTCTACAGTGTAAATGTCTATTCATCATATACGATTACAGTTTGCTCCGTGGCAGGCCCACGTGGTTATAGGCTCGTATTTGTATAATGAAATTTTCACAATAAAGGTTTTTAAAAGAAAACATGGTAGTAGTGTATACATTGGTAAAGTTTTTAATAATAGTCACTGTTTTAGAATCATTAAAAGGCAAGTGAAATAAAGCAGACCAATTACATGAAGGGTAAAAGGTATAATACGAAGGAACGCAGTAAAGATAAATGGTCAAGGGCTGTTGTGTTTTCTATTCCTGCAACATAAAGTGATCGATAAGAATCTCATATTCAGGCGTATCGGCGACTAAGACAGCAGGTCGACCCTCTTTTGCTCAACGGCTCCGTCATGGGACGAAGAAACGCTCTTTTTCTCGAAAAAAGAATATATTTTACTTGCAGGACAGTTGTAAAATTTCCGGGAAAGTACATTAGCTTGGAACATTATAACATATATTTAAGAGAAAATAATGTTCGGAAGTAATTAAAAGCGTAATTTTTAGGTGATATGACCAAGGCTTTCATCATTAGAATAAGAAAAGTAAAATGAACCAATGAAAAGTTTTATTAACAAGTCACATGACTTGTTATGCTTACGTTACGCGCTGCGCGCCCCGGATGACTTCCGGATGCGCTAACGCGGCGCGTCATATGACGCATTACGCGACAACGCAGGTCCAGAATATAGTCAAAATGTCTCCACCAACCAGCGGTCGAAACACAACCCCTTTCAGCAGGCTAAATAGTTCTGTTAAATGACAACAGAAAGGACAGGCAACAAGAACCATCAGTCAAAGAGGGGAGGGCTAGTTCTTCTCTACCGGGTTACATTGGGGCGCTACCGGAACTGATCAAATTGGTAGTCTACAGTGTTTCTGGATGTTTCAGACTGAAGCTGGGGTTAGCATGAGAGCAGCACCATTTCGTAGCTCCGTTGTGGCCATTCCGCAACCAATCATGGCAGCCGCTCTTTATCGTTATTTTGGGCGGGGTGGGTGGCGGAGCCGAGCTGTTTTGCAGCCATCATTGTGTGGAGTTCAGTTCATCTCACTAGTTTTGTATTTGTCATGAGGGGTTGTTCCTAATGTTTCTATTTTAGCGAGGTCAAAAAGAGATCCCATTAGTGGCCTACTGATTTTGCTCGATTCCTTTTCTTTTTTTTTACACGATTTTTCGTTATCTGCAAAGACTAAACAGAGTATTGCGACTCTGTGTTTGTTTGTAAATAGAGAATGAACCAAAGAGAACTAATTCTAAAACAGTAAATACTTGGATAACAATCAATCAAATGGAGAGAGAAGCAGGCACGACGGATTACAACGGGGGCAAAGGCCTGCGTTAACTACCTTTCACTATCTGCAAAGAGAGAGTACTCCTAATAGAAATGAGGGGGGGGCACCATTCAAAGCAGATCAGTGTGCATAAACACGAAAATGTTTTCACTTACCACGTACTTGACATTCGACAGCTTATGATATTTGCTATTAAAAAACCATTGAAATTCACTGAAAAAACCATAGGTTATAGACCATATATAGTTAGGAATTAGCATTTACAAAACCTTGAAAATTCACTGAAAAAACCATAGGTTATAGACCATATATAGTTAGGAATTAGCATTTAAAAAACCTTATTTTACTCACACAAAACCATTGAAATTCCATATATAGTTAGTTGCACTAACTATATATCGCGCACCCGCAATCCACTGCTGATCATGTCACATATTACATCATTCATGACATGGTCAGTGACATCACTGATGACATCACTGATGACATCTCAAATGACATCACTGATGACATCACTGATGACATCTCATTTGACATCAATGACCACATCACTGATGATATCATTCATGTGACAATACAATGCATCTCCTCACATTTTAATATAACCTCTGTTTCACCCAGTGTTAAATACAGAGTATAATTTTTGAAACCATTGACACACCAATACTAGTTACTACATACGTACTCACTGATTCCCACGTCTACACACACATTCACTCATTCACCCATACAATCATTCATACATACAATCACTCATCTTTACAACACTATCATATGCACTCATACACCTATACAGACACTCACACTCTGCCACTCATCCATGGAGTTACTCACACACCTAGTCAGTCCTGTAAAGAATCAATCACACTTCCATTTTCTTGTCTATACAGTTAAACATAGAGCACCTTACATTTTCAAACATATAGTAACACATACTTTCTTATACAATCATTGATACAAGTACACATTGATCTGCACAGAGTCACACACCTCCCAGCCAGCCACACACACACTCAGTCTCCCATACAAATACTTGGACAATCAATCAATAACCCATATAGTTAATCATATAGCTACTGATCAACACATGCAGTAGTTTACAGAACAACAGACATAATGATGCACAAATTAAGACAGTTTAGTCACTAACCCATGCACTCAGTGAGACACATTTAATCACTCACTCATACATTCAGTCATGCACCTACTAAATCCTTCGTCCAGACAGTTATACATCTACTCATTCTTCAATATCTAAAACATATTTAAACTTTACAGAAACACACAGTCACTGGATGATGTCATCAGTGATGTCACTGACCATGTCATGAATGATGTAATATGTGACATGATCAGCAGTGGATTGCGGGTGCGCGATATATAGTTAGTGCAACTAACTATATATGGAATTTCAATGGTTTTGTGTGAGTAAAATAAGGTTTTTTAAATGCTAATTCCTAACTATATATGGTCTATAACCTATGGTTTTTTCAGTGAATATATATATATATATATATATATATATATATATATATATATATATATATATATATACACTGAAAAAACCATAGGTTTCACACACGTTATAGTTAGGAATTAGCATTTAAAAAACCTTGCAAATTCATTGAAAAAACCATAGGTTTCACACATGATATAGTTAGCTGGACATTTCACTCATACAAAACCTTTGAAATTCTCCCGTTATGGTTAGTTCACCTAACTATAAATCGCGCGCCCGCAATGCACTGCTGATTACGTCACATATTACATCCCTCATGACATGGTCAGTGACATCACTCATGACATTAGTGATGACATCTCAAATACCTACTCAAGCCAACCTGAAATGAGTAAAAGCAACCCCTGACACAGTGGTGTTGAGAGTGTTCTAACAAGAACTGCTTTCCACCTAAACTCGAGAACTACCCAGAGTTCTCTCCTTCTTTTTTGCATAATTTATACATCTTTTGAACCACCAGTGCATCACAAAAGTGATGCAACAACTGTGTTAAAAGATGCACAAGGGGGTTGTAAATCAACCCATAACACATAGAATTCATTCAGGCATTTTCACCAGCAGTGCAAATTGAAGCATAGACTTGTAACATATTTATGTGCATATGTTACATTCAAGTGCTTCCGACGTACTACAGTATACTATAGGTAAACTGCTTATAGATCTATGCTGTAGCAGTTCCTTATAGTTCTGCACTTTCACATTCTCCATACACTAGTAATGTATTCATTCATTCATTTATGAACTACACATTCATTCTGAGAAACTTTTATACACTAACATAGAAATACAGTTCTTTCTTTGACCAGTGATGGTAGTTCTAAAAACAACAGTTTTTTTTTGTGTTTTTAGTTTTCTATTTTTTTTGTGTTTTAAACCCCAAAAATGTAACTGGAACCCAAAAAGTGTCCAACAGGAACAAAAGAATGAAAAAAAAAAACTAATGTCGAAGACACCAATGCTCCTGCTCCTGCTTCCTGCGTCTTATTAGGTCGATAGACTGTTCCGCATAACACAAAAGTTTATCGCAATGAATACATACAATTCACCAAAGTCAGGATCAATTTGTGGGTGTGGAATGCTTGCTGAAAATGCTGCTGCAGCAGTTGATGTGCTTGGTGCAGTAGCAGGTGGATTGTCCTGCAACCTCCGTCTTGCAGATTGAGCAAAGTTGTTGGGGTGCAAGTTTTTCACGTGTTGTACCATATTTGCTGTGCCAAAGGAGTATTTTTTAGATGGATCACCCCTTGAAAGAGTTGTTTGGCAAATTTTACAGGTTACTTTTCGAGCATTAACCTTTTTTTGCCCTTCTGGAAAAGTAAAAAACTTCCAAATTAGAACTTCTTTCCTCTTCTTTGGAGGTTCTTCAGGATTGAAATCTCCCTCTGAAGAATGAGTCCATTGCTGTTATTATGGTGATCTTCCTTCTATTTATTAAGATTCTCAGAAGAGATGCTTCTTAGAAAGTCAAAGTAGAATGATTAAAATGGGACGGAACTTTCAACAGTTGCAATAGGAAGTGTTATGAACCAAACAAATCTCTCCTTTTAAAGTCACATGGCTTTGCGTACTCTTATGGTGTGCTTACGGTGTTCTTACGATACGAGTACGCATGATGTTCTACCGCAAATTGTGTAATTGTTTTTAAAAGTAATATACAATTGTTAAAAGTTTAAAAAAAACTATTTTCATAATTATCCCAGATAATGTATTCCCTTAGTATGTACATTAAATACCTAAATATATGTTTTAAACATCAAGAAACATTGGCGCCTTTCGCGTAAAGGACGCCGTACATGACGTCAAAGCATATTTGTTCCGTATGCACGGGTACGCGCTGAGTATGATTAGCAGTACAAAGTATGGTGCGATCACCCTCTCAGTCACAAATCAGAGCACAGGGCGCGCTAACGAGAATGATTAGAAGTGGTCACTCATTGGAGATCCGATTCTGGGCCTGCCTCTGCGCACATGATAACCCCGCCCCGTCTCTCTCTGTTGTTAATTGTTGGTGCATACACTCAAACTTGCACATGCGCGGTGCACGCCCGCCCACACTCCCCAGATGCCACCACCTAGCTTGCTTGCTATCACTAAGCCTGGAAGCCAATACATAAGCCAATGGGAGGTCCCCCAGGGCCGTCATTCTTGTAGACCGTGCAAACCCCACCAATGACGCCACCAATGACGGCCCTGGGCTTGGTTTGGTCAGCCCCCGCGGTTCCCATATAATGCGGGCACTGACGTGAGCACGCTCTCTTTTACCTGCCTGTGTTTCCGTGACAGACAGACTGTCATCGTCGATTTTACTACCAACTGTTTGCTCGAGCGGTGGTGTCACTGCTGCTGCCGCCCAACCAGAACACCATAGGCACGGAGACGGCGGTGTCAGCGTGCAGCCCACCCCAGGCCCAGCCAAAGTCCCAGCCTTTAAAGACAAGCCAAGAGACGACAGAAGCAAAGGTAAGAGAAGCCGTCACAACATCAGCCTCAGCTGTAAATTGTACCTGCATGATAGTATTTGTTTTACTGCATAACCTGGCCCTCCCAGCTCTGTTTTGGTTTATTTGTGCTTCTTCGTATTTGCTCCCTTCTATCCTCTTGTGACTTTAAATATTTATTGCTACCTCACGTGGCCTTTCCAGGCCTCTATTCTTATTGATCGTATATGGTTGATAGTAATATTTTCTTCTGCGTCAAGGGGCCCTCGTAGGTCTTTTTTAAATAAATTGTGTGTGCATGAATTTCTGTGTCGTATTTTTGAACTGTGTCACATGCTTTAGCCTGTATTGTTACAATTTGTGCGTTCATATTAGTATTGTTTTTTTACTGTGTTACGTGGCCCTCCCAGCTCTGTTTTACTTTATTTTTGTGCGCCACGTGCTTTGTGCTTCATCGTATTTGCTCGCTCCTAATCCTCACGTGACTTTTACTATTTATTGCTACCTCACGTGGCCTTCCCAGGCCTCTATTCTTATTGATCGTACTTGGATGATCCTATTATGTAATTCCTTCTGCGTCACGGGGCCCTGCTAGGCCTCTCTTTAATAAATTATGCATGCATGATTTTCTATGTCGTATTTTTGAAGTGTCACGTGCTTTCGTGTGTGTTCTTAGAAATTGTACGTGCTTAATTGTATTTTGTCCTACGTCATGTGGCCCTCCCAGCTCTGTTTTTCTTTATTTTTGTGGAGTACATGCTTTGTGGTTCATCGTATTTGCTGCCTTCTAATTCTCCCATGACTTTTAATATTTATTACTGCCTCATGTGGCCTTCCCAGGCCTCTATTCTTATTGATCTTTCTTGCATGATCCTATTATTTAATTCCTTCTGCGTCATGGGGCCCTCCTAGGCCTTTCTTTTATAAATTATGTGTGCATGAATTTCTGTGTCGTATTTTTTAAGTGTCACGTGCTTTCGTGTCTGTTCTTAGAAATTTTACGTGCTTGATGGTATTTTTTTGAGTCACGTGGCCCTCCCAGTTCTGTTTTGCTTTTTTTTGTGCAGTACATGCTTTGTGCTTCATCGTATTTGCTCCCTCCTAATTCTCCCATGAATTTTAATATTTATTACTGCCTCACATGGTCTTCCCAGGACTTTTTCTTATATATTGCGCTTTCATGAATAAATATGTTGCATTTTTGTGCTACGCCACGTGCTTTGTGTTTCAACTTACGTACTCTCTCCTAATCATCATAATTGCTCCCTTTTAATCCTCCGCTGACTTTTAATATTTCTTATTTCCTCACGTGACCTATAGTTGTTTTTTTAATGTGGTCTAGTTGGCCTATGAAAGTTTTGCCTCCTCAGACTAGCATAGTTTTATTTGATGATAATTGCTGGATTTGTAACCTTGGCAATACGGTGTTGTACTGGCCCTTTATTTGGCTTAAGTTCCCTAACCATTTTTCCCTCTATCGTACATCTTTTTATGACATGCTTTCGCCAAAATAGATGTTTTGGACACTGCACCACTTCATGACCAGTCTTTAAGTGCAATTGCTGCCTTTTGAAAGTGTAATGGTAATTGTTTGTCCATGATTAAAATGTTAGTCTTGATAGTTATGTATACTATGTATACCAGGGCTGCTCATGTAAATGCTACTAGTGGCCTGCAGCAGTAATTGTGCCATCCACACAAGTAACCCTAAATATAAAAGTCAAGCCTGTCACTACAGTGCCTGAGCGCCCTTTGTTAAACTGTCATGTTTTCAAACTGCATCCATTTCAAAGACCTTACCCGTGTCTTTGTATGGACTGTATCCCTCGCTTAAACTTTGTGAGCGTATTGAGCTGTGAAGACAGGGTGACAGTTCTTTTACTAATTGTATATTCACACACCTTTTTAGTAAGCATGGGCGGCAAATCCGTTACGTCTGCGGATTTTTCGGATTTTTGGTGAATACGCAATCCGTGTATTTTACGTATTTTCCACAAAATCCGAAAAAATACGCGGATGTAACGGGTTCAAAAGTTGAACCCCCACCCACTCATGTAATGGCACCAGCAAGCTGCCAGCGCCGTTGTAAAATAGTTACAAAGTTAGCTTGCACAGGAACCACTAGATAAAACGAAGCAGGTGCTGCTTTATTTTATCTAAGTGCTTCCTGTGCAAGCTAACTTTGTAACTATTTTACAACGGCGCTGGGAGCTTGCTGGCGCCATTGTAAACACACACATGGTCGCTGGAACTAGTTGAAGCTCAAATGCAGTGACTCATTCATCAGCCCAGAAACAATCGAGAGCGTCGTCGAGGCTGGGCAATGTGCCTTCTTTATCGAAAGTCAGCTGTGATGCTGGATAGAGGCCTTTGCATCCTTGACTTTCACGAGCACAATCCCTGTGCTGTTCCTGTGACCTGGAGTCTCTGTATCTTCATCTGCTGCTCTGATCGCCCTCTGACCTTTTATACACACAAGAGGCATGTGCAGCACAATCCCTGTGCTGTTCCTGTGACCAGGAGTCTCTGTATCTTCATCTGCTGCTCTGATCGGCCTCTGACCTTTTATACACACAAGAGGCATGTGCAGCACAATCCCTGTGCTGTTCCTGTGACCAGGAGTCTCTGTATCTTCATCTGCTGCTCTGATCGGCCTCTGACCTTTTATACACACAAGAGGCATGTGCACTCGCATGGAAGCCCCGTCTGTTTGGCCATGAGTAGGCACATTGTGTTCCCACGGGTTTCTGCACGTTCGCGAGCGTTTTGTACAATAAACTTGCGGAAACCCGTGCGAACACGCAAAAAAAAAATACGCTAGGATCCGCGGATTTTGCGTATTGTCGCAATCCGCAAATACGCAAATCCGCAGATCCGCGGATTGCCAATACGCAAAATCCGCTCATGCTTACTTTTTAGTCATTTATGTCTTTATTCTTGAATGTGAGCATGTAAAATGTGTTCTTTACATCTATAATGCTTTCTCTTTTAACGGTTTTTCCTGTTTATCTTCATTTTCTATAGAAATGGATGCCACTAAGTACCAAGAGCTTCTGGATTATATAAGCCGTAATGTGTATCCTGATGGTTTCAGTAAATTCCAGAAGCATGGATTGTGTAGACTATCTAAAAATACTTTGTTGATGGTAATATATTTTTTTCTGTATTGGCACATAATTTGAATGTCTAGATTATTGTTGTTCTATTGGCTGGTGTAATTCTCTCCTATATAGGTGAAAAGTTAATAGATTGAAAAACAGTACGTGATTATGTCTTTCTGCACACAACATATTTTACAAACTACATTGATGTAAGAAAGGTATTTCTGATGAACTTTTTGTGATTGAGAAACGTTTTTGGTAGGTTGTTAAACTAATTTCTTCAATAAGAAATGTTACTTTTTCAAAACTTTTCAAAATTAATTTGCAGGAAGCATGTCGAGTGATAATGCATCAGCACCTATACCAACTTCAGGACCTGTTCCATCTTCAGGACCTGTTCCATCTTCATCACCTGTTCCATCTTCATCACCTGTTCCATCTTCAGCACCTGTATCAGGTCCACCATGTTATCAATCTGCAGCATCTAGTCAATCTATATTTCTGAAAAACAATTTGAATGTGTAGAAGAAACAAGTAAAAAACAATTGGAAGCAATAGAGTGGAGCTTTAAAATATATGACAGTTCTTTTTGGTCACTTAAAACGAACCAATGGATAGTTGATAAAGTTACTTTCTACTACATGTAAATTGTGTATACTATGGCTAATAGCGTATGATGTACATGTTGGTTCCTCTTCAGAAGCTCATGTGCTTTCATATATTTTTACAGGTGATCGATGCCTTCCTCTCAAAAATATGTTTCTCAAGATCAAATGTAAGGATATTTTCATTCCTAATACAGTTACCCATCTTTAAGTAATAATTTTCCATCAATGTGTGTACTGAAATTCTCTGCTCTGAAACCTATGATTGCTTTTGAATCTGAAACGTTTTGTGATTAATTGTTTTTATGTACATTTACATTCAGGTTCGACTTTTGCTCAACATATACATTTGTTATTATGGTTTCAGTTTGCAGAATGCTACCCAACTCAGCAGCCAGTTGCCCGGGTTTTTACAAATGTAATATTTCTGGGGAATTATCGACTGAAAATTGCAATGGACCTAATGGAGTCATCACGTTTGACTTTAACATTTCAAAGATAAATAAGGTCTCACACTCTAGTGTTGTCCTGAACATTGTATTATTCTGTATTTTATTTTTTCATAGAAGATCTTTTATAGATAAAGGCATATCAAGTAATAATTTTCCATCAATGTGTGTACTGAAATTCTCTGCTCTGAAACCTATGATTGCTTTTGAATCTGAAACGTTTTGTGATTAATTGTTTTTATGTACATTTACATTCAGGTTCGACTTTTGCTCAACATATACATTTGTTATTATGGTTTCAGTTTGCAGAATGCTACCCAACTCAGCAGCCAGTTGCCCCGGTTTTTACTAATGTAATATTTCTGGGGAATTATCGACTGAAAATTGCAATGGACCTAATGGAGTCATCACGTTTGACTTTAACATTTCAAAGATAAATAAGGTCTCACACTCTAGTGTTGTCCTGAACATTGTATTATTCTGTATTTTATTTTTTCATAGAAGATCTTTTATAGATAAAGGCATATCATTTAAGTATGGGCGAAATTTGCGAAATTTGCGAATTTGCGGTCCGCGAATTCGTGCGAAATTGCAAAAAATGTCCGCGAGATCGTGAATTTTCCCACGAACTCGCGGATTCTTGTGCCATTTGCACAAATATGTGTCCACGTGTGCCTGTAACTTTGCCAGCATGCCAAAAGGCGCCGAGGTCCCTTGAGTGAGCTGGCCATTATAGTGGGGACGGGCGGGAAGACGTTTCATACCGCTAGTGTGTGGTGGATGGGGCCAAACGGGCGGGGTTTCTATGCGAGTTCACATGCATCTTGTTTGTAAAGGGTCAGAGACCGAGCACAGCAGCAGATGAGGAGAAAGCAGCCTCCTGGTCACAGGAGCTACACGGGGATGGCGCTCGGGAAACTCATGGATGCAAAAATACGTTTGGCACAGGACCCCAGAATCCTTCAGATGTCCAAGATAGCTCTGCTGCGCGTTTTGGAACAAAGCCAATCTGATCCTACTCAGTGGGTTCAGGCGGATGCAGCTGCTGCTGCTGGACAAAGTCCCATCTCATACTACACTGCCCCGTACAGGCATATGCTGGCGCTGGTCAGTAGGGTGCAGTGGCATGCGGGTGCTCCACGCCTGGTACATGCGCATACCGGTGCCAGGAGGGACATGTGTTTATTGGTGCTGTGTAGCAAGTTATGACTTTACATTTTGACTGCACCAGACGGTGGTACCACCTACACGGATCAGGAGCATCCAGGCACCAGACTTCATGGTGCAAGAGCATAATGGTGCTATGCGGTATGGGTATATATGTACTGGGGGCAGGGAGACACTTAGCACAATGTGGGCTCATACCCAGAGGGCTCCCAGGCAATTGAGCACGAATGATTTTCACACTGAGAGGGCTCCGGGGAAGTTCAGCAGCATGGGGCTCACACCCACTGGGCCCCGGGGCAGTTCAGTAGTGTGTGGGCTCACAACCCCTGGGCAGCTCAGCAGCGCAGGGGCTCACACCCACAGGGCTCCCGGGTAGTTTAGCAGCGCCACCCTCTGGTTCATCACTGCCACCCTCTGGTTCATCACTGCCACCCTCTGGTTCATCACTGCCACCCTCTGGTTCATCACTGCCACCCTCTGGTTCACCACTGCCACCCTCTGGTTCACCACTGTCACCCTCTGGTTCATCACTGTCGCCCGCTGGTTCATCACTGCCACCCTCTGGTTCATCACCGCACCCTCTGGTTCACCACTGCCACCCTCTGGTTCATCACTTTCACCCTCTGGTTCATCACTGCCACCCTCCGGTTCATCACAGCACCCTCTGGTTCACCCCTGTCACCATCTGGTTCATCACTGCCACCCTCTGGTTCACTACTGACACCCTCTGGTTCACCACTGCCACCCTCTGGTAGCACTGCCACCCTCTGGATCACCACTGCCATCCTCTGGTTCATCACTGTCACCCTCTGGCTCATCTCTGCCACCCTCTGGTACATCACTGCAACCCTCTGGTTCACCACAGCACACTCTGGTTCACCACTGCCACCCTCTGGTTCACCACTGCCACCCTCTGGTTCATCACAGCACCCTCTTTTTCACAACGGCACCTTCTGGTTCATCACAGTACCCTCTGGTTCTGAAAAGCACACCTGCCCCACCATTTTTTTTCTTTTTAGTCCTGGGGGTGACGATCCCCGTGGCTGGGGGGCCCCTCTGGGACCCCCACTAAATTTAATATTTTCCCCCTGTTATTTACCCCACCGGGGGCTAATTATAAGGGCCCTCCAATAACATTTAATAATTTTGCCCCCGGTATTTACACCCCCGGGGGCTAATTATAAAAAAAGCTCTGTTTTATTTTATTTATTTTACGGCAGAGTCTGTGCACCCTACACACACCTGCCGGGTTTTTAAAAAAACAAACAATTGTGGGCCCTGCAGATCTAGAGAGTAAAATTATTTCTACCCTGCCCACTTTCTACGTTTTGCACACATATTCTACTGACTTCCTCAGCCTCGCTTCTACCGAGGCACAAAATAGCTGCCAATAGTTCCTGGTTTCGAATGTTGACAACAACTTGACAGCCAATTAGCATTCAGCGTGTGATCAGAACGGTGCGCTTATGGTACAATGGCAATACACGCAGAATCCCCGGATCGACCGCACCCATAGATATATAAATGACTTTAGCTGCAATCTTCTCAGGAACTACTGAACAGATTGATACCATTTAAGCAAAAGGCACAAGTCTGCACTGAGGACTACCTCTTTTCCAAATTTGGTGTAATTCCATTCAGCCGTTCGGGCTGTAGCTGTGGTTAAAGGTCCTATGGGAAATTGCATGGGGAAAACACGTTTTGAGACCCCCCTTTTTTCTCGGCCCCCACTTGTGAATCACCGTGAAACTTTCAGGATAGGAGTGGGCCAGAGCAGGCCAAAAGTTTGTAAAATTTCGCAAAGATTCATCAATCGGTGCCAAAGTTATTGGGAATAGAATATTGCGGGATTTACTATGCATAATGGGTCCTAACTATAACTACCTAATGGCGACAGCCTTTCTTTGTCTGAGTCAGTGCTGCTTGATGAGGTGTGACATGTCCTGCTGGAGTAGACAATGGATTTCCTGTGGGTGGAGAACTTAAGCTTCAGAAGCCAAAAGGTAGGAAGAGAGTGGGGGAGACAAACTGGTCTTCAAAGGGAGAATGGCAGTTTGGGACCAGCACAGGTTGTCCCCCACATCCTGCACCCCCATTCACACAGGAGATTGAGTAATTTGATTAGTTAGGGTGTTGGAAGGGCAATGTTAGTGAAACTTAGCCACACCAGAGGGTTGGTGTAACCAGACATACCCCCAAAGGAAAGACTTTCTCCATGTTGGATTTTGAGAGAATGGTGCTTTCTGGGATGAAAATATGTGTCACGTTGGGGGAAGTGGTCATGAACCTGGGTGACACCCTGCATACCATTGGTCAGGGGTGCCCCCTGCTTGATGCCCAGATACTGTGAATAAATATGGGAGAGTTGCATAGCTCCTCAGATCTGCTGCCTGAAACTGCAAGGAGAAGAGGGACTGCCCTGCTGGACTTTGGATCTGCACCCAAAAGATTGCACTTTGTAGGACCACACCTGCGGCACAATTTGGTACTCCAGCCTTATGGACTTTGATTTGCTTCAAGAAAGATTAAGGAGTGGACTTCCCACAAGCTACAGTGTAACAGAGCCCACCTGCATGATCTCCATCAAGAGTCCCCATCATAGAGTGCATCCAGTCGACTTTTAAGGATTTGGCCAGGTGCATTGTGGAGATTGTAATCAGACATCGCTAGGACAATCTAGGGGATTCCAAACCCTTTGATTTGTGTTTTGGATGCTTTGAACCCTCATGGAGAACTTCAGGAAGACATTCCAGATGTTTGGAGCAATGTTTGTAAAAAGCTTCACAAGCTGACCGGGTGCATTGTGGTAGTAGTAGTCTCAGATCCCAAGAGGCCAACCAGAGCCTCTGAACTCTCTCCGGTCCCTGGGAGTAGATGGTCCTGCGCTAGCCTGGATTGCCTCCTTTTTAAGTGAGCGCACTTTCCAGGTTTTTTCCACGAAAGCCGCATCTGCTACTTGTCCGTCGGCGTATGGCGTCCCTCAGGGGTCCATACTCAGCCCCTTATTATTCAATATCTACGTCAAACCCCTGGCTACCATCGTGGAGGACGCCGGGCTGACTATATTTTCATACGCCGACGACACCCAAATTGTTTTCTCCCTCTCCAGCAGTGAGTGTGACAGTGTATCAAGCCTGAAAATTGGATTGTCACGAGTGGCTGAGTGGATGCAGAGGCATCTCCTCAAGTTAAACGGTGACAAGACCGAGATCGTTATTCTGGGGAAACATAAAGATCTTTGGGGCCCGCAACATTGGCCCTGTGATATGGGACCCCTTCCCCAGCCGGTCTCCGTGGTTCGCAACCTCGGATTTCTCATAGACGACAAGCTCTCTATGAGGCAGCAGGCCACTAAAGTGGCCACCATCTGTTTTACCACCTTGAGATGGCTCCAGAAAATTCTATGGATGCTCCCCTATGCCACCAGGAGAACTGTTGTCCAGGTGTTAGTAACGTCTCGCCTGGACTATGGTAATGTCCTCTACCTTGGTGCCGACGTTGCTACCATAAATAAACTACAGGTCGTACAAAACTCGTCGGCCCGACTTCTATGTAACATCCCAAGGAGTTCTTCTGCCACACAGGCTCTTCGCGACCTACATTGGCTTAGGGTCCCCAGCCGCATCAAATTCAAGGCTCTGTGCTATCTTTTTAAGATTAAGCAGGGCTCTGCTCCAAAGTATCTACAGAGTCTTGTTCAACCTTACAAGCCTAGCCGTACATTAAGATCTTCAGCCAACTGTGATTTTGTTGTTCCAAGATTCAAACTTGTGAAGATGAAGGGTAGATCCTTCTCCCATTTAGGCCCCAAATCCTGGAACGCGCTGCTCATTGCCTTGATATCAGAGACCGACTTATTCTGTTTTCGGAAAAAATCTAAAACTCTGCTCTTTCAATAGATATATTTGCCGCTTTAGCTGGCTATGTATTTTTGTTTTGTCTTCACTTTCTGCTTTAGTCTATCCCTGGCGCCGGGAAACCCACTGCGGGTAGCTGTTGCGCATTATAAGTTCAAATAAATAAATAAATAAAGGCTTGAGCGGGGAATAATTTATTGGGAAATTGACTGACCATTTCATTGTGTCTGTTGCCAGATTACTACTAATAATCCACTTTCCTAGTAGTCGTCGTCACTAGGTCAGTCAATAGGTCATTACAGATACGTCTGCTTTTCCATAGACAGAACTTTTTTAGTTTCTTAATAATTCAGGCCCCGTTGGACATTTCTTCCTAAAACTTTCCCAAAAAAGTTCATGCCCCTCAGTTCCTTTCAGGAAAGATTTGGGGTGATCTGTCAAGTGTGGCCTAAGAAAAAAGGGGGCCCAAAGTCCCCATGAATTCTCCATACACTTCTTGAATACGGCTACAGCAAAAACTGTAAAATGGAATTACATCAAATTCATCAGTAAGCTAGATATTGGTCCGCAAAGTGTACTTTTTGTGATTTGGTGTAAATCTGTTTAGTAGTTTTTGAGATATTAAGGCTAAAAAATAAATAGATATTTGAACGGATGGGCTTGTAAGAGTCTCACGAGAGTCCTCGCTAGTGCAAAGTAAACAATGGAGCCCGTGAATTAGCAAGAGACCTGTTTCTACAGTAAGTCTTCATGCTCTTGCAGGTGCATGAATGCTCCTCTGATGTGAGTCTTACTAGCATTATTGTTCTGATTGGCTGGCTGGCAGAGTTTATAGAAATGAAATTGCCACCATTATCTTTACTGTGAAAAATTGCAGGTGTGGAAATGAAGTAAAAAAGCTTTATAAAGGGGCAGGAGAAAAGCATCCTGCCCCCTAGATTTCGACAGGAGGTCTCCAAGGCCTAACTACTGTGATAAAAATATATGTATACTATTTTTCAAAAATCATGATCTTATGAGATTCTTGCAAGATTCCAAATAGTAAAAAGGAGTAAGTGAATTTTCAATACATTCTACTAGAAGAAATGCATGTTGTGGCCCCTATTATTGTGAGGAAGTGTGTGAGACAATGCTGTGTTGAGTAGAAGGTTAATTTTCTTTTTTTTTTAAATGTTACAATCTTGCAGGCACATGAAAAATAGGAAGGAGTAGGTGATCTTTGAATACTGTCTATTTATCACATTTGTTTCTGTAGGAAGGAGCCTTAGTGGAGATGGGGTTTATTAGAATCTTCCATTTACGCCCATTGGCCTGGGAAGAGTTGTGACTAGATTTAAGGCTCTTCCCGCACCTTACTATGCACACCCATTATCCAAAATAAAGGTATAAGCAGAGAGGCTAGTCTTTCTCCCACACTACTATGCACACCCGACATCTGAGAGGGAGAGGTCTGAAAGGAGAGGACAGCCTTTCCCAGCACTCTACTATGCATTCCCGTCATCCAAAAGAGATATCTCAGCAGCAAGGCCAGTCCCTCCCAACACACAACAATGCACACCCATCATATAAGGGAGGGGTCTGATAGAAGAGCCCAATCCATCCCTGTACACTACTTTGCATACCTGTCACTCGAGAGAGGGGCAATCAAGGGAGAGACTAGTCCCTCCCCACACCCTACTTTATGCACCTGTCATCTGAGAGAGGGGTCTGAAAGGAGCAACCAGTCCATCCCTGCACCCTACTACTCATACCTGTCATCAGAGAGATGGGTCAGTAGGGAAAAGCCAGTCCGTCCCTCACCCCACTATGCACACCGGTTATCCAATGAAGGGTCTGATCAGAGAGGTCTATTCCTCACCACAACCTATTATACACTTCCGTCATTCAGAGATGAGTTTCAGCAGAGGGGCCAATTCCTGCCCACTCCCTACTATGCACTCCTGTTATCCAAGAGAGAGGTGTCAGCATCTGGGGGATTGGCTCCAAGTCATGCAGCCAATGCCACACCATGCATGGCCAAGGGCTGTGTGCAGTGGGGGGTTGCATTTAGGCTTGTTGTTGGAAGCTGGTTTATTAGTAGGTGCAGGTGAATAGCACTAATTACAACACGTGCATTTTATACGCATGCCATTACAACGCAAGACGTTACAATGATGCGTTGTTACATTGCATGCCATTACAACGCAAGTCATTACAACGACATGCTGTAGGGGGTCACTGGAGTTTGGAATAGTATAGTTGCTCAACCCTTTGTAGCTTGGCTGCTAGCAGACAGACTTAACCTAGGAGACGCCAATACAATAAATAAGTGAGATATAACACCCAACAAAAATCCAGCAACACTTTATAAAAAGAGGAAATATTGTCATGATTAAAAGGACACCAAAACAACAATAATCCAGTGTAGGGAACAAAAGATATGAATGTTTAAAGATGAAATACTGTATAGTGCTTATGAGCCAAAAGCGCCAACTTCGGACATCTGGTTGCGCTTGACCAGGACAAAATCTGAGTTTCAGGTCAACCGCAATGGAGTGAGATTAGATACAATCAGCGATAGGGCCCGTCAAGTTTTTATCTGCAGACTTAAAGCTTTATTACAAGTTTGGAGGTCTGATCGCCCAAACACCACAGCCGTTAGGAGCCTGCAGCATCAGTGATGTTTTGACCACCATATTATGAGTTTACTGTGGTGCCCGTGGTGTGGCTGTAGAGATTTTACATTGGTGGTGATTACTTCTCCTTATGTATTGATGCCTGTGTGAGCATTTTTTCGACTGCAAATGTGTTGGTGCACATATATGCATGATACATGTGTAAATATACCACCTACACATTGGCAGAGTCTGGCCCATATGTGGGCAGGCCAGGCAATGGGTGCAAAAAGGACTCACCTGTACCTCACCACAAACAGGGTCGTAATCTTTAGGATGAAGTTGTTGCTGTGAAGAGGGGACCTGAAGAAAGGGATTCACATTGAACTCTGATAGAAGGAACCAAAAAGGAGCTAGTATGCACCCCAAACCCTTTGTTTCTGCTGACTTGAAGCTGGAGGTCTCATCGCTGCGGTCAGCTTTTGGAAAAGTCAACTCATAATTGGGATGGCAGTGAAACTCCCCTGGACCACCCTATGGCAGTTGCTTTTCTCTGGTTTGACCCCGCCGGTCTGTGGTGTGCTGGCGGTGTCAGCGATTCAGCCACAGTCTTTCCAAATGCAGCCCCACACCTCAAAATATGATGGATGGACCACCGACCTCAAGGCATTGGGACCATGACCACGGGATGTCATTTGAGATGTCATCAGTGATGTCACTGACCATGTCATGAATGATGTAATATGTGACATATGTGGATTGCGGACATGCGATGTATAGTTAGTACAACTAACTATAACGGGGGAATTTCAATGGTTTTATACGAGTGAAATGCAAATGTCCAGCTATCTATAACATCCCTGAATCCTTTGTTTTTTCAGTGAATTTCTAAGGTCTTTTAAATGCTAATTCCTAACAATAACTTATCTGAAACCAATGGTTTTTTCAGTGAATTTCTAAGGTTTTTTAAATGGTAATTCCTAACTATAACTTATCTGAAACCTATGGTTTTTTCAGTGAATTTCAAAGGTTTTTTAAATGCTAATTCCTAACTATAACATGTCTGAAACCTAAGGTTTTTTTCAGTGAATTTCAAAGATTTTTGAAATGCTAATTGGTAAATATTTTCTTTTTTTTATGTTTTCTAACTTCATTTTTTTAATCTTTTTATTTTTAGATGTTATTTATTAAATTATATTTCACATTTTTTAAAATTAAATATCTTTTACATAAAAATATTGTTTTCTCATTATTATATATTGTTCTTAATACACTTAAGTTATTTTTTTTTCCCTTTTTTTATGGAGTTGCGCACTGTTATCCTATGGGTAGAAATTCACTTAGCAGGTAAAGTGTGTTATCGTTACCTTGTATTACTCAGTGGTGGATCCTGGATACAGCACTGCTGCATCTCCTCTAAACAGTTGAAAGAATGCAAATTACCAAAGACATGCGGAAGCCCACAGCTTTTTTTAAAAAAAATATCGCTAGGATGCGCGGATCATACGTGCACCCCGTGATTTTTCCTAAAAAAAATTTAAAAATAGGGGCCCTGGGAGACCTTGTGGGACCCCCTGAGGAGACCTAGAGGATCAGAGTGTGTCTACCCTCCCCCTTTTCACATTTTAAACACACATTTCACATGCTTCTTCAGCCTCCCTTGTACCGAAACATAAAATGGCTGCCAACAGTTTCTAGTTTCTAATGTTGACAACCACTTGACAGCCAATGAGCCTTCAGCGTATGATCGGAAGGGTGCGCTTATGGTACAATGACAATAAGCGGAGTATACATATTCAATTTTTTTATGGGAAGTGGGCCCGTGCCCAATTCCAGGGCATGGCTAATTATATATTATGATTTTATGGAGGAGGGCTGCAAAGCCCCCCTCCTGAAGTCACTTCAAGACCACGGGGACATCCAAACTCCATCTATGTATGTACCCCCTAGCAGTTGCCTTCACTTTGCACATGCATGTTTGTGGTAGCGCCTGTGTGTTAATGATACGCATGTGCACAATACGTCCCACCGTCTGGCAATGTACCCCTAACATATTTCATTTTATTTGCGCATGCTCAATTACAACATGCCCAATCACAGCTCTTACACCCAGTGACATAATGCTCAACCAATCATCCTTCTGCCAAGCATTTATAAGCTGCCAACCTTCCTGAACTTTTTCTATTCTGCAGTCACAGCCATTGAGAGTGTTCGTATCCACTTCTTCGTAGGTGAGCACTATTTTTAAGAGTAATTAAATTAATTAATCTGAACAATCTTTAAATACCGCATAAATGCAAATTTATGTTCAATTTGGCGATGCTGTTTTTAAGCATGCTCTCCTGCTTTTTTATATCATTAAAGTTGACTTCGTAACTTTTGTTTCTGTGCAAATCACTTAATCCTGGTGCGTTTGTTTAAATTGCCAAGAGCCACGTGGCCGCTCCTACAGCACTGTGCTATGAGCTGTTCAAGTGAATGCGATGTAGTTTTTCTTGTGTAAGTAGTGCATCACGTGCCCCATGTATTGCAAAAGTAATGTTTTCTGCAAAAGTGTATTTTAGCACCGTTTCCAGCCGAAAATTGCAATGTAAATAAAGTGAGTGACCAATCTTGGCCTAACATTTGTATAATGCAATGCTATTTCCTATTTTGCTTGCCAAATATAACATCTGATAATTGCTTTTCATCCCCAATCCTATTGAGAACAAATGTTTTGATGTACATTTAAATTAATCTTGGACATATGCACAACAAATACATTTTTAACTCTATTTTCAGTTTGCAGAATGTTTGTTGCCGAGGTTGAAGAAAACAACATTCTCCTGTTCCAGCTGAATTCACCGATGTCTCAAATATGGCATTTACTAGTTGTCCGAAGCCATGCACATTCACAATTTTTTAACGGACAAAGTTAAGGTAAATACTCACAATATGACTACTCGACGAAGTTAAAAAGTAACGGATATAAGTGCTTGAGGGGTTTTCGGTGGCAGATAATCTCAAATTCACACTTCTATGAATGAGTCTGATACCGGGTGAATCTCTGTATAACTAATGGATGATTAGGTTTTAGGATGGCACACAGAGCTCCCAACCTTCTTACTTTTTTTCTTAAAGGGTTCCAAATTGGGGAAGAATATTAGGCTGTGCAGTAGAGGTTGACGGTGTTGCTCCACTGGTACTGAGGCCTCCTCATGAAGCAGGAGGAGCCTCTCTCAATCTCCTTAACTCTTCCCTTGCAAAGTTGATCGGATTCTTAGTCTGTAAGTTCTTCGGCATACTTGCAGTTCCACACCAGTCCTCTTTATAGGGATCTCCTCTTGAGAGCAGAACCTCTGATACTTGCTTTTCATCCCCAATCCTATTGAGAACAAATGTTTTGATGTACATTTAAATTAATCTTGGACATATGTACAACAGATACATTTTTAACTCTTTTTTCAGTTTGCAGAATGTTTGTTGCCAAAGTTGAAGAAAACTATACTCTCCTGTTCCAGCTGAATACACCGATGTCTCAAATATGGCATTTACTCATTTTCCGAAGCCATGCACATTCACAAATTTTTCTTGGACAACGTTAAGGTAAAGACTCACAATGCGACTACTTCACGAAGTTAAAAAGTAATGGATATAAGTACTTGAGGGATTTTTGGTGGCAGCTAATCTCAAATTCACACTTCTACAAATGAGTCTGATACCGGGTGGATCTCTGTATAACTAATGGATGATTAGGTTTTATGATGGCATACAGAGCTCCCAACCTTTTTACTTTTTTTCTTAAAGGGTTCCAAATTAGACTGTGCAGTAGAGGTTGACGATGTTGCTCCACTGGTATTTGGGGCCTCCTCATTAAGCAGGAGGAGCCTCTCTCAATCTCCTTAACTCTTCCCTTGCAAAGTTGACCAGATTCTTGAGTGCTTCTGCATACTTGCAGTTCCACACTAGTCCTCTTTAATGTGGTCTCCTCTTGAAAGCAGTCTTGCATATACGGCAAGTAACTTTTCTTGCATCCACCTTTTTTAAGACTTGTGAAAATTAATTTCAAAATATTTAATAAATACGGGGTCACTATGCATTGTGTCAAATGCTTTATTAAAAATATGCAGAAAATGTTCCCTTTAATTGTTGTTAACGTCTTTACAAAATAATTTGAAAGGAGAAAGTAGGAGATGAATAGCAGTGCTAGGACGTTATATCTAAAATTGAAAAAATTGATTAAAAGAGTGGACCACGTTTTTTACAACCGGCCTAGGGTCAGGTCGATTTCCCATGCAGGCCGTCCAGGTCTTTAATGGTCTGGGAATGGCCATGTTACCTATCATCAGGAGCTCAATTTATTCTCCATTCAGTGT
Source organism: Lissotriton helveticus (assembly GCF_964261635.1). Classification (NCBI taxonomy): domain Eukaryota; kingdom Metazoa; phylum Chordata; class Amphibia; order Caudata; family Salamandridae; genus Lissotriton; species Lissotriton helveticus. The sequence goes on from NC_136057.1 coordinate 820,837,542, forward strand.
TAGGCAGCAGCCTGACAGCCTGATGGACAGTTTGTTCAGGCAGGGAGCCAGTTGATAGATTCCCTGGTTGGGGCCGTTGGACAGAGAGACTATCAATTGAGTCTCGTCCGCGTATTATACACCTGAGGTGCCAACTTCATGCAGGATGGATGCCACCTGTCTAATGTATCAATTAAATAGTGTGGGACTATGGTAGGAGCCCTGTGGTACTCCATACTTTATTGGGAGGTGGTCTGAGAAATTATTCATATCCATTACCAGGAAGGATCTTCCAGAAAGGAACATAGCCAATCCATGGCTCTATCGCAGATACCAATTTCCCTTAGTCTATCTTTCAGTATAGCGTGATTGACAGTGTTGGAAGCTGAGCTGATAATGCCCCCTCCATTATCTAGTAGGGCTTTAAGTTCCTTGGTGACTGTCAGGAGGGCAGCTCCAGTGCTATGGTGGGCCCGGAGGCCCATATGCGTTTGGTGGAGTAGATTATTCTCCTCAAAGTATTTGACCAATAATGTATTAACATATTTCTCTAGGAGTTTACCGAGAAGCAAGAGTAATGAAATAGGTTGCAAATTACCAAGAGTATCGGGATCAAGCTGTTTTTTTTTCCGAATGGCCTTATTATGGCATGTTTCCATGATTTGTTAAGGATCATCAACAATGAAGGAAGTATAGCCTCAATCACTTTGCAAATGGCATGCGGGGGGCTGAGTCTAGTGGGGAGCTGATGTCATTAGTGATTTCATCAGCAGTGCATTGCAAGGGCGTGAGTTACAGTTAGCTCAGCTTACTATAACGGCTACATATTGAACATAGTGAAATGTTAGCCTAACTATACCGTCTCTGTAACCTTACTTTTTTCATCAACTTCTAAAGTTTTTCAAATGTTAATTCCCAACTATAACATCCCTGAAACCTGTGGATTTTTCATTGAATTTCCAAGGTTTATCAAATGGCAGTCACGTTTGCAGAGTGGTGGAGAAAGGGGTCAGGGCCAGCTCTCAGGAATTCTGATGCGCATGACTTGCAGGAGGTACTTTGAAGGCTTCTTGACCCCCAAGTTCCCTCTGGAGTAAAGTGGACTTCCTCCCTCAACCATCCTTGTGGGCAAACTACCCCTCCTGTTACCTCCAATAAGTCCCACACAGAAGGATTGCTGAGTTCTGATAACAGGCCATGTCACCTTTCACAACCATTTTGCAAACGCACCTCCTGGCATACTCTTGGTTGGGGAATGAAGTTTCCTTCTCTGTTGAGAGTCCTTGTGGGCCAACTAACTGACCTGTTACCTCCAGTAATCGCCACATAGTGGGATTGCTGAGAGGTGTTTGGAGGCCGCACCCCTTTTTCCATCACTCCGCAAACGTACCTGTCAGCGCACTGCAGGTGGGGTTATGAGGTCCCTTTACAACAAGAGGGCCTTAGGAACAAAGTTGACTTCACCCCCCAAGCAGGAATGCGCCTAGAGGCGCATTTATAGAGTGGCGGGGAAAGGGGTGCGTGGCCTCTGACCACCTCTCTGCAATATAGCAATCCACTCCAGTCTGTGCATGGGTAGAGAAAGCGTTGCTTAGCGGAGGGGTAAAATATACTAGTCCCACTAGTTACCTTCAAACAAATAAAATATTTTAAAAACTAAACTATATAACACTAAATATAAATATTTTAATATATATACATATTTTTAAAGGAAAACAATTACATATTTATTACAATGTTTAATAAATATTTCAAATTAAAACAAATATTAAAAATATCATTAAAATACCACAGTATATGTCACAATTATAACAACCAACAAATATAATGCTATTTACAATTAAAACGCATAACACAATTAACACATAACATAATAAACAACACACTTTTTAAACAATTCATAACTATTTTTTTAATTTAATATTATTAAATAATTTTGTACCATTTAACTCTACAAGCTTAACGATACACATCTAAAATATATATTGAATTTGACAATTAATCAGCAATAGTAATTAACTAATAATAACATTATTATATTAAATTAACTTCCCTCCCTTATCCCTAGGAACCCAACAATGTGCACCTAATATTTATTTTAAAGTATATCTTAGTCTCATAATGTACATAATTAATTAACAATTAAACAATTAATAACCATTAACTAATAATAAATAGTTTATATTTACCCCTCCTATGCGCCAGCGATTTTGCGGAAGTGCGGCACTTCCGCAAAACGGGCAGGCCGCGTTGGCCATTGGCCGACGGCAGCACCAGCGAGGTAGCGTTGCCGTCGGCCAATGGCCGATGGCAGCATGGAAGGGGTTAATAAACGTCATACCCTTGACTCCTACAACACACAACACCCTGTACCTCATAGATAACATAAACATTTCTTAATTACACAATTTACATAATTAATTATCAAATAAATAATTAATAATTAACTTAGTTGAATATCCTTATTAGCATTTTCAATCGAAAAATCGTTACATATAGTATACAATTAATAATCATATTCATACTGTGGGACAACAAACACATATTTATAAGTTGAAATGTAGTAGATCATGTTCACAAATTGCACAATGTGTGGGGGCCATAAAGGGACATCCATCCAATAAAAGGGAGAAAAAACAGGATAAGAGCTAACACAGTATATCTCATATATCTAACAATAGCCATTTTTTCAGCTGAACTGTAAAGTATATTTTTTTTAAACAAAAACTCCTAAAGCTGTCTGGCTGGGGCTGCCCAGTGCAGCTACCAGGAACTATGAGCATATCACCACATGAGAGATGTTGTTTAATAAGTTCCTCCAGGGGAACAAAGGTACAAAAGGAACCTTTATATACTTCTGCCCAGGAAAACTCCGGGGCCTCCTTGGAGTTTGAGAAACATGTGATAGTGAATGGTTAGGCCATCTAACGTATCAACTTAGTCAGCTATCTGAATTATGGTCTACATCCGGGGAGGTAGATTCAAGTTATAAAATAACTTACGGACGTAGGTTCCCCAATATTGTGGCCACTCCACCCCCTCTGCACCTCACTCTCATGCATCATAGTATCCGCTTGTGCCAATGCCCATCTATAATTCACCGGTAACCAGCTTGTGATTGTGAGAGGGTGAGGGGGCTTCCAGTTCAGGGCAATAATGTGCTTAAAGAGGACTAATGCCAGGTCAAGGAACTTCAAATAACCTTTAGTACGTTGGGTGCATTGTGTAATCCCCAGAAGGCAAGGGAGTGGGTCTGTTGGAAAATGAACGTCAATTATGGACAATACCTGTGTTAGTACCTGAGTCCACACATGCATCAGTGGGGGGAAACTCCCAAACCATGTGTATAAATGTGGCATCTATGTGTCCACATCTTGGACATGCAGAGGACACAGCAGGGAACAGTTTGTGGAGGCGATGCAGTGTGAGGTAAGTTTGATGCACGTAATTGAACTGAGTGAATTTTAGGCAGATGTTACGCGAAATTGTCTTCACCAACTCCATAGCCATGGACCATTGCATGGAGGTCAATTCCATTCCATGAGAATCCTCACACTTAATTTTGACCAGGGTAAGCCATGTTACCCCTTGTAAAGCCGCATAGAGAATTGTAGTCGTCTGATGGCCTGGCCCATGCATCTAAAAGCATTGTAATCCCAGATGTAACAGTAGCTCCACTTATCCTGGTGTCCTCAACGACATTGTATGTTAGAAAGAGACATGCACCAAATTCATGCAGCTCTTGCAGGCACTGGAAAGAAAACGGGATCCCATCATTGTGTATGTCCCCCAATTGGGTGATTTCTGCTTCTTGCATTGGGGAAGGCTCATGGACAGCCAGCGCAGATCTCAAAGCAGACATGCTCCATAGGGACAGTTGTCGTGCATAAGGGGCCGGTGCTGACCCAGCTGTATATATTACTTCCGAATGAGTTTAGAAACTCGAGTAAGCAGTCCCATTTCCTTAGCTAGTCTTTCTGGTGTAAACAGTCAATCTAGCACGTCCATGTTCCTCAAGTCTGCTTGAACCATGCTACTTTCCATAGTTCCATCTCTGACCAGGCAGCGCATAGGCCATTGCAGTTGGGCCACTGCAAAATGTAGCTCCATGTCTGGAACCCCAAGTCCCCCCATGAGCAAGGGATGTTGAAGCACAGATAGTGAGACACGTTTCTGAGCAGGTAACTAAATAAGCTCTGACTCCAAGCACCGTAATGATCGAAAAACCAACCTAGACAGTATCATTGGCAGAGTTGCAAAGAAATATAGGCATCTTGGGGGAATTAGCATCTTTCCCATAGATGCCCTGCCCATAGGTGATAGGGGCAACCGGATCCAAAAATGCATGGACTGGCGAATTGGGCCCAAGGCCGTACCATGATTGCTGTCTAACAGTTCTTTGCCATTGTGGTATACATTTACCCCAAGATAATAAAAAGCGTCAAAGTTCCAGGGGAGGCATCCCGCTTTCAGCTCTTCTCTGTATTCTGGTTTAATCCAGTGCAGAGGAACAATACAAGCCCCCCGGCCCGTCATTTCCTAAAAGAGATTAAGTGGATCGTGAAGGGACAGTAGTGATTGGGAATTAACCCTTAGCGACACCAATACATCGTCTGCATACAAAGACAACTTGTGCCAATCAGGTCCCACCTTAACACCCTAAAGAGGTTCTCTAACAAGCAGCATGCAGTGAGTGGGTCATGGCAATCGATAAGAGAATTGGGGATAAGGAAAACACTTGGCAGGTCCTTCTGGCTATAGGGAAAGAGTGTGATATCTGATGACCACTGCAGACCAGTGCCATCGGAGCAGTATAGAAGAGCTTCATCCGACCCAGAAAGTTAGGACCCTTTCCCAAATACCTCCAACACTTGAGGCAGGTAAGACCAACTGAGCATGTCAAACGCTTTCTCAAAATACAGGGAGATTGCCATCAGTAGGTCAGTCTCCCCATTCATCGCTTCTATATTATGACACAACCTTCGGATGTTAATTTTGCCTTGCCCTTTGTGGAACAAACCCACATTGGTCTGAATGAACCTGGGAGCAAAGCATCAGGTGCAGTCTATTAGCTAAGGCTATACTCAAAATCTTACATCAATGTTTAACATTGAAAGCGGGCGATAAGAACTCGCCTCAAGGTGCTCCCTGCCCGACTTCAGAAGCACCACTATGAGAGCCTCACAAAGAGATCCCGGTAGGACGGCCAGTTTTGGTGCCTCCCAGGTCATTTACAGTAGAAGAGAAGAGCAAGAGTGGTACCATAGGATGTGTAATACTACACAGGGTATCTGTCTGTGCCTGGAGTCTTACCAAGGGCCATCTGGTGAATTGATAGGTTAATCTCCTCTAACCCTGGGGGAAGCACTACGCTACGCTCGCGTAGTTTGCGAAGTTTGCGCAACTTCGCACTACGCGAGCTGCACGTAGCACAGTGCGAACACGCGTAGCGCAGTGCAGCGGTCATTTTTTGCTTGTTCGCGGTCCTCAACCTCATGTTCGCGACCGCGATCAAGCAAAATGACATCCCGACGAGACTCTCTCAACGCGGGGAGGTCGGATTTCTCATTGCGAGTGGTCGTGCATGCTCGCGACCGCTCGCGATGAGAAACTACCAGTTCGCGTTGAGAAAGCTGCCGCTCGAGTAAAAATCTACTCGAGCGGCAGAAAACTACAGCTCGCACTGTGCAAGAGGCCGTTTTCAATGATTGCACAGTGCCGGATGCTTGTTCGCACTGTGCAAACATTAAAAATGCATCTTGCACAGTGCGAACATGCTACTACGCAGCTCGCGTAGTGCTACGTGAAGTTCGCGTAGTGCGAAGCGAACTTCGCGTAGCTTCGTGTAGCGCTACTTCGCGAACTACGCCCACCCTTAATCTCCTCTACCTAAAGAAGTTGCTCCAGGTCCAACAACTACAGTGGGGCCAGGCGAGGAAGGGGTTCCACCTCCAAGTAGCCCAGCTCTTGTGCCAATGAGGGCTCCTGGAGAGAGAAACACAGTCTCTCATAATATTGCACAAACACCTCATTCATTTCTGCTTGTGTATTTTTCAGCAAACTGCATCATCGAGTATGGCGCCCCCTAGGGTCTTGGGAATCTCTGACCACAACAACCTCACCAATGTGCGTCCCGGTTTATCACCTTCAGCGTGCTGGTGATCCATGGATGCTCTATGCCAGGCCCGGACAGAGTCCGCATAGCCACGTATGCGGACTTCCACAAATTGAAAAACCCACTCCATAGCGCTACGCAGAGTTCTGCTAGCAGACGGAGTTACCGGCTTCCCCTATAGCATGCATTGAAGTTAGGACTAGCTGCTTAGAGGAAGACGCTAGCCCAATCCAGATCCATTAGGACTCCGATGCGGGGACTCAGAGGAGGCAGCCATAGGCTTGGGATCCTCCTACCTTTTTCTATCCATCGAAAAAATGTGAGAGGGTCCCTTGGGTCAGGCTCGTACAGTGGCAGCCAGAGGAGGAGGTTCGGTAGCATAGCCACCTGTGGGCAGCTCTCACATTTTCTTCTCGCCGCTCTGCTCCACTCCAGCTACTGATCCCTGCTGAGTCCTGCACCGGAGATGACGTGAGTCACGTGACCTGGTGGGACCGGAAGGGATTGTCCTCTACCAGTGCCCAGTTACCTTGGCAAATGGTTAGAAACCAAAATCTGCTAACTTGGCCAGAACTTGTTGAGTGGTCGTGAGTTTCATGCTCACCCTTAGTGAAAAAAAAGCTCCATGCCATACACGGAGGTGCGAAGTGGTAAAACTCCACTAACTCCATCCACGAAGCAGAGTTTGATGCTCACCCTTACGTTATAGTCTTAGCAATAAAGTGATTTCAAAAGTGCTTGTTTACACCATACCATGTGTCCCCGTGCTACGGCCTTACCTATCTAAGCTGCCACCAAAATACTTTATAGAGAAGATGTTCACCCCACAAAGCTAGGGAGAACTAAACACCCAAGATTTAAGCTTGTTCCGGAACCTCATTTCAGAGAGATTTTGCTCTCAAATGGGCCAATAAGGAGTTCCAGACCTTGGCTGCAGAAAGGAGAAATATTAAGTCCATAGCATGGTCGTAAAGACATGGAGTATTGACACTAGGTTGATCTAAGAATGCACAAAGGATGATATGGTAGTATCCTTGTGCGCAAATATTAGGGGCACTTCTGAGTGAGAATTTTGTGGAAAAAATATTTGGCTTTAAAAATAAATATTTACTCCAGTGGGAGCCAGTAGAGGGTGTCAAGCGCAGTAGATACCAAATAACATCTGGGACGATGTAGAGCCAAACGTGCAGCTACGTTTTGAACTAGCTACTCCAAGGTATAGAACATTACAGTAATATAACTGTGAGGTTGCAGGGCATGCACTATGGTTTTCCTTGATGCTGTCAGAAGCAGTTTCAGGGTCTTTCTCAAGGTTTTGAGGGTTCCAAAACATCTTCCCACCACACTGCTGATCGGATTCTTAAAAGACAATTTGGAGTCGAACCATACCCCTAGGATTTTGTGTTTGGATTTAGGTCCAGGAATCAGGCCCAGAGCATCGAGCCACCAGGCAGACGTCCAGATGAAAGGGGACTTACCAATGATGAGGATCTCCGTTTTATTACCATTAAGCTTCAGGCAGCTATTAGCCATCCACAAGGCCAATTCTGGGAAAGTGTCACAGTTAACTGAGCGTCATCAGCAGACAACACTAGTTTCAAATTGTGTCTCTCAATAATATCTGCTAGTGGGGGTATGTATATGTTAAATAAGGTAGAGTTCCGAATAGAGCCCAGAGGTACTCCTTGTTTTAAAAGCAGGGACTCTGATACAAAAGGTCTTTGGGCGACTTGGAAAGTGCGATCTTGTAGAAAGGAGGCTAGCCACTAAAACGCACTGCCTCTGACCCCACACCCCTCAAGCCTCTGATTCAGATGGCCATGGGATACGGTGTTGAAGTCTTAGGCCCCTATAATGACTTTGGCGGTCTCAGAGCGGGCCGCAACACTGCGGCTCCACTCCAAGACCACCAAAGCCAATAAAGACCGCCCTCCAGAGTATGACTTAATTTTACTCTGGTGGGCAGTTCTTTGGCAGTTCAACTGCAGTGCCTTTGAAAAAGGCACCACAATGGGAGTGTCAAAAGCAGTTCCTGCAGGGAATGGACAATCAATTCTATGCTCTAAAGGAACTGGGGGTGTATGCACATAGGGGGGGCATGACATATGCCCTCTTGCATGTGGCCCATGGCATTGCATCAACAGGGAGCTATGTAGTGCCCCTTTTGTTTCCTCCTTACAACACTTTTCATGGTGGTCGCGTCGCAATGAAAAGTGTGGAGGTGAGGAAAATCCTAATATGTTTGGTGGTGTCCAGCAGCATATTAGGGACCTCAGACCACTTCACCACCACCAGGAATTTTTAATCCCTAGCAACAGCAGCGGTCCCCTGGCAGTCCAACCTCCACAGTTCTAACGCAGCAAGCAGGCCACCAGTCTGGCAGTCTGCGGAGTGCGGACAACCACCACGGGATCAGCAGTCCATTGGACTGCCAAAATCTTAATAAGGGCATATGTCACTTAATCTTTGTACCTCGACCTGATATTGATGGTGCAAGGCCATCAGTTGGGTCATCCTTCAGGCGCTATCACCATCTCAAGCTCCATGGTCCACAGGCAGTCCTTTAAAGTTAAAATACTATGTGTGAGAGACGATTTAACTCCCCATATAATGGCAATGCAGTGCCCACTCATGACCACCTTCACAGCGTCCCACTCCAAGCCCTGGTAACCCACCTATCTAGTGTTCTTCTTAAAACACCGGGAGCGGTGTGTGGCCACAGAGTCTCTGCATGCCTCATCTTATAGAGCCCCGGCCCGAAGCCTCCAGGTACGACTGGAGCCCTTATTTCTCCCCATCAAAATGTAACTAATAGCGGATTGTGTGCTCAGATAATGTCCTGCCCAGCTATTCCGAACTAAGAGGCCAACAATCCACATTACAGAAGTAGCAATTTAGTCTTATATGGACCTGATGACCTGTAGCACAGTAAGAATACTCTTCCTCACCTGGGTGTCCCACTTGCCAGAAATCATGCAAAGCGGACATCTTTTAAACCAACGTTAAAAGTGTTTTGTTGTATGTGTGCCCGGAGCACCTGGGAGTGGTTCAAGGTAGTGTCATGTATACAGTTAAATTCCCTCCCCACAAACCCAGGGCCTGGGGGACCAACAATGTGGTCAGGGATAAAGAGTCCAAGAACATGCCCTGGGAAGTGTTAGGTGTATAAAGGGATACAATAGAAAAGGGCACCCATCCAAGGTACCCTCCAGAGCTACATAATGGACTTCCTTACCAACAAGGATTCTAGAATTCATGAAGGGCTCCTCCAGGGCAACCCAGATAAGGACCCCTTGAGCGTAGGCCAAGTACCCAGTACTGAACACTTGTCCAATCCAGCACCTGTCCACCTTATTAAGTTCCTCTGTGGTTAGATGAGTCTCCTGGAGACCATCAAAATGACTGTGTATACGCCTTAAATAAGCATATATCCTATGCCTCCTAAAAAGGATCACTAGACCATGGATATTACAAGTTAAAGCACGAAAGGTGTTAGCCATGTATGCATACTACAATCTCAAGGGGGCTTTTGGCCCATATACTTCCACGAATCCCCACCAGCACCCACCCAGCTTGGTGCTTTCCCCATTCAGATAGAAAATAATAAACAATCAAACATGTCAATAAAACAACTCCTCTTACCTAGGCCTGAGCACCTACTGGTCCCATGCTTCCAAACAGTACAACTGGTACAAAACAATTACATCAAGTCAGTGCAGAAAGCTCTAATAGAAATACCAACATTCAATATGACCATTCTGTGGGCCCAGTTCATGAAAATTACCACTCAGTTCCCTGGACTATGCCGCTTACCTTCAGGGGGGCATCGAGCCCATGATCAGTCTACCCACTCAAGTTTAACCGGCACGCTAGCAGACATGTCCCACCTATAAATCATCTTCTGATCTTGGGGTGATCGACGGACCCTGCTGAACCCCGGCTGACGAGGAGAGTGATTTTCCTGAGTATGATCCCAACTCCGATAGGTGCTCAATGCAGAGAGGAGCAAAAGTGTTCACACTGTGGAATCTCAAGCCTGCTCCACCACTGCTTGTTCCTTCATTGGTTTTGTATTGATGTTGCAGCAACAATGCCATCTGTTCTTGGGAATCAACTATTCCCCTGCAGCCAATTCCTTGGGTGGACATGTACTATACCTTTGGCATTTAGCCAAGTTCATACATGATCTGGAGAATGGAATATGTTGGATTGATCACAATCAATGACACAAACTTTGGCAGGAAACAGGAAAGCATAGGTGAATTCAGGGTATGCAGTGAACGAAGCATTTTTGTCACTCCAGGGTTCCTTGGTAATAAAGCTGTGGTCTCAATAACTAAGGAGACAAGCAATAATGGGCCGAGGAGGAGCACCATGAAGAGGGGTTGTCCCAATGTGTTGTGCACCCTTTCAATAAAGAAGAAATTTGGTGCTTTACCTTCCAAGACAGTCTCCACCAGCCAACTTTCAGAAATAACTTGACAGTGGAGCCCTCCCTTGTGCAGGCAAGCCCATAGGGTGAATTCCATTCCATCTCCCCTCTGCATCTTCCTCTCTGTGATGTACAGTAGCTACCTCCCCCTCCACATTTTGTAGCCGCGCTTGTCGGTTTCACTGTTGCCAGAGTGGGTTCCGCTTTATCCACCCTATTGATTATTTTGCGATTGGCAGCTCACAACAAGTTAACATCCAAAGAGACAGCATCAATACCGGCCTCCAAAGACATTTTAGTGTCCATGATGGCCTGAAGCACCTTGTAGAACTGAGTGGAGAGTGAACAGGGCATTGCTTCAAGATGACGAAGGCTATAAGAGTCTTATCTTCTGGCACTAAATCCATAGTCACCCCCTCGGCCCCCATGGGCTGCTGTTTAGTATTTTTGGGCTTCACCATCTCAGTGCATTATGCCTGCCAATCTCTAGTGTAGAAAGAGATTGAAATAGTAGACGAAGAAATAGCCCCAGTTAAAATAAGTGGCAGATCAACTTGCATCTCTGTGTCCAGCGTGTCTCCCCCCAAAAAACTCCCAATCCATTAAAAACAATTGCATCTTCCAGCCTTGTCAGAGCTTTGGCAGGCTGGAAGCACTAGGGCTTCCAGCGCCAGAGGCCTATGATCCCATAATCTATACCTGACAGGATGAGGGCCTGGAAGACCAGTCTTCTGGCTGAGAAAGGAAGGAGACTGAGTACTTTTTTTAAACAGTCTCAGGACCCGGAAAAGGTGGCTGCAATCTGCTTCGCCTGGTAGTCCATTGTGAGGCTGATAGCCTGCCACATACCAAGACTCTTATAGTATAAATGTCTGGCTGACTTACGTCCACCGAAACCGTTGCGGTCTCGGGACCGATTGACCTCTGGTCGGCGGTCCCGACACTGCTATTATAATGCAACCACACATGGTGAGGTTGCATACTCCAATTTCTCTATGGGAGCTTGTGCTGCAGCCGTAAACCAGCCTTAGCACAAGCTCACATAGAGAAATGGGAGTTTCTCTTAATCCATGTACCATGTGGCAGGCACCACATGGTGCCTGCCACATGCTGCTAGGATTAACAGGGGGCATGATAGGTGCCCCCTCGGCCCCCAACCGGAGGCCGCAGGGAGAAGGGGCCCTGCTAGGGGCATCCAAAGTCAGTTTCTGACAGGCTTTCAATGTCAGAAAGCCCAACATAGAAAGCTTGTCAGAAACCGACATCATAATCCCATTGGCCAAAATGCCATCCTTAGGGATTATGATGAGGCCTCCGACTGGCCGACGGGCTCCTTGAGCCTATTGAAATCCAGCCAGAATGACCAGCCGGTTTCACTTTCGACCACCTGCATTGTAACGTGGTGGCCGGATGTGAACCAATGATGTGACTCAGAAAGCCTTTGACCTGGGGTCAGAGGCTTTCCGAGTCACATCATAATTAGGCCCTAAATCGTACGCTTAGGGCTGGGGAGTCTATCCAAACAATCTGGGAAAGGGGCAAGGGTAAGTTTGCTGATAATATTGCCATAGAGTATAACCTCTGTCTTGTCTTCATTAAGTTTAAATTTACAGTTAGCCATCCATTTGGCTACTTCTTGAAGACATGGGGCAAAGCTGAGATGACTTGAGCTGGGATCAGGGGAAATGGAGATCACCAGCTGGGGATCCTCAGCCTAGGAGACCAGTGTTAAACCATGTATAGGCACGATATAGGCAAGGATTACATGTAATGATTAAAAAGTATGGGACTCAAGGAAGACTCCTGAAGACCCCCACATCTCAAGGAGAGGGTTTTGGAGTAGCCTAGGTGATCAAACACCTGGAACGTTCTGTTCTCTCGGAAGGAGAATAACCCATTCAGTGTATAGCCACCTATGTCTACCCCTGACATACAATATACAAGTGCAGCATGGTCCACTGTATCAAAAGCTCCACTGAGGTCTAAGAGGATAATGGCTGCTGATCCTCCCTGGTCTAGCAGATGTCTAGCTTCCTTGACCACAGCCGGCAGAGCTGTTCCTGTGCTGTGTAGTGGTTCAACCACATTTTCGTGTGGTGGAGAATTTTGTTGGTCTCCAGGAAGGCAGAGAGGTAGTTGTTAATGTGGTTCTCCAGGAGCTTCTAAGTACCTGGTAGGAGGAAGAGCAGACTATAGTTACACAGACAGAGGTGGTCAAGACCAGGCTTTCTTAAAAGTGTTTTAACCACTGCATGTTTTCATTGCAGAGGGACCTGCCCACTAGAAAGGGAGAGATTGAGCAAATGTACCAACATGGGGGGGCTATACTGTCAAACCCTGGCCTAAAAATGTGAAAAGGGGCCAGGTCAAGGAGGGATTCTGATATTATTGCCCTTAAGAGGTCCACAAGGAGACTTACAGCAAGCTCAGGAAAGGATGAGAGAGTATTTTTAGGCTGATTGAGAGGTCCACCCAAAGGATCCTCAAGGTTTGAGCCAACTAGGAAGGAGGAATAAATATCCATAATCTTCCTCTGAAAAATGAGAGCCAAATTATTACTGTGCTGTATCAGCGCTTCTGGCTAAGGGCCAAAGTGATTCGGCTCTGTAATATCTTTCAGAATCGGAAATATCGCTTTTGGCTAAGGTCTTAATTTTAGAGGAGAAAGAGGCTGCTTAAGCAGTCTTTATTGCTGTGTGGTAGGATCCAATACAGAGATTTACTGGCTTCATCGTACGATTTCCTCCATAATCTCTCCAAATGCTTGCAGTCCTTTTTAATACAAGGAAATGGTTATTGAACCACACATATGTTTTGCTTTGTGGATGCATCTTGTGCCACTTTACAGGAATGCCTGTATTTAGTGAGTGGGTAATCTACTAATTGTGTCTGCAGATGACAGCATACCTTGGTAGGACTGATCTGGCCTACATGCCTCCAGAATTCCAGCCCAGTCCTTAAAGTTCCATTTGAACCAGTCTCCCTCCAATCAGCTAACCTATGGCCTGGGGGCGGGGAGGGAGGGACCATGTCAAAGGTAGTGGTTTGTGAACCCAAAGGTTGGTCATATTACTAAAAACTAGATCAACGGTGTGGACCTTCCCATGAGTAGGTCCCTTAACCAATTGCAGTAACTGTAGTGATGCAAGATCTTGTACAAGGTTTTGAGAAGCACTGTCATTGGTGTAATCAATATGCATGCTAAAATCTCGGAGTAGGGTGAAATTGGCCCTGTGTATGACTAGACCTGCAACCAAGTTATGTAGAGAGTGCAAAAACTGAACTGGTGGGCTTGGTGGTCTATATAGCAAGATTCCAGAGAAATTGAAGGTGGGCTAAATGTTAGATTGAACAGCAGGCTCTCGCAATTCATAATCTAGAGAAGGGAAAATTATATACAAATAAAATATATTATAAAAACATCAATATTTTTAACATCAATATTTCTTACCTTAAAATAAATATTTTTGTTCACGATATTTTTGCACACAACATTTGTGCATCACAATATTTCAAACTCAATATTTTTTTCCTCTGTATTTTTTGCATTATTTTGTCTGAATACCCTGCTGACCCAATGGCCAGCAGAGTTGTGGATGCCCTGAGGCAACCATACAAAATGTAAAGAAAAAAGTCATCATCTCCAGCCTACATCCAAGGTGCTTGCAGGCTAAGGAGACAGCAGGGATGCAGGCTCCCCTGAACCCCCCCCCCCAATAGTGTACCCAACTGTGAGTGTCTCAGGTGTGACCAGGACACCCCAAAAATTGGCAAAAAGTAAAATAGTAATGATTAGTCAGAGCTGCTCATTTATTAGTCACTGCTCCTTGGCAAGAAGTGCCCCCATAATACCCTGGAAAAGCTTTTAAATTATATTCTGTGATCCTCGTGCTGCCCCTAAAATGGGCAGGGGCACTATCAAGCATTTTTTATGTTGTGTGGGGCTGCAGAGATTACAGGAACCCCAAGAAACATAAAAAACAATCTCAATAAGGCTATTGGGTCATTTAATCCATGACCCCAGATGAGCTTACTATAATTTGTAAAGCACTCTCAGCTGGACCTGTATGTGTTTCAGCTGCAGTGCAAAGAACTCTAGTGGCTGCTTTATGGCTGCATTTTGTGACCTGAATTTAGGTTTTTTTTAAACCCAAAGATATGCTTTTGGTTGTTTTAAAAAATGCTTTATTGAACCTATTTTGTGATAAGTATTTTTAATCACAATCTGTATATCGATAAAATGTATATGCTATTGGTGACTTTTTTACAAAGTCAATAGGTTTTTTTTTTATATGTTGATATGTTGACCTTTTGATAAAGTCAAAAGACCTGCCTTTCATATTGTGGTGTTTTGTTCCTTTGATAAAGAAGATAGGTCTGCCTTCCTTAAAACTGTACCCCATTACTTATATGATACTTCTCATTACAAAAACACATAGAAATTCACTGAATAAACAAAGGCTAAAGTGATGCTCAGTTATGTCTGTTAATAATATCTTTATTGTAAAAAGTACCAAATTTCCCTGAAAAAATTCAAAGTGTAAAGTGACATTCTTGTTGAGTGAAACGTCACATATTTAAAACATTAGCTATGAAATGTACCTGTTTGTGAATTGAAGTAATAGAACTCGTGGCCTAGCCATGCACTGCTCATGACCTCCCAAAATATATCCCTCATAATATGTCCTATGACATTCAGCTGACCCCTAAAATCACTTCTTACTGCAGTGTCACTGGACCCCAAACATCCCATTACCACATTTCCATCCAGCTTGAGTGTCCTCTACCCAGCCCAGCAAATTCTTCCTATCCCTTAAATACTGTGGTCCCCCTGGGCTCGCCTGTAAACGTTTATCCCTGGAAGGCTAGGATGGTAGTGGAACCCTTGCCCAGGGGTGAAGCCACTACCCAGCATCCAACAACTTTGTGAGGTTTGCATGATATGCTATGCTTGATGCCACGGCACTATATCTTGCTCCTAGTGCCACTTCTATGTCACAATATCCATATCAAAAGTATTGCCTGGCCTAAATATCATATATTCTATGGCGTTATCATTTTGTCAGATGATTTTTAGACCACCATATTCTGGTACTATGTTCAAATGCTGCAGATATTCAGACCACTTTGCACCTAATGGTCGAGTTTGCTGGGTTAGTAGGTTATAAGGCATATCATCAAAGAACTTGAGTTGTATTCTGCCGAGCTGAGAAGGGCTTGCTTTAATATGAAATAAGAGCATCTATTACTTTCCCTCGTGAGGCTTATCTTGGTTTACATTTTATGTCACAGCGTTTCTGTACTCTTTGATCTGAGTTTTATATCTTTGTTAGATAAAATACAGATGCCACAGAATACACGGAACAAGGTGCCTTTTCATTGGTTGCAAGAGCTACTCTCAATAAAATGACTCTCCTTCTCAATATCTTTTTGTTTCAAGCCTTCTTTGTTGTGTCTTTTTTATTGCTTTTTATGGTTCTTAATTGACCAACATATATATTGGTGGGTAAGAAATGCTGTGTACTCTGCAGAAAGTTTTAAGCCTCTGATATTCTAACCTTTAATGATCCATTTTTATGTGTAAGGCACTGAGGCTAAAGTTGTTGCTGTGTGACTTCTTTACTGCCTCAGAATAAATCAAACCTTCCAAACTTGGAAAAGATGAGCCTGGATCTTTCCAGCTCCCCTGTATCCCCCTCTATGGCCCCTATAAGCCTGGCAAAACTAAGGGCCACATGTACGTACCTTTTTAAGGTCGCAAATGGCAACCAGAAAAAAGCCTTTTCTTATGTACCAAACCCTATTTGCGAGTCGGCAACCTATTACCAAATTGCATATAGAATTTGCTCTCCTTTCCCCTTTGTGAATGGTAGTACAATCACAGTGGTCCTTTTCTTTTAGAAAATTAAAAGAAAAAGTTTCTTTTTTTTTAAACGCAACCGCTTTTTAAAATAAAATCATTGCTTTATTTAAAAGCAATTGCAGATATGGTGGTCTGCTGATCCCAGCAGGCCACCATGCGCATGATTTTAGCGATTCCTAATGGGTCACAAATAGCAAGCTAACTCATTAATATTCATGAGGTAGGGCGATTTGCTACGCCCTAGGAATCGCTAAATGAAACTCAGTGGCCCACATGCATCATTGTGACATTTTGCACTTCCTAATTTGCCAAAAGGCCCATTGGAGTCAATGGGAAGGCATTCGCAAATTGCGAGTGGCACTTTGAAAATTTCATGGGTGCAGGGGGGGGTCCAAAGGACCCCCCCATGCACCCCTTAAATGTATTTTTCGCATCATGTTTCACACACACATGTCCTAAGGACATGTGTGTGTGAAACATGAATGTTGAAAAAAAAACATTTTCAGCATTTTAAACACTTTTTCCAAATTTACCGAGTGGTTCAACCACTCGGTAAATTTGGCACCCTAATTGCGAATTTACAGTTTTAAATTTAATGATGCATTGCTTTTAAGAAATCGCACATCTGCGACTTCTTAAAAGCACCCTCAATTTTAGAACTCGCAAACATGTTACGAATTCTAAAATTGCTTCATGCATCCCAAAAAGCACTTTTGCATTCGCAAACGGCCGATTTTAAGGAATCGCACCGTTTGCGACTACAAAAATGCTTGATGCATGTGGGCCACGGAGTTTCATTTATTAGTCCTAGCGATTACCTAATTGCGCTGCGCAGATAATTGCAATTAAGAAATCACTGTTCCTAATATTGATACATGTGGCCCTAAACCTCTCACTTCAGAGTTGACTCCTGCGTAACCTAATATGTACTTCAAAAAGATTTCATGATGAAATCCAATCTCGTGCTTTCACTTCCCATCTTGCGACTGATTGTACCAAGGCCCAGCAGCTCTGTGTTCAGATCGGCAGCAGCACAGCTCAGGTTATGCATTATTTCCACGCACTCCCTCTGATGTCCTAATTACCTGCGACAGTGCGATGCGTCCGTCAGCACTTCTACTCTTTCGCGCTCCTATTAATTAACTGTTCATCTTCTCGTCCCTTGGCCTCTGATTATTCTCTCTCTTGTCAGGGGGCGACGCTTTTTCGCGGAAGACAGGTCAATTGTATAAAGACATCATTTGTGGAAATGGAGAATCTGATTAAAACGATTTCACATCAAGTGGCGTTATTCTTGACTCCGCCGTCCAGTGCAGTCTAAGCGCATTCTATGTCCTGAGAGATGAGCTGTAAAGCGTAGGTGGCTTCGGGCGCGTGCACACTACGACAGCGCACGTATTCTCCACCCTCTCCACAAGGAGCTGGAACAAGGAGACTGGCAAAGTAGAGTGATCCTGAAAATGTTATTTTATCCCTATTCAAACTGGTAGTTTGTAATTACATGACATAGAATCAGCGTCACATGATCCGAAGATGTGCTCCTTTATTGCGGAGCTTTGTGCAGGCTATGATCCGCACCAATGTACAGAAACGTACATTAACGGAGAAACGAAAGAGGGAGTCGTGTGCTGATGTATTTATTGATGCAGCACACACCCGCAGATACATGTGCCACAGACCCAGAAGAATCGCCGTCAGACGAGAGCATCGGATGCTTCCTTTCATCTAAGCATATCTGACAATGCCCACGCCGCTGAGGTGCTCTCTGAGCGCGTGCGGCAGGCTGCATTCGCCAGAGCCAAACTTAACGGCTGCCTCTTCCAGGGAATCAAGCGGAGAGGCCGTGAATGCCTGTGATGTAGGGTGTACCGACACTAGAGATGCAGATTGTGCGACGTATTCAACAATAGTGTGAAGTATGTGCAGACATCTTACAGTGGGTTATGTTGAAGCTTGAACATGCCTTGTGCAGCTTGATGGTGCAAAGGAAAACCCTACAGGAATAATGCCTCTTTACTGACAAGCATAAAGCTGGTATTCGAGTTCCCACTCAGGGTTGTTTTTTTCTTCTTCTCCTGCCTTATCTTGTGTAAATGTTCCTGGCTCTCTGTGACACGTTTATCAGGTTACAGACAGCTTTATTAGTTCTTTCTTGTTCAATGTCAGCAGAGCCTGGAATCATGAGTAACAATGCCAGGAGGTAAGGTGAACACGTGTCTGCAGTAGTTTCTGGCACTGGCTCTAATGGACTTCCCTCTAATGGAATGACCCTGGCCTTTCGATGTTCACTGCCAGTTTATCGTGCAGCTCTTTCACATCTGATTCTAAATCACGAGTCTCAGAGTGGTCGGTACATTTCCCCGGATACATTATGTTCACGTGCTGTTGGACATTTGTTTTAGTAGCAGTCCAAACAAAATGGGCTGGGGACGCAGATACACTGATGGCTAGCTGTAAAATGTCAGGCGGACTTATTTATTTCACAGTGATAGACATAGATATTTTGGGGTGAAGAAATTGCAATATCCTTTAGTACTACAATTGTTTTTGATCCCCATAATTATTGTAGGTTCTTGTCTCTCTTAAAATAAAATACAATCCCTGATAACTAACAGGTTCTATCAATTTTACAATGTCCCTATTTTTTTGGTAGTAACTCTTACTTAGGAGAGTTAGCATATCTGTGTAAAAAATTAGGCTATTAATCCGAAGGGAGTACCCCTGCTAATGTAGTTACTCCACTCTGCTTAGATCAAAACCTAGTTCAGAGGGAATCTCTTTCAACCACAGCATGCTTTTGCATAGGCAGCAGGCAATCCCTGGAGAAGTGAGTGGGACGTTCAAGCAGTACCAACAATTTTAAAGTAAATAATACAATATACTACAATACAATACAAGTGCTAAACTGAATCAGAAATCTAGAGAAACAATTAAGGAGCAAAATGGCACCAAGATCAGTGAAATGAAAAGGGAACTAGAGATGTGAGTTTTAAAATGTTAGAGCATAGAGCTCCAAGAAAAAGTAAAGTTTCAAACAGACGTCAAAGCTCACTGTTGATCTAGACCTAGGTACTATTTCAGGCTGACTGGGATGGAGCATATGAAGGATAAACCAAGAGGATCATCCCAATCAAAGGCTGGAATTTACTAACTTTTGATGCAATGTAGTGCAGCAACCAAAGTTTTTGTGCTGTGCTGCATCAAAGGAAGAAAGAGAAAAGCGGCATATTAATTAAGATATTTCCTGTGCTGGCAAACTTTTGACTGTCATGTGTCAATGCACACACAATTGTGCAAGGGTACTTGCGTTCTTTTAACCCATTCGCCGCATGGCGAATTCTGTCGCGGTGTGAGAGGGGGCAGGGCTGGGCATCGCGCTCAGGTACCCAGGACGGTTGCCGGCTGTCATAAATCACTGTGGGTGTGTGCTCATGACGGCCGGGAGCCGTCCGAACTCCGCCCACCAATTAATTTGCCCGCACAGGCGGGGAATTAATTGCATGTGGGAGGAGCAGCAACGGTCGGACGGCTCCCGGCTGTCATGAGCACACGTCTACTGTGACTCCTGATGGCCAGGAGCCGTCCTGAGCATCAATGAGGTTAAGCATACTCTTTGTACTGGAAGGATTACTTTTTAGTACAAAAATTATACTTTCATGCTTTTTCCCACTTTCTACACTGTGTTGCACACACGCAAAGGGATCTTTGTCAAAATCATGGTTGGTTGCTTGGGGATGCCCACCCATGGAGTGTGCACATAGTGGTACTTTAAATTACGTTGGCAAAAGTAGACAAATGTACATACCACCACAACATTTTGCACTTGGTTTGTGTCACAAAAGTAAATGCAAACCCAATGCAAAGTTTTCAAAAATCTGGGCTTAACTTTTTAATTCCTGTCTCTGAAATGGAAAATAAAAAATTCCAGGATGCCAATGTCCAAGCCTGCAGCCATCAAGGGTCCTGGAAGTCATTTATGACATAGATGAGCTTCTTCTGAACCACTGGATTTGGGGCCAGTAGCTCTGAGTGTGTTTGGATAGATTTGCCACCTTGCCCCATCCAATAATTTGCCTCAAAATGGGTTTTTAGTATCTACTAAACCTGAGTTGTGGCTCTGTGAATACTTACTGGAACATAAAATCGGTTTAGAAATTCATACTGAATCAGAATGTGAAAGGGGTGGGTTTACCGTGTCCGACCCAATTTGCAATTCAGAATGCAAAATACCATCTAACGCAGGGGTCTGGGCAGAGCTATACCCGTCTGACAAGCTTTAATAATAGTAAAACGTATTTTTGGGAGGTTACTTTTATTCATTCCAATTTGGCTTTGATGGTCTTTTACCAATCCAAAGCTGTAATACTGTGCCTAGAATGTTATTGTGAATGGCACTGGTTAATTCTATGCTTAAAGACTTTACTGCAGCATGGCAAAAGGCTTTTCACTTTTATAGCCTGGCATGGATGGCATTGTGCTAATCATGTGGATACAAACTCTGCTGAAAAAACATATATTTGAGGTGACCAGTTTTTAGAATGTCTGTTTCCTGCTTCCTTATGTATATATTGTGTTCATGTTTGGAGCACTTCACACTTAAGACTTCATAATAAAAGGTATCCAGGTTAAGTTTGCATCCTTTCTTACAAACATTTCGAGGACTCTAAAGCTACCCAGTGTTAGAATGGGCTGGTCTCTAGTTGGCAGAGGTATACACTTCTGACAAATAGGGACCCACCTCCTCTAGTCAGAGCAAGGGGATCACACACTCAGATAAACCCCGCTCACCCCCTTGGTAGCTTGGCATTGCAGACAGGCTTACCTCAGAGGCAGTGTGTTAAGCATTTATGACCACATACAGTAATAAAGTGAATACACCACAAATGGACACAACACAGAAGGGGTGTACAACCTTTACAACGCAACTTTTACCACGCAGAGCCTTTACGTCGCAACTTTTACAACGCAAACCATTACAACGCATTGCGCTGGGGGGCGCTCTAGGATAGGGAATATATTTAATTTACTATCCAACACCTTCCCTACTATCCACGGGGACTGGAGTTGGAATAGTAAATTAAATAAATCACTATCCAGCGCCTAAAAGCACTTTGCGTTGTAATGGTATTCGTTGTAAATACCGCATTGTAAAGGCATGCGATGTAAAAGTATGCCTTGTAACGTCATACATCCCACAGAAGGTATTATAAAAATAAGGATGTTCATATAAGGCTTAGCACAAGACCAAATAACAACAAAAATATACCACAATCTCAATAAATACTCTTTGGAAGGAAAAATAATTGTTCAGGTAAAGTCTCTTCTTAGTAAACAGTTCTTTAGCAACAAAGGTAACTCTTCTTCTCTAAAGCACAGTTCTTGGCAACAATGTAAACCCCACTGGAGTCACACGACGTCGAGGCAAAGCTATTCCAAATGTTCGACGCCGGCCGCGAGGAACGCTACGTCTAGCCCGGAGTCGAAGCAGACCCCACAAACACAGTACCTTTTAGAATGAAGAAAACGACGATCCGCGGCGTCGAGAAGTATCAGCGTCGGCGTTGATCGATCCTCGGGGTCGGGGCAGTCCGCAGCGGCACCGAGAGATGTCGGGCCGGAGCAGCGCTCATGGTGGCGAAGCAGGATACGGCGTTGTTGTCGATGTCGTTGTTACAAGAGTGAGCAGCGCTCACGGCGTCGAGAGGGGCTGAGGTGTCGAGGCGATCGGTAGCGGCGTCGCTACTGGCGTCGATCGGGCCTGGCAGCTGGCGTTGAAGGTGCGGGACACTGGAGTCGAACTCACGATGTCGAGCTGGATTCGGCGGCGTTGGCGACGTCTTGATTGCTGGTTTCTTTAGATGTGCTGGTCTCCCATGTTCCAGCAACAGGCAATTTTAACAGATGGTGAAATCCTTTAGCCCTGTGACTTCAACAGGAGGCTGGCACTCTTCCAGCCCTTGGAGATTTTCTTGGCAAAGCTTGAGAGAACACACTCAGTTCCTCTCTCCTTGTTCCTTGACAAAAAAAAAGAAGCAACTGCAGGATTCCTCCCAGCAAACAGCACTCTGGCAGAAGGGGTAGGCAAGTCCTTGGATCAGCAGGCTTCTTGTCCTTAGTATAGGTTTCCTTGTCAGAAGTGATCTAAATTCAGGGGTCCTTCTCTTATACCCCTTTTCTGCTTTGATCCCTTTGTCCATGCAGGGGGATTTCCCCCATCCTGGGTTTGTTGTGGGTGTTGCCAGGCCAAGGCACCTGACATATTCACGGTGCAGGGCAGGGTCTTTAGCCGCCCAGCAGGAGTTGGAGCCAGTATTGTCACTGGCAGGGGCAGGTCCATCAGTCGCCCGGCAGGAGGTGGAGCCAGTATTGTGTCAGGCAGGGCAGGCTATCAGGAACTGCTCTTCCCCCACTCTAAACGCAAATGCCTCATTCACCCGACAGTGACTCATTCAGACCTCGGGAGCCACCCAGCTCCTGTCACACACACAAAAACCAGCAGAGACCGGTAGACAGTTAGACAAGAAACTAGTCACTTTCTAAAAGTGCTAGTTTCAAACTCAGAATCTAAAAACCATCCATCCTAAAGGATGTGTTATCAAATTCTGAGTTCAGGGATACTAAACTCGACTTTCCACCATGCTCTCTGAGTCTGTTAAGATTATGTAGTGTAATAATTCCAGCAGCCCAGTCTGGCCTAAGGAGAGCAGGTAGCCTTACAATAGTGAAAAACGAAAATGGCTGTAATTCACTATTAGGACATGCCACACACATCAGGGCTTGTCCTACCTTATGCTTACAATGCACCCTGCCCTTGGGCCTACCATAGGGGTGACTAACATGAAGTTATGGGAAGGTTTTAGGGACTGGCAAGTAGGTGTACTTGTGCAGTCAGCATGACAGTACCAGACTGCACGCAGGTTCTGCAAAGGCAGACCTTAGACATATTTTTCTAGGCCGCTTCTGTGGGTGGCTCAACAAGTGCTGCAAGCCCACCAGCAGCATTTGTATTTACAAGCCCTGGCACTCCTGGTGCACTATACTAGGGACTGACAGTAAACCAAATAAGCCAAACATGGAATCCAATTAATGTATCAATTTAACATAGGGAGCACTTGCACTGTGGCACTGATCAGCAGTGGCACAGTGCCCAAAGCAATATTCCAGCAAAACATCGTAAACAGAGGAGGCAAACAGAGAAAAAAAATGGAGGAGAGACTCATGCCAATGATGCCAGGTCTAACACATGTCCCCTCCAGCTGAAATGTGGGGAGAACTACCCTTCACCTAGGGAGTCCTCAGCACTAAGGCGGAAAAATCTGGACAGACCATCAGCATTGGTGGGATCTGTACCAGGGCGGTGTTCCACCGTGAAGTCCATCCCCTGTAGGAAATGGACCACCTCAACAGCTTTGGGTTCTCAATCCTCATCTGCATCAACCATCTGAGGGGCCTGTGGTCTGTCTGAACCCGGAAGTGAGTCCCAAACAGGAAGGGTCTTAGCTTCTTCAGCGCCCAGACCACAGCAAATGCTTCTCGCTCTATCGCACTCCACTTCTGTTCCCTGGGCAGTAACCTCCTACTGATGAAGGCTACAGGTAAGTCTCGGCCCTCCTCATTCTCATGTGCTAGAACAGTGCCCACGCCATGCTCTGAAGCGTCTGTCTGGACAATGAATTCCTTTGAAAAGTTGGGGACCTGGAGTATTGGTGCCGTACACATTGCAGTCTTCAGGGTGTCAAAGTTCGTCTGACAGGCGTCAGTCCAGATCACAAGTCTTGGCTGCTTCCTGGAAGTCAGCGAAGTCATGGGGTGTACAATGTTGCCATACCCCTTGACAAACCTCCTGTAGTAACCCGTGAGACCTAAGAAGGCTCTCACGTGAGTCTGGGTTTTGGGTGGGGCCCAAGCCAGGATGGTATATATCTTGGGTTGCAGGGGGGCCAACTTGCCTCTCCCTACTTGGTGACCCCAGTACACCACTGAACTCTGCCCAATCTGGCATTTGCTGGCCTTGATTGTGAGGCCTGCTCTGCGCAGGGCCAACAACACTTCCTGGAGGTGGTGCAAGTCTTCCTCCCAGCTGGCGCTGAACACTGCTATGTCATCCAGGTAGGCGGCGCTGAAATCCTCCAGTCCAGCCAATACCTGGTCGACCAACCTCTGGAAGGTGGCAGGGGCATTCTTCATCCCAAAGGGCATAACCCGGAACTGGTAGTGCCCATCTGGTTTGGAGAATGCAGACCACTCTTTTGCCCCATCAGTCAAGGCGATCTGCCAGTACCCAGACGTTAGATCAAACGTACTAAGGTACCGGGCAGCCCCCAATCGATCTATGAGCTCATCAGCTCTGGGGATGGGGTGCGCGTCAGTCTTGGTGACTGAATTGGGTCCTCGCTAATCCACACAGAACCAAAGTTCTGGTGAAGCACCAGGTGCTGCAGCCTTTTGGACCAAGACCACTGGGCTATCCCAAGGACTGCTAGAGGACTCAACCACCCCTAAGGCAAACTACTTGGAGACCTCCTCCTTGATGTAGGCTCTGACCTTATCAGTCACTCTGTAGGCCTTGTGCTTCACAGGAGTGCTGTCCCTGGTGTCCACATCATGGACACACCACTGAGTGACACCAGGGGTTAAGGAGAACAGATCAGGGAATTGTCCCAACAGTTGGTGACAATCCTGCTGCTGCTCAGGGGTCAGTGTGTCAGAGAGGACAACACCATCCACTGACCCATCTTGCTCTTTTGTATACAGGAGGTCAGGAAGAGGCTCACTCCAGCATCTGTAGCTAGGAGCATGCCCACTTCTGACCTTTCTAAGTGGGGCTTCAACCGGTTGACATGCAGGACCCTCAAGGGGTTCCTGGGAGACTTCAAGTCCACCAAGTAGGTGACATCGCTCTTTTTCTCCACAACCTCAAATGGTCCAGTCCACCTGTCATTGAGCGCACAAGGTTCTACAGGGGACATGACCCAAACTTTCTGACCAGGTTGAAGCTCCACCAGAGTGGCATTCCGGTCGTACCACCGCTTCATCTCTTCCTGGCTGGCCTCCAGATTTGCCTGAGCAAGATCTCTGAAGCGCCAAGTCTGGTTCCTAAAGGCCAGCATGTAACTGTATACAACCTGGGGAGGTTTCCTGGGAGATTGCTCCCAGCTTTCTTTGACCAGACTCAAAGGTTCTCTTGCCGGGTGTCCATACACAAGCTCAAAGGGACTGAACCCTAGAGACTTTTGTGGCACCTCACGGTAAGCAAACAGCAGGCATGGTAAGAGGACGTCCCATTTACGCCTCATTGGTTCTTCAAGATCCATGATCATGCCTTTAAGGGTCCGGTTGAATCTCTCAACCAGCCCATTACCTTGTGGGTGGTAAGGAGTGGTGAACTTGTAGGTTACCCCACACTCCTTCCATAGGGACTTCATGTAATTGAAAATGAAGTTGGTGCCCCGGTCTGACACCACCTCTCTGGGGAACCCCATGCGGGAGAAAACAACCATCAGTGCCCGTCCCACCACGGGGGCCGTCACTGTGCGGAGAGGGATGGCTTCCGGGTACCGGGTGGCTTGGTCCACCAAGACCAGGATGAACCTGTTGGCCCCACAATGTCAATCCCCACCCGATCAAAGGGGGTACTGACAACGGGAAAAGGTTTGATGAGAGCCTTCTGCTTCGCCCGCTTTTCCCACTTGCCTGGCAAGTGTGGCAGGTTTTACAATGGATGTCTACATCCCTTCTCATCTGGGGCCAATAAAAATGGGTGACAAGCCTATCATAGTTCTTGTCCTGCCCCAGATGTCCAGCTAATGGAATGTCATGAGCCAAACCCAGTAGGAAGGTTCTAAAGTGCTGGGGTACCACCAGCATACGGGCTGACCCAGGCTCAGCAGCCTTAGGCTCGCTATACAGGAGGTCGTTCTCCCAGTAGAACAAATGTGATCCTGACTGATCACCTGTAGTCTGGGCTGAGGCCTGCTGCCTCATACCCACAAGAGAAGGGCACACTTTTTGCTCAGCACAAAATTCTTCCCTGGAGGGACCACCATCCTGCTGCCAGTGGGTCAGCTCGGGCAGGTCTCCCAGTTCAGCAACTTGTTCCCCTGTCGGTTCCAGGGCATCCCCCTCAAGGTCTGACTCCTCCTGGACTGGGGGAACTATGGGGGATGGTTTCCCACGCCCCTGCCTCTTCTCATCACAGCTGGGTCCTGGGCCATACTTTCAGGGTCCAGAACCCCATCAACACCCTTACTAGCTGTCATGGACCGAGTGGTTGCACACACCCACTCCGGCACACCCAACATTTTCAAATGTGTCTCTCGCTCCACCTTAGCCCAAGGGGAGTCCTCCAAATCATTGCCCAGGAGACAGTCAACAGGCATGGCGGACCTCACAGCAACCTGAAGAGTAACTGAGCCCCCCCCATTCAAAGGGAACCTGATCTACCTCACACTCTCTCTGGGAGTTGTCAGCAGCTACAACAGGGTAGAATGTATGAGGGACCACCTGTTCTCTGGACACCAAGTGACACTTGACAGCTGTCACACTTGCTCCGGTGTCTCTGAGAGCTTCCACCCTATGGCCATTAATGGTCACCCACTGCCTATATTTCTTAGTGTTACTAGGCAGAGGGGGTGGAGGGACCATTTCCATATCTCCTAAAGAGACCAGGGACATTTCTGCGGGGCTCCTCCCACCAGGGGCAACCATCTTCTCCCCTCCCAGGGCTACACTCGCCATCTGACGGGGGGTGCACGTGGTGGTGCATTAGAGTTCTTCATGGGACACTGGGGATCATAATAACAGTGTCCCACCTGCTTACAAGCGTAGCAGGTCATGGGGCCCCTAGGAACAGGTTTACCTGTCGGGGCCTCTGGCTTCTTTACTGGGGGAGGCTGGGAACCCTAACCTTGGTTCCCTTGGGGATTACTTTGGGGCCATTTCTGAAACTCCCTCTGTTTACCCCTGCCCCTGCCCCTGCCCCCCCCACTCACTCTTCTGCTGGGGACCCTGCCCACCTTTGGCTGAGTCTCCCACTGGACCCTTGTGGACCCTGGTACTGACCCAGCAGTCCGGCTCCTCAGCAAGTTTTCTAGGGCTAGATATCTTGCTATCAATAAGGTGCTGGCGTAGCTCTAGAAAACAGTTATTAGACAAGTGCTCCCAAGCAAACAAATCATAAAGACCTGGCTGTTCGAGCAGTAGCGGCACCCCCCCTCCCCTAAGCGCCTTGAGACCCTACGGGTATGTAGCGCGCTCTATAAGTGTCATTGATTGATTGATTGATAAAGAGCATCATAACTTTCCACTTTGCTACCCTTTACCCAACCATCCATGGCTCTGCAAAAAAATGACACATATTCAACCCACGTAGTACCAGGCAACTTCTTACATTCTCTAAAGGCTTGTCGGTACTTTTCTGGAGTTAGGCCATACCGTAACATTAAAGCATCTTTCATATGAGTAAGACATCCTATCCTCAACAGGCATGTCCAACAAGGTATCTCTCCCTTCATTAACAAAGCGACCCCACAACCCCGCTCCCCAATCCTTCTCAGGGACCCGGTGGGCCAATAATGCTAACTCATATGCTTTGAACCATTGGCCAATATCTTCATTTTTATGAAAATCTTTTATCACATCTTTGGGAAAATAAAACCTACTTTCTGCAGGCCCAGATGGAATGCTGCCACCAGAGGGATTCAATTCTAAACTCTTAGTTTTGAGCTCCATCTCCCTCACCATTTTCTCACGTTCAAACGCTAATTTTTCTCTTTCAAAATCTAACCTTTTGCTCTCCATGTCAGTATTTCTCCTGCTTCTTGCATTCTCTAACTCCAACTGCCCTCCTAATTTAAGTTTTGCCATTTCTAGCTGGTACTCTCGTTCCTTCGCCCTGTCTTCCAATTCTTCAGGAGAAAGACCCTTGGAGGAAACGCTGCTGCCGGGAGAGGACACTGGCCCATTCACGGGCTCTTCCTCCTCCCCTTCCTCTGGCAGCACCACCACCGGATAAGAGGGATTTCTGGCCTCTAGCCAGGCCTCCAATGCTGTGCGAAAGTCATCTTTCTTTTCGAGGCCTGTTGTAGGAACTTTGAACTGCTTGCAAAAGTGCTGCAGCTGCTTTTTCCTGTATTTTTGTATCTTCTTCCTATCAAACTCCTCTACAACAACAGGGGTAGTGACTCCGGCATCACTCATGGTCAAAACTGGCAGTGTTAAAAAAATAAGCTCCAGGAAAGCGGAGAACAAAAATAGAATATCCTACCAAAATAGATTCTGGCTGCGCTATAGTCTGCTTTCACTATGCAGTGTACACTAATCACTGCACATGAGTCATAAATGCAAAGTTCAAATCCTCACCGCTGACCACCAATGTTAGAATTGGCTGGTCTCTAGTTGGCAGAGGTATACACTTCTGACAAATAGGGACCCACCTCCTCTAGTCAGGGGAAGGGGATCACACACTCAGATAACCCCCGCTCACCCCCTTGGTGGCTTGGCAGAGCAGACAGGCTTATCTCAGAGGCAGTGTGTTACACATTTATGACCACATACAGTAATAAAGTGAATACACCACAAATAGACACAACACAGAAGGTATTATAAAAATAAGGATGTTTATATAAGGCTTAGCAGAAGACCAAATACTGACAAAAATATACCACAATCTCAATAAATACTCTTTGGAAGGAAAAATAATAGTTCAGATAAAGTCTCTTCTTAGTAAACAGTTCTTTAGCAACAAAGGTAACTCTTCTTCTCTAAAGCACAGTTCTTGGCAACAATGTAACCCCCACTGGAGTCACACTACGTCGAGTCAAAGCTATTCCAAAGTTTCGGCGCCGACCACGAGGAGCGCTTCGTCGAGCCCGGAGTCGAAGCAGACCCCCAAACACAGTACCTTTTAGAATGAAGAAAACCATGATCCGCGGCGTCGAGAAGTATCGGCGTCGGGGCGTCGGCGTCGATTGAGCCTCGGGGTCGGGGCGGTCCGCAGCGGCGTCGAGAGATGTCGGGCCGAAGCAGCGCTCACGATGCCGAAGAGGGATATGGCATCATTGTCGATGTTGTCGTTGCAAGAGTGAGCAGCACTCACGGTGTCGAGAGGGGCTGAGGTGTCGAGGCGATCGGTAGCAGCGTTGCTACTGGCATCGATCAGGCCCGGCGGCCGGCATCGAAGGTGCGGGACACTGGAGTCGAACTCACGATGTCGAGCTGGATGCGTCGTCGTGATTGCTGGTTTCTTTAGATGTGCTAGACTCCCATGTTCCAGCAACAGTCAATTTTAACAGATGGTGAAGTCCTTTAGCCCTGTGACTTCAACAGGAGGCTGGCACTCTTCCAGCCCTTGGAGATTTTCTTTTCAAAGCTTGAGAGTACACACTCAGTTCCTCTCTCCTTGTTCCTTGACAAAAATAAAGAAGCAACTGCAGGATTCCCCCCAGCAAACAGCACTCTGGCAGAAGGGGTAGGCAAGTCCTTGGATCAGCAGGCTTCTTGTCCTTGGTATAGGTTTCCTTGTCAGAAGTGATCTAAATTCTTTGGTTCAGGGATCCTTCTCTTATACCCCTTTCCTGCTTTGATCCCTTTGTCCATGCAGGGGGATTTCCCCCATCCTGGGTTTGTTGTGGGTGTTGCCAGGCCAAGGCACCTGACATATTCACGGTGCAGGGCAGGGTCTTTAGCCGCCCAGCAGGAGTTGGAGCCAGTATTGTCACTGGCAGGGGCAGGGCGATCAGTCGCCAGGCAGGAGGTGGAGCCAGTATTGTCTCAGGCAGGGCAGGCTATCAGGAACTACTCTTCCCCCACTCTAAATGCAAATGCCTCATTCTCCCCACACTGACTCATTCAGACCTCGGGAGCCACCCAGCTCCTGTCACGCACACAAAAACCAGCAGAGACCGGTAGACAGTTAGACAAGAAACTAGTCACTTTCTAAAAGTGCTAGTTTCAAACTCAGAATCTAAAAACCATCCATCCTAAATGATGTGTTATCAGATTCTGAGTTCAGGGATACTAAACTCGACTTTCCACCATGCTCTCTGAGTCTGTTAGGATTATATAGTGTAATAATTCCAGCAGCCCAGTCTGGCCTAAGGAGAGCAGGTAGCCTTACAATAGTGAAAAACAAAAATGGCTGTAATTCACTATTAGGACATGCCACACACATCAGGGCTTGTCCTACCTTATGCTTACAATGCACCCTGCCCTTGGGCCTATCAAAGGGGTGACTAACATGAAGTTAAGTGTAGGTTTTAGGGACTGGCAATTAGGTGTACTTGCGCAGTCAGCATGGCAGTACCAGACTGCACGCAGGTTCTGCAATGGCAGACCTTAGACATATTTTTCTAGGCCGCTTCTGTGGGTGGCACAACCAGTGCTGCAAGCCCACCAGCAGCATTTGTATTTACAAGCCCTGACACTCCTGGTGCACTATACTAGGGACTGACAGTAAACCAAATAAGCCAAACATGGAATCCAATTACTGTATCAATTTAACATAGGGAGCACTATCACTGTGGGACTGATCAGCAGTGGCACAGTGCCCAAAGCAATATTCCAGCAAAACATCGTAAACAGAGGAGGCAAACAGAGAAAAAAAATTGAAGAGAGACTCATGCCAATGATGCCAGGTCTATCACCCAGGATTTGTGAATTCTTCTGGAATGAACTGAGAAAATAGCCAACATACAGCAAAATATATTTTAGTGCTGGAAAAAATGGGAAAGAAGCGCTGTGCAAAAAGGCATATATTCCTTTAAAATTGAATGACATAAAGTTTACTGTGCTAAAAATCACAATCTTCCCAGCTTTCAAAAACAAGTAAAGTTGTAAAACAAAATCAATACTTTTACCACATTTTTGGTATTTTTCTATTTGGGAGTCCATTTTTCCTATTTTACGATTTCAACCAGCTTGCAGTTTGTCATGTCAATAGGTGTGAAATCTATAAGTGAACCTAGAAAGCTATACATTCCTGCAAACTAGATAAAAGTCTGAATTCACCATGGGGGAATTTGTTTAGCTTGCTCATGAATTTTCAAAAGAAGCTAATTGTGGAAATAAATACATCATGAAAATAATTAGGGTAAAATTGATGACAATGTTCTCATTTGTAAATATTTGCCCAGATAAGCAATTTACAAAAGCAATATACAATTATGTCTATCAGACCATTCTTTCCTGTGAGAGAATTTTTCAGAATTTGTCGTTATCCACTAAATTCCTATCACCCAGCATGCCCACACTTCTCATGATAAAAAAGTGCCCCACTAGGTGGCTGGGCTTAGTGCATGCAACATGAATGGTGTGTCCACCACAAACATTTTCTTTTGTAGTACAGAGGACTACCCATTGAAGTCCTCCTCACTGCAAAGGTAGCATAGAGGGTGTCAGCAGTTAGCCCACTACACAAAGGCAGTTAAAAAGCAATCACATGCATGGTGGTCTTTTGTCCCCAGGTGTCCACCATCGCTTTGATGCAGGGGACAATCGCAGTAAGTCCTTATTTGCATCCCACCTCGTGGATAGTATTGAGGTTGGGCAGAATGCAGCCCACTCTGAATCCATATTTTATGAAAAATGTATAATTTATATGTCGCAAAAGAATCTGGTGAGTGCAGAAATAGTGGTTGTAAATTACGACCAGTATTTTTCAACCACATCTATGTTCATTAGTCCTAGGTCACTGCTTTAAAGTCAAAATCCTCCAGCTGGAAATTGTGGCCAGGCACGGGTCCAAAGGACTGGATACATTCTCTGAGATGACCTGCTGAATCAGTGTTTCAAAAAGGGCAGAGCAAGATGAACCTGTTTTTCTTGTCCACCTTGGATGTGACCTACTTATGCAAACCTCAACACTTTGTCTTGGTCCTCTGGCTGTGGAAATAAAATGACCAAGATTCAATGTTTTTAAAGTTCTGTAAAAGTTTTTCCTCTCCTCCTCATCAGTCCGGAAGTCCCTAGCTCCTCATAGTAGTATTCTCAGCATCAGGTCAGATGGGCCTTTATGGAGTCAGGAGTCTTTCAGTGTTTTGTGTCTCTGAAGCAGGATAACAGAAGAACAACCATATGAACATTAGGGAGCAGTTCCAGTCCCTGTATACCAACTGAATGCATAAGTCAATACGTACTGAAATGAGCCTTCTTCTTCCAACAGGAGTCAGTTGTCTTTTACCAACAGGGCCTTCTTCTTAAGGTCAACTCTTCCCAGGTCCAGGATGATCTAAGGAGGTGGTGGTTGAGGTGCCGGATGCTTAGTGTGCCCTTAACAGTGATTTGAGAAATCCTACTACCCAATCCTAAAAAATGTCTTGTGGCTTCCCACCTTCTTTTGCAGCACTTCCTGTTTGCCTTACTGTAAAACTAGCTAGGAGTCCCTGTTAAAAGATGGTAGAACCAAGCTACAACCAGGCAGGCTGTTCTTCAGCTTCTTAGCCACTCCCCTGTTAGATAACTTAATCTTCCAATTAACAGGGTCAGAACTGGTACTCTCCCCTACTATGGCTAGAGGCTGGCTGCACGGGAAGACCCTGGGAAGGACTAGATGAAGTTCTTCCTGACATCTGCAAGACAAATGCGGCAGTGCTAAAGCTTCATGTTTCAGCTAATGTTGGGAATGAAAAGTCCTCTACATGGTAATGGATGTGCAGCTCTGCCCTGAGTGCCCAACAGTACTGATGTCTGGATTCCTAATGCTGATTTCTTGTTACAGGTGAACAAAGATCATGCATGTGCACCATGACATGAAATGAAATGAAATGAAATTGGGTTTATAAAGCGCATGGCTGCCCAAGAGCGTCCCAGCGCTGGTACACTAATAACAGAACACAAGAGGAAAGAAATTAGGGGGCCTTGGGAAAAAGAAAGGTTTTAAGTGATTTTCTAAATTTCAGGTAGGAGGGTTCCTTCCGTAGATCCCTGGGAAGGGCATTCCACTTTTTTGCTGCATTCAGCGAGAACCGGCGGCCTCCAGTGCGGGCTTTCCTTACTCTGGGTGTGATGGCCAAGTTTTCTCCGTCGGACCGAAGGGCCCACGCCGGTATGTATGGACAGATCAAACCCCTCAAGGCCGGAGGGCTGTTACCTTGCAGAGATTTATAGGCAATGCAGAGTGACTTGACATATGCTTGTCTCACAGATTGGGGTCTTGTTGGACCGGGAGGGGCGCCCAAAGGTCTACCCTCAAAGTGATGGAAGGGTAACACCTTGTTTTATTAAATGTTAGTTAATGGTACTTGTGGAGCACACATACACCAAACGGTTTCTAGGTGCTAGGAGTCACATGGGTTTTACTGCGCGTTGCTTCATTCATAGGCCGGTGAACAGCCATGTTTTTAGAAGTCTCCTGAATTGAGGAAAAATTGTCGAGGAGCTGATGTTAAAGAGGAGAGAGTTCCAAAAGTGAGGGGCCGGGACGGCAAATCTTGATCCACCTAATCTCTTACGTTTAAAGTAAGGTGTGACCAAGAGGTTCAGATGGGATGACCTAAGGTCCCGGGTAGAAGCATATCTCTGACCCAGGTAGAGACACATTCCGGGCATTTGCCGTGGAGAGAATTAAAGATGAGACGCCCTATCTTAAATTCGCAGCATTCTACTACTGGGAGCCAGTGTAGCTTCTTCATTAGGGGTGTAACGTTATGCCATCTCGGCTGATGATAGATTAATCTAGCTGCCTGGTCTTGCACCAGCTGCAATCTTCTTGTTAAATATGCTGGGAAGCCAAAATAAAGGGAATTAGCATAGTCAATATGGGAGATGACCAAGGCTAGAACGACCTGGGTAGGAACTTCAGGAGTAAGGAATCTACTAATCTTCCTGATCTTCCGGAGCTGAAAATAACAGGTGGAAATCACCGTCCCAATCTGGGACTTAATAAATAGGTCGCTTTCAATTGT
This sequence comes from Lissotriton helveticus, assembly GCF_964261635.1. Taxonomy (NCBI): domain Eukaryota; kingdom Metazoa; phylum Chordata; class Amphibia; order Caudata; family Salamandridae; genus Lissotriton; species Lissotriton helveticus. The sequence goes on from NC_136057.1 coordinate 820,871,831, forward strand.
GACACCAAAGCTTTTTCGCTTATCTCGCTTAGAATTCCAGAGATTTAGGGGGCCCCTGACTATAATACGTTCAGATTTATTTGGGTTTCAATTTTAACTGATTGCTTTTCATTCAATTCCGTATGTGTCACATTGTTGTCTGAAAATTAGTGATGGAGGCGGCGGACTTGTCGATGGTAAAAATCAGTTGCAGAACATCTGAGTAGTTGAAAAGTTACATGTTTCTTTCACCTAAGGACTGAATTAATGGGAAGAGGTACAAATTGAACAGAGGGACAGTAAGGATTCCAGCGGCACGCTGCATGTTAATTTGTTCAACAGGAGATAAGTGCAATGAGTGCAGTGATGGCAACATACCGTATAGAGATCAGTATGAGTGAACTGGCCTTTTTTAACCTGTGTCACTGGAGTGAAGCATACAGGCACACTCACTTTATACATTTGAACTAATATGTCCTTAACTCAACCTTGACCCAAATTAGGTTGGTGTGAAGTGCTGTGCAGCGCCGAAGTGGTGTATTTGCGCTGTGTGTCACCAGGTAGGTCGCTGCCCTAGCCAGCGCGTGGTACTCCGCCTGCTGTGTGCTCCGCTCTGCCCGCTGGGCTCTTCCTGCTCTTCTTGCCCCCCTGTGCTGTGTTTGCCGTTACCCCGCAGTGAGCCCTCTGTGTTGTGATATATTTCACTTGTTCCCCTTTTGCCTTCTGTCACCAAATAACTTGTGTGTACTATAGTCAGATATTTAACTTGTTCCCCTTTTTGCCTTCTGTCACCAATTAGGTTGTCTCTGTATTGTATTTGTATTGTACTTGTATTTCTTAATCCTATTTTCCCGCGCCCCCCCTTGCCTTCTGTGACCTCCCGTCTCCCGCCTCGCCCTCGTATTCCCGCCGCTTCTCCCTGCAGCCCCCCCGCCGCTCCCATTCGCCACCCCGCTCCCGCCTCCCATCTGCTCCTCCCTCCCTCAGCCCCTCATATAGAGGCCGCACGGCGTAGACACAGCGGACACGCGCAGCGGGCGTGCCGATTGTGCGCCGAAGGCGCGCAAAGGGCAAGCCCGTCTGTGCCTTTCCGCGCCTGACCCGCGCCCAGCGCCAGGACCCCTGGTCCCCGCCGATGCAAGACCACCCGACAGACCTACGACGCCGCAGCCCTCAATGCACTCAATGCCGGCCGGAACCCCACCTGCTACCGAGCCACCCCGAAACGCACCCACGGACCCTTCACCTGCAAAGCCTGCCGATTCACCTGCCTCCGACCCTGCACCGCTCCTGCCAAGCCGGGCACCAGCAACAACCACCTCAAGTGCATCCTGCTCAACACCCGCTCCGTCCACAGACACACCGTGGAACTCTGGAACCTGCTCGACACAACTTCACCAGACGTCGCCTCCTCACGGAAACCTGGATGAACGCCTCCTCAGCCCCAGACATCGCCATCCCAGACGGATACAAGATCACCCGGAAGGACCGCATCAACCAGACTGGAGGAGGCATCGCCATCGTACACAAGAACACCATCCGCATCACGGCCAACTCCGACGACACCCTCACCACCGCCGAACACCTCCACTTCCAGATTCACACCGACCCCAAGACGACCCTCAGAGGCACCCTCATCTACAGACCCCCGGGACCATGCACACAATTCAGCGAAGACATCACAGACTTCGTCAGCCCGCACGCCCTCCCCTCTGCTGACTACATCCTCCTAGGGGACTTCAACTGCCACCTGGAGAACAACAACAACATCAACCCCACCACCCTGCTGGACAACCTCGCCAACCTCGGACTCAAGCAACTGGTGAACACCCCCACCCACTATGCCGGCCACACGCTTGACCCCGTCTTCTCCAGCAAGCACATCTCCTTCAGCCACTCCACCGGACTTCATTGGACGGACCACAGCTGCGTCCACTTCAGCTTCAGAAGAACCACGACCCACCACCACCCGCAACCGGTAACTCGCAGGAGCTGGAACAAGATCACCACCGACCAGCTCACCACCTCCCTCAGCCAGAACCCCCCCGCCAGCACAACGGACCCCAATGAAGCAGCAAGCAACCTCACACAGTGGATCACCAACTGACAATCTCGCACCACTGAAGACCCCTCCCAGCAGACCCGGCAGCAAGAAAGCCTCCTGGTTCACCGACGAACTCAAGAACTCCAAGAAGAACTGCCGTACCCTCGAGAAAGCCTGGAGTAACAACCAGACCACAGACAACATGACTGCCCTCAAGCATGCCACCCGCAAACACCACCAGCTGATCCGCACCACCAAAAAGACAGCATTCAAGAAACGACTGGACAACAACGCCCACAACAGCAAGGAACTCTTCAGCATCGTCAAAGAGCTCTCCAACCCCAGCGCTGGAAACAACGACATCACTCCCTCGCAAGACCTCTGCGACTCACTCGCCTCTTTCTTTCACAGCAAGATCGCCGACATACACAACAGCTTCGGCGCACAGACCACGCACCCAACCACCGAGCCAACGCTACCCACCACCATCCTCCACGCCTGGACCCCGGTCAGCACCGAAGACACCACCGCATGATGAACACCATCCACTCCGGATCACCAACCGACCCCTGCCCCCACCACGTCTTCAACAAAGCCGACTCCATCATCGCACCCAAACTCTGGGACATCATCAACTCCTCCTTCAACACCGCCACCTTCCCGGAGAGCTGGAAGCACGCCAAGCTCAGCTCCCTCCTGAAGAAACTTACAGCGGACCCCACCGACCTCAAGAACTACCATCCCATCTCGCTCCTACCTTTTCCTGCCAAGGTCATCGACAAGACCGTCAACAGACAGCTTGCCGCCTTCCTCGAGATGAACGGATCCCTCGACCACTCGCAGTCCGGCATCCAAGCCAACCACAGCACCGAGACCGCCCTCATCACAGCCACAGATGACATCAGATCCCTGCTCGACAACGGGGAAACAGCGGTCCTCATCCTCCTGGACCTCTCCGCAGCGTTCGTGACAGTCTGCCACCGCACCCTAGTGCAGCGCCTCAACAACATCGGAATCCAAGAGAAGGCACTGAAGTGGATCATCTCGTTCCTCACCGGAAGAACCCAGAGGGTCCGCCGCCCCCCGTTCATATCCGAGGCCACTGAAGTAATCTGCGGCGTACCACAAGGATCATCACTCACCCCCACCCTCTTCAATGTCTACATGAGCCTCCTCGCAGCCATTGCACGCCAACACAACCTCAACATCATCTCCTACGCCAACGACACCCAGCTGATCCTCTCCCTCACTAACGACCCCGTCACCGCCAGAACCAGCCTACACGAAGGGATGAAAGACGTCGCCAAGTGGATGAAGAACAGCCGCCTGACACCGAACTCAGACATGACGGAAGTTCTCATCCTGGGATCATCGCCCTCCACCTGGGACAACTCCTGGTGGCCCCCTGCCCTGGGCACCGCTCCCAAGCCAACGGACCACGCACGCAACCTGGGCTTCATCCTGGACTCCTGCCTCTCGATGACCAGACAAGTCAACGCCGTCTCGTCGTCGTGCTTCAACACCCTGCGTATGCTCCGAAAGATCTTCCGGTGGATCCCCACCAAAACCAGGAAGACGGTCACCCAGGCACTCGTCACCAGCCGACTGGACTACGGAAACACCCTCTACGCCGGAACCACAGCCAAACTTCAGAAAAGACTCCAACGCATCCAGAACGCCTCCGCACGACTCATCCTGGACATCCTCGGACACAGCCACATCTCCGGACACCTGAGAGACCTGCACTGGCTCCCCGTCAGCAAGAGGATCACGTTCAGACTCCTCACCCACGCACACAAGGCTCTCCACGACCTGGGCCCCAGGTACCTCAACAACCGCCTGATCTTCTACACTCCCACCCGCCAGCTATAATCCACCAGCCTCGCCCTCGCCGCCGTTCCACGCATCCGCAGAGCCACCACCGGGTGAAGGTCCTTCTCCTACCTAGCAGCCAAGACATGGAACTCCCTCCCCATCCACCTCCGGCTGACCCAGGACCATCTATCCTTCAGGAAGCAACTCAAGACCTGGCTCTTCGAGCAGTAGCAGACCTCCCCCAGCACCTTGAGACCCCTCCGGGTGAGTAGCGCGCTATACAAATGCTATGATTGATTGATTGATTGATTGTGTCGGTGTGCCTGGGAAGAATGCAATACAGGAATAATGCAGTACTGAGCAGTGTGTGATGGCGTACGTGTGTGATGGATGTACATGTGCCCATGAGTGGAACAGTACCTGAAGGCATAGTTCTGCAGAGTGTGTACATTTTAAATGCATTTACTGGATGCATGTGTGCCTCTGAATGGTACAGTACATGGAAAATACAGTACTGTGCAGTGCATGTATGCTGTGTACATGTACTAGGTGTATATGTCCCTGTGAATGGTACAATACATGAAGGGCCCTCGGTCCCATTTGGGAGATCCAGGCCTACATGGTTACACATGAAGAGAAGGTGGAGAGATCCCCCTAGACATATTTGTAAATTGCTGCATTTCAGTAAGCTATGTTGGACACACACTGGGGAGGGGAGATTCAGGCTATACCAGCTCTTTGATTCAGTGAAGGGGCCCGGGTACATCTCCGAAAAGAGATGAGGCTGTTAAGAGAATCATTAACGGTAGGGCTGGGGGCACTGGACTAACCTATTGATGCACATATCACTATGGCTGATATCCAGGTGTGAACTCTAGTCACTCCCATGACCTGTGATGTGAGACTTTTAGCTTTAGAAACATTTGTGCTGTGACAGACTGCTTTTTCAATATGGCTGACATCAAGGAGGGAGTTTTAGTCACCCTCATGCCAGTGTTGTGAACTATCAGCTTTGGAGACGCTCCTGCAGCAACAGACTGCTTTTCAAGAGGAAAATGGAGCAGAGGGGTTGACACTTTAAGAGAAGCCGAACCTCAAAGACTCAGACCCTAAATCACATTTGGTCTCTGCAAATTGAGTGTAAGGAGGAGAATTCAGGGAATCCAGGACCACTTGCCCTGGAGTGTGGAGCACCATCACCTACCTGCTTGCCAAGACCAGTGTACCCTGTGAGGATGAGGAGAGCACAGGAGAGAGCAGGGTCCAATCGCAAGCACTGTTGAGTGGACTCCATGTGTGAGGGGTTAGGAAATGTCTGCCTAATTACCCCGGGGAAACTTGCTGCCAATTTGAGCATGTTTGAGTTGGAACACTTTTAACTTTTAATCAGAGTTGCAGTGGACTCTTGAGACTTGGACTACTAGTGGGGCATACCCTGGATGTTACCAATAGTAAATGGGGAAAAATCACAATTGTTAACATGAGGATTGAGTGGGACAGGGTACTGCCAAAGAGATTCTAGAGCTCAGACCTCAGCGCAGAACTGTGCAATTGATTGTGAGTGGCACATTGTTCCTTTATGTGGATAGCGGTAGAAATAAAAAACTTTTTTTAAAGTGAGTATTTGACTAGACAATGATTTATTGGTACTGCACACATTTTGACATTGGAAAAAAAAAAGGGCTCAACCCCCACGGTTGGGACCAATAGCTCCAGCATTCCCCTTGGCCCTCTGAAAGGCAACAATTTCTGTCTACTCTTGAATAGCTAAATCCTGTTAAGTGGTGAGCACTTCACCCCCATCTACCCTTCTTGGGCACAGAGGCCGGCCTTTATTTTCTGAACCCGTGTCTTTACCTCTTTCAGCAAAGAATGTAATGTAATGTAAAAAAAAATGTATAAAGCGCAACTAACACCCAGCAGTTTCTTGGAGCTAAAGCATAAGGAGACAGACAGTCCGTAGAGCCAGGAGTGTTAATTGTAGGCATTACAAAACAGGTGGGTTTTAAGAAGGGACCTGAAGTGGGTATAAGGAAAGGCAAGTCTTAGACCTAGAGGGAGTGAGTTCCAAAAAAGCGGGGCAAGAAATGAGAACCTCAGTCCTCCCTGTTTTTTGCGTTTAAAGGTCAGGACCTGGAGTAAGGCCAGATGGGAGGACCGGAGATTGCGGGAGGGGACGTATGGGTGCAGTAGTGAGGATATAAAAGAAGGGCCTTTACCAGCAAGGGACTTAAAAATAATACAACCTAATTTGAATTTGCAGCGCTCAGAAACAGGAAGCCAGTGGAGAGAGACTTTAACAAAGGGCGGACGTGTTGGTATTTGGGCTGATGATAAATGAGCCGTGCAGCCAGGTTCAGGACAAGTTGTAACCTCTTTAGTTGGTATGCCGGTATACCAACATAAAGGGAGTTGGCGTAGTCTATCCTAGAGATGAATAAAGCCAACAAGACCAGGGTAAGGGCCTCGGTGGTCAGGAAGCGGGCAATCTTTCGGATTTTCCTTAACTGAAAAAAGCTGGAGGAAACTACCGCATTGATCTGGGGCTTCATCGGAAGATCATTACTGATGATAACCCCAAGACTTTTTACTGAGTTGACAGGATTGGGGGGAGGACCCAGCCTCGTGGGCCAAAAGGGGGATTTCCAAGGATTGGCAGCCCCCCCGACAAGCACCAACTCTGTCTTGTCGGGGTTGAGTTTCAGGTGATTCACCCCATCCAGTCACTGATGTGACAGAGAGTAGATTGAAAATTTTCGATGGACTGGTCCGCTGAGTTAATATCGAAGACCAGCTGGATGTCATCCGCGTAATTAAATGCGGTGACACAGCTACCTCGTAAGGATCGAATAAGGGGGGTCAGGTATAAATTAAAAAGGAGAGGGGATAGGGAGGAACCCTGCGGGACGCCGCAGGTCAGCCCGACCCCGTCAGCAGAAAACTGAGAGAGCCGAACCACCTGGCGGCGATTGCTCAAAAAGAAGCAAACCCAGTCAAGGGCGGTGCCCCGGATGCCAGCCTTCCCGACACGGCCGACCAGGATATCATGGTCGACCGTGTCGAAGGCGCCCGACAAATCCAGGAGCACCAGATCCTGACTGATGTTAGAGTCCGCTCCTCTCCGCAGTTCCTCCATAACTGAGAGTATACCAGATTCCGTGGAGTGATTGGGTCTAAAGCCGGCCTGTTGGGAGTCGAGAAAGTGAGAGTCTTCAATAAAAGTACTCAGGATGTTGGTGACGTGAGACTCAAGAACTTTGCTGAGGTAGGGAAGAAGGGAAATGGGACAAAAATGACTCATGACCGTAGGGTCAGCCGTAGGTTTTTTGAGGATGGGCACAACCTCGGCGCTTTTAAATGACCCGGGGACTAGGCCAGACGAGAGAGAGTTGTTCAGCAGTGCCAAAGGGGTAGAGGGGAAGACTATGAAGGCCTCACGGAGGATAAAGGGAGGGCAACAGTCGATAGGGGATCCAGAGGCAACCTTATTTAAGAGAGCTAGGAACTCCATCTCCGAGATTGGAGGAATCTGAGTCAGCTGCATGGGGTTGGGGGAGGGCGGGGAAGAGTCAGGCCTAAGGGGATGAGGCGGGGCCGAGGACAAAATACTGTTTTTAATATTGGCAATTTTCTCCACGAAGAACTGATTTAAGGAGTCACAAAGTGCATGGGAAGAGAGAGGTTTAATAGTAACCCTATCTGGGTTTGACAGCTCCTCCACGATGGAAAAAATATCTTTGGTTTTGGTGGCGGAGTCAACAATCTTTTTTGAAAAATAAGAGGTCTTAGCCTGTAGGACCGCTGCTTTGTACTCTTTAAGCAGGGTCGTAAACCGCAGTTTCATGTCGGGAGCATAGCTGCGTCGCCACCGGCGCTCGGCCTCCCTAAGACCCAGCTTCAGAACTTTGAGGTCCTCAGTGAACCACCTTTGAGCGTCGTGGAGGCGCTTAAGCTTAATCTGTCTAAGCGGAGCCACAATGTCACTGGCTGACTCCAGCCAGTGTGTGAGGGCAGAAGCTTGGGTGTCAATGGAGCCGAGATTAGGGGGGTAGAGGTTCTAAGTAAGGTGACAAATTTACTGAGATCGGCCCTATTCCAATTCCGGGCCGAGAGGTTGCCCTCCAGAGCTCTGCTAAGGAAGGGGGTAGCCATAAGAGAAAAGGAGATTATAAAATGGTCGGACCATAAGCAGGGTGAGATGAGGGGGGCAGATATGTCCAAGTTGGAGGTCCAAACCTGGTCCAAGATGTGACCCTTAATGTGGGTTGCTGATTTTATGTGTGGGAGACAATTCATACTAGATAGGAGATCAGAGAATGTAGCAGAGCAAGCACTCTCTTTTACATCCGAGGGCCAATAATGAAAGTCACCTAAGACTAAAATTTTAGAATTATTAATAACAAGTTGGGAGAGCATGTCCCCGAACATCGTAGGGAAGTCAGGCATGGACTGGGGAGGGCGGTAGACTAGGAGACAGATAAAGGGGGTCACAGGGGATTCCAGTCTCAGCACAAGGTAGTCGACCGAAGGGATACCGACAGTAGTCAGGGCGGAGAATCGGATAGGATATTTAACTATCGCTGCTACCCCACCTCCAGGCCTACCAGAAGCTCTGTTCGCTTGGAGGATATAATAGCCAGTGGAGATTGCAGCAAGAATGTCAGGGGCAGACTCCTCATTGAGCCAAGTCTCCGTTAGCAGCAATATGTCCGGTTTCCCGGAATCTAACAGAGCGAAGATTTCCAGCTGGTGTTTTACCAGTGAGCGGGTATTAAGATAGGTCACTGTGAAATTGGGGTATGGAAGCCCTTTGTTGGGTGGAGAGTTGATGGCTGAGAGAGGGACTGGGGGCAAAGGGGTAACTATCTCAGTAAAAGTATCTCTAGCACAGAGAAACCCCAGTGGCTGAAAACTCGACAAAGTCGCGGGAGGAATAGGGCAATAGGAATGCAATCGAATCAGATCTGCAGAAGTGTATTTAATAAGACCGGCAGAGGGACATGCCCCGTGCCCCGACCGGCCGCGTGCAGACGGGCTTGCCTTAGGCGCGCCCGCTGCACTCGTCCGCTGCGCGTCCGAGATATGCACATTTTTATAGGATGAAGAGAGGGGCGTGGCCTCGCATTAGTGGTCGTGGCCTGTGGGCGTGGCCTGTGGGCTGGTTGAGTAATGGCGCCGAAGAGTGAATATCCCAGCCCGCGGCAGCGCTAGCATCCGCTGCGCGGGGTTGACCAGATGGGATTGAAAGTGCAAATGCCCAGAATGCTTCGAGCGTACAGATAAAGGTAACAACAACATATAAAGTTACAGTTTTAAAAATCACAAGAGTATCTTCCGGCTTACCGCCTCAGGAGTGTCAGAATCCTCAAGCGCAAGCTTGTACTCAGCGTGGCTTAAGTAAGTAAAAAGGGGCGTGGCCTCGCGTTAGTGGGTGTGGCCTATGGCGTGGCCTGTGGGCGTGGACTGTGGGCTGGTTGAGTAATGGCGCCGAAGAGTGAATATCCCAGCCCGCGGCAGCGCTAGCATCCGCTGCGCGGGGTTGACCAGATGGGATTGAAAGTGCAAGTGCCCAGAATTCTTCGAGCGTACAGATAAAGGTAAAAACAACATATAAAGTTACAGTTTTAAAAATCACAAGAGTATCTCCCGGCTTTCCGCCTCAGGAGTGTCAGAATGATGTAGGATGAGTGGTTGAACTGGTTTTAAGCCTGATCTGGATCATGTAGCCCAAAGTACATTTTTACAAATGTGCTTTTCCACTTACATTGCCCAAAATCTGATTCCAATCTTAAGTCAGAATTTGAAAATTAAGTAGGGAATAGCTAACATTTTACTGGCATCTTTTCCAGCAAGGATAGGAAATAAATATGTTAATCCCATCAAAGCCTATTTAGGGAAATGTCTAGCAAGATGCACACACTGAAATAGCGTATGGACTAAATTCCTCACTGAGAGCACACTAAGTCAACTATATAGTGTGCCCTATTTTCGTATAGTAGAACCCTGACAGAAGGCTTAAAAGGCATACTTTAGGGATAATTAATGAATATATAAAAATACGCTTTTCCTGCCATGTGTCACCGCAGTGCATTTAAACAGCAGCCCACCCGAGCACGCTTACTCTCCTGTCAGAGAAATATACTTGTCATATAAATAAGGGGGTGAAAATTCAAACTGCAGCGCACATAAGGCATTTAACTTTTATATCATTGGTGTTTTTTCTGCACTCTCCACAATGGTCTTACAGGACACCCAAATTGACTAATTTGGTACAACCAATGGCATATATTAATAGTTTCAAATAGCAAATAGTCCTGCCAGCACAAAAGGATCCAGGAAAAGATGAAAAACTAACAGACCATGCATAACTTCACTGCTGTACAAATTAGGATTAGGGTATAGATTTTGAGGGACACTTAAGGTTCTTGCACTGTCCTGCCTCACTGCCAATGCTTTTAATTTGTTTTCAATCCTTATTGGAATGAGGAGGTTCTAATTTTAAATATCCTATTTGAGAGGCCCTCTCATAAAGTGTAAAACCTTGATAAAAGAAATGTAATATTCACTAATTACTCCTCTTATTAACACCGTGATATGGTTCTCACTATGATTAATGTGGTTGGGTGAAAAGTATCTATTTTCTATTGCTTATTGAACAAAAAGGTAAATGAATGAAACATGGTAAAAACAGCGTTACTGTTGTTTGGACATCTTTGTGTCCTCTTTTCTGTTCTCGATCTCTTTAGTTGCTACATCAATGCTGCTTCTCCTGTTTTATGAAGTAAGTGCATTTATTTTCCTTTAGTGATAGATAAACAAGTACTGTCTGTGTTCTGTTATCTTCCTTTGATTAATTTGAGTATAATGGAGAGCTTCGATAGTCAGCATGGGCTGATGCTCTCCTTGTCCTTCGCATGGTTGTATGTCACATTATCAGCCCCGAAATCTTAAACTGTATATATATATATATATATCAGAACCACAATATTGCCTCCTAAGTTATTATCAAATTAAGTGTAGATTTCCTAGTATTAACTCTGCCATGTTGAGATTTTGTTAGTGGATATTATGGCCATGATATATGCCAGTGGCTCAAACCAAAATGTCGAGCCTCCCCTGCAGAATGGGATTAGGGGCCCCTGAGTTTCCTATACATTACAGCTAATAATTGATCTTAGTGTGAATAGGGGGCCCGCTGAAGAGTTCCTGGAGGATTGTGATGTCCCCTGTGCCACAGGGGCTGCAGGAGCCTGTATTATACCCCTGATATATGGACAGGCCGAAATTTCTAATTAAATAATGTCGTAGAGCAGTGGTTCTTAACCTTGGGGCCACGGAGCTCTCCTCGGGGGGGTCCGCAAGTTATTCAAAAAATTAACTAATATTAAAATGAATCAAATAAAATGAATAAAGTATAAACAAAAATGGAAGCAACGTTTTAAATTTGAAATCGTTTTCTACATTTGATTGCGAATTACACAAAACATTTCAATATTGTAGTATTTGTTTGGTGTATACTTGTATCTTTCTGCATTGTTTTGAGGTTCAAATAACAAATATTCCTTAGGCTCCAGGTCCCTGGCTGACTCTCTGGGGGTCCTCGGATACCAAAAATTACTCAGTGGGGGGTCTAGAGAAGTAAAAAGGTTAAGAACCGCTACCTTAACACCTCTCTAAACATGCCTTTACAAGGCCAGGATCAGAAATGGTTAGAGTGTAAGAAATTTTTCGCTTTTTAGTCTTTGAATATTGAGGCCCAAGGCGAGGTTACAATTAAGTGCAATTAGGTAAAGGGATGGGGTACGTTTTGTGCCACTATTTCTAAAGAACCGACCTTACCACATATCTAGAGGAGCACCTTACATCTGAGAAACAGATAAAACAGAATCATGGCAATACAATTTTAAAGTTGCAGAGTCCGATAAATCCAGTTTTGTGTGGTTAATTTGTTTGAACTTGGACCTTGAAAAGAGTAATTTTTAGAGCTTTTAAAAAACTTTTTATATTAAGGATAAGATGAATTTCTCAAGCAAACGATTCGGGAATCTGGGAGCATAGTGCAAAAGTTTTCTTTTCAAAGTTTTGGGCTTTTTTAACCTCCCTTATCTTTAGTATTAAAGGTGATTTGCTACGTGTATGTTTCTTTTAATATTCGGTTATATAGGCTTTATAATCTAGATCAATTTAAATGCAGTTCTGTTTTCACTTTTTTCATAAATATGTCCCTCAAAGAGCAGACGAAACATTTACTTCCAGCCTATTGCAGAGCTGCTGATACCACAACCACCTTGCCAGGTACAAAATGATACCAGGCAAACTTCATCAACTCATGGATCAGACGTATCAAGTAATCAAAGCAGATGGTAGATTTTCACAAAGTTCAAGCTCTTCATGAACACTAGTTGAGGGCTTTCGGGGCAAGCGCAGGGATACATACCTGCTATACCTTGCAGGATTCGATTCTCTGCATTCACAAGTATGGGGTACAATTTACAAAATGGAATCCTGCATCATTCATATTAATGAGGCAGGATTCTGGGAACCCTACGGAATGTTCATTTTGAACGGAGACATATCTACACATCTGTGTCAGTGCAAAGTGTAATTTGGATGGCAACATAATCGTTGTATAATAACACTGTTTTTCAAATCAACCAATACTTCATCAGGTTTTAGAATTATTTCCTAATTGCTCTCCCTGTTCTATTCAAATGTATTAGGTTTATCCTAATATTTCTTTTTGAAATGTCAAGCATCTTGGTGTAGTGTCAATTTAACTGTTTTGCATGTGAATTGTCAAAAATTTATGGCCCATTCATGACACAAAGATAAATGCATGCATGACTCATCATTGTAGAGACTGAATTCGAAATTTAGGCAATATTGAAAAATGTACAGTTGCAAATCTGCACACAGATTGTGATTCCCTAGCAGGACCTGCATGTAAGAGGCGGGCAATTGGTGAGCAGCACTTTGCAATCTGACCTTTCTTATGTAGCAGATAGAGAATGTGTGCCTATGGACCTGGTCAACTTAGCAGCCATTTGTGATCATCGACCAGAGAGCATATTTCCATGGAGAGGCCATAAAGCTAATACACAGACATAGAAATCAAATGTAGTTTATTTTAAACACCAATTCACATACTTAGCGTGAGCACTGCTCTCGAGAGGTATACTACGTAGATGAAGCATATTTGTCTAGTATTATCTGCATTGCAGCTACTCCTCGAGAAGCCGTGCTCTAAGTCTCTATTGGCAATGGGGAAAATAGTTCACCACCACAATGTGAATGAGGAATACAGAAACCTTAAGTCACAAATCCCCGGAACACATTCAGATATACAGTTTGCACTCTGCCAAATTGCGTGTCTGAAACCTCATTGTGCACATTTTCACAAACATGCATTTACTTTTTTTTTTCCGCTTAAAAAATGTGTAATTTACGATTTCTAAATGCAGAAGTTAGAAAAAAGGATCAGGCCCTTGCTCATTTTTCCTGATGGAACATCAATGTGGGAGCACCGTGTATTCATTAGAAAGCGTAGGAGCCCCTCAGAGAGTATTCACTGCCATTTAATGAGTTTCTGATTGGCTTTTTGAGTTTTTGAAGTTTTTCTGTTTGTCGGGAGGTATGCATCTAAATTTACACTCCCTCTAACACCCATATTTAGGGGCTTATTAATGAGATCCCTGTATCATGACGCAGAGCTCTCAGGAAGATTTATGAATTTATGCAAAACCACCCTGTGTGGCTTTGAGTGACCTCATATATCATGAGTAAGGCGACTCAGCGTAAATCACCTTAATCTGCGCCCATGAGGTGTTCCATGGGTGTTTCAGTGTGTTTTCCCATGCAACACCCTTGGAATTTGATGCTGCCCCAGATTTCCAAAGTCAATCATATAATTTGCAAAGTGCTGTATACCTACTAGGGTTTCAAGACGCGGAGGGGAGGGGAGGAAGGGGGTGCTGTTGCTACTGGTCTAACAGCCAGATCTTGAGTTGTCTCCTGAAGGTTAGAAGGTCTTCTTTTTGTCGTTGGATGAGGGGGGGTGTGTTTCAGGTCTTGGCGGCGTGGTGGGAGAAGGATTTGCCTCCGGCTGTGGTTCTACGGATGCTTGGGGCAATCAATCAATCAACCAATCAGTCATTTGTTAAGTGCACTACATACCCACAAGGGTCTCAAGGTGCTGGGGTCCGCTACTGATCGAAAAAGCCAGGTCTTTAGTATCCTCCTGAAGGTCAGCAGGTCTTGGGTCTGTCGTAGGCTCAGTGGGAGGGTGTTCCATGTCTTGGCGGCGAGGTGGGAGAAGGATCTCCCGCCGGTGGTTGTTCTTCGGATGCGAGGGAAGGTGGCGAGTAAGAGGTCGGCATAGCGTAGCTGGCGGTTGGGGGTGTAGAAGGAGAGCCGTCTGTTGAGGTAGGCTGGGCCGGTCTTGTGAAGTGCCTTGTGTGCGTGGATGAGGAGCTTGAAGGATATTCTCCTGTTGACAGGGAGCCAGTGCAGGTTTCTCAGGTGGGGGGTGATGTGGCTGTGTCGTGGTACATCGAGGATCAGTCGTGCCAAGGCGTTTTGGATGTGTTGTAGTCGATTGATGAGCTTGGTCGGGGCTCCCACCTAGAGGGCATTTCCATGGTTGAGTCTGCTGCTGACGAGGGCCTGGGTGACTGTCTTTCTTGTATCTGTCGGTATCCATCTGTAGATCTTGCGGAGCATGCAGAGGGTGTTGAAGCAGGAGTAGGAGACGGCATTGACTTGCTTGGTCATTGAGAGCGTTGAGTCGAGGATGATTCTCAGGTTGCGTGCATGGTTGGTGGGGGTCGGAGTTGCCCCCAGTGCCGTTGGCCGCCAGGAGTCATCCCAGGCTGATGGGTTGGAGCTGAGGATAAGGACCTCCGTCTTGTCCGAGTTCAGCTTCAGACGGCTGATCTTCATCCAGTCAGCGACAGCCTTCATTCCTTCATGGAGGTTGGCTTTGGCAGTGATGGGGTCCTTGGTGAGGGAGAGGATCAGTTGAATGTCATTTGCGTAGGATATTATGTTGAGGTTGTGCTGTCGGGCGACATGTGAGAGCGGGGCCATGTAAATGTTGAACAGTTTTGGGCTGAGGGAGGATCCTTGGGGTACGCCGCAGATGATCTCGGAGGCTTCAGATCGGAACAGGGGAAGGCGGATGCTCTGGTTTCTGCCGGAGAGGAAGGAGGTGGTCTATTCCAGAGCCTTGTCTCGGATCCCTGCAGCGTGGAGGCGTGCACGTAGTGTGCGGTGACAGACGGTGTCAAAGGCGCCGGAGAGGTCTAGGAGGATGAGTGCTACTGTCTCCCCATTGTCTAGCAGGGTTCTGATGTTGTTGGTGGCGGCGATGAGGGTGGTCTCGTGCTTTGGTTGCTGCGGAACCCTGACTGGAAAGGGTCCAGGATTCTGTTGTCTTCGAGGTACCGGGTTAGCTGTCTGTTAACGATTTTCTCGATGACCTTGGCTGGAAAGAGGAGCAGAGAGATGGGTCGGAAGTTCTTGAGGTCTCTTGGGTCTGCCTTGGGTTTTTTGAGTAGGGCTTTGATCTCGGTTTCCAGCTCTCTGGGAAGGTCACGGTCTCAAGGGAGAGACTGATGACGTTGCGTAGGTGGGGTGCGATGGAGCTGCTTGCTTTGTTGAAGACGTGGTGCGGGAATGGGTCTGACGGAGAGCCAGAGTGGATTGTGCTCATGGTCTTGATGGTGTCATCGACGCTCACTCTGGTCCAGGCTAGCAAGGGGACGTGGTTGATGGTGCGCGGAGTGTCTGTTGTGGTGCTGTCTGTTGGGGCTGTCTGAGTGTTGAAGCTGTCGTAAATGTCTGCTATCTTGCAGTGGAAGAAGGTGGCAAGGGAGTCACACAGGGCTTGCGACGGCGGGATGCCGTTGGTGTTGGAGCTGGGGTTGGAGAGTCCCTTCACGATGTTGAAGAGCTCTTTGCTGTTGTGTGCGTTATTGTCGAGGCGGTCTTTGAAGGAGGTCTTCTTGGCAGCCCTGACAAGGTGGTGGTGGTTGCGGATGGCGTCCTTGTTTGGTACATGGCTGTCCGGAGTTTGTTCACTGTGCCATTTCTTCTCTAGTTTCCACTGGCTTGCTTGGAATCTAGGAGTTCTGGGGTGAAGCAGCTGGCCCTCTTGCTGGTGTCTCCGTGGGGGGGTTTCTTCAGTGGGGCGAGGGTGTTGGCGCAGTCCTTGATCTAGCGTCTAAGGTTGTGGGCAGCGACGTCGGTGTTGGAGGGTTTGGTGGGTGGGCTGAGAGCGAGGTTTGCATGTAGTTGGTCTTCGATAAATTTGCTCCAGCAGCGGAAGGGGATCTGTTGGGTGCGGTGGTGTGTGGTGGGTTTCTGGAAGGTGAAGTGGATGCAGCGGTGGTCGGTCCAGAGGAGTTCAGTGGTGTGGCTGATGGAGACATGCAGGCTTGAGGAAAAGACAGGGTCGAGCATGTGGCTGGCGAAGTGGGTGGGTGTTGTCACAAGTTGCCTCAGTCCGAGGTTGGTGTGGTTGTTGATCAGGGGGGTGGAGTTGCTGTCGTTGTTGTTCTCAAGGTGAAAGTTCAGGATGTAGTCGGTGGAGGTCAGGGCGTGCATGCTGATGAAGTCGGCGCTGAACTGGGGGCGGTGTCCGGGGGTGGTAGACGAGGGTGGAGTTGGGGTCTGTGCGGATCTGGAAATGCATGTGTTCGGTGGTGCTGAGCGCGTAATCGGTGCTAGTCGAGACCCTGATGCTGTTCTTGTAAATGATGGCGATTCCTCCTCCAACTCCGTTGGTGCGGTCTCTCCGGGTGATCTTGTAGCCGTGTGGGATGGCTATGGCGATGTCGGGTGCGGAGGAGTTGTTCTACCAGGTCTCTGTCAGGAAGGCGACGTCCAGGGAGGTTGTGTTGTGCAGGTCCCAGAGCTCGACTGCGTGTTTGCGTGCGGAGCGGGTGTTCAGTAGTATGCATCGGAGGTGGTTGAGGTCTTTCTTGGCGGGTGGTTCGTCGGCTCTGTGGCTGGTGTAGCTGCAGGTCCGGCAGGTGAAAGGACCGTGTGTGCGTTTCAGGGCGGCCTTGAAGCAGTTGTGTGTCTGTCCGGGGTTGAGAGCGTGCAGAGTGTTGGCGTCATAGTGGCGGTGGTCGTTGTGGCAGGGGCTTGGGGCGCTGGCGCTGGGCGCAGTCCAGGGGCGGACGGGCGCAGACGGGCTTGCAGCGTGCCAGCGGCATGACCGCGCAGCGGCCAGCATGTATGGGGAGGTGGGAGTGAGGAGCAGATGGAGTCGGGGGCGGGGGCAGCGAATGGGTAGTTAGGGGGGCAGAGCCGCAGGGGACGCAGCGGCTGGGGCGGTGAGGGCGACAAAGGTAACAGAAGGCAAAAGGGCAAAACAATTGAGGGGGAAACAAGTGGCACAGAGGGCAGAATGGTTACAATAAGGGCAAAAAGGTCACAAGAATACAGAGGGAAACCAGTGGCACAGAAGGCAAAAAGGTCACAAGAAGAGCAAAAAGGTCACAAAAACGGGGGAAACAAGTGGCATAGAAGGCAGAAAGGTCCCAAGAAGGGCAGAAAGGTCACAAAAAACGAGGAGGAAATGAGTGGCACAGAGGCAGAGAGGTCCCAGGAAAGGGCA
Source organism: Lissotriton helveticus (assembly GCF_964261635.1). Classification (NCBI taxonomy): domain Eukaryota; kingdom Metazoa; phylum Chordata; class Amphibia; order Caudata; family Salamandridae; genus Lissotriton; species Lissotriton helveticus. The sequence goes on from NC_136057.1 coordinate 820,889,290, forward strand.
GAATGTCACAAAAAAATGGGAGGGGGGAAGAGTGGCACAGAGGGCACAAAGGTAACAAGAAAGGGCAGAAAGGTCACAGAAATGCAGGGGCACCTAAGCAACAGAAGGCAAAAATGGGCAGAGAGACACGGGGCCACGAGGGGAGTAGAAGGAAAAACTGGGCAGAGAGACACAGGGGCAGCGAGGGGAACAGAGGGAGAGAATGGGCACAGACACAACAATGAAAATGTAGTCACTACAACGGGAGCAGTGAAAGAAAATACAGGCAATACAATGGAGGATTAGAAAACCTTCGGCCTACCACTGGCCACCAGGGATGAGGTGCAGGTGGTAGTCTGCGGGCGGTGGAGGGCCTCGCACTTCCTCAGCAGTGGCAGCTGGGGCAGGGAGGCACAGGCGGTGCTGTGCGGAGGGGGCGCGAACTACCTGGTGGGGTCAAGGGTCGCTCTCCTCAAAGCGCAGCGGCCGGCCTATATGGGGAGGTGGGAGGGAGGAGCAGCTGGGAGGAGTGAGGTGGGGGCAGCGGATGGGCAGTCAGTTGGGCGGGGACGCAGGGGACGCAGCGGCAAGGGGAGACGAAGTAAACAGAAGGCCAAGGGCACAACAATTGAGGGGGAAACGAGTGGCACAGAAGGCAGAAAGGTCACAAAAAGGGCAAAAGGTCACAAATATACATTGGGAAACAAGTGGCACAGAAGGCAAAAAGGTCCCAAGAAAGGGCAGAAAGGTCACAAAAAACGGGGGGAAATGAGTGGAACAGAGGTAGAAAGGTCACAAGAAAGGACAGAAAAGGTCACAAAAAACGGGGGGAAACAAGTGGCACAGAGGCTTATTGCATATAAATTTAGCACCCTAGTATAATTTTCCCGATTAATTCCCATATACAGGTATAAATCACCCTATCCTTATATATGCATAGAAATCATAACCATATGTAGCCTTAGCCTATGCAGTCCAAATACGGCATGGCTACTTCCACTAGTTCCAAAAATCCACAACGATTTATTGGAAAACCCGCCTTCAGAAGACAGGGACTTCCGCTTGTTTGAATATTGATTTATCCAAGAAATCATGGAGTTTTCAAAGAACTGAGTCTTTGATGACGTTATTATGTCCAACCTTACATCAAACTAGGCACCTTCAAGGTATAAATATGCCCACACTTGACCAGACAAACACACGGTGGTTTGGAGCAGTTCAACTATCTACCTACACAACACAGCTCGCCGCAGCAAGTGCAGAAGGAAGCTGACCCTCCAGCAGACGCACTTAGAGAGACGCTGTCTTTCTCTATTGCCGAGAAATCCAGCTCCAGTGTTTCCAAGCTATCCTTGCGGGTTGTTGGGAAATCGAGTCCTGAGAGAGAGATACAAGACCTCATTCATTCTAAAACCAAGGTACGGAGCTGATTAGACCCTTAGAGAATTCTTAGATAGATTCTTGGCAAAGAATACTGAAACTAAGCTACACCTCACTTACTTCTTCCCTCGTATTAGACTTAGGTTAAGGACACCGGGGTAGGCGTATTTTAGAAGCACCAGTTGAGTACTTTTAGTCTTTATTTATTAATGTATGTATTCTATGTATTTTGTGGCTTAGAAACCATATCATGCTTTTACAGTATTATTTTATAATACTCTTCCTACAGTACGCATTGTACTTTGCAACCAGTATTACGATTGTAGCAGTTAATTTCTCCTGCATGAGACCGAAGACTGTTCAAACATACTTTTTTTTAAAAATGCCTGTCTCTCTAATTCTCTGCACCTCTGGTGAAACGAAGCATGCACGGTTGACTGAGTGAAATAACTATCTATTGTTTCCGCGACTCTAGAGATATATTTCTTATTCTTGGGAAACAAAGTTGTCATGTTTATGCAGTTGTCAGAAACTAATCCCTTCTTGTTTATTCGAGAATGTTTCTAGTGACCTCTGAGCTAGCTGGCACTCACAATTAAGTCTAATATATTCGATAGAGACCTAGTACACCTCAGTCCTACGTAAAATCTATAGTATATATAATTCCAATGCGCAGAGCCTATTGGGAATACAGGAACTACACTACATGGCGCCCAATGTTTGGTAAGGCACTAATTTAACACTGGAGTAACTCAGTCGTACTTTTCACACAGACCCCTTTTTTCCCGTAAAAATACTCCAATAGACGTCTAGAGTGGGTAAAAGGATATAATATCAGCCATAACTGAGTAGGACGAAAATCCTATGTATTAGCTTTTTGGTTTGTTCAACGTTGAAGGATTCAGTGTTCCAAAAATATTGGGCACCTTATCTTAGTTTCATTGAAACTTGCTCTGCAAACGTTCGGTCAACAAAATGTCAGAGAATGACGACAAAAGGGAGCGAGCTGAAGCAGCAGCTCATGCAGTTTTAGACGACACAAGTCTCCAACAGAATGACCCGGATGCTATACTCATCCCGGTAAATATAAGGAAAACAATCACTATAAAGCTTATAAATAATGGAGTATCATCAAGAGGTGGTAAACTAATATTTGTTATAGAGGCACATGAATATCGGCAGACAGAGGTATTCTATTCATGGATTCCGTTTCCTGCAGGAAATCCAGTAACACACGAGTTCCACTACTACAAAGTAGAGGAACCTCCAGTGGAATACGTTCCTTTTGAGGACGTTGAAATTCCACTAACTTACCAAGAGCATCAGCTCTGGTTTAAAGGCTCCCTACAACATCAAAATCACATTACCAGGCTCGGTCCACTAGGTAGACCAGGAGCAACATGGCCTGTACTAGCCAGCTATACACCACATCCTGACATTGAACAAATGACAGGTCCAGAACTGTTATCCCAACTAGAACAGTTAATTAAAATACATAGAAAGTGGTTCAATATGTCATTCGGACTTTAACAGTCCAACCTGCTATAAGGATTCCACAGCACCCCCCTCATCAGGGGAACACAAACAAAATTACACCACAGACTATACAATCAGTCATTGGTAAATTCCCCGCAAAAGGGAAACAAATTCCATTCTAGTTAGCACAAAAAATTAGTCAAATAGAGGAACTATTTCCCGGTAGTACACCTCATGAAAAACACAGAATTCTGACAATCTGTTTACCAATGGGGATCGCACCACACGTGGAGGACTGTGACACTTGGGGTACAGTCTTTGCTTCAATCTACACAAAAACACATGGTGTTCCATCTATGGCGGTAATACCAGACGTCCTAAGACAGATTCAAAATAAATACGGACCAGAACCTGCCTTAAATCTTGGTATGAAGTTACTAAAAGATTTTAAACAGGTCTCAGCTATACTATTAGCTAACATCAAAGGTGAAGCAGCATCCGTGGCAAACCGCCAAAAACTAAAAGAAACTGATATAACAGAGAAACCATATGAACTTGCAAGAATTATTGAAAAATCCTATGTAGAACTAGGAAGAGATAGTTTGGGGGGGGGGACCAGTAAAACCCAAACTAACAGAAAATCCTGAAGAGTTTTTATTAAAAATAATCTCACTACTCCTAAAAAGAAGTGGGAAAACCCTAACCAGACACTTCCTAAAGAGAAACGCTCTCAGTCCAGAGGTAGGTCTCCTCAAAAGGAGCCCTCTGAAAAAAGGTGTAACCTCAGAAATAGGGATAATTTGAGAAAACCTGATAGATATCAAGATACTGATACACGTTTCTCTCGTACCTTTCAGACTTCCTCGCAGAAATCCGAAAGAAGAGGACGATCAGAACAAAAGGAAGAACGCGTGAAGTCCAAAGACGAACAGCACATTCCAAAAAAAAAGAAAATTCAATTCACCAAAAAGAAGGTAGCAAGTGTAAAGATCAGACATCCCAAGGATCTTGAGGACACAACTCAAGAACGGGGAGTGGGCCCAGACAATGCTAGACAGCGCAGCAGAAGTGACCATAGCTCGCAAGATCCTGAAGAATCATCTGGACACAGTGGACTTGAATGAATGCATTCAAGTTGAAACTGCCGACACCAGGGTTAGTATACCCCATACGTTTTATGAAGTAACACTCCAGATGGAGGGGAACATAACTAGAAAAATAAAAGCACTCTTTTGGGAGAAGCTATCTAAGGGTTATGACAGTCTTCTAGCTGAACAAGACTGGCCAACTGAATTTGTCAGGGAATGCCCAAATGGCGAAGAGATAATTATGCCAGCCTTCTCAATTCACATTCCAATTCATAAAAAATACACCTATACCAGAAAATGGGCTGTAGCCCAGGCTCCAGCATTATACAAAAATCACGTAGGATGGGTTGAGGATTCTCCTCACCATAAAATCCAGTTAGAAACTCAACCAACAATGCAAAGGCAATATCCTGTTAAACAGGAAGCTAAAAAACAGGTCAGGGAGATTTTAAATCAACTTGAATACCATGGGGTGATTGAAACATCCACCTCATCTATGAACAATCCTTTGTTTCCTGTCTCCAAGCCAGACAATACATATCGTCTAGTTTTGGACTACAGACACTTAAACTCTTGTTGCAAAACTTTTGCAGTACAAAATGCACACAGTGCAGCACTGATGAATAACATTGTGCGGAAAAAATATAAAACCACATTAGATATTTCTAACGGTTTCTTCTGTGAAAACATTGCACCAGAAAGCAGGAACTTGACCGCTTTCTCAATTCTGGGGACACAGTGACAATTTTGCCGTCCCCCCCAGGGATTCAACAATAGTCCAGGGTAATTTTCAGCCAGAGTAACAGAGTTACTACAAACGTACGATGATGAGGCATTATCTTATGTCGATGACATCTGTCTTACAGACAATGACTTGGACGTGCACTTGAAAAGAGTGACCACCATAATACTAGAGTTCGCTTCTGAAGGGTACAAATTCAATTTTAAGAAATCACGAATTTCCCACCTCAACGTCCTATTTTTAGGATACGAACTTTCAAGTGAAGGCAAAAGCCTAGCAGTAAACTTTCTAGAGAAATGTGCGTTGCTCCAACCTCCAAATCTCTGAAAAACTTACAGTCAATTCTAGGTTTCCTGATTTTGGAAGAACTTATGTTCTAAATTACGTAGAAAGGGTTAAACCTCTCTACGAACTATTAAAACCTGATTTCAAACCAACTAATTGGACTCAAAAACACACAGAACTTTTGCGTTCAGTGCAAACAGACATGTTAACAAAAACACAGTTACAGACATGCGACAACGTGTGCAACCTTGTGATTCGAATAATCCCAGGGAGATGCGGATTCACATACCTAACCTTTAATGAAGGTGAAAAGGTACCAATAGCTTACAAATCACACTTGTACACACAAGCTGAAATGAAATTAACTTCTACAGAAAAGATTCTGACAACGGTTCAAACTGCAGTAGCAAAAGAGAGAGCTCTCGCGCAGGGTAAACACATAATGATCATTACACCTGTACCTGCCTTAGAGGCAGTGACAAAAGCGAGCATTCCCAATTCTAAGGCTTTACATCCAAGATGGATACAATGGGTTAATTCTCTTGCTGCAACAGACGTTGAATTCATTTTTGACCCCTACTTAAAAACACAAGAATTTCTACAATACGAACACGAATGTCCTCTGCCCACTGAGATTCTGCCTCTAGAACATTACGGATGTATAATTTATGCAGACGGATCAGCACAGCCCGCTATTGGGGGTAAACAAGCCTATGGTGCTGTGTGTGCGATTGTTAAAGGTCGCTGGCGCAAAGGTAAATTTTTACCTATGGTCACAAAAACTCAATCGTTCGGAGACTGTACAGCTCAGCGAGCTGAACTACAGGCTTTCAAGATGGCACTTGAAAATACCGATCGCAAATTCCCCACATTCATAGTGTGCGATTCTTATTACTGTGTCCAGTCTTACAATGAATATCTGCAGAACTGGGTTCAAAACGGTTTCAAAGACGCAAAAGGTGGCACAATTAAGCAGAAAATGCTTTGGGAACAAGTAGTTCTATTACAGAAAGAATTACAAAAGACTCACGTGATCCATACACCGAGTCATCAGCGTGATGGCGCTCACGTTGCAGGGAATTAATTGGCTGATGAAGCCGCAAAGGCAGCTGTGCATACGGCTTCCGTAGCTGCAATCACTCATTCAAAAACAAAAATAGACAGCGAAATAATGCAAGCTGTCACCACTTCAGTAAAAGACAGTGGTAAGACACTCCCAAAAGGCTTTCCAGTAAAGTACTCATATACAACTGATGCAAATAATGTTCCGTTTGCTCACATCCCTGGAGTGGGGAATAGGGCAATTCCAAACATGGAACATAGGTTAGGACTAATCTTAACAGCACATGAAGGGTTAGCATCTGCACACGCAGGAGTTTCAGCCACAGTATCATTATTAGAACAGAGATATTGGTGGCCGCGCATGAGGAAACAAACTAGAAACTATGTTCTAGAATGTGAAATCTGCCCAAAAATGAAAGTTTCAACCGTGAAATGACCTGCACAGACGCCCCTTCTAATTTCAGATAAACCATTAGTATGCGTTTACCTGGACCACTCTGGTCCCTTACAAAGGGATGGCAACTATAAATATATCATGGTCGCAGTGGATTCCTGCTTAAGATTCATTTGGATGTGGCCTCAGCGCTCGGCTGATGCCCGAACTGTTATAAAAAATGTGCGAGTCTTTATTAGCACACACGCAATTGACACGCAATTGACACGCTACATTCTGACCAGGGTCCTGCGTTTAGCTCCTGAGCTTACAAAGAAGCCATGGCCAGCTTGGGAATTGCATTGCAGTACTCAAGTCCATTCCATCCTGAGGGAAATGTGGTAGTGGAAAGAAAAAAACTATTAGGCTCAGATGACGGGTGGGTCAAACATCTAATAAGTGTCCAACGTAGTCTTAATATTCTGCCAAGAAATTCTCTGGGTGGAATCACTCCATATGAATTACTATAACTGTTTGGTACTAGAATGATCATCCAGGATCTTGATCGTCACAATTCAGTGGTGGAACAAAAACCTTTTGATATTAAAGACCGTTTGGCTGTTTTACAGAACTTAAATGAAATAAGAAGTATGAGCAACACAACACAAAAGCCAATGACCACTGAATAAAACCCACCTGTCCCAGCAAGACCTGTCTGTATTCCAAAGGTTGGGAATCTAGTCAGGGAAAAGATCACGGTGAAGAAGGAATTCGGGTCTTCTTACAGGAAACCAGTACCTGTCTTCGAAATCCACGGAACAAGCTCAGTGTTACTACCGCCACTTGCTGGAAAAAGGGAGAACAGAGTCGTGTCCATCGACCTCGTCAAACCACATCATGTGGCCGATAATAAGTAGTAGGCCCAGTGGACTCCAAGATGTAGCAGACAACCAAATCTTGCTACAATCCAAGAGGTTCAAACTAAAAGTCTTATCACCTTTGATAATCCTGCAGGGAGAAAAGAAGGACTATGCACCAAAGCCATGGAACTTGTACCTCTTGAGACCCAAATAACAGTTTGTCAAGAAACACCTGTCTACAATGATGTAGCCTCTGACTAAACTAATATGACAAAGGAAGAAACAGCTCCAGGGATTCCTCACAATCCTGATGCAATTCCAACAATTGACAGAACTGCCTCTGGCTATTTCATCAACTTTGATACATTTTCAGAGGATCCCAGTGAACCTGAAACTAAGCAAGCTAATAAAACTTTCAAAGAAAATATAACAGAACTCTTACATCAACTTAAAAATACATATCTGGTTTCACCATGGGTAGAATTTTGGATTGTGTTAGGTGTACTATTCCTCCTACTTTGGCTCATTCTTGTTCTAAGTTTGGGAAAGATGATAGACGGAAAATACAGTACAATGGACACAGCAAGTAAGAATATCAACTTGCTCCTGAAACCTCACAAATCATCTCATTGTGAGCGAAGAGACCTGTCATCAGTGAACATCACAGCCGTTCCTATACCTGGTGGTATAGCATGGGACACAACTGATTATGACATCTATGGCCCGGTGGAACTGTTGAAAATTCTACACCAGATTAAGGTTTCTTTGAGTGACTTTGTCTCACCCAGCACATTTTCTGATGATTGGGACTTTGAAACTGTTAATAATATGATGACAGATTTAGAAATGTCAGCTAAATTCACAAAACATGAATATTTAGAAGGTTCATCAGATTATGAACAAATGTATTGTTTTAAACATTAAGGTCACAATTATTTGCACAAATCTGTAAACCCTAGAAATGTTTTTACTTATAATCAATGGGAACATTGTCCAACACCGCCAAAAGGCAGATCAAAAACATTTTATGAAAAGTTTCCATACTTCTCAGGGTTTTTAATGTCACAAATTCAGAAACTTTTTATCTAAAAAATGTGAATAAGGCAGAAATTAAAAACATGTTGACTTATACTAAACAAATTTATTCTGCGAACCTTTATGCTCAGCTGTCTACATTAGGTTTTAACTTTTGGAAAGACAACATTGAGACAAAAACTGTCTGGGGCACGAAAGACTGGCAGGTGCAAGGTTTAGAAGCCTTATTCAGAGCCTGCATTATCCCAGAACAAATAATGTTTTAAATGACACTGTTCAACAAACATCTTGTCTTGGCTTGGCTAAGATAAAAGATTTAAACAAACTGTCCATACCTAAACCCACACCTGATAGTAATGGAACTACAGCTGAGGAGGTACACGTAAACTATATTTTACAACAGAACAGAACTAATCCTGATTGGAAAAAATGGTTAATCTGGCCCACAGACACGAATAACTGTCAAGATAGATTCCTGAACAAAACTCAAGGGTTCAAAGTAACTAGGTCAGATCCAAGATATTCCCAGACACAACATCCAGGGATAGTTAAAACATACAGTGTAGGAAAACTATGCCTTGAGTGGCTACAGAAATCCACACTTCCAGAAATTAAACAACACTTAACTTTACTTAAAAAAGGCGTTGATTTACGAGACTTCCTACTTGGACCTCGTAAACCACGTCAAAAATGTTTCATATACGCCGGTATATACTCTGCTTACAATGAAGCATGGAAAGTCACACAAATGGAAACTGCAGAAAGAATACGAGGAATTGATCGTATTAATTTAGAGAAAGCTTTCTCTGTAGTGGACAATGGCTTAACGACTCTGTCCTCCAGAATGTATTCTTTGGACAGCATTGTATCCTCTGCCATTGACATAATAGAGCAGGACTTGCTAATGTTACAACATGGTCAGTCTCAATTACGTTCTATAATGCTGCTAGGCTGGACGTTACAAAATCTTCGTTCAGGCTACGTGCATTGGCGTCTAATCAACACCACATCATTGTTTACTGTATTTAACCTTACAGATAAACAAATGTCTTTGGCACAAAGAGGAGCAGACTATAGGGTGCTGAGCATAGAAAAACTGGAAAGATTACCATTAACTGTTTCTGAGTAGCCAGTCGTAGAATGGATAATACATGGCACCATCACGATACCAGTGACGATTTTTCGTTTTCAGTATTGCTTAAAATACATACCAGCACGCCTGTATGAAAGGTTGGGTAAAGAGTACATTAAGTCAACCTGGAATTTACCATACACACACAAATGTTGGAGTGGGAGAAAGGAGGTATTTCTTAGTGGAAAAAATTGTAAGAACTCGCTAAGCGGTACACTTTTGTTTCAAGGTATTAATTTACACGGAGCCTGCGAGGGATCTTCAAATAACATTCTTGCCACCTGCACGGTTCTCCAGCAGCAGTGATAGACCCAGTTTTTAGATAGCTATCCAATGGTAGCTACTTAATGTTGAGTGATCACAGCTGTTGTGGAATGATACCAGGTATAGCCTATCTATTTAGTGTGTCAGCCAGGGTCACTTGTTGTATGCAAGTATTGTTTCCTAAAAGCAAGACAGACGGGGAGTCGCCGCTATGGCCTTCACTGAATATCTCTTCTATACGAATTGATACTTTAAGCGAAATGAAAGCCATTCTTTTGCAAAAAACTGTGCCACTGACCTCATCCAGCGAAACGTACGATCTGCAAGTCACAAGGACTTCTGCAGAGATACATGCCCTATTATCAACGAACTGTCCAAAAAGTTTGCAAAAATGTTAAGTCGTATCCTAAACATGTCTTAAACGAGTGGTATTGTACATGTATTTATTTAAGACAGTTTTTTCGGGACTGTTAGCACCTTTTGAAGCCGTCCTAGGCATTTTTCCTAATTTTGTGCACTCTGTGTGCGGCGGCCTGCCTCTCATTTTGGGACTCGTAGCAGGAATTCTATTTTTGTTTCTTCTGCTCCAATATGGCAAGTCTAATCACCAGCGATACCCAGACTACCATGGAGAAGGATCTCCTAGCTATACGGTACCGTGACAGAATTACACAGATTCTTGGCTTGGCTGGTTTAAGAGATCTGAATACCACATGGTTTCTTTCGTTCAGACCAACCTGGCAAGATTGCATCTTACCTGTTCTACGATGCCTGCTTTGCGGAGAAGAATGCGTGTTGGACGTTTGTCTTACACTTCCATCAGCCCTGCCAACGGATGTTGACGCTTTGCTAGGTCCGATAACGGCTCATGCATCGTGTTGCCCCCAACGGCTGCCAATCCTGATGACGGCATTCGTAGAGATCTCACCAGCGACCACAGCTAATGGTGAGGTACGTGGAACAACAGGCACACAGGTACCATCTACTGCGAACATTGCTAATGCGACTGACGCTGACCGCGATGCTTTCATCTGTGCACAATTGATCTACTTAATGAAGTAGTTCCACTTTCACCTACTGTGGTAGACGATTTCTTTGCCAGACGATTTGATGTTTTCTCCTGACACGAGAATAACTTTTGAAATCTGCACACAGCGTTCCATGAACTCTGAATTCGGCCTTCGTTTTTAAAAAACAAAGCCTCTAACATTGGAACCCTATTTTTTCTACTATTTTGATTTGACTTTTTCCAAAATGGAACTCTTTTTGGCACAAAGTAATCTGCTGAAAGTAGAACTATTCTTAGAGAACAGGAAATTCTTTTTCAAACACTTCCTAAAGACAATATTTGTCCTTGTCCTCAAAAACAATAACAGTGTATATATATTCTGCTATGGAATGGTCTCGATCTTTTTCTTCTGTAAACCAGGTGCCATTCCATTAAAATGTACACTCATGATTCAGTTAGCATTACTAATATCATACTACATGCTTAGGATGACATCATTCCTTTTATATGCATACTATACAAATGCTCATTTTTCGTATGCAACCTTATGAAATGCATTTTGTGTATTTTGGGTGGGATTGTAAACACATGCTTTAGATATTAGTGCCTATAATTTAGTAATGGTAAACATAATTAAGTGGAGTGGGTGTTGTATATGAATTTAAGACCCTGGTGTAATTTTCCCGATTCATACCCATATATAGGTATACATCACCCTATCCTTATATAGGCATAGAAATCATAACCATATTTAGACTTAGCCTATTCAGTCCAAATACGGCATGGCTACTTCCACTAGATTCAAAAATCCACAACGATTTCTTGGAAAAAACGCCTTCAGCAGACAGGGACTTCCCTTTGCTTGAATATTGATTTATCCAAGAACTCATGGAGTTTTCAAAGAACTATGTCTTTTATGACGTTATTATGTCCAACCTTACGTCAAACTAGGTACCTTCAAGGTATAAATATGCCCACACTTGCCCAGACAAACACACAGTGTTTTGGAGCAGTTCGACTATCTACCTAAACGACACAGCTCACCGCAGCAAGTGCCGAAGGAAGCTGACCCTCCAGCAGAGGCACTGAGAGAGACACTGTCTTTTCTCTTGCCGAGAAATCCAGCTCCAGTGTTTCCAAGCTACCCTTGCGGGTTGTTGGAAAATCAAGTCCTGAGAGAACGAGAGAGAGAGACACCAGACCTCTGTGATTTTAAAACCAAGGTACGGAGCGGATTAGAACCTTAGAGTATTCTTGGATAGATTCCTGGCAAAGAATACTGAAACTAAGCTACACCTCACTTACTTCTTACCTTCCTACCTCGTACTAGACTTAGGTTAGGTACACCAGGGTAGGTGTATTTTAGAAGCACCAGTTGAGTACTTTTAGTCTTTATTTATTAATGTATGTATTCTATGTATTTTGTGGCTTGGAAACCATATCATGCTTTTACAGTATTATTTTCTAACACTCTTCATACTGTACGCATTGTACTTTGCAACCAGTATTACGATTAAAGCAGTTCATTTCTCCTGCATGAGACAGAAGACTGTTCAATAAATACGTTTTATTGAAAACGCCCGTCTCGCTAATTCTCTGCACCTCTGGTGAAACGAAGCACGCACAATTAACTGAGTGAAATAACTATCTATTGTTTCCGCGACTCTAGAGATATATTTCTTATTCTTGGGAAACAAAGTTGTCATGTTTATGCGGTTGTCAGAAACTAATCCCTTCTTAATCCCTTCTTGTTTATTCGAGAAAGTTTCTGGTGACCTCCGAGCTAGCTGGCACTCACAATTAAGTCTAATATATTTGACAGAGACCTAGTAGACCTCAGTCCTATTTCAAATCTATAGTATATATTATTCCAATGCGCGGAGCCTATTGGGAATATATGAACTACACTACAGGCTGAAAGGTCCAGAGGAAGGGCAGAAAGGTAACAAAAAACGGGGGGAAACGAGTGGCACAGAGGCACAAAAATCACAAGAAAGGGCAGAAAGGTCACAAAAGATGGGGGAAACGAGTGGCACAGAGGCACAAAGGTCCCAAGAAAGGGCAGAAGAGGTCACAAAAAACGGGGTGAAACAAGTGCCATAAAAGCAAAAAGTTCCCAAGAAAGGGCAGAAAGGTCTAAAAAAAAATAGAGGGAAATGCGTGGTACAGAGGCACAAAGGTCACAAGAAAGGGCAGAAAGGTAAGAAAAAACGGGGGAAGCGAGTGGCACAGAGACACAAAGGTCACAAGAAAGGGCAGAGAGGTCACAAAAATACGGGGGAAAAGAGTGGCACAGAGACACAAAGGTCAAAAGAAATGGCAGAAAGGTCACAAAAACGGGGGCAAACGAGTGGCACATAAGCATAAAGGTCACAAGAAAGGGCAGAAAGGTCACAAAAAATGGGGGGAAACTAGTGGCACAGAGGGCAGAAAGGTTCCAAGAAAGGGCAGAAAGGTCACAAAAAACGGGGGGAAACGAGTGGCACAGAGGCACAAAGGTCACAAGAAAGGGCAGAAAGGTCACAGGCATGCAGGGGCAGCTAAGCAACAGAAGGCAAAAATGAACAGAGAGATACAGAGGCAGCGAGGGGAGCAGAAGGGAAGCCGGGCAGAGAGACACGGGTTCAGCGAGGGGAGCAGAAGGGAAACCTGGCAGAGGGACACGTGGGCAGCGAGGGGAACAGAGGGAGAGAACGGGCACAGACCACGTGCCGGCAGCGGGGGAGACAGACAACAGCAGTCAAAGACACAACAATGAAAATGCAGTCACTACAACGGGAGCAATGAAGGAAAATACAGGCAATACAATGGAGGATGAATCTACGGCCTACCACTGGCCACCAGGGATGAAGCGCAGGTTGTAGCCTGCGGGTGGAGGAGGGCCTCGAACTCCTTCAGCAGTGGCAGCTGGGGCAGGGACACACAGGCGGTGCTGTGCGAAGGGGGAACAACCTACCTGGAAGCATCTAATCTGGGCAAGCATCAAATCTGTATGCCTCCAGAGGTGAGCCGTAACTAGGGGAAAAATGTTTCCTAATTTTTTCCTCTTTCCATGTGTGCTGCATTCTACAGTACAGATAAAAAAAGGAAAATGCCTTATAGGATTGTTTTCATAATCCTGCATGCAATGGAGGCACCCTTGCACCATGGTGCTAGGGTGCCTACATTTGTGCTAGGCTGCCAAAATGCAAAAACAACAATTGATGGAAAGAATGCAGAACAATGTCATACATTCACCCCAGTACAGAGATCTGAGCCTAAATCCATCGATTTTTTGTTCAACATGCCATTCCAGTTTGAACCCAGCCATTTGCAAATCAATCTTTACCCTGTGCCCAATGGGAACAGTCCAGCCCGAAGTGCCAGCCAGGTCCTCCCTCAAATGGAAACAAGTACCCTCAGACCGGTTTCGGAGTTACACCCCTCATTAGCCAGGATAGCTTGACTCCAGTGGCATGGAGGGCACAGGACCCACATCTGGACATACCCGTCCCACTCGGGGTGACAAATGCAAAAACAACAATTGATGGACAGAATGCAAAACAATGGCAATCATTTTAATATATTTCTATTGTTTTCTTTTTAATTATTTTTTTTCCAAATTTTTTTCTGAGTCATGCACCCAAAGCGTACACATCACAGTGGGTGCGCGGATTCTAGCTCCATTTTAGAAAAGTCATGAAGGATCCACATACATTGTGCGACGGCTGCTTATTTTTAAGTTTCGTCATATACATTTAATATGACGTGATGTGCGCGATTGGTATGCGACCAGTCAGTGACTCCTGCTCCCGCGCATTCGCAACACATGCGCATTACAGTATGCGACGCTTGACTCCAGTGGCATGAAGAGCAGGGGACCCACGTGTGGGAGACTAATTTGTTAGTTAGTTTCCTAATTTTGTCATTCACTACAGTCTCCTCAGTAGGAAATACTTACAGTTTTTTTTTTTACTTTGGTTCCATCAAGAAGGCATTCAGATGTGTCACACATTTACGATAAATTCTGTATGTTACCACTCTAGTTGCTCATTAGATCACAGTAGTAAAGCTGCTGCTCACCAGGGAAGTTGGCTGCTGGTATTCAAAGTGCATGTTTCAGCCTGCATGTTAGAATTTTTTAATGAAATAGAAGAGGATTTGAGAAGTGGAAATGTGACCTAATTTTACTTTCTGCAGCACTAATCATAATTTCTATGGAAACCTGAAGTCCCTCATTGTGTTCCTTTGCAAATTAAATGTTTTAAGTGTTACCACTTAATTCCAATGAAGATGGCTTCAGGTGTTCCATACTTTTGTCATAAGTAAGACTGGTAGCGCTCTAGTTGTTCTTTAGAACACTCTGGGACATTCTGTCATTGGGCTATACTTGGGCTACATCTGGGTGATATTTGTGCTACATTTGGGCTCTTTTGTCTCTGGTGGCCATCTTGGGAGACGTATTTGTTATGAAGTTTCCTGTTTCCTCATTTACTACAGTCTTCTCAGTAGGAAATACTTTCAGTTTTTTTACTTTGATTCCAACAAGAATGTCAGACTTCATTCTCACATGACTGAGAAAGATAATGTGAATTTACAGAAAACATGCTCTCAGTTTAGCTTATAGAGCACCTTCCAAACCTCTGTGGGAAAAGCATGAGAAAATAGCTTTCTCTCAAACATGATTCATGATATCCCAGCAGAAGGCTTTTTCACATGGTAAAATCACCTTAGAACACACCACAATTCCTAAAATGAGTATGGTTCCATCAACAAATGATTTATAATGTAACTACAGTCTTAAAACTTTCTATTAACTGCAATGCTTTTTAATGAGGTGCTATCATGTATATTGGTCCCAAGATGGTTGCCAGCACTTCTTGGCTGAAGTGCTGACAGACAATCAAACCTCACGATGAGATGTGTCGCTAGGCTCTGCCCAGATATATATATATATTTTCCGTTAATATCTAAAAAACTACTGAACAGATTTACATAATTTAACAAAAAGGCATGAGTCTGAACCAAGGACTACCTCTTTGCCAAATTTGGTGTAATTCCGTTCAGCAGTTCAGGCTGTAGCTGCGACTAAAGGTTCCTATGGGAAATTGCATCGGGAAAACATGTTTTGGGACCCCCCTTTTTTTTCGGCCCCCACTTGACGAATCACCCCCAAACTTTCAGGATAGGAGCGGAGCGCCCCACAAGTTTTGAAAATTTCGGAAAGATTCGTCAACCGGCGCCAAAGTTATTGCAAAGAGAATGTTGCGGATTTCCTATGGAAAATAGGTTCTAACTATAACTACCTACTGGGAGGTAATATATATATATATATATAAATATATAGGCCCACCTCTGCTCATCGGATGGAGAGAAGGCGGTTGTGAAGTGACTCCACTTCGCACTGGGTGGGATGCATGGCCATACCTGCCCCCGCCAGATGGATTCCGGAGCACAGAGGTTGATGTGGTTTGGCGCCCCGGGGAAACCCTCGATATACACCGCAGCAGGATATTGGCATTAACAGCAACAGCGAACAGTCCAGCATGCAGTTTGACCACTATGGCGTTAGAATACCCCCCTGCATCACTTACCTGAAAAGCCTACAGCATTCACGTCTGGCACTTCTAGGAGAAGTGTGGCTCAATGGTTAGAGCGGCATACCCTGATGCAGAGGTCTAACCCGGGACCAGGGTTCAATTCCCCGCCTCGGCGGGTCTTGGGCTCAAAATTCCACGGACCTGATAATTCTCGCCTCAGTGCCTATTCCAATAATGGAGTCCCACTCTGCAACTCTGGGCAATAGCTTGCTTAATCTCCACAACAGCCCCCACAATGCTAAGGATGCCTGGCCTCGACCTTGGGGGTGCCCAGGAGTGGACACCTCACAGGGAAAGCCAGGATGGTTTCTACAGCGGTATTCGTACAAGCGCCTTGAGACCCTTGCGGGTGAGTAGTGCGCTATACAAGTATCAATTTTATAGTTCGCTACACATTTGTGAGCTACCAGCAGTGAGCAGACATACCTGTGTTGGGGGCAGAGCTGCCATTGTCCAATCACAACGAAATGGGACTTTTAAATATTTGGGACTGAGATGCTTCCTGAAATACTGTTTGGCACTGAGGAAGGCCGTCAGGCCGAAATGCATTTGCCTATAATAAAGTGATTTTCCGGTATTCCCCTGCATGTCCTCTGCTCTGTCTGAGAGGAAAGAGTTCTGTGTGATATATATATATATATACATATATATCACCTACTGGCGGTCGCCAGTAGGTAGTTATAGTTAGGACCTACTTTCCATAGGAAATCCACAGCATTCTATTTGGAATAACTTTGGCGCTGGTGGATGAATCTTCGTAAATTTCTCCAAGAAAATGGCCTGCTACACTCCGCTCCTTCCCTGATAGTTTGGGGGTGATTCATCAAGTGGGGGCCGAGAAAAAAGGGGGTAGAGTTCAGTTTGCAGATTGTGCTTTTTCTTAAATGGTGTGAATCCGTTCAGTAGTTCTTGAGAACATCAAAAGTAAAATCATAGTGATATCTAGAGACGAAGAACTGCTCGCGTACCGAAATCCGTACAATTACGAGCACAAGCTGCATGCTGATTGGATGTCAACTGTCTGTCAACACTCCAAACCAGGAAGTGTTGGCAGCCATCTTGTGCCTCTGTAGCACCGAGTCACAAGAAAACAGTAAAACAAAGTTGAAAAATAAGGAAAGGGTGCAGGGTAGAAACATGTTGACCCTCTAGGCCTGCTCAGGGGTCCCACATGGATCTTTAGGCGCAAAAAATATTATTTTTTTTAAATAAAAAAACGCGGGGTACGTGTATGGTACTCGTACGCTGTAGAAAAGCAAAAAAAAATTAGAAGTCTGTTTTATTCTTAATTAGCTCCCGGGGGGGCCAAATCCCGGTGGAATTTTTTTTCTATAATGGGTGCTTGTAAGTGTCCCACAGGAACAAAAGAGTGAAAAAAAACTAATGTCGAGGACAGCAAGGCTCCTGCTTCCTGCGTTTTATCAGGACAATAGACTGTTTCCCATAACACAAAAGTTTATTGCAATAAATGCATAGAATTTTAACTTTAGCAAAATCAGGATAAATTTGTGGGTGTGGACTGCTTGCTGAAAATGCTGGTGCAGCAGTTGATGTGCTTGGTGCAGCAGCAAGTGGGTTGTCCTTCAACCTCTGTGTTGCAGCTCAAGCAAAGTTGTTGGGGTGTAAGTTCTTCACGTGTCGCTCCATATTTGCTTTGCCTAAGGAGTGTTTATGAGATGGATCACCCCTTGTAAGAGTTTGGCAAATTTTACAGGTTACTTATGGAGCATTAACCTTTTTTTGCCCTTCTGGAAAAGTAAAAAACTGCTAAATTAGAGCTTCTTTCCGCTTTTTTGGAGGTTCTTCAGGAATGAAATATTCCTCTGAAGAATGGCTGGAAGATGAGTCCATGGCTGTTATCATGGTAAACTTCGTTCTATTTGACAAGATTCCCAGAAGAGAAGCTTCTTCTTAGAAAGTCAAAGTAGAATTATTAAAATGGGACGGAAGTTTCAACAGTTGTAATAGGAAGTGTTATGAACCAATCAAATCTTTTCTTTTAAAGTCACATGGCTTTGCGTACGCTTACGGTGTGATTACGGTACCCTTATGATGTGAGTACGCATGATGTTCCACCGCGATTTGTGTAATTGCTTTTAAAAGTAATATGGGATTATTGGAACTTAAAAATTCTTTTTTTTCATAATTATCCTAGATAATGTCTTCTGTTAGTATGTTCATTAAATACATAAATATATGTTTTTAAACAATTAATAACATTTGCGTCTGCGTACGGGGTGCCGTACATGACATCACATGGAAGCTTTGATGCGAAGTGTAACGTGAAAGCGTATTCGTAGCGTATGATGAGAATCATTAGCAGTACAAACTATGGTGCGATCACTCTCTCACTGTCAAATCAGAGCACAGGGCATGCTATGAGAGTGGTTAGAAGTGGTCACTCATTGGAGATCCGATTTAGTTGTGTGGCTTATCCACCGTATCATAACGTTACTTTTTAGCCTGTTTAAGTTTGAGGTTTGCATGAAATACTATGCTATAGGCAGATATGGGTCTTTAGGTAGCACTTATCTCCATGAGGCTTGGTTATTATCATTTACATATAGGTGCCTGAGGGAGGGAAAAGAAGTCTATCTGAATGGCGAGGATTGCACAATAGCACCAGATCACTCCTTAATTTGTAGACACATACAATTGCATGGCTCTTGTAATCAAAGATGCGCCTAATTTGGCCTGAGTTTTGAAAGGCACTCCAACACCTGCTATCATACCAATGTTCATTTTAATGGAAACGTGAGTTATTTAATTTGAAATAATGCAGATTGTTGTGCAATGTTAGAAGGCATCGCTTACATGATTACGGTAACTGAGCATGTGGTTTGCTATAAAAAAGTTGTGTTTACTCCTCTGCATGGGAAGCTGGATGTTTCCATCTGGCCATCGACTCCGACCTTGAAAGAAGAGTCAACCAAATGAGCCGTATAAGAGCGCTATTGTCTCAAAAAGAGGTCGCTCTTACATCTGCTAGAGAAACATTTGTCCTTCATGTAGCAAACACCCGCACATAAGTGCATGATTTATTAAATACAGACGTGCCCCTGCATTTTGGGGAGTTAATTCAGAGTATCTTTAATGCTTTCTGGACGACAGGGTTACCTTACTTTAGAAGCAGTGGCCTTGTGACTTCTTTTAAAACTATATTTGGTGTCTTCTCTGCATTTTTTTCATTCAATGTTTTCCAGCATCTTTGGTGGATTCCCCTTAATACTCGCATTAGTTGCCGGTGTGCTTCTATTGATTTGTTTACTTTAATATGGATGCACATCCCACAGCACACGAGAATATGTCCCGGCTGTTGCTGGTCCGCGACCGAATGCTAAGTTATTACGGAGCGCTGCCTCTGGCTAAATTGAGTGCAGCTTATGGATTATCGTTTCGATTCTCCATTTTCACATGCGTTCAACCTGTTTTCTAGTGCCTGAGCTGCGATTTCGACTGGGCCCTGGATTTGTGTCTCTGCTGTACGGTGTCTCCCAACGCGGATTATGACCAGCTGATTAGCCCCTTAGTGGTTCATGACTTGCTCCGTTCTAGCGGCGTGATTATGGCCTTAGAAGCGATACATGGAATATTGGGACGTTGGAATGTTTTTGCAGCGGGGCATGACTTCTTGGCACGCAGTTACATTGAAGATGACCCGAGTTTTTCTGCGATGGTGATAGAGGCTCCGGTCATTGAGGAACATGTATGTTCATTCTCACTATTGATTTGGATGGCTGAAATGTTTTCAGATGAGAACAATGACTTCCTCTTGGAGGCTGTTGCTACATACTGTGCTTATACGCTGTTGGATTAAGACTCTTTGATTTTTCTACCTATTCTTTAATATTTAGTTACTGTTTTCTATCAAACAGCAAATAATTTTTTTTGCAAATTTTAACTTGACTCTGCTTTTCATGCTTGGACTCTGCGTTCTTAATTCGCCCACGTTTATATCACGTGCTTCAATCGAGGGAGGGTGTTGTGGACTGAGCCTTGCACTCACACCGTGTTAAGGTAGCATGGGTTTCTTAGAAGCTTAAACGCCATTTTTACTTTCCTGCTCTGCTTTGCACACGACACGCACTTGTGATATTGTTTAGAGAAGGCTGAGTATTTTGCTTCACATGAGAATAATTTTTTTATGCTACATTTTTAGACTGCCTCGCTAGTTTAGTGTGTATAGTGAGAGCATGGAACATCAAGGTTATCTAGGACTGCCGTGTCAGTGAAGTGGATCATAGGATTTCCAGCTCATTACACAGATACTGTGTCTGTTATACAGAATGATCCTCGCACGTTCGACCCATAACACATATGCATCTGTGGCCACCTCTGATACTGGCGCGTTTAACAATGTATTGTGGAGGCATAATTACAAACAGTTGGAGAACATTTGTATCCTGGCAGTTTGTGCAGAACTCAATGTGATCCACTATTGCTGAGTACCAGAGGAATGGGTCAGCCCATGTAATCCTATGAGACCTTCTGTAGTTATAAATTAAGCTGGTAGGTAGGGAGGGTGAAATGTAGGTATCTTTTAAATCGGTTTCCCTTTAGCATTATAGGATGCTTTCTCCCCTTGTATTTCATGGAATAGTAACAATGCTGGCAACCTTGTTTCTGATAATATGTTTGGTTGTATTATCTAAGGTACTGCACATGAGATTACGGCGTTAGAAATAAACATTTCAAACTTGCACGTGTGTTTATTTACTCCTTCTTTTGGACTGGTGTAAGACTATAACGAAAGAGTGCTCTTTTTATCCACCTTACTTGAAGTAATCTAAGTCGCATGTTCTGGGTTGACTAGTCACTGGTGTTTTTGCTATAGGACGAAGAACCAATGAGTCACTGATTGCTAGTCTGGTAGGGGGTTTGAGTACTAAGGTGGGTTTTGGTACACCGTAATTCATTGAGGTCCTAAGTCTTTATGCACAGTTCTGTGTAGGAGCAGAATTCCTGCAACAGTAGTTACAACAAAAAGGCTCGATAAACGGCCTTGAGTTTGAATCAGAATATGAAATTGAAGAATAATTGGTAACCCGAGCCAAGAAAGGGAGCAAGTGTGCAAATTTACAGTGCCTTCGGCCGGGGTAGTTGTTACAATAAAAAGGCTCGATAAAGGCCTGCACTTTGAATAGGAATATGAAATAGAAGAATAGTTGATAATCACAGCTAAGGATTGCAGCAAGTAGTTGTGTGTATGTGTGGATGATGTTTTGATTGAGGGAAAGATGAAAAAGGTAAAAAATAAGAAAGTCTGGAGACACGCAAACTATCCACTGCCGTGTCAGTGAAGTGGATCATAGGATTTCCAGGTCATTACAGAGATAGGGTGTTGGATTTCACAGTGGAAGCAAGAGAAACGAGTACCACATCTAAGGAAGCAAGCTAGTGCATAAAGTACATACAGTGTGCGGTTTAACCCCTTTGCTGCGGGGGTAATTCCCCCACGGTGCGGAAGGGGGGTCCGTGGCGCCGCTGTGCTTGTGAAGAGCTCAGCTCGTCATGATTCACAGTGGAGCTGTGCTCATGACGAGCTGAGCTCGTCACGACCCTGCCCACTGATTAATTCTCCCGGACATGGGGGAATTTACCACGTGTGGGCGGGTCGCAGCCATTATGACGAACATGGAAGGAGATAATGGACACAAGAAAGGACGGAAGTGTGCAAATTACCCACTGCTATTCAGGGGTAGTAGTTACCAAGAAGGCTGAATAAAGGGCCTGCACTTCCAATTTGAATTCAAGAAGAATAATTGATAAGCCCAGCCAAGAAAGGCAGCAAGTAGGTGTGTGTATTTGTGGATGATGTGTTGATTGAGCGGAAGATGAACAAGGTGAAAAATAGGAGAGGCTGCAGAGATGCAAACTTTCCATTTCTTTGTAAGGGAAGTGGGTGTTTTAGTTTTCCAGTGAATATATATATATATATATATATATATATATACTAGCAGCCCGCCCCAGCGTTGCCTGGGGCAGAAAGGGGATGGGGCAGTACACCCGCTCCCGCCCCCACCCCCTCCCGCCCCCACTCCTCCCGCCCCCACTCCTCCCGCCTGTCCCTCTGTGCACGCCCCGACTCCCTCCCGCCCTGATTTCAATGTTACTTTACTTTACCTGAGCTGCCGCTCCTTCCCGGATCTTCACTTCACCGCCGCTCCTCTTCGCCATGACGCACCTGAGCCACCGCTTCTACCCGCGCTCCTCACTTCAACGCCGCTCCATGTCCGCCGCTCCTCCTCATCGTCATCACGCACGTCCCGGCCAGCGCTACGTCGCGGCCGGCGCTACTTTCAAGGCACTACTTTTTTTTAAAAGGTATATTTTTAAATGTACTTTTTTTTTTTATAGCCTATGTCCATCTGCACACCCTGACAATTTCTACAATGTATCGGGTGTGTGGATTGGCGCTGTGGTTCCCGAGTTTACCTGGCTCAAAGGTGGGTGTTCTCTCTTTATAATAGTAGTATATATATATATATTCACTGAAAAAACCATAGGTTATAGACCATATATAGTTAGGAATTAGCATTTACAAAACCATGAAAATTCACTGAAAAAAACCATAGGTTATACACCATATATAGTTAGGAATTAGCATTTAAAAAACCTTATTTTACTCACACAAAACCAATGAAATTCCATATATAGTTAGTTGTACTAACTATATATCGCGCACCCGCAATCCACTGCTGATCATGTCACATATTACATCATTCATGACATGGTCAGTGACATCACTGATGACATCACTGATGACATCTCAAATGACATCACTGATGACATCACTGATGACATCTCAAATGACATCACTGATGACATCACATCACAACTGAATGAGTGGATGTATAAGTGTCTGAATGAAGGTTTTAGTAGGTGCGTGACTGATTGTATGAGTGAATGATTAAATGTGTCTCACTGAATGCATAGGTTAGTGACTAAACTGTCTTAATTTGTGCATCATTATGTCTGGTATTCTGTAAACTGCTGCATGTGTTGATCAGTAGCTATATGAGTAACTATATGAGTTATTGATTGATTGTCCAAGTATTTGTATGGGAGACTGAGTGTGTGTGTGGCTAGCTGGGAGATGTGTGACTCTGTGCAGATCAATGTGTTCTTGTATCAATGATTTATAAGAGAGTAAGTATGTGTTAGAATATGTTTGAAAATGTAAGGTACTCTATGTTTAACTGTATAGATTAGAAAATGGAAGTGTGATTGATTCTTTACAGGACTGACTAGGTGTGTGAGTAACTCCAAGGATGAGTGGCAGAGTGTGAGTGTCTGTATAGGGTGTATGAGTGCATATGATAGTGTTGTAAAGATGAGTGATTGTATGTATGAATGATTGTATGGGTGAATGAGTGAATGTGTGTGTAGACGTAGGAATCAGTGAGTGCGTATGTAGTAACTAGTATTGGTGTGTCAATTGTTTTAAAAAATATATTCTGTATTTAACACTGGGTGTAACAGAGGTTATATTAAAGTGTGAGGAGATGCATTGTATTGTCACATGAATGATATCATCAGTGATGTGACCATTGATGTCAAATGAGATGTCATCAGTGATGTCATTTGAGATGTCATCAGTGATGTCATTTGAGATGTCATCAGTGATGTCATCAGTGATGTCATTTGAGATGTCATCAGTGATGTCATCAGTGATGTCACTGACCATGTCATGAATGATGTAATATGTGACATGATCAGCAGTGGATTGCGGGTGCGCGATATATAGTTAGTACAACTAACTATATATGGAATTTCATTGGTTTTGTGTGAGTAAAATAAGGTTTTTTAAATGCTAATTCCTAACTATATATGGTGTATAACCTATGGTTTTTTTCAGTGAATTTTCATGGTTTTGTAAATGCTAATTCCTAACTATATATGGTCTATAACCTATGGTTTTTTCAGTGAATTTCATTTGTTTTTTAAAAGCTAATATCTATAGCTGTAAAATGTATTCTTCTTTAAATCCAAAAATATATTTTATATGTTTATTAATAATTTTTTTAAAATATTTTTTTTTGTTTCGCTCCCGGTCCGCGAACCGGAAAGCTTCCCGTTAGCTCAAAATAATGCCGCGACCCGGTCCGCGAACCGGTAAGAAATCAACATCGTGACGGTATCGCGTTGCCGCGTAATGCGTCTTGTGACGTACCGCGTTAGCGCACCCGGAAGTGCCCCGGGGCGCGGACCGAGGCGCGAAACGCAGCTCCCCGGAAGCGATCCGCGGCGCGTCGCGAAAGCGCGACGTATCGCGTTGCCGCGGCGCGTCGCGAAAGCGCGACGTATCGCGTTGCCGCGTAATGCGTCTTGTGACGTACCGCGTTAGCGCACCCGGAAGTGCCCCGGGGCGCGGACCGAGGCGCGAAGCGCAGCGACCCGGAAGCTAACCGGAGCGCGTTCCGCAGCGCGTAACATGAGCGTGAGAGGTCATGTGACTTGTTAATAAAACTTTTCATTGGTTCATTTCACTTTTGGTTTCATAATGATGTAAGGCTAGGTCAGGTGACCTAAAAATAACACTTTTCATTGGTTTAGAACTATTTTTTTTCCCAAATGATGAAAGCCCCCACCTTTTTTCTCACTCTGACTTTCAACTTTGAGAAAGGAAGACCTGATCATTTGCTCTGATTAAAAAATGGCTTCAATAGTAGCTTCAGCTTCTGCACCCCCACCACCACCACCACCATCTCCTCATAGGAAGAGAGGACCATCTGCACAGTTTATTGGAGACACAGAGGAGGAAGAGGAAGAACAAGACGGAGAGGAAGAAGAGGGACCACGATTTGTCAAAGAGTTACCCCGGGTATCTCATCGCAAAGTTAGCTTTATCTGGCAATTTTTTTCCATTCCACCAGGAGAGAAAAAAGTCAATGCACGCTATGCTACGTGCCTTATCTGCCAAGAAAAGTTATCCCGGGGCACTAATAAAAAATACAGTTATGGAAATTACACGATGCACCGACATATGCAGAGGTGGCATCCAATCAACTATAGTCGTGCAGAGGTGCGTGAACTACAACAGAACCCCCCAACTTCGGTGACAAGAACATCACCTGATATGTCTCTCACATTTGGAGAGGCCAACGAAACAACGCCAAATATCCCAAAAAATTTTGTCCATATGAAGGTGACATGCTTATATTGTGGCACTTTAATTTCATGCGCAAACATGAGTCTGAAATTAATTAATTTGGCTTTCGAGAAACACCGATGCTCCAAACGCAGCAAGTTTTAAATTTTTTTTTTGCTCCTGTTGAGCCTTTTTCAATGCCTCTTTCTGTTCCTTCCCTTTGAAAAAAAACAAAAAAAACAAATAAGTGTTCAAAAAATACAAAAAAAACAAATAATGTTCAAAAAAGCAAAAAAAAATATAAAACAACAAAAATATAAAAAAAAAAGTTCTTTTTAGAACTACCTCCCCGTTATTAAAAATTAGCTAGAATGTTTAGCACTCTGGCAAGCTCTATTTCTTTTGGTTCGCTTCCCGGTTAGCTTCCCGGTACGCGAACCGGGAGCTAACCCGAAATTTAAAAAAAAAAAAAAATAGAGTAAGTAAGGCCCTTTTAAAACCTCCACATTAAACCTAGGGGGTCATGGAGGATCTAGTATGCCCCCTTATGGTTATTTCCCCCTTTGTTTTGTCCTCCTCTTGTCTCTCAATCCTACCGAGAGACAAGATGGCGGCCGCTCCGGACTGTTTAGAATGTTGACAGACACCGGAGGGCCAATCAGCTTCGCTTCGTGAAGTTCCGTTACGCGTAAGGTCCGCGAACCGGGGCGCTGCCTGGTCCGCGCTTACAGATATATATCTTTTTTTAAACGTTAATTTCTCAAAATCCACTGGAGCACATATATTGAGACCTAGAAAAGGCACATCGGGCTACCAGTCCCTACAATTTTGCCAAGTTTCGTGCAAATCCATTCAGCCGTTCGGGCTAAAAGTGAGGCTAACCGCCCTATGGAAAACTCAATGTTAAAAACACGTTTTGGGACCCCCCTTTTTTCTCGGCCCCCCCTGGACCAACTCCCCCCAAATTTCCAGGGGCTGCTCAGAAACAAAATGTTCCATTTTGCTGAAAATTCCAGCCAATTCCGTCCACAAACGCCAAAGTTATTAGACATAGAATTTTCAAAAATCCCATAGGGAAAAAATCCTAACTATATATACCTACTGGCGACCGCCAGTAGGTAATATATATATATATATATATTTATATTTTTCACAAATGCCCTAAAGCTTCAGGAGGGCACACAACGGCATTCTCTATAGTGTTGGCCTCGTGCAACTCGCCTGTTACTCCCCACAATTTCAAATGAAGCCGACGCGTTTCGAGGCATTCCGCCTCTTCTTCTTGGGCTGACAGTGATACGCTGCAAAACTTCACCATTTCAATTAATTTATTCAGTGTAATGCCTTTAGTAGGCGTGGCCAATCTCGGCCTCAAAGAATCTTGGGACAGGTAGTCCATAATGGTGAATTAGTAATTTCCTTTAGTAGGCGCAGTGTTCAAAGTCACATTCAAACCAGTGAATTCCTTAGTAGAATCTCGATCACGAAGCACGGCGTTTTCCTGCACAAAGAAAAACTCACCTGTAAATATGACCTCATCCTACTAAGGAATTCACTGGTTTGAATGTGACTTTGAACACTGCGCCTACTAAAGGAAATTACTAATTCACCATTATGGAATACCTGTCCCAAGATTCTTTGAGGCCGAGATTGGCCACGCCTACTAAAGGCATTACACTGAATAAATTAATTGAAATGGTGAAGTTTTGCAGCGTATCACTGTCAGCCCAAGAAGAAGAGGCGGAATGCCTCGAAACGCGTCGGCTTCATTTGAAATTGTGGGGAGTAACAGGCGAGTTGCACGAGACCAACACTATAGAGAATGCCGTTGTGTGCCCTCCTGAAGCTTTAGGGCATTTGTGAGAAAACTGTTGGCGCGGCAGCCCTTGCCGCGGGGATTGAGCACCACTTTCGACGGCGGTTGCAAAGGCTGTGATTCGGAACCCTTCCTGATCACGAAGCACGGCGTTTTCCTGCACAAAGAAAACTCACCTGTAAATATGACCTCATCCTACTAAGGAATTCACTGGTTTGAATGTGACTTTGAACACTGCGCCTACTAAAGGAAATTACTAATTCACCATTATGGACTACCTGTCCCAAGATTCTTTGAGGCCGAGATTGGCCACGCCTACTAAAGGCATTACACTGAATAAATTAATTGAAATGGTGAAGTTTTGCAGCGTATCACTGTCAGCCCAAGAAGAAGAGGCGGAATGCCTCGAAACGCGTCGGCTTCATTTGAAATTGTGGGGAGTAACAGGCGAGTTGCACTTGGCCAACACTATAGAGAATGCCGTTGTGTGCCCTCCTGAAGCTTTAGGGCATTTGTGAGAAAAATATATATTTATATATATATATATATATATATATATATATATATATATATTACCTACTGGCGGTCGCCAGTAGGTATATATAGTTAGGATTTTTTCTCTATGGGATTTTTGAAAATTCTATGTCTAATAACTTTGGCGTTTGTGGACAGAATTAGCTGAAATTTTCAGGAAAATGGCACATTTTGTTTCTGAGCAGCCCTTGAAAATTTGGGGGGGGTTCGTCAAGGGGGGGCCGAGAAAAAAGGGGGGTCCCAAAACGTGTTTTTAACATTGAGTTTTCCAAAGGGCGGTTGGCCTCACTTTTAGCCCGAACGGCTGAATGGATTTGCATGAAACTTGGCAAAATTGTAGGGACTGGTAGCCCGATGTGCCTTTTGTAGGTCTCAATATATGTGCTACAGTGGATTTTGAGAAATTAACGTTTAAAAAAAGATATATATCTGTAACAGTGGACCGGGCAGCGCTCCAGGACGCGTACTTTTCGCGCAACGGAGCTTTGTGAAGCGAAGCTGATTGGTTCTCCGGCGTCTGTCAACATTCCAAACAGTCCGTAGCGGCCGCCATCTTGTCTCTCGGTAGGATCGAGAGACAAGAGGAGGCGAAAGCGAAGGGGCAAATGACCATAAGGGGGAATAGTAGATCCTCGCTGACCCCCTAGGTTTGATGTGGAGGTTTTAAAAGGGCCCCGCGGGGCAAAAAAAAAAAAAATAATAATAATCGAACGGCTGAATGGATTTGCACGAAACTTGGTAAAATATTAGGGACTGGTAGCCCGATGTGCCTTTGCTAGGTCTCAATATATGTGCTCCAGTGGATTTTGAGAAATTAACGTTCAAAAAAAGATATATATCTCTAACAGCGCTCCGCTTCGCGTAACGGAGGTTTGCGACGCTGATTGGTCATTCTGTCACTGGGCTATAGTTGGGCTACATCTGGCTGATATTTGGGCTACATTTGTTTTTTTTCGTCTCTGGCGGCCATCTTTGGGCTACATTGGGCTACATTGGGCTTCATTGGGCTTCATTGGGCTACATTGGGCTACATTTGGGTTCCAACATATATATAGGCCAATGTAGCCCAATATATATTTTTCAAAGTTAATT
This sequence comes from Lissotriton helveticus, assembly GCF_964261635.1. Lineage (NCBI taxonomy): Eukaryota > Metazoa > Chordata > Amphibia > Caudata > Salamandridae > Lissotriton > Lissotriton helveticus. The sequence continues at coordinate 820,918,087 of NC_136057.1, forward strand.
TTCGTAAAAACCACTGGAGCATATATCTTGAGACATAGCAAAGGCACATCGGGCTACCAGTCCCTACAATTTTGCCAAGTTTCGTGCAAATCCATTCAGCCGTTCGAGCTAAAAGTGAGTCCAACCGTCCTATGGAAATGAAGGAAATGAATGGGTAATTTGTAATTAGCAAATAGCTCATCGCAAACTAGGAATGGTAAAGAATCGCTATTTATTCCTTAAAGTTCGCTATTTAGGAAATGCAAAAAACTTTGATGATACATATGGCGGTTCATCTCTAACAAGATAAGAAGCATAGGGATAGATTTATGATGACTGGCGCATCACCAGGGATGTGTTAGTCATTCTGTGCCGCTGTTCCGTCACCTATGGTGTGCTGCATTTACAATGCGGCGCATCATGGGGCAAAAACAGCACAGATGCGTGATGTATCTGTGCCGTAAAGGTGGCGCATTGCTGGAGTTGTATCGCAAGTGTGATGAAGCTCCAGCAAGGGTCGGGGGTGCCCCTGTCGCAGGGTTTCTGTTCTCACACAGAACTGTGGACAGAGGATTGGAACCTCGGCGAATTAGGGTGTCCCAAAACTCACCTTAGTAATCAAAAACCCCTTAGCAAGCTAGGTACATTGTCACATTGGCTCCACCCTGCTTCTCCCCCTCCCCGCCTCCCTGCCTCACCGTAACTCCCTCCACGGCCCGCGGCTGCTTATATCTCACCCTCCCTAATACACATATTATATTATTTGCTAAGAAGGTCTCTTTGTGTTGGTTTAGGGCGTGCCCATACTTTAGTGTCTTAGATTTGAAGGAATCACATCAGCATACACCAGCTCTCTCTTCATGTGAACCGCATCAAGTGTTGTGTATGTGTGTTCGGCAAAGCAATATAAAACCCGCCTCATGCCCAGAATTGGCAGAAGTTGCACTTATGTTATGAGTATGAAGTCGTGGAGATCAGACCTCATAACAATTCTGTATCGTGTTGTTCTTGAAACTTTAGCACTCGCTGTACAGATATAGTTTAACAAGCAAAGCAGATAGTAGAGCAATAACATATTATTCTCATGTAAACCACGATGAACTACTAGGTTGAAAGCTAAAGCAACAACTAAGTGTCGTGTGCAGAAGTTGCAAAAAAGGAAAAATGGCGTTTAAACCGGTAATGAGCCCATGCTAACTTAACACGGTGTAAAGATATCCAGGACGTAGATGACACCTCCCCATGATCCGGAAACGAACTGAATAAGATAATAGAAGTGCCATCTCATGAGAGCAGATTGCAAGTTTATATGTGGACGGTCCGCAAGGTAAAGCATTAAAAACTAGGAAAATGTAATGCTAAAGAAAAATAAAACAGCCAAGTACTTTATCGAGTCTTAAGCCAATAGGCAAGGTAAATAATAAAAACTTGACAAATAAGTCAATGAATTGTCAATGAAATGCTAGTACTCAGCATATCAAACATGAAAAAGGTCTATGACATAACTGTGTATGCAAAATAAGCTGCAACAGCCTCCAATAGGAAGTCACCGTCTTCATCCGAAAACAGTTCAGCCATCCAATTTAAAAGCGGAAAAGAACATACGTGCTCTCCCAGCACCGGATCCTCTATCACCATCAGAGGACAGCTCGGTGGGTTTTCAAGAAAGCTCTGTTCCAAGAAAGACTGTGTTGCCGCCAGTAAATTCCAGGGACCAATTAGTCCATGCATCAATGCCACAGCCATAATCCTTTCGCCAGGACAAACCAACTCGTGAGTAATGATAGGAGTCATCAGCTGATTAAAGTCGACGTCAGGAGAAACCGGTCCGCAGAGACACAAATCAATGGCCCAATCGAAATCCCAGGTCAGGCAGTGAAATACAGGCTAGACACAGGTGAAGTAGGAGAATCGAAAAGATAATCCATATGCCGTGCTTAATATCGCCAACGGCATTGTGCCATAATATTCTAGCATGCGATTGCGGAACAGTGTCAGCAGCTGCAGGGCGGGAGGTTGCATAGGAGGGACATCCATATTTAAAAATGTAAAAAAGCACAAGAGCGTCCGCTGGTAATGCAAGTAAAAATGGCAATCCACGAAGTAGAGTGGAAAAAATACAATGAAAGAAAGTAGGGATGACTCGAAAGATTTTCTCAAATGAAGTCACGAGACCACTGGTAACAACTTTAAAAAAGTGCGCCAGGGCCTTTGTGGAGGATGCGTTAGAGATAGTCAGAACCATCTTGCTGAAATGGAAAGGCAAATCTGAATTGAAAAGGGTCTGCACCTCTGTACGGGTGTTCGCTATGTGAAGCACGAAAGTTTCACGGGCCGAACTCAAGGCCACCTCTCTCTGAGACAAAAGAGCTCTTATTCTTGCCATGCCGTTGAAATCTGCTCCCAAGGTTGGTATTTGTGGCGAGATTGAAAACTCCCTATGTTCATGTGTGGGAGGAAATAGAACATTTCTGCAGCAAATAACCCGTTCACTTACTGTTACGATAAAAGGAATACTTTTAATTAACCCAGATCAATCTTCATTATTGAGCATCAAATAACTACCATTTTCCAACAACTTGAACGTGGGGATGATAGCAGGAACTGGCGTGCCTTGCAACACGCAAGCCATATTTGGTCGGTGTTTGTTGCATGAACCGTGTAACTGTATGTGCCTACACATTAGTGAATGATCTGGCGTCTCAGTGCATTCCTCTCCATTCAGATAAACTTCTTGATCATCTTTGAAACATCTGTATGTGTATGGAAGCGACCAGACCTCATGAAGAAAAGCACTACCTAAAGGTTCATAACGACCTATTGGTATATATTTCATACAATTTGAAAACTTATATAAAGCAAAAGGCAGCGTTAATAAACCGTGGATAAGGCACGTTGCCAAAAAACCCGCAATCCTCTGCTGATGATGTCACTGAGCATGTCATGAATGATGTAATATGTGACATCATCAGCAGTGGATTACGGGTAATAGTATCTCTAGTTTACTCCCCTATAGCTGTCTTTCTTTTAACATAAGTGTCTGTTTCCTTCCCTTATACTTACTGTTTTTGGTTCGCTTCCGGTTCGCGTACCGGCGAGCGAACTGGGAAGCGAACTAAGAGAAATAGAGGTTGGCACAGTTCCAAATATTGTACCAATTTTTTAATAACGGGGAGGTAGTTCTGAAAAGAACTTTTTTTTTATTGTTTTTGTTGTTTTAAATTTTTTTTATTATTTTTCTGAACATTTTTTTACTTTTTTTGAATTTTTCTGAACAGTTTTATATTTTTGGGGGTTTTTCTTGGAGGGGGCAATGAAAACGATTCATTGTAAAGGGCTCAACAGGAGCAACAAAACAAAAAAAAAGTATTTATTATTTTGGGCGTTTCGTACAAACTTGCATATGATAGTCAATAGCTCTGTTGATCAGAGTGATGCTTCTTTCTCCGTAGCAAATGAATCCATCGCAAAATACGCAGGTGTGTTTTACTTCACCAAATCTCATTTGTATATTTGGCACCATCTCCCTGCCCTCTGGTCCCGTTACTTCCGGTACAACAGATCTTCTGGCCATAATAGGGAGATTATCTAGGTCGTTCCGAAACTGTGCAGCACTGTAGTTGTTAGGATGCCACCTAGTCATATGGCGATGCATTGTGTAGTTTCCGAAACTGTATTTTTTCTCGGTTCCTCTGGACAGTCTATCTTGACATATAAGGCAAGTTACGTATCTTGCATTTACTTTTTTCTCACCTTTGGGAATTTTAAAAAATTGCCAAATGAAGTTTTCTTTCCGGTGAGACGTCCTGGGCTCCTCAGGCAAAAACTGCCTCTCTTCGTGCTCGTCGTCCTGTTCCTCTTCTTCCTCTTCTTGTTGAATTATAACTTGAGCAGGTGGTCCACTCTTCCTTGGATGTGGTGGAGGTGGTGGGGAAGCACCAGCTGAAGCTACTAAAGAAGCCATTGCTCAGTGATCACAAAGGGTCTTTCTCTCACAATGATGAAAGTCAGAGTGAGGAAAGAAGGAGGGATTTTCATCATTTGGGAAAAACAAGAGTTCTCAACCAATGAAAAGTGTTCATTTTAGATTATATGACCTAGTCTTACATCATTAGGAAACCAAAAGTGAAATGAACCAATGAAAAGTGTTATTACCAAGTCACATGACCTGCTGTGTTTACGTTAAGCGCTTTGCAGGGCCTCCCGGTTTGCTTCCAGAAACCTGCGCTTTGCGACTCGGTTCGCGTACCAGTTCGCTAACGTAGCACGTCATATGACGTATCACGCGACAACGTGAAACGTCATGCGGACGGGAGGCGTCACGATGTTGTTTTGTAACGCGGCAGTTGCGGTAAAGAAACGTTTACCGGCTCGCGGTCTATTTCGCGGCATCAAGGTCAGCTAACGGGAAGCTTCCCGATTCGCGAAGCGGGAACGAAGAAAAAAAAATATTAAAAAAAAAAATTATTCATAAACATATAAAATATATTTTTGGATTTAAAGAAGAATACATTTTACAGCTACAGATATTAGCTGTTAAAAAACCAATGAAATTCACTGAAAAAACCATAGGTTATAGACCATATATAGTTAGGAATTAGCATTTACAAAACCTTGAAAATTCACTGAAAAAACCATAGGTTATAGACCATATATAGTTAGGAATTAGCATTTACAAAACCTTATTTTACTCACACAAAACCATTGAAATTCCATATATAGTTAGTTGCACTAACTATATATCGCGCACCCGCAATCCACTGCTGATGATGTCACATATTACATCATTCATGACATGGTCAGTGACATCACTGATGACATCACTGATGACAACATCCAGTGATTATGTGTTTCTGTAAAGTTTAAATATGTTTTACATATTGAAGAATGAGTGGATGTATAAGTGTCTGAATGAAGGTTTTAGTAGGTGCGTGATTGACTGTATGAGTGAGTGATTAAATGCGTCTTACTGAATGCACGGGTTAGTGACTAAACTGTCTGAAAGTGTGCATCAGTATGTCTGTTGTTGTGCAAGCTGCTGCATGTGTTGATCAGTAGCTATATAAGTAGCTATATGGGTTATTGATTGGTTGCACAAGTATTTGTATGGGAGACTGAGTGTGTGTATGGCTGGCTGGGAGGTGTGTGACTCTGTGCAGATCAATGTGTACTTGTATCAGTGATTCTATAAGAGAGTAAGTATGTGTTAGTATATGTTTCAAAAATGTAAGGTGTTCTGTGTTTAACTGTATAGATGAGAAAATGGAAGTGTGATTGATTCTTTTCAGGACTGACTAGGTGTGTGAGTAACTCCATGGATGAGTGGCAGAGTGTGAGTGTCTGTATAGGTGTATGAGTGCATATGATAGTGTTGTAAAGATGAGTGATTGTATGTATGAATGATTGTATGAGTGAATGTGTGTGTAGACATAGGAATCAGTGAGTGCGTATGTAGTAACTAGTATTGGTGTGTCACTGGTTTCAAAAATTATACTCTCTATTTAACACTGGGTGTAATAGAGGTTATATTAGAGTGTGAGGAGATGCATTGTATTATCACATGAATGATATCATCAGTGATGTGATCATTGATGTCAAGTGAGATGTCATCAGTGATGTCATTTGAGATGTCATCAGTGATGTCATCAGTGATGTCACTGACCATGTCATGAATGATGTAATATGTGACATCATCAGCAGTGGATTGCGGGTGCGCGATATATAGTTAGTGCAACTAACTATATATGGAATTTCAATGGTTTTGTGTGAGTAAAATAAGGTTTTGTAAATGCTAATTCCTAACTATATATGGTCTATAACCTATGGTTTTTTCATAGAATATGAAAAAACTCTCTCCCAACGAGAAATTGTATAAATTATGAAAAATGCACGTTTTATGAAATTTACTAAACACAAAGATCTTTTTTGTACTTTGTTGTTTTTTTAATCATTTCACATTGACTCATTTATGTATTGCCACTTAGGGTTATAGTAATGACTAGAGGGGAACTGTGAATATATTGAATATGGTGTTCTCAGATACCTACCTTTTGGACCGGCAGCAAACTCCAGTTCAGTAGGTTTTCTATGTAGTGATATCGAATTGTATATATTTGTAGATAGTGTATATGGTTATATAGGAATTCAATATATGTTGGTATTTATATATGTACAGTGTATATATATGTATATACATATATTTATATTTATTTTTATATGTAGTAGATAATGTTTGTGAATCTGGAGTAGTGTTTTTGGATTAATTTGTAAAGGAGGTGTAATGTTAAGCCTTGTATGATGGATTTTTCAAGGAGTAATCTATGAGAACAGTGTAATATATTGCATTCATGCAGTTATATATTTTTTCATTCCCTTTCCCCTGTCATTAAGTTTGTGGATGGTGGGTGCGGTGAAGTATTTTATTTATGTTCATGCACCATGTGACTCACTTTGGAGGTGGAGCACTGCAAAGGAAAAAAATGTATTTAAATGTGTGCTGACCAGGTGTATGGTGTGTGATCAAGAGCACGTGTTGCTCGAAACGCGTTACCTGAGAGGAGATTAAAACCTACCTTACTGCAGCCTGGGGTCCGTGTCTTCTATTGCAGGAGTGTTTGCAGTGTTTGGAGACTTGGTTTTCTATATATATATATATATATATATTACCTACTGGCGGTCGCCAGTAGGTAGTTATAGTTAGGATTGTTTTCCATAGGGAAATCGCAACATTCTATTGGGAATAACTTTGGCGCCGGTTGAGGAATCTGGCCGAGATAAAAGGGGGGTTCCAAAACGTGTTTTCCCCATGTTAATTTTCATAGGGCGGTCGGACTCACTTTTAGCTCGAACGGCTGAATGGATTTTCACCAAACTTGGCAAAATTGTAGGGACTGGTAGCCCGATGTGCCTTTGCTATGTCTCAAGATATGTGCTCCAGAGGATTTTGAGTAATTTAGGTTCAAAAAAATATATATATCTATAGCCCCGCCCCGGTACGCGCACCGGGGAGCGCTCCGGGCACGCCACGCGACTTGCGCACAGAAAGCTGATTGTCTCTCGGGTGTCTGTAAACATTCCAAACAGTCGGGAGCGGCCGCCATCTTGTGTCTCGGTAGGATCGAGACACAGGAGGTGGCAAAAACAAAGGGGGAAATAACCAAAAGGGGGCAGGGTAGACCCTCCTGACCCCCTAGGTTTGATGTGGGGGCCATAAAAGGGTCCCGCGGGTGAACATTTTTAAAAATAAAATTTTGATTTTCGCGGGGGGAGCGCCCGGTACGCGCACCGGGGAGCGTACCGGGGAGCGTACTTTGGTGAAAAATAGTGAAAATAGTAGTGTCAAAAAATCATTTTGAGTGATTAGAGGTAGGGTAGCTCTGAAAAGAGCTTTTGGGTTCTGTGGCTGTTTTAGGTACCTACAAGTACGTCCCATACACACCCACACGCACACAACCCCACACCCCCACAGCCACACACTCCCCACACATACCTTACACATGCACACCTCCACCCACACCCAAACACCACACACACGCACACACACACCTCACCCCTCCAACACACACACACACACACCCTTATGATGTTTTAAAATTGCACAGTATACTGTAAGTTTCACTTTATACTATAATATAAACATAATCATTTTGGTAGTACTTCATGAATTAGATATAAAAATGAATAATGTCTCAAACAATTTTTAATTATTAAATATTAATTTATTATTCTGAATTTTCATAATGTAATAACACTTGCAACATTTCATTATCCGAAATCTCCTCCAAATTTGTACTGTATGATTCCATATTATCTAAACAGTCTATGAATTGTTGGTCAAGAGACTTATCCAGGAAGTCAAATAAATCTTCTTCAACAATCTCTTCATCAGTTATTTCGAAATGAATCTGCTCATCAGTTATTTCGAAAGAAATATTGTTGGTCTGTGGTGTATCTTCCATTTTCTTGCTGTAAATTGGATAAAAAATAACTATATCAGTAGAGTTAGGGCACTGTTGGGTTTAAGTTCAGACAGGTAGTTCTGATTTTTTAACAATGAAGTTAACTTTGGGCAGTGTATGGTAACAGGCAGGAAGTAGAAATATAAAAAAGTGCCTGTGAAGAAGCGTAAGTAAATTCATAATTATAGCAGAGAAGCCTAAGTCAATCCATAAATATAACAGAGGAGCCTATCTCTATCTATAACTATAGCAGAGGGACAGTAAATAACTATCAGAAAACGTTTTTACAAATTAACTTAAAGTGACCCTTACAAATTATCAACTTACTTTACAGAGAGGTGAAGAAGAAAAAATGTGAAAATCCTTTCAAGATGTACCTCAGGTAGTTGTAGTCAAAATGGCCGTGTTTCCCTCTCATTTTTCATTTATATTCATGTACATAACCAACCAAATGTCAGGAAAAAAAAGTAGAAAATGAAAGTAACATTTTAATTGGTTGTAAATTCTAACACTTCAGATGTGTTTTTGTCATGTAATTTACCTCAGGATATTTAGACAATGCTACAGCTCAAATGGCTCAATGGAATTCCACCAAATTTGGGAAAATGGTAGGGATTGGTATGTAGTAGGGCCTATTCTATATTTGGTGAAAGTGTCTCCAGTGGTTTTTATGTAAATTAACTTTTAACATTTTTTGGGAGCGCTTCCCGGTGAGCTCCCCGGTACGCGTATCGGCAGCGCTACGGGAGTCCTCCATCTTGTGTTTCGGAAGAATTGAGACACAAGATAGAGGACAAACAACGTTGGGAATGGGTAAAAGGGGGCACGGTAGACACTCCCTGACCCCCTAGGTTTTCTGAGGGGGGCTTAGGAGGCCCATATAGGCCCAAAAAACCCAATTTTTTTTCTAATTTTCGCGAGGGGAGCGCCCGGTACGCGCACCGGGAAGCGTACCGGGGAGCGTACTTTAGTGAAAAACAGTGAAAAAAGTTAGAAAAAGATAATCATTTTGAGTGATCGGAGGTAGGGTAGCTCTGAAAAGAGCTTTTGGGTTCTGTGGCTGATTTAGGTACCTACAAGTAGGTTCCAATGCACAGTCTTATATTCAGGAGGAATATTCTATTCCTCTTATTTGAGAAGTGCACACCATCTCCTCTGTAGATATCTTGCATGTTGTAACGCAAGTTGTTGTTGTATATTGAACCCATTCCATAGTCTCTCATGTAAGCAGAAACAGCTTTATTCACATGTTTCCGTGCTTTCTCAAATTGTGGACAAAATTGGTTGGACCACTTCCATTTCTGTCTTTGACATATATTGGAATATACCAAGGCAGTTTGAGGAAAAAGTGCCATCAATTGCTCAAAGGTGTCCTTTAAAAGCATTTCCAGACCTACCCCAGTCAAAGTGCCTATGTCCTTTCCACCACAGTGCAGAATTATGAGGTTAGGGTGTGGCAGATGCAAAAAGGTTTTCACTAATGGTATCAATTGATGACATCTCAATCCTCTTTGGCCAATCTATTTTATGTCTACATTTGGTAAGTCAAGGTTGTGAAAATTTCTGGTAGCTGCATACCTTTGAGCCCAGTGGATGTAGCTATGTCCAATAATCCATACAGAATACATGGTAAGAGGAGGTTCTGGTGCAGTCAGATGAAGTGTGGGAATGAAATGGCAGTTGGAACAGTATGAGTTTGGAAAGAAAAACTGTGGAGTTTCAGTGCTCTTCAATCACAAGCAATGATTGGTGGATTCGGATAGTTGAAAACTGGAAGTTAGGGTGCATGGTTCTGTTCTGTGAAAGAAGCAATTTGAATGGTTAAGAAAAAGTCATTTAAAGAAAGATTGCAGCGGATAAGCTGGTGTATTGAGAGGTCAAACATCTTTGCTTAGTTCATTTGCAACATTGTAGAATAAACTTTTAACCCTGAGAGCTTAGTGAGGAGGGAGTTGCTATGGTAACAGGTAGAAAAGGCTGAGGGGGGGAAGGGTGTTGGTTTGAAAATAGAGAGGGAAGAGTTTTGATTGGTTATCATGTGCAATATGTGTGTAGAATTAGAGGTTCTCTGTGCCATTCATGGTTGCAGTGCCTGGAGTACATACCTTTTGCTCTGCTAAAGAAATATTGGTGTGTGTGTCTGACACTGTTCTCAATCTCCTAAAGCATTTGTAAAGGTGAGTAATGATTCATTTAATATACATCGAGACTTGTATACTCTATGGGGAAGATTTGGAAGCAAATTGTGGTTTTTTAATGTTCCTTTGTGTCATGCTTTTTGATAATGCTTGGTAAAAAGTTTTTACTGCATAGAGGAATTGTATTTTGTAAAATTGTGAAGTTTTAGTAGTGACATGGAATGCTTGTACATAGGACCTGTGCTGTGTTTCTTAAATGTGATGTCAAAAACGATTTTGGGAAAAATGAATGGTTTTTAAATTTTTTAGAAGGAATAAATAATGTGTGCATGTTTAAATAAATAAATGAGACTCTTTACAATGATGTTACCTGTGTTAACTCAGTGTAGGAAGCACATTGAGTTTCTTTGCATAGAGGAATTGTATTTTGTAAAATTGTGAAGTTTTAGTAGTGACATGGAATGCTTGTACATAGGTGCTGTGCTGTGTTTCTTAAATGTGATGTCAAAAACGATTTTGGGGGAAAATAATGGCTTTTACATTTTTGAGTAGGAATAAATAGTGTCTGCATGCCTAAAGAAGTAAATTTGACCTTTTCACAATGATGTTACCTGTGTTAAGTCAGTGTAGGAAGCACATTGAGTTTCTTTGCATAGAGGAATTGTATTTTGTAAAATTGTGAAGTTTCAGTAGTGACATGGAATGCTTGTTCATAGGAGCTGTGCTGTGTTTCTTAAATGTGATGTGAAAAACGATTTTGGGGAAAATGAATGGCTTTTACATTTTTGAGAAGGAATAAAGAGTGTCTGCATGCTTAACGAAATAAATAAGCCCCTCTCAAAATGATGTTACCTGTGTTACCTCACATTAGGAAGTAGATTGTGTAGATGAGGTGAGGCATGACCAAAGAGGTACGGAGGAGGTGAGGCCTTTGTTCAAGACTGTAGTGGGAGAGAGGGCTTTCCTAGGGAGCATAGGTGGTGAGGCTTGTGTCTAAGAGTGCAGTGGACTAGGCTTTATGAAGCCTATCCCCGACTGCACTCTTAGACACAGGCGTCAATTTGACTCTTTACAATGATGTTACCTGTGTTAACTCAGTGTAGGAAGCACATTGAGTTTGTTTGCATAGAGGAATTGTATTTTGTAAAATAGTGGGAGTTTCAGTAATGACATGGAATGCTTGTACATAGGACCTGTGCTGTGTTTCTTAAATGTGAAGTCAAAAACGATTTTGGGGGAAATGAATGGGTTTTACATTTTTGAGATGGAATAAATAGTGTTTGCATGCTGAAAGAAATAACTTTGACCTTTTCAGAATGATGTTACCTGTGTTAACTCAGTGTAGGAAGCACATTGAGTTTGTTTGCATAGAGGAATTGTATTTTGTAAAATTGTGAACTTTTAGTAGTGACATGGAATGCTTGTACATAGGTGCTGTGCTGTGTTTCTTAAATGTGATGTCAAAAACGATTTTGGGGAAAATGAATGGCTTTTAGATTTTTGAGAAGGAATAAATAGTGTCTGCATCATTAAATAAATATATTTCAACCTTTCACAATAATGTCACCTGTGTTACCTCAGATTAGGAAGTAGATTGTGCAGTTGGGGTGAGGAATGTCCAGAGGGACAGAGGAGGTGAGGTCTGTGTTCAAGACTGTAGTGGGAGAGAGGCCTTTCCTGGGGAGAATAGGTGGTGAGGCCTGTGTTTAAGAGTGCAGTGGACTAGACTTAATGAAGCCTATCCCACACTGCACTCTTAAACACAGGTCTCACCTTCTTTGTACCCGTGGACAGACCTCTCTTCCACTACACTCTTCAATACAGACCTCACCTCTCCTGCACCCCTAGACAATCCTCACCTCATCTGCAACCCTGAATAGACTTCAACTAATCTGTATCCTTAGACAGGCCTCAGCTTATTTACACCCTTGGACATGCGTCACCTCATCTGCACCCAGGTTCCATCATTTATACTCAATACATTGAGGCCTGTCCAGAGAACACAGATGAGGTAAGGCTTGTCCAAGGGTGAGAGGAGGTCAGTCCTCTCCACTGTACTCATGGACACTGAATGCTTGTACATAGGACCTGCAGTGTGTGTCTAAAATGTTATTTAAAAAACGATTTTGGTGCAAATCAATGAGTTTTAGATTTTGGAGAAGGAATAAATAATGTCTGCATGATTAAATACATATATTTCATCCTTCCACAATAATGTCACCTGTGTTACTTCAGATTAGGAAGGTTGGACCCACTGTAACGACACTCATTTGACTTTCAAACAACGTTTGCCTTTTGGCTTAAAAAAATCATACCTAGTGTTTTTCCAACCAAAATTTAAGTAAAGGTAATTGGCCTATGAAGACGGGAGCAGTTAATAAAGGGTATTTTGCTGTTTAAAAATATATTCTGAGTAAAAGTGATCCAGGTAATATAAAAAATTGACTTGTCATATAGGTACTGTAAGTGGATCTCATAGTAAGTGATATTAGTATTATACAAAATGATGAACATGAGTGAGTCAGAGATGGTTTTACAAATACTTAAATATTGTGAAAATGTTGTATGAGCCTTTCTTTCAGAACGTCGGAAAAAAGGTAATTTCAGAGTTTCTTAGAATTAATTTGAAAATATACTCATACATCTGACACTATTTGGCCAAAAGGAAGGGTACAGGAATGAGTAAAGAGTCATGACTGAAAAAAAGGAGTATATGGAAATAATGAAAATATTTCAGATGTTCTTGGAGCTTTTCTTCTAGAAAGTCGATAAAATTGATTTTTTAGTGAACAGCAGAGTACTTTGCAACGAGAAAAGGACCTCCATGATATACTATTTGGCCTCAAGGAAAAGTAAGTCAATCAAAGATTAGTGTACATTTGCCATTTGTCAGTATCTAAGTTTTTTTTAAAAACACAATCTTTTAGATTGTATTTTTTTTCCCCGCTGTCATATGATGAGTAATTTGAACTCACTGTTTTAAGTGAATTTCAATATATTCTGAGAACAGCAAAAAGAAACTATGTAACATGTTGTACAAGTTATTCTATACTTTGGATTGTGTAAATTAAATTGTATTCCCATTCTCTGACACTCACTTTCCTTTTTCCATCCTCTTTCAGCTCTTTTTACTCACTTATAATGTCTTTCTCTCACTCTCTGTAACCCCCGTTCCTTTACTCCACTTTTTTGACAACCCCTCATTCTCATTTCAACTGTCTGCATCCCCTCTCTCCCTTGCATAACTTTTCAGCTTTCAGTCTCTCTGCTCTACTTCCCTTTTCCGTATTTTCCTCCTTTGCTCTTTTAGTAATTCCTGTTTACTCACTCAGCAGTATTATCGCACTCTATCACTATAAATCACCCACTCTCCCTCGCTTATCTTTGTTTGCTCCTTTCTTTTGACCTCTTCTCTCTTTTTTTCGTTCACTACCTCTATGTTCTCAGTGCCTCACTCTCCTTGTGTTATGTTCACTTGTGTTTATCTACCTTCTATCATTTCTTTTACAACAACTTCACTGCTCCTCTCTCATCGTTCTTCATCCCATTTCTTTTACTCTGGTTCCATTACTATCCCTCATTTCCTTTCTATCAATGTCCTTCTCTTTACTTTCATCACCAAATTATTTTCTCTCAGTACCACTGTTTTAGTCATCTTCTCCTCTCTTTTCTTTTTTTGCTCCCTTACTCATTTCCTTTTCTCACTCATTGTACTCCACCTCACTCAGTTTTTCTCTTAGTGTGTCTGTCTACTAACTTCCTCACTCCATTTCCCTCAATCGTCAGACGGGGACAGGGGCCTCGACCCCTGGCCAAAATGGGTCATCTATACATTGGAGCGCTCAACAACTCCGCGCCCTACGTCCGGTAGTTGCTGATGCCTGTCTCCACAGTCTCAATGTGGAAGGATCTAGCAACTGTAAGATATGTCAGTATAACTGGCGCTGTATACCCAGGCCTAGGGCTGAGACTATTAGCCTTACATGTGGACTACTGAACACCCGATCCATGCGGAAGCATAGTCTCGATATATACGACCTGCTTATGGACCTGAAACTTGACCTCCTGTTCCTCACGGAGACTTGGCTAGATGCAAACTCGGAACCGGATATAGTTGCTTCCCTTCCTATCGGCTACTCCATGGCAAGGTTAGATAGAATTGGGGGCAGAGGTGGCGGGATAGCCATTATTTGTAAGCAACCACTCTGCTGTCAACTTGAACCCTATGCTATCGCCGACAGCGAGACAGGAGCCTTTTCTATTAAAGTCAATGCTAGCAATACACTGAAGGACTTTTTGGTCTATCGTCCCCCTGGCTCGTTTTCGAAATTCGCTGTCAGCCTCACTGAAGGCTTAACAGAAGCTGCTCTACGAAGGGACAAGTTTATGTTGCTAGGTGACTTAAACATCCACCTAGATGACCAACTTGACAAAGGTGCTACCGACTTTTGTCAACAATTATTATCCCTCCTATTACATATTAAATCTAATGACCCCACCCACCAAAAGGGCCACTTATTAGACCCTATCTTTGCTAATTGGGAAGGTATTGAAGTAAAGACTCCCGTTTCCATTCCTTGGTCCGACCACCTGCTAGTACCTTTTAGCATCAAGATTGCCACTGGAAACACTCATAAATGTACAAATTCTAAATATATGAGACGCAACTGGCGGGATTTTTCCACAACTAAATTCCAGGCTGCACTGACTAAAGGTGGCAGATTAGGAGGTGAGGATGCTGACACGGTATCAGAGAGACTAGAAGGCCGCATCAATGATGCCTTAGATGAAATTGCCCCTCTCTGTCAGAAAAAACTCAGCAGTAGACCCCAGAAATCCGCCCCCTGGTTTAGTGATGAGCTTCGCCTAGCGAAATCACAATGTAAGAAATTAGAAAGACAGTGGCGAGTGGCATACCTTGACCTAGCTAAAAAGAGATATTTAGATAAACGCAGAGAATACCATAATTCCATCAGATGTGCTAAAACAACCTACTTCTCAGGCAGGATAGGAGAAGCCAAGAACTCAACCAAAGAGCTGTTTAAAAGTTATAAGGAGATTTCTTTTTGCGGCTCATCCGTTGATCCATCTCTGGTCTCGGAGGAATCTTGCAATCAGATCGCCGCTTTCTTTTCTGACAAAGTGGCTACCATCTATTCTTCTTTTACGGGGGGGGGGGGAAAGGGAATTGAGTTTAGAGAAAATGCACTGAATGTTGATGGCGTCAGCAGATTGGACAATTTCTTTACTCCATCCCCCGACAGGCTCCAGCAGATATGTCGCACCATTAAGTCAGGGTCTCCTCGTGATCCGGCGTCACCTAAACTCCTCGCAGTAAGTATTGAGATTCTTGAACCATATATTAGGGAGGTCCTCGAGACATCCTTTAAATCCAATACTGTACCTAAAACTTGGAAACAGGCTGTTGTCCTCCCGCTCCAAAAAAAATCGAATCTTAGTTGGGACCGGATGGACAATCTGCGTCCCATTTCACTCCTTCCCTATCTGGCCAAGGTGGCTGAAAAGGTAGTGAACCTCCAGCTTATGGCATTTGTTGAGCAAGCCAATCTACTTCATCCTACTCAATTTGGCTTCCGGTCCCGCCATTCCACGGAATCAGCGCTGCTGATGGCCACTGAGACCATCCGGCAAGGAGTAGATGAGGGTCAAACTATGGCCCTCATTCTACTAGACCTAAGCGCAGCGTTTGACACTGTAGCACATTACACTCTGCTACAGTGTCTAAACAAAGGTGGTTTCACGGGGTCAGCACTGAGATGGATTCAATCTTTCCTCACTGACCGGGGCTTTCAGGTTAGGCAGGGAGAACACTACTCCCGGATGTTTAATCTTGATCAGGGGGTGCCTCAGGGCTCGGCCCTGAGTCCCACCCTGTTTAACCTGTATGTTTCCCCGGTGGCCACGATTGTTGAAGGCTATGGAATCCAGCTAGTGGCATACGCCGATGACACACAACTGGCCATCTCACTGTCACGGGCCCCGGACGTTGCGGCGGTCAGCTTCAGTGCCTGCATGCAGGAGCTTGCATCCTGGATGTCTGACAACTGCCTGAGGCTGAATGGGTCCAAAACTGAGGTGCTCGTGGTAGGGGGTGGTCCGAGTGTGTGGTCATCGGCATGGTGGCCGACCTGCCTGGGCTCTACCCCAGTGCCTTGTCAACAGGCAAAAAATCTTGGGGTTATGTTTGACTCTGCCCTTACATTTGCTCCCCAGGTAGACCGGGTAACCGGGATGTGCTTTGGTATACTCAAGAGTCTACGAAAGATCCTGGATCTACTCCCGGTTGGTGCCAGACAGACTCTTGTGCACGCCTTGGTTACATCAAGATTGGATTATTCCAATCTCCTCTATCTGGGAATAACAGCAAGAAGCCTCAACCGCCTCCAGGTACTACAAAATGCCACAGCCCGGCTGGTGCTAAGGCTCCCAAGAAGAACTGCTTCTAGAGCTGCTCTAAAAACCCTCCATTGGCTTCCGGTAAGGGAGAGGATAACTTTTAAAGCACTATGCGTCTGTCATCGTATCATCAATGGCAAAGCACCTAATCCCCTACTATCCCTCATCATTCCCTATAGCCCTGGACGCAGGCTTAGATCCTCCGACACTGGGTTACTCGCTGTCCCCAAAATTCATAAAACCCGAATTGGTGGCAGATCCTTCAGGCTACTGGCGGCGAAGAGCTGGAACACGGTTCCGAGGGAGCTACGTCTTGAACCCTCCGAAGTAAAATTCCGCAGAGCTCTAAAAACACATCTTTTTCGCTCAGCTCTGATATAGCCTCCTCGTTGTGTCTCTTCACTCTCTCTCCTAGCGCGGGGACACGCCGGTGTGCGTAATGCCATGCGCTTTATAAAACTCCAAAATAAATAAATAAATATTATCCTCTCTCCCTTCATCCCTTCACTCTATGACTGTTCTTCACTTACTCTCAGTTATCTTCTATTCCTCATTCTTCTAAATGTATCCTTAATTAGACTCTTTTCTGTCTCAGTCATTATCTTTTTACTTACTACTGTTTCCTGATTTAGTTTTGCTAACTCACATTGTTTTAGTATCTTTCTTACCTTCAGTTCATTTCTCTGTTCTTCTCTTCCTCTCTGTCAGTGAATCTATATTCCTTACTCTTAGTAATTTGCTCTCCTTCTATTTCTTTTTCTCTCTTTTTGTCCTTCTACCTTACTTTATTTCCCTTTCTGTGTCCTTCACTCTTACTTTATTTCTAAATACACTGTTATGATTTTTAACCTCTTCATTTGTATCTTTTAATTTAAAATACATATTTTACTAATTATAACTTATTTTTTCTTCTCTCTTTCACAGATACAAAGTGTAGTAAAAACATGTAATTAAGTTTACATTAATTATATTGTAAGTGTGACTAAAAAAATGTAGTTTGTCATCACCCTTTGCTTTAACCTCACTAATATTTTCTCAACGAACCTCACTCCTGTTTCTTTACTCTGCTTCCCTCACTTATTCTCCATGTTTACTCCCCTTTCCCTATTTCCCCTTTCATATTCAACTTCTTTCAGTTCCCATTCTTTACTTCACTTCCCCTCTGTTCCCTTCCTTTACTTATTCACTCATTCTCTTTTTCTTAATTATTTACTTCACTCCTATACACACCTCATCCCCCTCCCAACACATACACACACCTCTGACATACACCCCACACACACACCTCACACACACCTCATACACACACACACACCCCCACACACACTCTTCACACACACACACATACCATACACACACATACATCCCACACACATACCCCCCACACCCATACACCCCTCACAGATATCTCACACACCCTCACCTCCACCCACACCGAAACACCCCACACACCCACACCCACAGACACACCTTAGACACCCATATCCCGACCTACACCCACTGAATCCCTATAAGTCACACACACTGCATTACTTACCTTTCTTTGCTGTTTCACTCAAACCCATTCAGGCACTGTTTCCTTTACTCTCTTTGTCTTTTCTCTTTCTCACTCCCCATGTCTTATCCTAATTCAATTTTTCACCCTCTTTCACCCCTCTTTACTTACACTAACTGGTCTTTTCTCACCCTCCTTCATCGTTCTTCATTTATCCCGGTTCCGCCACTACCCTTAATTTTCCATTTTTTACTGTCCTTTCTTTTTCTTTCAACACCCATTCACAATCTCCCACTATCTCTACTTTAGTCTTCTTCCTCTCTCTTCCTTTCTTTCGCTCCTTTAGTCATTTTACTTTTCTCACTTTCACCCTATTACACCTTCTCTGTTTTTTACTATGTAATAAACAATCCCTCTGTGTTTCTCCGTCTAGCTCTCTTTCTCTTAACATTACTCTCTTTGTGTTCTTCCCGCATGCTAACTCCTTCATTCATTTTTTGTTTCTTTTTTTTTTGGTGCGCGCCTTGGTGCGCGCCCCGGTGCACGTACCGGTACGCGTACCCTGCAGAAAAAAGATTGACAGAGATTCTTTAAAAATATAGGTTTATTTTTATAAAGTAAAGGTAGTTCTAAAAAGAACTGTTTTTTTTCTTCTTTTTGTTGTTTTATATTTTTTTATGTTTTTTTGATTATGTTGTACTTTTTTTGGCTTTTCTGAACACTTTTATATTTTTTTTGTATTTTTTATGGGGAGAAACAAAAAACAGGGAATTGTAAATGGCTCAACTGGAGCAAAAAAAAAACAGGAAAAATTAGGGTTTTCTTGGACACTTATGGTTATCACTAGCAACCATGATAAGTTCGATACTTTGCTCACCATAGCAAAGTGTCTTGTCACAATATTTGCACACGATTTTGTAATCGGCAAACTTAGGTTGAATAGTAGCCAATGTGTCTCTTGCCCCCGGACCCGATGGAGTGGGTTGTTTTGATGTTGAGGGTCTAGACGTTGATGGGGGTAGCTTACTGCAGAGGTCCCTTAACTCTGCATTAGAGTAATTGTTTGGATGCCAACGCATCATGTGGCGAATCATGGTATGATTCCCGAAGGAATATTTTTTGTTGGGGTTCCCCCTGGACAGCTCAGCACCACAAATCAAGCAAGTCACCTTTGCGACGTTGACTTTTTTAAAACCCCTTGGGATTTTGTAGAACTCCCATATAAAGTGCTCTTTTAGTTTGTAGGGCTGTTTATCTTCAGGCAGGAACTGCCTTGTCTGTGCCTCCTCTTCATCATCCTCCTCCTCTTCCTCTTGACCACCAATGTAATCTTCTGGTGGTCTTTTAGATGGTGGTGGTGGTGGTGGTGGGGCAGATGCTCAAGCTGTTGCTGCTACTGTAGCCATTTTATACTAGTAAAGAGTAGAGATAGAACTCCAAACAGGTCTTCCTCAGTCAAAGGACAAAGTCAGAGTAAGGAAAAAAGGTGGGTGCTTTCATCATTCGGAAAACAAAACTGTTCTGGACCAATGAAAAGTGTTATTTTCAAGTCACATGATCCAGGCTTTCATCATTTGGAAACCAAAACTGATCTGCACCAATGAAAAGTGTTATTTTCAGATCACATGACCCTACGCGCTTATGCTACGCGCCACGGGGAGCGTGGCGTAAGCGAGTCGAGACGTTGCGCGATCGTTTGCGATCGCGCGCTTCCGGGTGTGCTTACGCAGTACGTCATATGACGCATCACGCGGCTGCGCGATACGTCACGAAGTTGTTTTCGTTCGCGGCTATAGCGCTATCGGGACGCTCACCGGTACGCGCCCCGGGGCACGGCGTAACATTGCGCTTACCCGTGCGTTCACCGGTACGCGCCCCGGGAGCGCTCCGGGCAAAAAGATATTAAAAAAAAATGTTTAAAAAAAAACGATTACATAATTATACAATATAAAATTAGTTATAAAAAATATTACTTTTCATACCTATAGAGATTTGCTATTAAAAAACCATTGAAATTCACTGAAAAAACCATAGGTTTCACACCAGTTATAGTTAGGAATTAGCATTTAAAAAACCTATTAAATTCACTTATAAAAACCATAGGTTTAACACCAGTTATAGTTAGCTGGAAGTTTTACTCGCATAAAACCATTGAAATTCCCACGTTATAGTTAGTTGGACTCACTATAACTTGCGCGTGCAATGCACTGCTGATGACGTCACATATTACATCACTCATGACATGGTCAGTGACATCACTCATGACATCACTGATGACACCATCCTTGTGACAGAGTGACAGACCTCCTTTCACTGTAATGTAACCCTTAAAACACATATTCAAAAATATAAAATACAATTTTCAAAAAAATGCAGATACCCATATCAGTTACAACAACCAATTCAGTAATTCCACCATCTATATACACATCCACTCATTCACAAACAGTTCTATATAGTCACTCATACATATACTCACTCATCATATGTAGTGATACACCTATACATCCTGTTACACACCGACAGTCATCCAAAAGTTACTCACATACATACTCACACATGCAAATAAACTATTGAACATCCATGTATTTGCATATACAGCTATACACACACTACCACCTTACTTCTAAGGAAACTTACACATACTTACTCTCTTAAACAATCACTTATAGAAACACATACTTATTTAAACAGGAACTCTAAAAAATCTCTTACTCTCACATATACTCACTTATATACATCCATATTCACATATACTAGATTAAAACATATGTAGTTACTGATCAATACACTAGTGAGACAGTCATTCACTCACTAACATACACATATACACACTCATCCACCCATACACTCCTGCACATATGCTGTCTTCAAAACACATACAAACAGAGAGTCAGTCACTCATGCATCTATGTGCTAAGTAATACCCCCACCAAACTATATAGACGCTCATACTGATATTAAAAAAAACATCTAATAACCCATATACATACACATGTAGCTACTCACCAACCCATGCAGCCACTTATACACAAAGTGAAACACTAATCCTTATATTTAAATATTTAAACATTACTCACTAATATATGTATTCACTAAGATACACTTAATAAGCCAGTTAACCAATCAATTTAAAAAAAAAAATCCATGTGAAACCTATGGTTTTTTCAGTGAATATATATATATATATATATATATATATATATATATATATATATATATTACCTACTGGCGATAGCCAGTAGGTATATATAGTTAGGATTGTTTTCTATAGGGAAATCGCAACATTCTATTGGGAATAACTTTGGCGCCGGTTGAGGAATCTTCCTGACATTTTCCTTAACTTTGCCTCGCGGCGCTCCGCTGCTTCCCTGGAAGTTTGGGGGGATTCGTCAAGCAGGGGCCGAGATAAAAGGGGGTCCAAAAACGTTTTTTCCCCATGTTAATTTCCATAGGGCGGTTGGACTCACTTTTAGCCCGAACGGCTGAATGGTTTTCCACCAAACTTGGCAAAATTGTAGGGACTGATAGCCTGATGTGCCTTTGCTATGTCTCAAGATATGTGCTCCAGTGGTTTTTACGAAAATTAACTTTGAAAAAATATATATTGGGCTACATTGGGCTATATATATGTTAGAGCCCAAATCTAGCCCAATGTAGCCCAACGTAGCCCAATGTAGCCCAAAGATGGCCACCAGAGACAAAAAAAACAAATGTAGCCCAAATATCAGCCAGATGTAGCCCAACTATAGTCCAATGACAGAATGTCCCAGAGTGTTCTAAAGAACAACTAGAGCGCTAACAGTCTTACTTATGACAAAAGTATGGCACACCTGAAGTCATCTTGATTGGAATAAAGTGTTAACACTTAAAACATTTAATTTGCAAAGGAACAAAATGAGGGGGTTCATTTTGCCATTGAAATTATGATTAGTGCTGAAGAAAGAAAAATTAAGGCACATTTTGAGTGACTTCTCAAATCCTCTTATATTTCATTAAAAAATTCTGATATGCAGTCTCCCAAGATGGCCACCAGAGACAAAAGAGCCCTAATGTAGCCCAAATATCAGCCAGATGTAGCCCAACTATAGCCCTATGACAGAATGTCCCAGAGTGTTCTAAAGAACAACTAGAACGCTAACAGTCTTACTTATGACAAAAGTATGCCACACCTGAAGTCATCTTGATTGGAATAAAGTGGTAACACTTAATACATTTAATTTGAAAAGGAACAAAATGAGGGGTTTCATTTTGCCATAGAAATTTTATATATATATATATTCACTGAAAAAACCATAGGTTACACACCAGTTATAGTTAGGAATTAGCATTTAAAAAACCTTTGAAATTCACTGAAAAAAACTATAGGTTTCACACCAGTTATAGTTAGCTGGAAATTTTACTCGCATAAAACCATTGAAATTCCCACTTTATAGTTAGTTGGACTCACTATAACAGGCCCTATATAGTTAGGAATTAGCATTTAAAAAACCTTTGAAATTCACTGAAAAAACCATAGGTTTCAGGCCTTATACAGTTAGGAATTAGCTTTTAAAAAACCTTTGAAATTCACTGAAAAAACCATAGGTTTCAGGCCTTATATAGTTAGGAATTAGCATTTAAAAAACCTTTGAAATTCACTGAAAAAACCATAGGTTTCAGGCCTTATATAGTTAGGAATCAGCATTTAAAAAACCTTTGAAATTCACTGAAAAAAACATAGGTTTCAGGCCTTATATAGTTAGGAATTAGCATTTTAAAAAACCTTTGAAATTCACTGAAAAAACCATAGGTTTCAGGAGTTATATAGTTAGGAATTAGTTTTTAAAAAACCTTTGAAATTCACTGAAAAAACTATAAGTTTTAGTGGTGTTATAGTTAGCTGGACATTTTACTCATACAAAACCAATGAAATTGCTCCTATATAGTTAGTTGTACTAACTATATTTCGCGCACCCGCAATCCACTGCTCATGATGTCACATATTAGATCATTCATGACATGGTCAGTGACATCACTGATGACATCTCAAATGACATCACTGATGACATCACTGATGACATCATCCAGTGGATGTGGTTTGCTTCGTTATTTAAATATGCATTATATATATAACAATTTACATTGAAGAATGAGTGGATATATATAAATAAATATTTGGATGGAGGATTTAGTAGCAGTGTAATTGACTGTTTACTTGACCAATTTATAATGTCTCACTAAATATAGTGGATAGTGACTAAACTGTGTGAATATCTGTATCACTTTGTTAGTTGTTGGCAGACCTCCTCTCACCCTAATATAAGATTTGATAAACAGATTGAAAAATAGAAACTAAAATTTTCAAAACAATGGAGATACCTATACCAGTTAGAAGAACCTATTCAGTAATTCCAAAATCTACATACATATCCACTCATTTACCAACAGTTCTATATAGTCACTCATACATGTAGTCACTCATCATATGTACTCATACACCTATACATCCTGTTACACACTAATAGTCATCCATAGGGTTACTCACACACATACTCACACATGCAAAAAAACATCCATTTACTTGCATATACAGCTATACATACACCACTACACTTACTTCTACAGAAACCTACACATACTTACTCTCTTAAACAATCACTTATAGAAACACATACTTATTTATAGAGCAACTCTTCCAATATTTCACTCTCATATATACTCACTTATATACATCAATGCTCACATATACTAGTTTAAAACATATATACTTACTCATAAAGACACTATTGAGACAGCCATTACCTCACTAACACACCCATACACACACTCATCCACCCATACAGTCCTGCACACATGCTGTCTTTAAAACACATACAAACAGTGAGTCACTTATTCATGCATCTATGCACTAAGTAATATCCCACAGCAAACCATACAGACAGTCATATTGATACTCAAAAAACCATCTAATAACCCATATACACACTCATGTAGCTACTCACCAACCCATGCATCCAGTTATACACAAAGTGAGACACTGATTGAGATATTTAAATTATTTAAACATTACCCGCTAATACATGTATTGACTAAAATACACTTAATAAGTCAGTTATACAATCAATTTTACAAAATAAAATCCATTTAGACACTTAATTACCCATTTAATCTTCCATCGACCTTTAGATATAAATATATAAAAAAAAAATATTTTTCAGAAAGTCACACATTCACTGGATGATGTCATCAGTGATGTCATTTGAGATGTCATGAGTGATGTCATGAGTGATGTCACTGATCATGTCATGAGTGATGTAACATGTGACGTCATCAGAAGTGGATTGCGGGCGTGCGAGTTATAGTTAGCTGAACTAACTATAACAGGGGAATTTCAATGGTTTTGTATGAGTGAAATGTCCAGCTAACTATAACATGTGTGAAACCTATGTTTTTTTCAGTGAATTTCTAAGGTTTTTTAAATGCTAATTTGTGAATATAACGTGACTAAAACCTATGTTTTTTTTCAGTGAATATATACATATATATACACCATTTTCTGTGAATTTTCTTTGTGTCCATTTTAATTTGAGAGAAAAAATTCAAACACCCCTTTCCCCCCCCCCTCCTCAAAGATGTGGAATTTATTTGAGTATCTGATTTTTTAGTTTTTTTGATTACTGTATTGGGTCTTGGATTCTGGATGAAATATATTTCCAATAATAAAAACCCATTGAGCAAATAATTTGATTCACATGACAAGATATAATGTTTGGGTCACGATTCAAACAGTGTTTTTGATAGGACATGTGACTTCGGTTAAAATAAATATATATTTTACCACTAGATTGTATATAATATGTATATTCAAATATTTGCGATTAGTTTCATTCTTCGATTTTTTTCATGTTAAGGATGATCTTTTCTTTTTCCTTTTTCCTTTTTCTTATACAACATTAGTCACATTTTACAAATGTACATATGAGCACAATTAATGGGGATATTATAATTTTTTTGTATATATATATATATAGTATATATATAATTGTATATAGGTCTAGATATTTATGACCAATGTTCCCTCTAATTTTTTTCCTCTGTGTGCGGCATCGTAGGGTCTCTGTGCACTGCAGCCATGGCTATGTGCGCCAGGAACCAGACCGTGCATGTGTGCAGCGCCAAATATCCCTCCAAAATTTTGCTTAAAAATCTGAAAAGATGGTGCATTTCCACACATACAGTGCCACGTTAAACTATACTATGTTGTGTGGTTAGGCTTGCCGTAAATTTTAGAGCAAATACAAGTTCAAAGCACTTAAAAAGTATTTTAAAGTTGGGTAAACTAATTACATCGGTGGTACTCATAGTACGGCCCGGGGGCCGCCAGCGGCTCGGCAGGCCTTCATTGGCGGCACACGGACCTTGCCTTTTCGTTTCTAGGCAAAGTGGAGATGCATGTGCTGTAAGAAGGAGTGGAAACAACAACAAAGCCTAATTAACAAGTAAATGGAAGACCTGTGAAGTACTCAGGCCCGGGCTGCCACAAACGAATGGGTAAGTGGGGGGGGGGAGGCTGGGTCTTAAGCCCTTTCAGCCCAATGGGCGTTGCGCGCCTGGATGTAAGCACATTCAGAATTTGGACAATTGCACCTAGAGACCGAGACAGATAGGGAGAGATACCGACAGGAAAAGAGACAGAGACAGAAAGGGAAAGAGACAGATTGGGACAGAGACAGAGAGGTAGAGAGAGAGAGGAAGGTAGAGGGAGGGAGGGAAGTGGAGGGAGGGAAAAGGGGGTAGAGGGTGGGAGAGGGAGGTAAGGGAGGTAGAGAGAGGTAAGGGAGGTAGAGAGAGAGGGAGGTAGAGGGAGAGGGGTAGATGAAGAGGGAGGTAGAGAGCGAGGGAGAGGGAGGGGCAGAGGGAGA
The DNA here is from genome assembly GCF_964261635.1 of Lissotriton helveticus. Classification (NCBI taxonomy): domain Eukaryota; kingdom Metazoa; phylum Chordata; class Amphibia; order Caudata; family Salamandridae; genus Lissotriton; species Lissotriton helveticus. Next base: position 820,943,978 of record NC_136057.1, read on the forward strand.
GAAGGGAGGTAGAGGTAGAGGTAGCGGGAGGTAGAGAGGGAGAGGGAGGGACAGAGGGACGGAGAGGGAGGGACAGAGAGGGAGAGGGAGGGACAGAGAGGGAGAGGGACAGATAGAGGTAGATGGAGAGGGAGGGACAGTGAGGTAGAGAGAGGTAGATAGAGAGGGAGGGACAGAGGGACGGGGAGGGAGGGACAGAGAGGGAGGGACAGAGAGGGAGAGGGAGGGACAGCGAGGTAGAGGGAGGTAGAGGGAGGGAGAGGGAGGTGGAGGGAGAGGGAGGTGGAGGGAGAGGGAGCTAGAGGGAGAGGGAGCTAGAGGAAGATGGAGCTAGAGGAAGGGACAGAGAGGGAAAGGTAGGGGGAGGTAGACAGAGAGGGAGGTAGAGGAGGGAGAGGGAGGGAGGGACAAAGAGGTAGAGGGAGGGATGTAAAGGGAGGCGGAGGGAGAGGGAGGGAGGTAAAGGGAGGGAAAGGGGGAGGGCAGAGAGGTAGAGGGAGAGGGAGGGACAGAGAGGTAGAGGGAGAGGGAAGGACAGAGGTAGAGAGAGAGGGATGGACAGGTAGGGACAGAGTGGGAGAGGTAGGTAGAGACGGAGGGAGAGGGAGGGAGAGGGAACTAGAGGGAGAGGGAGGTAGATTGAGAGGGAGGGAGAGGGAGGGAAAGGGAGAGGGAAGGACAGAGTGGGAGAGGTAGGTGGAGATAGAGAGGGAGGGAGGGGGGGAGAGGGAACTAGAGGGAGAAGGAGGGACAGAGAGGTAGAGGGAGAAGGAGGGACAGGCAGGGACAGAGTGGGAGAGGTAGGTAGAGACTGAGGGAGAGGGAGAGAGAGGGAACTAGAGGGAGAGGGAGGTAGAGGGAGAGGGAGGGAGGGAGAGGGAGGGAAAGGGAGAGGGAAGGAAAGAGTGGGAGAGGTAGGTGGAGAGAGGGAACTAGAGGGAGAGGGAGGGGCAGAGAGGTAGAGGGAGGGAAAGGGAGAGGGAGGTAGAGGGAGGGACAGAGAGGTAGAGGGAAAGGGAGGGAGAGGGAGGGACAGAGAGGGAGAGGGAGGGAGGGAGGGGGAGGGACGTAGAGGGAGAGGGAGGGACAGAGAGGGAGAGGGAGGGACAGGGAGGGACAGAGTGGGAGAGGTAGGTAGAGACGGAGGGAGAGGGAGCTAGAGGGAGAGGGAGGGACAGAGAGGTAGAGGGAGGGAGAGGTAGAGGGAGGTCATGCAAACCTTACTTAGGTAACATCATTTACACAGTAGGAGACAGAAATGGAAACATCCTGAAAAGACAGACACTAAACATAACCCTGTTTTCTCGCAGCAGGTTGGAAAAAATTGTCTTATGTCAGTTTTCAGTGTTTTTCAGATCCTTTGCACTTTTTTGCCCATGTTCTGTTTTCTTCTTTCAAGGGTTGCTATAAACTCTTTCTGGGACTGATAGTGGAAAATTATTGCTGTTCGTGATTTGGATAGTGCTTCGGAATAGTATGGTCGGAAATGTAAACTGAAGCTAATGGGCACTCAGTAGGGAACCCTGGCCTTATGAGAAACCTTTTTATTAAATATACAGTCTACACCTATGGCCAATGCAAAATGATACTTTTTGTGCATGCTTTTTCCTCACCCACCCACCAGCTGGTGGAACGATGCATTGCATGTGAATCCTGAGTAGAATCACACTGCAAAATATTCACAGCCTCAGCCACCAAGCCCCCTTTTCGTTAGTCCAAGAATCTTTCCATCAACAGCATAAAGTTAATGTTTAGCAATTTTGTTTTCCATGGCACACTTCATCTCATCTTTATCACTCAATGTTGCTACAGTCTAACCCGGCCCCCAAAATCCGTTTTGTTCAACTTTTTTATTTCCCTGTTTATCCAATCACTCCAGCTTCTTACAGCATGTACTCGTTAATCATACCTTTTTTTGTTGCAGGTTTATATTTTACTTCACTCCCTAGTCTGACAGTTACTCTAGGCTTACTTTGAGTCCGATTTGATCATTTTTTGACTAAAGCCAATTGCTGTTGACTGACAGTTGCCCTTACACTGAACAGGAACAGGGTTACGATTAAAATATTAGTGCAGAAATATCTACTGGGGGGGGGAATACTCAAACTGCTACTTCTGTGGACATTGTGGACAGTGTCTAAGTTATTGCTGCGTGCTTGATAGACTGTCTCCCCAAATATTTTGCCACTTTCTTTTTTACATAAATGTCTTGCAGTGTTTTCAATAAACTATTGCAGTGTTTTTAAATAAAGTTGCTTGCACTTGCCTCTCCCCTTCTTTATTTCCTCTATCTTCATCACTCATTTCTCCTTTCATTCTACTTGTTCACTCATCACCGACCTCACCTCGCTCCTCTCAATCTCTGTCACCTATCTCCTGAATGATGAGGCTCAGAGGTCAGAGCAGGGCAGAGGCCCGGCCGGGGCAGCTCGTGCACACTGCGCTATTTAAATATAATGAGAGAGATCGCCTGACCATCGTGGCCCAGGCGTGCGTGTGCAATGCACCACTTAATTAATTAAGCGCCTTAATTCTCCTTGGTGAAGTGAGGGGCCCCCTCGAGCGTGCCTCCCCCCCCCCCTCCCTCCACAACACGGGGGCTGTGGGAGTCTGTATTACACCCCTTGTCCTCTGTCTGTTTCAAGAGCAGGGAATCCGTGTGTGTTAGGAAAAGGCAGGCTGAATGTGATTGGTTCCGGATTTCGGCGATGCAGATTTTTAAAGCAGTGAGTTACCCAGGATCTCATGAGAATGCTTTATTGCGAAGAAGAATGCGTCTGCCTGTGCATCTTTCGATTGTTATTTTGTGTTGTTATACAGCCAGCCATATGCTTTTGTTAGAGTTGGAGATGCCGAACGTTTTCTTACTGTATGTAAGAATGGTTTTTACTTTTTCTGTCCATGTGAGCTGCAATCGAAGCTTTGAAGACCATATTATTAGAGATCGCTTCCGTAGTTCTTAATTGAGGAAATACATCTCTCAAGTGTGTGGTCTTCGCGAACCGTGAGGAAGAGCTTAACACTCTGCATTGCGTTTCTTTCAATGCACAGTTGGTGGTGTAAGTTGCAATAAGCACGAATACCAAATCAAAATTTCTCAGGCGGCGGTGACAGGGAGTGCGCGCTGAATACAGCGCACTGCGCGCTGCGGGTGACTGCAGTGGGCGCGCTCTCACCCGCGCAGCTTATTGGGAACAGTGTTTATGACATATTGTAAATTCAGAATTTTTTGGGGATTTTTAATAAGTATTTTAGACAGTTGCTCGTGGGTTCTATTGGTGGAATTGTCACCTAAAGATTTACATCATGTGACCAAGTGGACCAAAGCTTTCAATGCTCAACATTATCTGGTTGCTGGTATAAAATTAATTTGCATTAGTCATTTTATATAACCTGCATTCATGCAGCAATAACTATGCACCAGTCACTTTATTAGTGTACATTTTGGATATCTGCATTCAGGCAGTCAAGATATGTGAAGTTACTAACTAAGAGATTCGTGCAAAGAGTTGAACAAAAAAAAGTAGATTTTATAAAAAAAATAAAAAAAATGTAACAATGTACATTTTTTTGTTTTAATTGACTCTATGACGCAATACAATTGTGACAAACAGATTTGATTTGTTTCACTCACTGTATTATTTTCTCCTGTTATGTTGTATCCAAACTAATTACAACGAGAAATGCCGTCTGTTTGTTCATCTACAATCTAGCACTCGTTTCTATGGTCATGTTCTATGTCACGTGATGTTCGACAGGAGGTGTGGCCCTTAGGAAGGGTCAGGAAAAAAGCATATAAAATAACAGGTTGACTGGTTCAGCGGTGTGTGAATAAGAGTACATGGTACTCGAAACGCGTCATCTGAAAAGGTTTGAATAAACATCTTGCCTGATAACGCTGGGTCTGCTTTCTTCTTTCGCTGCGCCGACGGCGTGGAGGTTCGAGGATTTTGCTCTGCATGTATTACGGAAGTTGGTTGTCTCCGTCAGCAGTACCCCCTTCTCGGCAAGCGGCTTCACTCTTACAGACAAAATTGGATTAGGATTCCGGGGAGGAATATTTGAGTGAAAGCCCCCTGCAGCTGCAAGGAAACCAGGTCAGCATCGGGAGACTTGATCAGTGGGTCGGATAGACCGGCAATCATTGGAACACCGGTGCCTAACGGACTTTCAAATCAGCAATCTGCAGGTGAGGAGGCAGCGTTTGTGTCTCAGGCGGTAGCACAACATAAAACGGCCAAGTGCCGGTTGTAAGTATTTGAATAAACCCTTTTCAACAGTACACCGCAAATACAGCACCAATAATGTCTACAAATCTCGATGATGAGAGGGAGGCGGCAGCGGCAATATTATACAGCAATTTGCCTCGTGGCGTGTCAAACAAGCAAACGCCCGTAACGGTCGCCAACACGATTAATCAAGATGCAAACAGTTATTGAAGACTTTGGAGAAGAAATCTAGGTCCGAAGTCACGAAGTGGTGGGAGCATAAGTCCCTAACTAAATATGAAGAAGCAGGGAGGGTGCCGAGGGGTTTACGTATTTTACTTGCCCCCAGCTTTGTGGACCCTAATCCCGCTATGTTGAAAGAGTGGGGAGAAAGCAATCTCATCGCTTCTATGAACTTAATCAGGATCCTAATCAAATATGCAAGGCTTGATAGAATAACCCTGTTAGAAGAAATTGCCAAAATAAATGAAGAACTGGATAAATATGAGGAGGAGGATATTAAAACTTTGATTGAAAAAAGTCGCAAAGAAATTGGAGAAAAACTGAAAAAACACGAGGAGAAAATTAAATTAAGAAAAATCAACAAATTCCAACGAGACCTCGAAGATTATGAGATGGGTCGTATCTACACTTTCTCTCAAAAGTTTGATCAAGTCAGAAAACAGCGCCAAACTTCCAGCCAAGTGAAAACTGGGCAACAACCAAGCGTTAGCAACGAACAAGGAGCGTCTAATGTTTCTGATGCAGATACCATTTCCTTATCAAGTTCGTGCAGCACAACGGGTTCTGTTGCAAGCCTGAACCAGGAAAACGATACACATGCAGTCCTGGATCTAGGCGAAGAAATGGATTTTTTAGTCGAGGACCGGTTAAGGACACTTCGACCGAGAACGCGCAATCATGGCGCAGGAAGCGGCGTAATATCAGGCGCAAAACAAGAAGGCAACGCGCAAAATCCGCAGCAAAAGAAAAAAATGCCGTGGTACAAAAAGAGAAACAACAACAACAAAAAACAGTAGATATGGCGAGCACTATCACCAATTTGTCGAACCTCACTCTGACTACAGCGGAACAACAGCTATTGGCTCTGGGCCTCAATTATTGCCCGGAGAGTTCTTTTAATTACACAGGGACACGAGCGGATGTATTTCTTTTCATCAGAAAACTCAAGCTCAAAAAATTCTTTGCAATAAAACCGAATGTTCATGAAAAGAACTACAATGAATAAAATGATAGGCCTGGTAAGTCTCTTCAGGCAACAGCAAATGATGCAAAAACGCTTTTAACACTTTGTGACTTGGAAACTGATTCTCCTTCCAATGTTAATGAAGATACCAATACACCAAATACTCAAGATCAACTTCGTGCCATTGATGTCACGCAAAGGGGAGCAGGGGAAAGCCCTTTCAAAGCAAAGAGTAAATTTGTCCCAATGATGCCCAAGGATGCAGTGGACATATTTCACGAATGTGTGGTGGAAGACTTAAAGACACTAAACAGACGAGTACAAAGACAGAAACATGCCAAATGCAAGGAAAAGAATTTTCAGTTAATGGAGTACAACAAACTAATGGAGAAACTTAGCAAAAATCAAAATATAGTCATTAATTCCTCGGACAAAGGAGGAAATATCGTCCTCTGGCAACGACAAGAATATGAAACAGAGGCGTTAAGACAATTGAATGACAAAAACTGCTACGCTCCAAGCAATGGCCTAGAATACAAAAGAGCACGGGACAATTTGAAACATATGTTAATGACCTATAAACGGGAACATTTAATATCGTCTGAAGAACACACATTTCTTTATGTGGAAAATCCAGTGATGCCTCATTTATATCTAATTCGGAAAGTCCATAAGATGCGTCATCCCACCCCTGGCAGACCAATTATCTCTGCAATCAACAGTATGGGTGATAACGTTTCTCGTTACATCGATTTCTTTCTGCAAAATTATGTCCAGGGTCTTGGTAGTTATATCAAAGACACCGGTGATTTTTTGTCCAGGCTTAATACCATACAATGGCAAGCAAGTTGGTGCATGATAACATTGGACATTGAATCCTTGTATACGTGTATCGAGCATTGTAAAGGTATTGAGGCAATACAACACTATTTAGGACAAAGGTCCTGTGAGTATTATGGACACAATCAAATGCTATGCAATTTAGTAAATTGGTGTTTAAATAACAATTTTTTCATGTATGGCAAGGACATTTGGAGGCAAATTAGAGGTGTCGCGATGGGTTCCTGCTTCTCCCCCAGCTATGCGTGTTTACACGTGGGCTGGTGGGAGGAGCGGGACCTCGTGGCGACACCGGGCTACGGCAATGTAGTGCACTGGATGAGATTTATCGACGACGTTTTTTGTATTTGGCAGGGTGACATCTCCAGTGCTCAGCAGTTTGTTGATGCTCTCAACACCAACACTAGTAATCTCTTTTTCACTTCAAATATAAGCAGACAAACAACCCAATTTTTGGATGTTCAAATTGACATCAGTGGGCATAACATCATGACTTCCTTATATCGCAAACCCACTGCTGGCAATAGCATATTGCATGCCAGCAGTGGGCACCCCCGACATGTATTTGAGAGCATACCGTTGGGGGAATTGTTTAGATTAAAAAGAATCTGTAACAGCGATGAGAAATTTGAAGAGGGCGCAACAGCCATGATGGAGCGTCTGCGAGCAAGAGGTTACAGTGAAACTACTCTTTCCAAGGCATTAACGAAAGTTCAGGAAAGGTCCAGAACATCTCTGTTGTCATCGAAGTGTCCTGTGGCGGATTCTGGTGATCAGTCACCTAGGTTAATTATCACCTATAGTCGCCAACAGAGGCCAATCAAATCGATCATCAACAGGCATTGGCCCATTATAAAAACAGATGGTGTTCTGAATTCAAGAGTTTCAGATAGACCAATTGTAACGTTTAAAAAAGCTTACAGCATGCATAGCAGGTTAGTTAAGCCCAGTCCAGAGCTGGTCAGTGGCAGTGACTGGCTCTTGCGAAAAGGCTTTTTTAAATGCAGCTCTTGCCGAGCCTGTAAATTTGGAAAAAACACCACCCACTATGATGATCCGTTTTCAGGCACCAAAGTTGCAATCAAAGGCAACTTTAACTGCCGCACGGAGTTTCCTGTATATGTCTTGACTTGCACCTGCGGCCTGGGCTATGTGGGTAGCACGAGGTCGCAGGTGCATGTGAGGATATTGCAGCATCTCCGTGCAATAGTGAATCATGATTTGGCTTACCCAGTGGCACGGCATTTTGACTCAGTACACGCCAGGGATCTGGCGTGTCTGAGTTATTTTGTCATTGATGCTGTGCCCCATTTAAGATTGGGTGGCGATAGGGACAAGCTACTCAGAAAGCTGGAGACGCGATACATAGTGGCATTGGATACTAAACAACCACACAGTCTCAATGCCACTGAGGACCTACACCATTTTCTGTGAATTTTCTTTGTGTCCATTTTAATATGAGAGAAAAAATTCAAACACCCCTTTCCCCCCCCCTCCTCAAAGATGTGGAATTTATTTGAGTATCTGATTTTTTAGTTTTTTTGATTACTGTATTGGGTCTTGGATTCTGGATGAAATATATTTCCAATAATAAAAACCCATTGAGCAAATAATTTGATTCACATGACAAGATATAATGTTTGGGTCACGATTCGAACAGTGTTTTTGATAGAACATGTGAATTCGGTTAAAATAAATATATATTTTACCACTAGATTGTATATAATATGTATAGTCAAATATTTGCGATTAGTTTCATTGTTCGATTTTTTTCATGTTAAGTATGATCTTTTCTTTTCCCTTTTTCCTTTTTCTTATACAACATTAGTCACATTTTACAAATGTAAATATGAGCACAATTAATGGGGATATTGTCATTTTTTTGTATATATATATATATATATATAATTGTATATAGGTCCAGATATTTATGACATATTGTAAATTCAGAACATGTTTTGGATTTTTAATAAGTATTTTAGACAGTTGCTCGTGGGTTCTATTGGTGGAATTGTCACTTAAAGATTTACATCATGTGACCAAGTGGACCAAAGCTTTCAATGCTCAACATTATCTGGTTGCTGGTATAAAATTAATTTGCATTAGTCATTTTATATAACCTGCATTCATGCAGCAATAACTATGCACCAGTCACTTTATCAGTGTACATTTTGGATATCTGCATTCAGGCAGTCAAGATATGTGAAGTTACTAACTAAGAGATTCGTGCAAAGAGTTGAACAAAAAAAAGTAGATTCGATTTTATAAAAAAAATTTAAAAAATGTAACAATGTACATTTTTGTGTTTTAATTGACTCTATGACGCAATACAATTGTGACAAACAGATTTGATTTGTTTCACTCACTGTATTATTTTCTCCTGTTATGTTGTATCCAAACTAATTACAACGAGAAATGCCGTCTGTTTGTTCATCTACAATCTAGCACTCGTTTCTATGGTCATGTTCTATGTCACGTGATGTTCGACAGGAGGTGTGGCCCTTAGGAAGGGTCAGGAAAAAAGCATATAAAATAACAGGTTGACTGGTTCAGCGGTGTGTGAACAAGAGTACATGGTACTCGAAACGCGTCATCTGAAAAGGTTTGAATAAACATCTTGCCTGATAACGCTGGGTCTGCTTTCTTCTTTCGCTGCGCCGATGGCGTGGAGGTTCGAGGATTTTGCTCTGCATATATATATATATATATATATACTACTGGCGGTCGTCAGTAGGTATAGTTAGGACTACGTTTCCATGGGAAAAGCATTTATTCATGTGCTTCTAACTTTGGCATCGTTTAATGAATCTTTACGAAATTTTTGAAATAGTTTATCTTTTTTGATCAGCTCCTATCTCGAAAGTTTGGGGGTGATTGGTGAAGGGGGGCTGAGAAAAAAGGGGGGTTCCTAAAACATGTTTTCTCGACTCAATTCAATTTCCATAGGAAACTGTAGACGAGGCTACAGGTCAAACTGCTGAACAGAAGTACGCCAAATTTGGCAGGGAGGAAGGTCTTGGTCCAGAAAACACACAATTGTTTAAATGGGGTAAATCCTTTGAGTAGTTTTTGAGAAATACCAAATTTGACAGATATTGATATTTGAGAATTCTGATATCTGACTGGCTGAGGGGTTACGAGCACGAGCTTGTGGTTCATTGGCTGCAAACTGTTGAAACTAGGAAGTGTTGACAGCCATTTTGTGATTCAGTCCGTCAGCTCGCATCTCTTCCTCTACAAGCTATTGGGTCCGTAGTTCTACCTCTGTGAGGCAACACTGAAAATATACCACAGCTCTGTCTCTGTGAGATACCCCTTTGGCGGTACCTCTGCCCACATCACCAGCTCGCAGTTATGCTTTTAGAAGGCACTTCGTCAGCTCGCAGCTCTGGGTCTGCGAGCTGTCAGACATTTTGTGACTCACTCCGTCAGCTCGCTTCTGTCCCTCTACAAGCCATTAGGTCTCTAGTTCTTCCTCTGTACGGCAGCACTGAAAATATACCGCAACTCTGTCTGTGCGAGATACCCCTTTCATGCTGCCTCTCCCCACATCACCAGGTCATGGCTAAGCCTTTAGCAGCCAGTCTGTTGGCTCGCAGCTCTGTGAGTCAGCCTGTTGGCATGACCCCCACACTACCAAAAAACACTGCACTGTCCTAAACACTAAAACACTACCCGCAGCACAAACCCCTACACTATACAAACTCCACTGCACTACCCTAAACCCTAAAACACTACCAGTCCACTGTCTCGCAGCTCTGCATCGGTGAGCCATCGAGCCCTCAGCTCTACCCCTGCGAGCCAGCCCGTTAGCTCGTAGCTGTGTCTCTGCTAGCAGGCCTGTTGCTCTCCCTCTGCGAGTGAGCTCGTCGGCTCACAGCTCAGGCCCGCAGCTCTACCTGTGCGAGCCAGCCCGTTGGCTTATAGCTGGTCTCTGCTAGCAGGCTTGTTGGCCCGTTGCTCTCCCTTTACAAGTCAGACCACAGCAATTGGTGCCAATTCAATCCTTTCTGTGTGAACCATTTAATGTCAACATTTTGTAAACCTAGGTCTCAGTCAATACGTCTCTGTTCTGCATACCTCTTGCACCAGAAAACATAGCTATGTCCTACGATCCACCCTAATGAAGGTAATTGTCAGGGGGTGTTTTTCTGCTGATATATACGCAGACCTTTAAGTGGTCTGGGTTTTGTCGGTACTGAGCTCCGCCACCCATTTAAGACAGTCGCCAATTTGTTCATCCCACTTAAAGCTGTTAATATACGTATAGTAAAAGGATGATACATAAAAAGTTTGTGAATTACACCTTCATTTATTCTGTCCAGCTCCCACCACCATTTTGTGCTCCCAGCAGTATCGTTTATAAAAAATAATCTAATACAACTTTTTGTATTACAAAAAAAGCAATTCTAAGTTTATTGCCATATTGGTAGGATTTGTAATATACAAACAATGTTGCAATCAGTGTGAATGGTATAAAAATGCACTGTATTATGTTGAAAATATTACATATGTATAGGTTGTGTTGTCATTTTTTTCACTGTGAGGTACATTTAAATATAAGTGAAGACAGGTGTTATACTGTGAACCCGTCAGAATGTGCACATATTACATGGAGAGTAAATGGACAAAGTAAATGTATACATTGCTTTGTGTATGTATGCATGGTTTGAATAATTTGATGATACTTTAATATATAATCTAAACACTGTTTGTGGTTTACAATTGGGTACAGTGCACAGTGTTAGTAGGTAGTGGCTAGATGCTGGCAAAGGGATTATTTATTGCTCGTTCTTACGAAATAAACATTGAGAGGGACCTTTCTTTACAAGAGATATTTTATAAATGTGTGAGAGATAAAAAAGAAAACAAATGTTCTTAGTAAGTTTTCTGTCCTATTTTTTCACATGGTAAACTAACTGTGATTATAAGTGATGACAATTGTTAGGTTGTGTCTCTGTGCTGAATAGACGCAGGCCTTTAAGTGGGCCGGGTCTTACATGTGCTGAACACTGCTACCCCTTTCAGACACCAGCCATTTTTTTCATCCCACTTAAAGCCTTCATTATACGTATATTAAAGGAACGGTACAATTAAAGTTTAGGAATTATACCTCCGTTTACTCTCCTCATCTCCCACCCCCATTTTGTGCAGTAGTTTTTATAAAAATAAGTAATAGAGCTTTAGCCAGTATGAAAATAGAATGTATACCTTTATTGGCATGTTTGTGGGATCTGTAGTGTAAAGAGAAGGTCGTAATCAGTTTCAATGGTACAAAAGAGACGTGACATATATTTGAAAGACTACATGGTTTTAGGAATAAGCTCTCCCTCTGAGCCCGCAGTTGTACCTCTGCAAGTCAACACTGGAAAAATACTACATCTCTCTCTCTCTGCGAGATACCCCCTTCACACTCCCTCTCCCCACATCACCGTCCCGCAGCTATCCCTTTGAAAGTCAATGTCCCGCATCTCCGCCTATACTAGTCAGTTCACAGCTTTTTCTCTGTGAGCCGGCCCATACCTCTCCCTCTTCGAGCCAACTGCTGTTGCTCTCCCTCTATGAGCCAGCCAGTTGGCTCACAGCTCTTCCGCTACGAGCCAGCCCGCCGGCTCATAACTCTCACTCTGCAAACCACTGGTTGGCTCGCAGCTCTTCATCTGCGAGCCATCGGGCCCGCAGTTGTACCTCTGCATACCAACACTGGAAATATACTGCAGCTCTCTCCCTGTGAGATACACTGTTCATGCTCCCTCTCCCCACATCACCACCCCGCACCTATCCGTTTGCAAGCCGACTACCTGCACCTTTCACTATAGCAGTCAGCACGCAGCTGTCCCTCTGCAAGCCGGCGGGCCACAGCTCTCCATCTACGAGCCAGACAGTCAGCTCGCAGCACTTCCTGTACAAGTCAGCCCACTGGCTCACAACTCTTCCTCTGCGAACCACCGGTTGGCTCGCAGGTCTTTGTCTGTGAGCCGTTGGGCTCGCTGGTGTACCTCTGCAAGCCAACACTAGAAATATTCTGCAGCTCTCTCTGCAAGATAACCCTTCACGCTCCCTCTCCCCACATCACCCTCCCACACCTATCCCTTTGCAAGCCGACGGGCCGCACTTTTCCCTATAGCTGTTCCCCTGTGAGCCAGCCCGCTGCTCTCCCTCTGCGAGCTGATGGGCCGCAGCTCTCCCCATACTAGCCAGTCAGTCAGCTCGCAGGTCTTCCTGTATGAGCCGGCACGCCAGCTCACAACTCTCCCTCTGCAAATGAACGGTCATCTCACAGCTCTTCATCTGCGAGCCGTCAGGCCCGCAGTTGTACATCTGCAAGCCAACACTGTCAATATTCCGCACCTATCTCTCTATGAGATACCCCCTTCATGCTCCCTCTCCCCACATCACCGTCCCCACCTATCCCTTTGCAAGCTGACGGCCCGTACTTTTCCCTAAAGCAGTCAGCCAGCAGCTGTCCCTCTATGAGCCGGCCCGCAGCTCTCCCTCTGCAAGCCGATGGGCCGCAGCTCTCCCTCTACTAGACAGCCAGTTGGCTTGCAGCTCTTCCTGTATGAGTCAGCCGGCCGGCTTGCAACTCTCCCTCTGCGAACCACTGGTAGGCTTGCAGCTCTTCATCTGTGAGATGTCGGGCCCGCAGTTGTACCTGTGCGAGCCAATACTGGAAATATACTGTAGCTCTCTCTCTGCGAGATACCCCTTCATGCTCCCTCTCCCCATATCACCGTCCCGCACCTATCCTTTTTCAAGCTGTCGGCCTGTAGCTTTCCTGTAGGAGCCAGCCCACCGGCTCGCAACTCTCCCTCTGCGAACCACCGGTCGGCTCGCCGCTCTTTGTGTGCGAGCCATCGGGCCCGCAGTTGTACCTCTGCAAGCCAACACTGGTAATATACCACAGCTCTCTCTCTGCGAGATACCCCCTGCTAGCTCCCTCTCCCCACATCACCGTCCTGCACCTATCCCTTTGCAAGCAGATGGCCCTCACCTTTCCCTATAGCAGTTGGCCCACAGCTGTTCCTCTGCGAGCTGGCCTGCAGCTCTCCCTCCGCAAGCCGACGGGCCGCAGCTCTCCATCTATGAGCCAGCCAGTCGGCTCACAGCTCTTCCTGTACTAGCCATTCCACCGGCTCGCAACTCTCCCGCTGTGAATCACCGGTCAGCTCGCAGCTCTTCGTGTGCGAGCCCTCAGGCCCGCAGATGTATCTGTGCAAGCCAACACTGGAAATATACCGCAGCTCTCTCTCTGTGAGATACTCCCTTCATGCTCCCTCTCCCCACATCACCGTTCTGCACCAATCCCTTTGCAAGCTGACAGCCCTTGCCTTTCCCTATAGCAGCTGGCCCACAGCTGTTCCTCTGCGAGCCAGTCCACAGCTCTTCTTGTGCGAGCTGACAGCCCGCAGCTCTCCCTCTATGAGCCAGCCAGTTTGCTTGCAGCTCTTCCTGTACGAGCCAGCCCATCAGCTCACAATTCTACCGCTACAATCCACCGGTCGGCTCACAGCTCTTCATGTGCGAGCCCTCGGGCCCGCAGTTGTAGCTCTGCTAGCCAACACTGGAAATATACGGCAGCTCTACCTCTGCAAGATACCCCTTCACTCTCCCTCTCCCCACATCACCATCCCACACTCTTCCCTTTGGAAGTCGACGGTCCGCACCTATCCGTATAGCAGTCGGCCCGCAGCTGTTCCTTTGTGAGCCGGCCTGCAGCTCTCCCTCTGCGAGCTGGCGGGCGGCAGCGCCCCCTCTACAAGCTTGCAGCACTTCCTGTATGAGCCATCCCACTACCTCGCAACTATCCCTCTGCGAACAACCGCTCGGCTTGCAACTCTTCGTCTGCGAGCCGTTTGGCCCGCAGCTGTAGCTCTGCAAGCCAACACTGGAAATATACCGCACCTCTACCTGTGTCACATACCCCTTTCCCCCTCATTCACACCACATCATTGGCCTGCACCGGCCTGCAGCTGTTGCTGTGCGAGCACCCCACAGCTCTCCATCTGCAAATTGCTGCGCAACTGTTCCTCTGCAAGCCAAAGGCTTGCAGTTCTCCCTCTAAAAGCTGTTGGGCCCACAGTTTTACCTCTGCAAGCCAACACTGGAAATACACAGCAGCTTTCCCTATGTCAGATACCCCTTCACCCTCCCATGCCCCACAACAGCATTCACAGGTATCCTTTTGCAAGCCGACGGCCCACAGCTCTCCCTATGCGACTCAGCCCGTAGCTGTCCCTCTGCGAGCCGGCCCTCACCTCTCCATCTGTAAGCCGGTACGCTGCTGTCCCTCTAAGAGCCGACGGCCCGCAGCTTTCCTTCTATGAGCAGGCCCATGGGGGGAACGTCTCATTCCCACTGTGTGCTATTTTTATACTAGATAAAGCACTGTTTGTTTATTTTTATAAACACTACTCTCGGGGGTACAAAGTGTTGGTTACAGTGCTAAATCACATGTAAATGTAAATTAACGTAATTACGAGGTTTTCTGCTGGTGTTAAAGCTCTGTACATGACTGGTCTGGCACATTACCAAAATGGGAATTACATCTTACTTAATCTCTCCCCGCTCTCCATCCCCATGTCAGTCGTATTTGTTGCTCTCTAACAGTTGATCTGTTTTTGGTTCTGTACATCCTCAATGAAATGTAAGCCTGACCATATCTTTGTTAATATGGAACAGTGTTATGCTTGCTAAGTTGCCGATAGAAATGTTAATCTAATAGGGTAACTTTTACATGTGCCATTTAGTTGAGAATATCACTCTAAATATACAGATAGCAATTTTTCAAAATAGTACCTACAAAGGTATCTGTAGTGGGTTGCAGAGGAAGTGCTGTGGGACAGTGGGGTGTGTGGGCTGGTGGGGTGGGGCAGGGGAAGGAGGGAAATAGTAAGAGGAAGTGGAGTCACATATAAAATGGGAAGGTGAATCTAAATATTTCAGTTAATACATGCTGTATGTCCCGTGGTACTACCTGCCACCCTACTGTTACCTTATTCCGCTCCATGACTATGCAGCATTACTTCTGCAAGCCGCCAGTGGAATTTATCTAATTATATGTGAATATTTTGACATATTGATCAGATATAACAAATAATTGAAACTTTTTTTTCTCTCAGAAAAATATTTTGTTTGGATTAAAAGTTGAAAACGCCTAGAAGAACTGAAAAAAAAGTAAAGAGAAAAAAGCAATCTACTTAAAGAAAAGTAAAAAAATGCAGATTACAAGTAAATGAGAGTACTACAAAAAGACTTTCTTCTGGTAAAAACACTAGTCAATATTTTTAAACAATATTACGAACATTTAATGAAAATAACATCACACAAACAAAAAAGAAGATTTTTTCAAGTAAGGTGAAGCAGACTTCGACTTCAAATTGCAAGAAAAATAATCATGATAAGGAAAGAGTATTTGTCACCCGTAGACAAAAACAATTTCAAGAAAATCCTCAAAGACTTTTTCAAAATAGAGTAATTTAGAATTTAATATAAGGATGCAGGAAATATAAAAAGAAAATGCTGCAATTCAAATAGAAACAGCATATCGAAAGCATAGTGGATACTGCTTTTAAGTTAAAACAAAAAAATGTCATTTTGATTTGGAAGAGGATGAAACTGTTGTATGAAACAATGAAGGTTCTAAAAGACAAAAGTAAAAAGAAAAAACTTGTGAACAGAAGCAACTTTTGTAAAATCTTCAGTGGAAAATGGAAACATTAAATGAAGAGAGTTACTTCCGACAAAATAGTCTATCGTTTGCAGTTGATACTGGAGGTCATTGCTACGACTTTCAGAATATTTCTCCTGTTCCAAAAGAGGAAATGGTAAGTATTAGTACAGAACAGTTAATAGCTGAAGAAGTGTAAGGGAAACGCACACAAGCTACTGTGTATAAGTGGGATTGTAGCAGTAGTTGTAGTATTCAACTGGAATCTATTGATATGAAGTGAAATTTGTTACCAGAATATGCACAGAAAAGTTTAAAACAGAAGATTAGGTTGTAACAAGGACTAGATCCATGTAATGTAAGAAAATATACTGAGAAACATGGGCATTCTCTGGCTTGTCTTTCAAGAAAAGTGTGTAAAAGTGTTTCTCATCATTTGAGGATGTTAGCAATACGCCATTCAGAAGTGCAGAAGTTTGTAAGGAAAGTGTACCATGTGAAACGTCCTGTATTATGTATAGGTGAAATAAATACAGCTCTTTTACACAGTTCTTTATCAGATGTACAAAAAAGTGTGATGTCATTCAGTTTTGGTATTTTAGTTCAGAAGAGCAATGCATAGAATGTGAAAGTTTGACAATTACAGATGTAGAAGAAGATGGGAAAGTGATTACGATTGATCAGATTGATGAAGAAATTGGAACGTTTAACACAGTGTGCTCTGAAATTCCAAACTATGTTTATGTTTGTTGTCGACGTTCTAATTATAAAACTCAAACTCGGAATGTTGATTTGTATTTGAAATCTGAAAAGAAGAATAATGACAAATAGAAGGAATTTGCAACTTACTCGTTAGCGGAAGGTCTATTTGAGGTAGGCAGAAACCAACGTGTTTGTAAATATTGATATAACAAATAAGAAGAGAACAAAATGCCCGCTAGAGCAGTGCATAATAAGTTAGAATTAGTAGCTATTCCGGAGGAACGAGCAGATTTGAATACATATGAATCAGTTCTAAATTCAATCTGTTCATCCATTTCAAATTTTGCATGGAGCCTAAAACAGGTAAAGTGCCACCAACAGACTTACAAAGAGGGCTGAAAGAAAGAGTGGTGTACTTACCTTTGGATTTTAAGAAACATATTGAAATTGTTGGTGGAGACAAAGAGGAAAATGAAGCAAGTAGTCATTCTAGTAAATGGAGTACCAACAATGAGTCGGAAAACATGGCAAGAGTTTGTGGATGTTGAAAAAGTTCAACAGGTTACGTCATATCTTGTGGAGAATAATATTTATTATAAAAGTGTAAATGTGGAAGAACAGGTAATACATTTGGAAGATGAATCTGAAATTTCAAGGAGATTTATGAACATTACACAATATGTCCTTTACGTTCAAAAGAAGTAATATGAAACAGCATTGAGTTGTTTCAAATGAAAAAAGCAAAGGGAACTCCACTGAGTGTATGGGAGAAAAGCTTAAAAGCTCATTGTTTTCCACAGCTGTTTCCTATTGGAGAAGGTGGATGATATGATGACCGACCTGTATGGATTTTAGCTTCAGAATATTGCTCAAAAAAATTATACTCTGAAGATCCTAGGTTTTGACAGTGTATTCCATATATATATCACCTTTTGTTTGAAAGTGATCTGTCTTCTCTGTCCTATGTAGTGAACCACAAACTGAAAACTGGAGTTCATCAAAAAGTTCTTTCAGCTAAAGAATTTGTGGAGAAAGTTCAACAAACAGATACTAATTTAGAAGCACAGATAACTAAGTTGATGGCATGTCAACGAGGAACAAATGAGTATTGGTATCGTCGTCATGGAGAACTGAAGTGTATGTTACGGAACTTAGGTACACCAACATGGTTTGTGACACTTAGCTGTGCGGAGTATGAATGGGAAGATTTGTTTGATTTTCTACGAGAAGCAAATTCCAATATACAAATTGTGGAAATGAAGACACCTAGAGAACTGGGTTCTTTGAATCCTGTAAATGTGCACAGATATTTTAATCATAGATTTCAAGCTATGATGTCTTTTATCTGCAATAAAAACAATACACCTCTTGGATAAGTTATTGATTTCTTTTGGAGAAAGGAGTACCAAGCGAGAGGTGCACTTCATTTACATATGATGTTATGAATCAAGGATGCACCTAAATTTGGAACTGATTCAGATGAAATAGTATTGTCTTTCATTAAACAGTATGTGACATGTGACATTCCAAGAGAAAGAGGAGATAGAAGCTTGAGACAGCAAGTTTTAGCTTTCCAAAGTCACCGTTGGGGAAAGTTCTGCCAACAAAAATACAAATGTAAAGGAAAATTTTAGACCAAGTGTCGGTTTGGATTTCCACATCCAGTAATTTCAAAACGAAGAGTAAATTCTTTGTTTTCTTTTGTAAGGCATACAATAACTTTCAAATCTCCAAAGAATACCTACATTTCAAACTGATATCATCTATTGAAGATAAAGAAACTCTGGCCAAGAGGGCACATGGATGGGCCGTGCTGAAAGATTACAATGCCCTGAAACCGCAGGAATATCTGAAAATGGGTCTCACACGGAAGACAAAGGATACATTTCTAAACCTGCGTTTCGGAACCCTGTCAATTCTACCACACTTGGCACCATGGAAAAGGAGGCCAGAAGATCATCTTTGCCGTCTTTGCAAATCAGGGAACGAGGATTTAATACATAGAATCTGCATCTGCCCTAACCTGATAGACATAAGGCGCGCCCTTCTTCGATCACTTTGGAATCAAAAAGGTATAGCAATCTGCAGGCAAGCTGTGATGATATGCTTCAAACCTGAAGAGGTCCAGCTAAATTGTAGACTGACAAAGTTCTTTGAGATTGTGTCCACAAGACTTATGGTCCAA
The DNA here is from genome assembly GCF_964261635.1 of Lissotriton helveticus. Lineage (NCBI taxonomy): Eukaryota > Metazoa > Chordata > Amphibia > Caudata > Salamandridae > Lissotriton > Lissotriton helveticus. The sequence goes on from NC_136057.1 coordinate 820,962,790, forward strand.
CCACATGGCGCAGTGACCAACAGTATGCAACAACTTGTTAACCAAGAAACAGACTGCCAAGGTCCTGCCAAGTCAAGGCAAGCATCAGCACATTAAGTCACACTTTTAACTCTATAGGTGGATTACAGACATTGCAATTGAAAATTATGACTTGATATGGTTTTAAACATCCTTCCTCCTTTTAACAATATGTATGTTTTTAAGCTTATAATGATTTTAACGATGTATATTATATTGTGAGTTATATTGTGAGTTTTAATTAACTTTATAATAAAGTAATTCTAATGTTATGGCAAGAACGGAGGCTCCTGTTATGCCTTCTAATCTTGCTTTATTCTAACAGCAGCAAAGATAAGTAAGAAAAAACTACAGTTCCCAGGGGACCAGGCGAAGGGCTGGCCAATGGGAACGCAAAAACGATAACATAATGACCAATCATGACACAGTATAGTAATAAGAGTCACCACTGACTGCGCAGCTTCCTCTTTTCTTGCTGCTCGCAGTCAGATAAGTGCCTCTTATCTTTTGCTCCCTTTTATTATTAACTGTTACGATGTTTTTGTTATTGTTTTTGTGGTTAAACATCAAATATATTGTGTGCCTTGCTTCGCGCTTCACCTAGCGCTTGCAGCCGTTTACTGCTGACCCTCTTTCCACACCGTTCTCGGTGTTTTCTCTGCGAGCTCGTTCCCCCCCTCCGTGCTCACCATTGTTGGTTCTGCCCACAGCGCTTGTCTCGCGCTGTCTTGTCGACGCCCCACGTTCACTCACCGGTTCCTGTGGTGACGCAAGCGTTTATTCCCAAGGCCTTTCTCCGCATTGCTCTTTTTTACACCGAAGGCTCTCTCACCACTTGGCTTCCTGCCTCTTTGGTTTCTCCACTCCGTCTGCCGTCCGGGAATTTGTCCTCCCCATAACACGCCCCTGGAGGCGGTCTAGGGCTTTGGTTACTCCCCCTTCATTCTATTTAACCCTCGGCTGTTAAGGGTGTTCCTAGTGCCATAGGTCTTCCCACTTAGTTCAGAGATGTACTGGCTTAGCACTGGTTCCAGAAAATCAATGAATAAGTAAAATTGCTGAAATTAAACCTTAACAGGAAAGAATGAGATCAGGGGTAAATTCTGTCTTCAGTGTTTACAATTTGCGTTAGATATGCTATTGTGTCAGAGTTCTTATCTTATCTTAGCGCGTGGACATGAAGCGAGAGGTTCACGTGCAGGCTCACGCGGGAAAGTCTACTTAAGCAATCCTCTCAAACGGCTCAGCGCTTCGTCTCTTGTTGCTGTCACGACGAGCGCTTCGCCTCAGCCCTTCTAAGCCGTTCGAGATTTGATTTTGCCTGAAAACCCTTTCCTCTCCTTGCGAGAGAGTTTCTCAACTTCAGCGGCTCCTTCGCCCCTCAGCAAGCCCCGCTCTCTCAGCCCCTGTCTTTTAGCCCGATTCTTAAATCGGGAAGATCTTACCTTTGAATTCTTCCGTCGAGTGGAAGACTCGAGTTAATCTCCGTGAAGCAGTGAGTTTTGAAGGCGACATCTGTAACTCGGCGAAAGGCCGTCAGGAACACGCCTCCTTTAAAGAGAAAGGTCAAAAGAGAAAAAGGACAGTAAGATTTCGTTTTTACTGGAACAGATGTAAATAGTTATTTCCAAAGACTGCGCAGGAACTATTAAATCTTCAATAGGATATCAACACACGCAGAGACTAAAAACTGGTTGACTTTTAACAGCTTGTAAAACTAAACAAGCCTTGGCAAAAGTAATACGTTAGTTATTGCTGTGGTAGAAGAATATGTGCATACTTCTAAAAGAGGTTAAAGGTCATTAGAGTTAAGAGATAGTTTTGGATCGATTGTGATCAAACTCTGAGGTTTAAAGTTAATTTTGACAGCTTGAAACCAATTGAGTAGGTAGTTGTTGTTCTTTCTTCTTTTTAAAATTACAGAACCCCTTTTAGAACAGAAGATTACTGGATCTTCAGGTATGAGTATGTGCATGAGTTTTTCAAGTTAATTAGTTTAACCAATTAACATACTAATTTACAAGAGAAGTGTTAATGCAATATTAAACAATCTGAACTTTAATTTAAGGAGTCAGTTAAAAAGTTAATTAGCAGCATTTGACTTCAGATCCAGAAAAGTGCGAACAAGGGCCGTAAATTCAAACGGTCAGTATTACAGTTGAGAAAATATTAATTAGAGTGATTAAGTAGTTAATTGAAGCAGAATAATTGATCTGATGCATTGAACTTCAGGGTTACATGAATACAGCATTGTGCAAAAGAAAGCAACGGCCTGGAGCACTTAAAAGAGAAAACAACAGCTGGAACCAAAGTTTGTTTTGTTGTTTGTTTCTCTCTCCACTTCCCCTTTCCCTTACGGAGTAGTTAACATAGTCAGAGTTTCTATCCTGATTGTGTTGGTTGATCCTTGAGGGAGTTGGGAGTTTGCGGCAACAAGAGGAGACGACTGGAGTGACTCTCGTGACTACTCAACATCGGCTGCCTCTTTAGTTTTCCTTGGGCATTATGGAGGATGACAGGTCTCCTGAGATGGTGCAGGTTAATGAAGAAGGCGAAGCCTTCAAAAAGGACTTAAATAAATTTATAAATTCCTATGTGGAAAATGTTGTTGAATTATCCATGAGGCGCATGTCTAAAAATATGGAAATTCCATGTTGAGCCTAATGTCCAAGGCTTTGGCCCAATCTGCGGGAGAAAGCAGAAAGAGAAAGGTGGTTACCTCTGCATCGGTCCGTGCTTCAAAAAGTGCGTCAGTGTTGACTAGCGAGGGTTCCTCGCGGCGGATTGAGGACCAAGTGCCTTGCAGGCCTCCTGTATTGGAGGGGTTTGTTGGTTCCGAGGGCAAACGAAAATAAAAGGTGAAGCACGCAGAGTCGCCAAAACAGAAATTGGTCATTTCCACCATCTTGGACACCGATGATGACATGCCTGACGCTGATGATGATTTATTTTGGTGTTTTTGGCATTGCTGACCACCCTCCCCCCTTTCAAACAGGCTAAATCATATTCTTTTACTTGTGAGCCAGTGTTTGATTCTGAAGGGCTCCCTATGTTCGACCCCTCATATATTCGTCACCCTAATTCTACCGAGTGGTTGCCTTCACACCATGTGGGCGAATATATTGCTGCCAGACTCCGCCTTCCCTTAGAGGCCGCCGTGCGGTCTAGGCTCAAATCCGAATGCCCTAATCCCGCATTACCGGACAAAATTACCTTGGTACCTTCTATTGATAAGCCCCTTCCCACCTTCTTTGCAAAGTTGGTAAGGACCCTCGTAAAGAGGTGGACAAGGCTTGGTCACGTGCCAAGACAAATTACTGGATGTGGTGGGTCCTCTTGCCCAAATTTTTGATATGGCTGAGTCGCCCGCCTAGATGGATCAGACCTCCCAGCTGAGGATATCTCTCTGTGGGCCCAACAGGCCTTCTGTCTGTTGGGAAATGCCAATTCTGTGGTCACTCACGAACGGCGCAAAGGCCTTCTCATCAAGTTGGACCCCAAGTTAACCAATCTCGCTCTCCTGGATCGAGGTACCAAAGCTAACGGACTCCTTTTCGGTGACAATCTCGTCCGGGATCTCAGCAGATTCGTTTCCACTTTTGCGTCACTTGATAAGGTGCAACAGTCTATCAAGAAAGTCTTCTCTCCTTTGGTTTTTGGACGGGCCGGGCAGAGGCAGGGGGTCGCTATTCCCGCCGTCCATACAACAGTCAAGGCTCCAGAGGTTCCTACAATAATTCCCAGGACTACAAACCCCAGTTCTACCCTCAGCGGGGCATAGGCTTCAGGGTAGAGAACAAAAGAATTTCCGTAACTCCAACACCAATCAACAAGGTAAGCCCTTCACCTCCTCATCCCGTAGGGGGACGGTTAAAACTGTTTTTGGTAAAATGGCAAACCATCAGTACAGACCCTTGGGTTCTCAACACAGTTCAGGTTATCTTATAGAACTCTATTCTCCACCTATCCCAAACTTCTTTTCCTCCTCCCTCTGTTTTCTCCTCCGACATGGCCCTTCTGATCTCAGGCGAGATCCACTCCCTTCTTCAAAAACAGGCCATCCAGATTTCTCCCTTCACCTCCTCAGTCTTTCTCAGCTCCATTTTTCTGGTTCAAAAGAAGAACAAAATATTGTGCCCAGTAATCAACTTGAATTGGTTCAATCAATTTGTGGTGTACCCCCACTTCAACATGGAGACTATTCTTCATTTAAGAGACACTCTTCACCCCAACGATTGGATGGTGCGCTTGGTTTTACAGGATGCTTACCTGACTGTTCCGATACATCCTTCTCACTCAAAATTCCTTCAATTCCAGTGGTCGGGCATGACCTACATGTTTACTTATCTTCCTTTCGGTCTCTCTTCTGCACCTTGGTGCTTCACAAAACTCTTGAAGTCGGTTGTCGCCTTTCTCTGTTCTTTCGGTATCAGACTCATCATCTATCTAGACGACATTCTGATCATGAATACCGACAAACAGCGTCTGCTGTCCGATCTGCAGACTACCCAGTCTCTCCTTCTGGATGTTGGGTTCCTCATAAATTTCAAGAAGTCATCTCTGACACCGTCCCAAAACATGGAATTCTTGGGCTTTCTAGTAGACACTGTGGCAGAATCTCTTCGCCTTCCTCAGGCAAAGGTTTCCAGGATCAAAGCGAAGATCTCTTCCGCTCTCCACCTTTCTCTTCTATCCCTAAGGTTGTTGGCAAGGATTGTCGGACTTCTTTCCTCTTCCATCCAGGCCATCTTCCCGGGTCCGCTTCATTATCGTGCCCTTCAATGTTTTAAAATCAGGCACCTGCGCCAAGGCCTTGCCTACGCCGATCTTATCGCATTAGACCAAGAGTGACGGGACAAACTTCAATGGTGGATAGACAATTTAGATGCGTGGAACGGGCGCACTATCTTCGCTTTGGCCCCAGATCTTGTATTAGAATCCGATGCCAGCCTGTCGGGTTGGGGCGCCCGTCGTGGTCCAATATCGACTGGAGGTACATGGGCTCTAGAGAAGTCCAAATTGCACATCAACTGGTTAAGAGATGCTTGCAGGTTCCTTTGCAATCCAAAACCTCTAAAAAAACAGAGTCCGCTGTTCCATCCTGCTGTGCATGGACAATGTTTCTGCGGTCCGCTATATCAACCACCTCGGCAGTACCAGATCCAAACCTCTGGCAGAGCTGGCAAAAAGTCTTTGGGAGTTTTGTCTGTCAAACCAACTTTCCTTGACGGCGGAGTATCTTCCTGGAGACCTCAACTCGGTGGCAGATTGGCATTCAAGATTTCTCCAAGACTCCAGCGATTGGAAGGTGCTTCCATCCGTTTTTCTTTCTCTCTCTCAAAAATGGGGTCCCTTTTTCATAGACCTCTTTGCACCCGTCTCAACTCTCAGTTGCCCCGGTTCTTCAGTTGGCGACCGGAACCTTTAGCTTTGGCAACGGACGCTTTCCTCCAGGACTGGTCTCGCCAGCTCAACTATGCTTTCTCTCCTTTTCTTATGATCAGCAGAGTGCTCTCTCAGGTCCGTCGGTAATCAACCTCCCTAGTTCTGGTTGTTCCTTTTTGGCAGTACTAGATTTTGTTCCCCTCTCTGCTGGAGATGGCCATAGACTTTCCAGTACTTCTTCCGTCCTACAAAAATCCGCTTCTGAATCCCCAAGGCGAGTGTCACAACCTCATTCTGGACAATTCCATGATTCTGTCGGCCTGCAAAGTTTCCGGCCTTCCTCTCCTGACGTCCTCATTTCACAAGAGGCTGTTCTCTTTATCAGCCAGGCCTGGGCCCCTGGGACTTCCAAAGCTTACAAATCCGCCTGGTCTCTTTGGGCAAGCTGGTGTCTGGAGAGCAATATCGATCCCCTTTCAGCCCCTCTGAACTTTGTGGTTAACTTTTTGGCTTCTGAGGCCAGTTCAGGTAAATGTTATCGTACTATCAATCTTTATCGTCCAGCTATTTTCCTCAATCATGCCCCTATTGACGGCAAGCCGGCAGGTGCCCATCCTTTGATTTGCCGCCTGCTGAAAGGAGTCCGCTGTTCCAAACCTCCGTTGGCTAAGTATTTCTTTTTATGGGATGTTTCAGTTGTACTCAAACTTTTTTCTGATTGGCCAGCCGATTCTGCGCTTTCTCTCAGGATGTTATCTGCTAAACTTACAATGTTATTGTGTTTAATTTCCATAAAACGTGTGTCAGAGCTTTAGATATTTCTGCTCATCAGTTTTCCCCTACAGGTGTTTTGTTCCAGATTCACAGACGGACAAAAACTCATTTAGACTCTGTTTTTTATCATTATTTTCCTGCTCAACCTAAGCTATGTGTCGGACAGTGTTTAAAAGTGTACGAACAAAGGACTTCTGATCTCAGAGAGTGCCCTCTCACTCCCAACTCCTTATCTCTTTCCGTAAGTCCCACCTTCTTGTCTCCTCCCCTACCCTTGCCCGGTGGGTTCGTTGGGTTATGTCCCTTGTGGGCATTGATGTCTCCATTTTCGGAGCGCATTCTACTAGAGGAGCCATGGCCTCTAAGTCCTTTTGGGCAGGCTCCCATTTAGAGGACATTCTGAGATCAGCGGATTGGACCAATGATAATGTTTTTCGTACGTCCTATTGCAAACCAATCAATACTGTGGCTTCTGTTGTTCTTGATATGCTTTGAACGAGCATATTAGGAGCCTCCGGTCTTGCTATAAAATGTAGATTTTCCTAGTTGTTATGACCGAAAGTCTTAATTTTATTAAAGACACGGAGGCGAGTATTTTCCCACCTCTACACTTCTAACTTGTGTTCTCCAACCCCTGCAGCGAATCCGGCACTGCCGCCTGCATCGTCGTAGGAAGACCTCTCTCCACCTACTCCGTCCATCGCCTCCACGATCCTCCTTGCCTGCACGTCTGTATCCTTCTCCTGGGTCTCCTGTTGGATAACCTTCCTGGAATCCTTGGATTCAAGATATCTGTTCCTGGACTTTGGCGTTTTCTTTGGTTATGATTATGGTTCCTTTGTTTTCCGATCTTATCTGACCAGCTCGCCAGCGAAAAGAGGAAGCTGCGCAGTCAGTGGTGACTCTTATTACTATACTGTGTCATGATTGGTCATTATGTTATCGTTTTTTGCATTCCCATTGGCCAGCCCTTCGACTGGTCCCGTGGGAACTGTTTTTTTTTCTAACTTATCTTGGCTGCTGTTACAATAAAGCAAGATTAGAAGGCATAATACTCGCCTCCGTGTCTTTAATAAAATGAAGACTTTCCGTCATAACAACTAGGAAAATCTACATTCTACAACTTGAAAAGAACAGAACTGTCAATGTATATTAATAACTACAATCTGGTTATTTAAAAAATGTGAAATGTAAAAATGGACATCCAGTATGTTGCAGACAACTCAATTGCTGTTGCACGCTACGTTACGTAATAAATAACAAAATCAGAAAAAAACTAGATGAAACAAATGTGGGAAAAAATTGCACAAGGGAAGAGCCTTAGCAAACAATTGAACAGCTTTACTTTGAAAATGCTTTCCCACAGAGAAATTGGATCCTATGAAGGTTCAGACCGCTTGTGCTCTTCAAGTTTATATTCAAAATCACAAGTGATCATTTGGGTAAGTCTAAGTCTTGCCTGCTCACGAAATAGAGTGTTGAAATCATTAGTACAATTTGAAGACTGAGCAGCAAATTAACCAGACAGTACATAAATTCTTAAAACTAATGTGTTGGATACATACCATCCTAAAAGGAGTCGACATCAGGAACAGCTATGTCTGTATGAAGTACTTCAACATTGCAATGAAGGAAGGGTTGCCTAAGGCAATGTGTTGACCAAAGCTACTATGGACAAAGAAACCACAAACAAACAGAATGCTATGAACATACAATAAACAGTGACATACAAAGAAGTGATGTTCATTCATTTAATTTGTAAAAAAATAATCATAAATTTTTTATATAAACATTTTTCTGTATATATTTAAAATACATTTGTTGGCATGAATTGATGATCATGGATAAAGTTTATACAACAATGCACATTGTCTGCAGAGGTTTGGGATAGTCCCTTTAAGCCTATTCGGCTTGATCCACACTTTCCCAACACAATAGCGGATGAGGCTCTATTTCATCGCCTGACTACACATATCTGCTACAATAATATTACTGTCCCCTAATTTTTATTGGCTCGAAAAATACAATTCATGCTATGTCTGATTGCACCACATGCATCTCTTTCATCAAAGCCCCCCACATTACCCTGTGCACTACTATATGTACACTCTATGGAGTAGACAGACATGTTATATCATGTACATGCAGAGTTCATCTTTATTCCTCCATTCGAACATCGTTTTCAACCCTGTGAAGAACATCATGGTGTACACTTGAAACAGAGACTCATTAAATCAGCAGCTTGATGCCACAGTTGGTTAGACACATTAAGGTAAGGATAAGTAACATGTTCACCCTATTTTTACTTCACAGTCTTTTCCATCTTTATGACCTATTGAACCTCCCTGTTATTTATCCCTTACAGAACTCACCGCTAGCTCGTCGGATTTCTTAAAAAGCCAGCTTCATATATTTGTTCATTAATTATCTTATATATTGTAAAATTCAATCTCAACATATGTTGTGACAGTCTGAATAAGGTAACTCCTGATTTCTTTGCCTTCAAATAGCATAGAACTGTATCTCCTAGTATATACATAAACATGACAATCTAATGCCTGTATTCTCGCCTAGGACACTATCTCAGGAGTAAAGGAAGTTCAGACCTTCAGACATATTTATCTTCAGTATTTCTACAGGTAGTTTATTAATTAGGTAACAAGAGCAAGCAAAGGTGGCTGGGTGATATTGCGCTGGGTTGTTGTGATAACAGTAGTAGTGTAATCAGTACAAAAAGCTCAAAGGATAAGTTCTAGGCCACCCATCCACAACCAAATAGGCTTGATCAAGTCAATGCCATATACAATAAATACAATATATATCCTGAGCTATGAGAAACAAAATGTTAGGCAACGGCTAGAGTTTTTTTAAGAGAAGAATCCCAGCAAAAACAAGAATAAAAAAGAAGAGAAGACACATATGACTCGTCGATTGCTTATTTACACATTTTGTTTCTCATAGCTCAGGATATATATTGTATTTGTTTATCAATTAGGTATACTCATCCTCTCGTTCTAATTACAATAGTATGTCTGGGAATTACACACTCACTGAATATAAACTTGTGCACCTTTATTTTCACATTTGTGGGTGTCATTTCCACAGTCCTTACCTATATGGTTCAGTAAGCGGCCCTCTATTACGCCAGCTCCTTTGGTCTCCTGAGTGTTACCTATCAGTCCTCACTTATCCTTTGCATTATCCTGCTCACTATAGTTAGTTTTCTGAAGATTTCCTTTTGGGCAAAGAAACCAATTTCTTTTCTTTTGTTGTTGCATTATACCATTACAGATTTTAACTGAGACGGATCCCTGAAGAAGGCAATGCCGAAATGCGCATAGTGTGTATATACCTGACCCCCGGTTCATGTCAATGTTTCTCTGTGTAATTCATTTTCAATCAATTTCTATTGGTAACTATGCTCAGATCAACTCAGTTTAAAGCATTGTATTACAGAGAAAAAAGCAGAACAACAAAGTCTGCATTACTTTGTTAGCATTGTTATAGAAACTGTTTCCATGATCATCAATTCATGCCAAGAAATGTATTTTAAATATATACAGAAAAGTGTTTATATAAAATATTTATGATACATTTTCTACAAATTAAATGATTGAACATCACATATTTATATGTCACTGTTTATTGTATGTTCATAGTATTCTGTTTGTTTGTGGTTTCTTTGTCCATATTAGCTCTGGTCATCGCCTTGCCTTAGGCAACCCTTTCTTCATTACAATTTTTTCCTGCAGTTAGGCATTTTCATCTTTTATGCAGGGGGCCCGCACTTTCCCAAACTTGAAGTACTTCAGCATTACAGCTTCAAAAGAAATGTTAAACGGCATTTAAAAGAAAGGAAAATATGAAATAGTTGGATGTCATGGAAGTTTAGTAAAACACACAAAAGGTAACCTTATCAACCACAAGAAACTCAGTTGTGAAACTTCAGATAAGCAAGAAGTTTACTATTTAGGACTTCTCCAACTCTTAAAACCATGGTGTAGTGAAAGTGAACTACTTGGAGATTTCGACTGCTATGAAGATTCTTTTAATGCATGTAAAGATAGCATTGCATATTAAATTTTCCCTACACATTTAAAAATGTTGAATGATGAAGTTGAACAGGCAAAACTATTACAGCTGGAGTTGCTAATGAAAGTCCTCCAGATAGTCAAAGTTCTGGTCCATGTAGTCAAGATCCACTTGGACAACGAATAGTGGAAAATGAAGAAGCGATTGCTATGCATGAAGTCGAAATTGCAATGCAACAAGCACAAGAGGAGAATATTACATTAGAAGAATTAGAAGAACAAGTAAATATTGAACAGAAAGAAATATATGTACAAGAGAGAGAACAAATAGGACATGGTTTGTTACATGAAAAAAAGAATGTGTATGTTCATCCTTTAAACTATTCCGATGTACATCAGTGGTCAAGCTAGAACGGTAAAAGTTTTTAAACTAAAGGTTTGACCAGGTTTCTTAAAAAAAATACTGGTTCATATTTATCTTGTGTGGTAACAGCTCCAACTGGATTAGTTGCTCATAATGTTAAAGGAATTACTTTGCATAGATTACAGATGTTGCCAGTTGAGCACTATAATAAATTAGAATATCAGAAGTTGTCTAGAGAAGCTTCTTATGAAGTGTCAAGAGTGCTGAAGAAGATGAAACTTTTAATTATTGATGAGGTGAGCATGGTTTCAAACTTAATGCTTGTTTCCGTACATTTAAGAATGCAACAGGAATTAAAAACAGATTACGATGTTCTCTTTGGAGGAAAACATTTAGTTGTATTTGAAGATCTGCTACAACTAACTCCTTTAAAATGAGAACCAGTCTTTAAAACTCTTCTACATGAAGACACTAGGAAATTGTTGGGAAGTATCAGAAATGTGAATATCTGGATACATTTTTAATATAAAAAACTCACTCAGAATATGCGACAAGCAAGTGATGAAGATTATGGAAGTATTCTGAAAGATGTAAGAATTGGTGTTCTAAGCAAACATAGTAAACAAGCTTTTTCAAAGTCATCTACTACAAAACTTGTTTAGAACTGAAAACACACCAGCAGCAGTAATGCTCAAGAAAATTGCTGAAAAAAGTCTATAGTTTGCTTACTGGCTACAATCCAAGAGTGTTCTACATTTAATCAAGAGCTTCTGAAATTGGAAAATCAAGAAACAGTTCACATTGAAGCTATTGATAAAATTGAGCATCAAGGAATAGCAATTCTTCTTTCAAATAAACTACAGACTCAATTAGATTCTTTGGAAAAGTCTGTATCAAAAACTGATGGCTTAGAAAAAAATGTAGATGTATGTATGAACTGTCTGGTAATTTTGAGGCATAATTTGAAAATAGAAGAGGGTTTAGTGAATGGAGCAATGGGGAAAGTTGTTGAATTTGTAAAATATTAAACCAGAAATGCAATTGAATTCTTGAAAATTAATTTTGATCAGGGTACAGAAGTAAGACAGATTGGGTGTTGTGCTATATGTTTTTTGCTGGTATAAGACTTGTATGTTCGTAGAAAACTGTTTCCTTTCTGTTTAGCATAAGCAATAACCATTCATAAATCTCAAGGTTTAAGTGTAGATACTGCTTTAGTAAATGTTTGAAGAACTGTGATTAAAGAGGGAATGGCATATGTTGCATTATCTCGCGTTAGAAAATTGTCTAGTTTGTATTTAATTGATTTCGATGAAAACAAGGTTAGTGCTGATGTAAATTGTGATAGAGAATATAATCGTTTAAGAAGACTTTATGCACCATCTTTAGGTGAATATCCTATTTATGAAAAACCTGTTGTGTGTTCAAAACACTAACATGTTGATGAATCAAGTGTCGTTATAAAGCAGAAAAAACCTCAAGAGAAATGAAAAGATGTATAGAAACCAAAAATACAAAGAAGTGATGATGCTGTGGGATACCAATTAGAAAATGCTTCTGGTTTCAACTGCTATGGCAATGTTATTCTAAACCTTATATTTTATCTAGAAGATCTTTATGGTGAAATTATGGAAAGTCAGGAAAAAGATTATTTTCTGCACTTTATACTTTATTTCAACAATTGAGAACTGACAGAAGTAAGATCCATACTACTTCTGGTATTCGCCAACTCTTGGATATATGTACTGGATCTTTAACTTTCAGCCCTAATACCCAACAAGATGCACAAGAGTTTCTGACGGCTATGCTTGGAGTATTTGAAGATGAAGGAATCCAGATTGAGAGTTTATTTGGACTCAGTTACAAATGGGATCATATAAATGTGAACAGTGTTCATTAACATCAATCACTATAGTTGTCAGAGAACATATTATATATTTAACAATACCTGACTGCAAATATGTACCTTTTACAAAATTAGTAAAAGAAGCAAATCATGATATGAAATGTTCTCGTTGTCAATTAGAAATGTTATCTACATTGTGCCTACTAAGATATGGAAAATATCTCATTTTAATGCTACAACGCTGTAGACCAAATGGAAGAAAAGGGGAAACGAAAATGAAAAATGTTGTTGCTAGTCAAGTATCTATTTCTGGAAGAACTTTCGCCACTCTAGCTATAGTCTCCATGCTAGAGCTACTACTATATGTGGACACTATACTGTATATTTAAAATGCAATAATGGCTGGAGTCACTGCAACGATACACACTTGGAAATAAAACCGAGATTGACTTGTGAATTACCCAACTCATACTTCATTTTTCTGAAACAAAAATTTTAGATACATTATTCGGCCTCGAGAGAAAATGTGAAGATGCTTTAAGGATTTTCATACTAGATGAAAAAAAAATCAACACATTATTTTGCCTTGAGGAAAAATGTGAACAGAAACTACAGAGTAAAGGTAAGATTTAAAAATTGGAAATAGTATTGGATGTGTTATTTGTGTTGAATCTGTATTGTGCTTGCAAGAATTAGTCATTTGTTTTTTTAACGAACTAGTTGATTGTTTTCTTCCCCAGCTGTTTATGATGATACTACACTAACATCACTGTGAATAGTGAAGTTAAGTAGAATCTGATAACAGCAGAAAAAGGGACAAAAATATTTTTTCAAAATGTTAAATTATGTTGTATTATTTGATAAGTAACACTGTAATTTGTGAAATATATTACATTAGACAACAGTTTTATGGTATATTTTCTTTTATGTAGTGGAAAATTTAGAAAAAACAGTACTAATGACAAATAGTAGAATAGTAGTTTAATATTTAAAACACCTTTGAAATACAATGAAAAAAACATAGGTTTTACAGACGTTATAGTTAGAAATTTGCATTTAAAAAATGTTTGAAATTCACAGAAAAAAACGTAGGTTTCAGGGACATTATAGTTAGAAATTAACATTTAAAAAACCTTTGAAATTCACAAAAAAAACAGATTTTACAGACGTTATAGTTATAAATTAGCATTTAGCCTTTCAATGCGTCAGATGGCCCCCAGCCACCCGACGTCGCGGTGGGCATGTGCGTCGGACGGCTGGGGGCCGTCCGAACAGCGCACGTGTCATTTTTTTCTGCACTGCAGCAGAATGTCTGCCAAGGCAAACAGTTAAAAAACCTTTGAAATTCACTTAAATAAACATAGGTTTCAGGGACGTTATAGTTAGTTGGACATTTTACTTGTCCAAAACCAGAGATATCCCGGCGTTATAGATAGTTCAGCTAACTATAACTTGCGCTCCCGCAATGCACTGCTGATGATAGCAGTCCATTGCGGGGGCGTGAGTTATAGTTAGCTGAACTAACTATAACGGCGGAATTTCTCTGGTTTTGTACGAGTAAAATGTCCAACTAACTATAACATCTCCAGCGCCACCAGTTGACTCCAGTTTGACAAAAAAGAACTAAGGAGTCTCCAAGCCGAACCCTGTACACCAATCTCCTGCAGCTGGTCCATCAACAAATCAAGGTGGACCGTATCGAATGCTGCATAGAGATCTAACAAGATCAGAGCAGCCTTGCCACCTTGATCTAGGATAGTCTGTATCTCTTCTGTAGATTTCAAAAGAGCAGCTACGGTACTATGGTCCCCTCAAAAGCCATACTGCGTTTGGTCCAAGGTTTGAGTGGAATCCAGAAATGGACTAAGTTGCATATTTAGATTTCTCTCAATGATCTTAGCAGGTACCGGAAGTCTAGATATTGGTCTAAAATTGTTAGGGTCTTTTGTATCGAGATTTGGTTTCAGAATAGACGTTTTTTTCCAGTCTTACGGAAAATATCCCTCTGAATACATCAAATTATAAATGGGTGTCAAAACTCGAGAGACTGGCTCTGCCACTAACTTTAATATTGCTATCGGACAAGGTTCAAAAGGGGACCCGGATTTGACCAGCGTAAGAAGATTACCAGTTTCTGTAACTGGAAGCTGGACAAATTTGTCCAGTAGCACTTTCTTTTCTATACGTCGGTCAACAGTTTGGCCAGCCATGTTCTAAGAGGTAGCATTAGAGAAAGTGGATAAAATGGCATTCACTTTCCCATAGAAGAAACTGGCCAATTTTTCACAAAAATCCTGACTAGACGTGGATGTAATCGCCACTGGATTAGCCGGGCTGGTAACTGTTTTAAACAGTTCCCTAGCTGAGTTGTTTGCTCTATGGATCTTCATGGAAAAAATAGAAGCTTTGCCTGAAGAATCTTCTGTTTTTATATGGCAAAACCGCATTTATACTCCTCCTTATCAGTGTACTCTCTTCTCCACCTTCTCTCCAGATGTTTACAAATCAATTTTTATTCCCTGAGTGCCTGTGAATACCACGGAGCGGAAGGCCGCCGTCTGGTGGGGTAGAACATTTTTATAGAAGCAAGCATGTTCCCTGCTGTTTCTAGCCAGCTCGTGTAGGAGCGTGTTGCTTCTTCTAAATTTGAGAGGGGCATACCTATGGTCTTGTTGAGGATGTCACACAAATCCTCTGCCATTACTTTATTCCCCGCTCTTTTCACCATTTTCTTTTTTATAACTGGCTCCTGAGAAAGACTCTCAGGGATAGTGAGGTTAAATAGAACCGCTTTGTGGTCTGACCATGGAAGCGAAGTAATATGACTAATAACTATGGATTATTAGAAAAAATGCCATCAAGTATATGTCCACCCTGATGCGTTGCATCCGTCACCAATTGATCTAATTTACTACACTTCATTAAATCTAGCAGTTTGGCTGTGTCTGGATCTAAAAAAGTTTCCAGGTGGAAATTAAAATCGCCTAAAATAGTGTAGGAACTAGCCAAAATACCTGTTTCAATGAGTTTGCCTACCTGCTCAATGAAGCGGCCTCTAGGGCCTGGTGTTCTATAGATAAGTGAGCCTTGAAAAGTGTAGTGGAGAGATAAGTGGAAGGAGAAGTCTAATGCCTCGCAGCCTTCCACCTCTCCCGGCTAAAAGAAGAGATGAGGGAGGAGTGATAAATGACCACTAAACCACCTCCTCTTCCCCTAAGCCAGTTCAGAGTATGACAGACAAAATTAGGAGGTGTCGCCTTGACCAGGTCTGGGCTGGAAGCATTATCCGTCCAGGATTCTGTAATAAGAGCTATCTTGATGTTTTCAGCTTCCATGAATAAAGCACGCTCTATACTGTTTTTAATCAATGACCTAACATTCATCAAGGCCAATTTCTAAGTTGAAGTCTCAATGTCTCTCTCTGTATTTGGCGCATGAGGTCTATAACTCTCTAGGGTATCTAACAGTAAATTGTAGTCGCACACCCTGGACAAACATTAAGAGGCTCTCGGGGCTGCGCATCAGGACTAATACAAGAACATAAATGGGCTTTGGTAATAAAATTGAGGCTTTTTAATATGAAACCATCATAAAGCAATTTAAAACATTTACCTGGACTTCCCTGGGCAGAGGGGCTGGTGCTGAGCGCGGTACAATCGCGGACGGGAGCAGACGGGCTTGCCTTTGGACCACCTTCATTGCGCCCACTGCGCGCTCGTGACATACTGCGTTTAAATCTAATCAGGGACGAGGAAGCATAGCCTGCTATCCCCCCTACCAACTCAAATGGCAGACCCGCATTCCCACCGCCGGCCAACCAGTACCGGATATCGGGACTATGAGAAATTAGGTGAGGTGCAAGTAACAAAGGGAAAATAATAGCAATTTAAAAGCGTTTTAAAAAAAAGTTAAAATCAGTGTGCAAAAATCGCATTAGAAGCAGCATTAAACATGTACTCCCGTCTGAGCCTAAGGAAAAATCACATTAGGCGTGCTTGCGACATACTGCGTTTAAATCTCATCAAGGATGAGAAAGCATAGCTTGCTAACTCCCCTGACCAACTCAAAATGGCAGACCCGCGTTCCCACAGCCGGCCAACCAGCACCCGAGATCGGGACTACGAGAAATGAAGTGAGGTGCAAGTAACAAAGGGAAAATATTAGCAATTTAGAGGCGTTTTTAAAAAAAAGTTAAAATAAGTGTGCAAAAATAACATTTGAAGCAGAAATAAACATGTACTCCCGGCTGAGCCTCAAGAGAAATCACATTAGGCGCGCTCGTGACATATTGCGTTTAAATCTAATCAAGAACGAGAAAGCATAGCCTGCTAACCCCCCGACCAACTCAAAAAGGCAGAGCCGCAATCCCACGGCCGGCCAACCTGTACCGGAGATCGGGATTACGAGAAATTAAGTGAGGAGCAAGTAACAAAGGGAAAATATTAGCAATTTAGAAGCGTTTTAAAAAAAAGTTAAAATCAGTGTGCCAAAATCGCATTATTTTAATTATGAAAGTAAAATTAAGCAGCTGAAGCAAGAAAAATTTGACTGTGATGAGCGGGACTACGCACTCAGCAGAGTGTTGATATTTGCCAAAAAGTTTGATGCTCCACGCAGGGCCTTACAAATGAGACCGAAATTGCAGACAGTTGTACAGCAAGATACATCTGAGTCAGAGGCAACCAACACAGAGTAATCTGGAGAGGAAAGAGGAGGAGCCTCCCTTTCAGTACCTAATAAGACCCCCTTTTGAGGACGTATTCCGGCACATTCGCCGAATGTGGCAGAAATGCAATAGGGGGAACGCCCGGAACACCAAAAAAGCAGAGACCGACAAGGAGAGGGGGCCAGTGGCCATGAGTCACCAGAAGCAAGAAATTCAACAAAAAACGATAATACCCGCACAAGAAGAAAGTCCAACGGTGATTAATGTAACGCAACTAATATTGACACCATGGAAGGAATCTGTATTGAGATTGGGACTGACTTTTTTTAATAAAAAAAAACTTGAGTATACTCAGACAAGGATTGACTTTTTTAACTTTACGAGAAAGCTAAAATTGCACAAATTCTTTAAATTCAGATCTACAAAGCATTCCTCAAAAGGAACAGAGGAACTATCAATGGCAACTGACATTTTAACTGGTCTTGACTTTTCGGCACTACAAACTTTAGAGTCATTAAGTAATGAAATTGGAAGTTCATGTGAAACTGGTCAAACAGCATCGGTCCTGGGCATAGAGCGAAAGACCGTCACTACACTGTTCAACAAAAGAAACAAGATGATGGATGGAATGTTGCACAATGGCAAAACATCCAACGCCAGTAACAGATCTGAGTTTAATCCATCATTATTTTGCTCACCAAGCCACCCCAGTTCAGACATGGCCATATGCAAATCAGCCTTGACCCTGGGCCTCATGGGAACAGTCCAGCCCGAACTGCCAAACCATGTCTTTCCTGGACCGGAATCAAGCATCCTAGGACCAGTTTCTGGCTATCAGCCGTCTTCAGCCAGGATAGCTTGACTCCAGTGGCGTAGTGAGCCCGGGGCCCAAGTGTGGGCATACCCTTCCCACATAGGGTGAACAGCAAAACACACAAGATGATGGATGGAATGTTGCACAATGGCAAAACATTCACCCCAGTCACAGATCTCGGTTTAATCCATCAATATTTTGCTCACCAAGCCACCCCAGTTCAGACATGGCCATATGCAAATCAGTCTTGACACTGTGCCTCATGGGAACAGTCCAGCCGAACTGCCAAGCCATGTCTTTCCTGGACCGGACTCAAGCATCCTAGGACCGGTTTCTGGCTTTCAGCCATGTTCAGCAAGGATAGCTTGACTCCAGTGGCGTAGTGAGCACGGGACCCATGTCTGGGCATACTCTTCCAACATAGGGTGAACAGAAAAACACGCAAGATGATGGATGGAATGTTGCACAATGTCAAAAAATGCAACCCCCATTCACAGATCTGGGTTTAATCCATCGTTATTTTGTTCAGCAAGCCACCACAGTACAGACATTGCCATATGCAAATCAGTCTTGACCCCGTGCCTCATGGGAACAGTCCCGCCTGAACTGCCAAGCCATGTCTTTCCTGGACCGGAATCAAGCATCCTAGGACCGGTTTCTGGCTATCAGCCGTATTCAGCCAGGATAGCTTGACTCCAGTGGTGTAGTGATCCCGGGACCCCCGTCTGGGCATACCCTTCCCACATAGGGTGGACAGCAAAACTCACAAGATGATGGATGGGATGTTGCACAATAGAAAATCATTCACCCCCAGTCACAGATCTGGGTTTAATCCATCATTATTTTGCTCACCAAGCCACCCCAATTCAGACATGGCCATATGCAAGTCAGTCTTGACCCTGTGTCTCATGGGAACAATCCAGCCCGAACTGCCAAGCCATATCTTTCCTGGACCGGAATCAAGCATCCTAGGACCAGTTTCTGGCTATCATCCGTCTTCAGCCAGGATTGCTTGACTCCAGTGGAGTAGTGAGTACGGGGCCCACGTCTGGGCATACCCTTCCCACATGGGGTGAACAGCAAAACATACAAGATGATAGATGGAATGTTGCACAATGTCAAAAAATTCAACCCCCATTCACAGATCTGTGTTTAATCCATCGTTATTTTGCTCAGCAAGCCACCCCAGTTCAGACATGGCCATATGCAAATCAGTCTTGACCCTGTGCCTCACGGGAACAGTCCATCCCGAACTGCCACGCCATGCCTTTCCTGGACCGGAATCAAGCATCCTAGGACCGGTTTCCGGCTATCAGCCGTCTTCATCCAGGATAGCTTGACTCCAGTGGCGTAGTGAGCACGGGGCCCACGTCTGGGCATAACCTTCCCACATAGGGTGAACAGCAAAACACACAAGATGATGGATGGAATGTTGCACAATGGCAAAACATTCCCCCAGTCACAAATCTGGGTTTAATCCATCGTTATTTTGCTCACCAAGCCACCCCAATTCAGACATGGCCATATGCAAATCAGTCTTGACCCTGTACCTCATGGGAACAGTCCAGCCCGA
Organism: Lissotriton helveticus; assembly: GCF_964261635.1. NCBI lineage: Eukaryota > Metazoa > Chordata > Amphibia > Caudata > Salamandridae > Lissotriton > Lissotriton helveticus. The sequence continues at coordinate 820,982,261 of NC_136057.1, forward strand.
ACTGCCAAGCCATGTCTTTCCTGGACCAAAATCAAGCATCCTAGGACTGGTTTCTGGATATCAGCCGTCTTCAGCCAGGATAGCTTGACTCCAGTGGTGTAGTGAGCACAGGACCCACGTCTGGGCATAACCTACCCACATAGGCTGAACAGCAAAACACACAAGATGATGGATGGAATGTTGCACAATGGAAAAACATTCACCCCAGTCACAGATCTGGGTTTAATCCATCGTTATTTTGCTCACCAAGCCACCCCAGTTCAGACATTGCAAATATGCAAATCAGTCTTGACCCTGTACCTCACAGGAATAGTCCATCCCGAACTGCCACGCCATGCCTTTCCTGGACCGGAATCAAGCATCCTAGGACCGGTTTATGGCTATCAGCCGTCATCATCCAGGATAGCTTGACCCCAGTGGCGTAGTGAGCACGGGGCCCTTGTCTGGGCATAACCTTCCCACATAGGGTGAACAGAAAAACACACAAGATGATGGATGGAATGTTGCACATTGGCAAAACATTCCCCCCAGTCACCAATCTGGGTTTAATCCATCGTTATTTTGCTCACCAAGCCACCCCAGTTCAGATATGGCCATCTGCAAATCAGTCTTGACCCTGTGCCTCATGGGAACAGTCCAGTCCGAACTGCCAAGCCAATATCTTTCCTGGACTGGAATCAAGCATCCTCTGAATCGTTTCTGGCTATCAGCCATCTTCAGCCAGGATAGCTTGACTCCAGTGGCGTAGTGAGCACGGGACTCACGTCTGGGCATACCCTTCTAACATAGGGTGAACAGCAAACCACACAAGATGATGGATGGAATGTTGCACAATGACAGAACATTCACCCCCAGTCACAGATCTTGGTTTAATCCATCGTTATTTTGCTCACTAATCCACCCCAGTTCAGACATGGCCATATGCAAATCAGTCTTGACCCTGTACCTCATGGGAACAGTCCAGCCCGAACTGCCAAGCCATGTCTTTCCTGGACCGAAATCAAGCATCCCAGGACCGGTTTCTGGCTATCAGCCGTCTTTAGCCAGGATAGCTTGACTCCAGTGGCGTAGTGAGCACGGGAACCACGTCTGGGCATACCATTCCCACATAGGTGTGAACAGCAAAATACACAAGATGATGGATGGAATGTTGCACAAGGCAAAACATTCACTCCCAGTCACAGATCTGGGTTTAATCCATTGTTATTTTGCTCACCAAGCCACCCCAGTTCAGACATGGCCATATGCAAATCAGTCTTGACCCTGTGCCTCATGGGAACAGTCTAGCCCGAACTGCAAAGCCATGTCTCTCCTGGACTGAAATCAAGCATTCCAGGACCGGTTTCTGGCTATCAGCCGTCTTCAGCCAGGATAGTTTGACTCCAGTGGTGTAGTGAGCACGGGACCCATGTCTGGGCAAACCCTTCCCACATAGGGTGAACAGCAAAACACACAAGATGATAGATGGAATGTTGCACAATGGCAAAACATTCACCCCCAGTTACAGAGCTGGGTTTAATCCATTGTTATTTTGCTCACCAAGCCACCCCAGTTCAGACATGGCCATATGCAAATCAGTTTTGACCCTGGCTGATGACGGCTGATAGCCAGAAACCAGTCCTAGGATGCTTGATTCTGGTCCAGGGAGGACATGGCTTGGCAATTCGGGTTGGACTGTTCCCAGGAGGCACAGGGTCAAGACAGATTTGCATATGGCCCTGTCTGAACTGGGGTGATGTGGTGAGCAAAATAACGATGGATGAAACCCAGATCTGTGACTGGGGGCGAATGTTTTGCCATTGTGCAACGTTCCATCCATCATCTTGTGTGGTTTGCTGTTCACCCAAAACGCGCTGAAGTCCCTTGAGTGAGCTGGCCATCATAGTGGGGACGGGCCGGAAGACGTTTCGCACCGCTAGTGTGTGGTGGACGGGGCCAAATGGGCGGGGCTTCTATGCGAGTTCACATGCATCTTGTTTATAAAGGGTCAAAGACCGAGCAGAGCAGCAGATGAGGAGAAAGCAGCCTCCTGGTCACAAGAGCTACACAGGGATGGCGCTCGGGAAACTCATGGATGCAAAAACACGTTTGGCACAGGACCCCAGAATCCTTCAGATGTCCAAGATAGCTCTGCTGCGCGTGTTGGTACAAAGCCATTCAGATCCTGCTCAGTGGGTTCAGGCGCATGCAGCTGCTGCTGCTGGACATTGTCCCATCTCATACTAAACTGCCCTGTACAGACATATGCTGGCGCTGGGCAGTAGGGTGCAGTGGCATGCGGGTGCTCCACGCCTGGTACATGCACATACCGGTGCCAGAGGGGACACGTGTTTATTGGTGCTGTGTAGCAAGTTATGACTTTACATTTTGACTGCACCAGACGGTGGTACCACCTACACAGATCAGGAGCGTCCAGACACCAGACTTCATGGTGCACGAGCATAATGGTGCTGTGCGGTACGGGTATGTATGTACTGGGGTCAGGGGGTCAATTTGCACAGTGTGTGCTCACACCCAGAGGGGTCCCGGGCAATTGAGCACAAATGATTTTCACACTGAGAGGGCCCCGGGGCAGTTCAGCAGCGCGTGGTCTCACAACCACAGGGCTCCCGTGCAGTTTAGCAGTACCACCCTCTGGTTCATCACTGCCACCCTCTGGTTCACCACTGCCACCCTCTGGTTCATCACTGCCACCCTCTGGTTCACCACTGCCACCCTCTGGTCCACCACTGTCACCCTCTGGTTCATCACTGCCACCCTCTGGCTCACCACTGCCAGTCTCTGGTTCATCACTGTCACCCTCAGGTTCATCACTGCCGCCCTCTGATTCATCACAACACCCTCTGGTTCACCACTGCCACCATCTGGTTCACCACTGCCACCCTCTGGTTCATCACTGCCACCCTCTGGTTCACCACTGCCACCCTCTGGTTGATCACTGCCATCCTCTGGTTCATCACAGCACCGTGTGGTTCACCACTGCCACCCTCTGGTTCATCACTGCCACCCTCTAGTTCATCACAGCTCCCTCTGGTTCACCACTGCGACCCTCTGGTCCACCACTGTCACCCTCTGGTTCATCACTGACACCCTCTGGTTCACCACTGCCACCCTCTGGTTCATCACTGTCAACCTCTGGTTCATCACTGCCACCCTCTGATTCATCACAGCACCCTCTGGTTCACCACTGCCACCCTCTGGTTCACCATTGCAACCCTCTGGTTCATCACTGCCACCCTCTGGTTCGCCACTGCCATCCTCTACATCATCACTGCCACCCTCTGGTTCATCACTGCCACCCTCTGGTTCGCCACTGCCACCCTCTGGATCATCACTGTCACCCTCTGGTTCATCACTGCCACCCTCTGGTTCATCACAGCACCCTCTGGTTCACCAGTGCCACCCTCTGGTTCATTACTGTGACCCTCTGGTTCATCACTGCCACCCTCTGGTTTACCACTGCCACCCTCTGGTTGATCACTGCCATCCACTGGTTCATCACAGCACCCTGTGGTTCACCACTGCCACCCTCTGGTTCATCACTGCCCCCCTCTGGTTCATCAAAGCTCCCTCTGGTTCACCACTGCCACCCTCTGATTCATCACTGCCACCCTCTGGTTCATCACAGCACCCTCTGGTTCTCCACTTCCACCCTCTGGTTCATCACTGCCACCCTCCAGTTCATCACTGCCACCCTCTGGTTCACCACTGCCACCCTCCGGTTCACCACTGCCACCCTCTGGTTCATCACACCACCCTCTAGTTCATCACTGCCACCCTCTGGTTCACCACTGCCACCCTCTGGTTCACCCCTGCCATCATCTGGTTCATCACAGCACCCTCTGGTTCACCACTGTCACCCTCTGGTTCATCACTGCCACTCTCTGGTTCATCACTGCCACCCTCTGGTTCACCACTGCCACCCTCTGGTTCACCCCTGCCACCCTCTGGTTCATCACTGCCACCCTCTGGTTTATCACTGCCACCCTCTAGTGCACCACTGCCACCCTCTGGTTCATCAGTGCCACCCTCTGGTTCATCACAGCACCCTCTGGTTCAGCACTGCCACCCTCTGGTTCACCCCTGCCACCATCTGGTTCATCACTTCCACCCTCTGGTTCATCACTGCCATCTTCTGGTTCACCACTGCCACCCTCTGGATCATCACTGCTACCCTCTGGTTCACCACTGCCACCCTCTGGTTCACCACTGTCACTCTCTTGTTCACCACTGCCACCCTCTGGTTCATCACTGCCACCCTCTGGTTCACCACTGCCACCCTCTGGTTCATCACTGTCACCCTCTGGTTCATCACTGCCACCCTCTGGTTCATCACAGTCCCCTCTGGTTCACCACTGCCACCCTCTGGTTCACCACTGCCACCCTCTGGTTCATCAGTGCCACCATCTGGTTCATCACTGCCACCCTCTGGTTTATCACTGCCACCCTCTGGTTCACCACTGCCACCCTTTGGTTCATCACAGCACCCTCTGGTTCACAACTGCACCTTCTGGTTCATCACAGCACCCTCTGGTTCACTACTGTCGTTTATGGGGAGAAAGCACACCTGCCCAGCCTCAACCGGGGGCTGGTTAATGTAGTACTGAATTTGAGCTTCAAGTCCGGCACCTGCTTCCTTATCTGTAAGTGCTTCCTGTTGTGGTTTAATTTTTGTGACAGACTGGAGTATTGTGCCATACTTGTAACTATTCTCTGCCATCAACAGCAAGGAACTCTTCAAATCGTTAAAGAGCTCTCCAACCCCAACGCCGGAAACAACGACATCACCCCTTCGCAAGACCTCTGCAACTCCCTCGCCTCCTACTTCCACAACAAGATCGCGGACATACACAACAGCTTCAGCACTCAACCGACGCACGCCACGACTGAACCACCGCCCCCCACCACCACCCTCCGCGCCTGGACCCCGATCAGCACCGAAGACACCGTCCGCACAAAGAACTCCATCCACTCCGGATCTCCAACCGACCCCTGCCCTCACCACGTCTTCAACAAGGCCGACGCTGCCATCGCACCCCACCTGCGGGACATCATCAACACCTCCTTCGACACCGCTACCTTCCCGGAGAGCTGGAAGCACGCCGAACTCAGCGCCCTACTAAAGAAGCCATCAGCCGACCCCACCGACCTCAAGAACTACCGCCCCATCTCGCTGCTCCCGTTTCCCGCAAAAGTCATCGAGAAGACCGTCAACAAGCAGCTGGCCGCCTTCCTCGAGACGAACGGATCCCTCGACCTCTCGCAGTCTGGCTTCCGGGCCAACCACAGTACCGAGACCGCCCTGATTGCAGCCACCGATGACATCCGAGCCCTGCTTGACAACGGAGAAACAGCGGCCCTCATCCTTCTAGACCTCTCCGCGGCCTTCGACACTGTCTGCCACCGTACCCTAGCGCAGCGCCTCAGCAACATCGGAATCCAGGAGAAGGCACTGGAATGGATCATCTCGTTCCTCGCCGGAAGGACACAGAGAGTCCGCCTCCCCCCGTTCAGATCAGAAGCCACCGAAGTCATCTGCGGCGTTCCTCAAGGCTCCTCTCTCAGCCCAACCCTCTTCAACGTCTACATGAGCCCCCTCGCAGCCATCGCATGCCAACACAACCTCAACGTCATCTCCTACGCCGACGACACCCAGCTGATCCTCTCCCTCACCAACGACCCCGCCACCGCCAGAGCCAACCTACACGAAGGGATGACTGACGTAGCCAAGTGGATGATGAACAGCCGCCTGAAACTGAACTCGGACAAGACGGAAGTCCTCATCCTGGGATCTTCACCCTCCGCCTGGGACGACTCCTGGTGGCCCCCCGCCCTGGGCAGCGCACCCAAACCAACAGACCACGCATGCAACCTGGGCTTCATCCTGGACTCCTCCCTCTCCATGACCAGACAAGTCAACGCCGTCTCCTCGTCGTGCTTCAACATCCTGCGCATGCTACGTAAGATCTTCCGGTGGATCCCCACCGAGACCAGGAAGACGGTCACCCAGGCCCTCGTCACCAGCCGTCTGGACTACGGCAACTCCCTCTACGCCAGGACCACCGCCAAACTCCAGAAGAGACTCCAGCGGATTCAGAACACCTCAGCACGACTCATCCTGGACATCCCCCGTCGCAGCCACATCTCCGGACACCTGAGAGATCTGCACTGGCTCCCGGTCAACAAGAGAATCACCTTCCGTCTCCTCACCCACGCACACAAAGCCCTACACAACCAAGGCCCAGGATACCTCAACAGCCACCTCAACTTCTACGCTCCCACACGCCAGCTTCGATCGACCGGCCACGCCCTCGCCGCCGTCCCCCGCATCCGAAGAGCCACCACAGGAGGAAGGTCCTTCTCCTACCTGGCCGCCAAGACTTGGAACTCCCTCCCGACTCACCTCCGCCGGACCCAGGACCACTTTGCCTTCAGGAAGCAGCTCAAGACCTGGCTGTTCGAGCAGTAGCGGACCCTCCCCTCCCCTAGCGCCTTGAGACCCTCTGGGTGAGTAGTGCGCTATATAAATGCTTGATTGATTGATTGATTGACCCTGCTTCGAGGGTCAGAGCAGGGTCAGAGAATAGTTGCAAGTGGGCAACAACTCTGGAGTCGCCGCTCAGGAAGCACTTACAGGGTTACAGCAGGTGCCAAAGTTGAAGTTAATTTCTTTGTAACCATTTTGTAAACGATTACAAAGAAATTAGCTTCAACTTGGGCACCTGCTGTAACCCTGTAAGTGCTTCATGTACTTCAGTTTTTGAAAATCCGTCCCGCACGCGATTTCGCGGATTTTTCTGCAATTTCGCGAGATTCGCGGACCGCGAAATTGCAAAAAATCCGCAAATTCCGCAAACGGAACGGATTTTACACCCATGCTTACTATTTTTGCCTAAGCATGGGCGTCGGTCTAGCTGTTGAACACTTCTCAGTATCCCGAGTACTTATTGGGGTGCTCGGACGTGCGCCCGCTGCTACTAGTGTGCTGTGTGTAACTTTGCCAGTATTTTTAAACCTGTAACCTCTTGTCTTATCGCTTGCATTTTCGCTTCATGTTTGCCTGCATTTATAAACTTTAATTCAATTTTGTCAGAAGCTATTTTTGCCTCACCTTGCCTATTTTGATACTTTGCTCAAAACGCCCCGGTCCAACACAGCCATTTAGGCTGATTGATGTGGAGGGCATCTTGAACGCTTTCAGTGCAGTCCTCACTTCCGGCTAGCCGCCATCTTGGTCGGCGGTTTTGCTGTTGAACACTTCCCAGCATCCCGAGTACTTATTCAGGTGCTTGGACGTGCGCCTGCTGCTACTAGTGAGGTGTTTGTAACTTTGCCAGTATTTTTAAACCTGTAACCTCTTGTCTTATCGCTTGCATTTTCGCATCATGTTTGCATGCATTTATAAATTTTAATTCAATTTTGTCAGAAGCTATTTTTGCCTCACCTTGCCTATTTTGATACTTTACTCAAAACGCTCCGGTCCACCGCAGCCATTTAGGCTGATTGATGTGGAGGGCGTCTTGAACGCTTTCGGTGCAGTCCTCACTTCCGGCTAGTCACCATCTTGGTCGGCGGTCTAGCTGTTGAACTTCCCTTCCTAAGGGGGCTATGAGCGGACGGGTGCAGCGGGCGCGCCGGCGGCGCACTGAAGGCGCGCCAAAGGCAAGCCCGTCTGCACCCATCCGCGCATGTACGTCGCCTCTCGCCAGACCCCTGGCCGGAAGCAGCTCGGTCTGCACTCTTACAGTAGGGAAGAACTCTTGGATATCAACTTGGGGTCCATCTGCTGTGGGGGAAGTTTATTTAATTTAGGGGAAGATTATGCCAGCTGTCCGGCTTGTTGTTACACTATACCTACCCCTGCACTTATATCATGTGCTCCGGGCACCCAGCCTTAGAATTGGCTTAAAATTATGCAGCTTAATGTGAGGTCGCTGGCTAAACATTACCTGGAAATTCACAATCTTGTCATGGAGGAAGACCCTGACGTGTTTTTCTTGTGTGAAACTTCGCTAAGCGAGGATATGGTAACGGAGCCTAACCTAGCTCTACCTACCGGTTACTCTATTTGCATGGTCAATAGGGAATCCAGAGGAGGGGGCATTGCAGTTATTTTTAAATCCTGTTACTCTTTCTTGTTCATAAAGGAACCCATTGAAGGCTGCGAATGTGCCCCTTTCAGGATCTCTGTGAACCCTCACCTTACTCTCTCAGGAATCCTGATATATCGGCCCCCTGGGCCGACCGCCAAGTTTAAAAATGCGCTCCTGGAAAGAGTTAGCTCGCTTGTTGTGGGATCGGCCAATTTTAGTATTTTTGGTGACCTGAACCTACATCTTGACTTAACACACAAAAGTGAAATTTGCAGTTTTATTACTGACATGGCGGCTTTTCAGCTAAATCAACTTATATCCCGTCCTACCCACACTGCAGGGCACTTGCTGGACCCTATATTCTCTAATCTGCACTGAGCTTTTTAGGGTGGATACGCCTACTCTTATGGGCTGGACTGACCATGCCTTGGTTGTCATGTCTGTTCCGCTCATAGAACCCCGTTTCAACGATTCTGTAAAACTTGTTCTCAAACGTCCTTAGCGTAAATTGAAAATTGAAGAGTTCCATGACTTTCTAGCCAGGGACCCTCTGGGCCCTTTATCCAACTCAGAATCTAACTATGGCTTATTTTGTGACTGGATAAAACACAGTCTTGACTCCTTGATCCCTGCCAAATGGTTCAAGGGGTGATCTTCCACCACTAGTCCCTGGTACACCGACTCCTTGATTGTATTAAGGAAAATATGTAAAAAAGACAAACAAGAGTGGAGAAGGGACTATGACCCTGAGAAAAAATGGTGCTATCTTGCCACCATCAAGCAGTACCATAAAGCTATCTGTAAATCTCGCGCTGACTACTAAGCGAGTCAAATTAAGCTGAGTACTAACCCAGCAAAATGTATCTTCAAGATCCTTAAAGATCTCAGGTCTAAGAAGGCCTCGCTGCCTGCTATATCTTCGGCACCTTTTTTGTAGAAAAGGTGCGTGCCATCTAACAGTCTTTCTCTTCAGCCCCCTCTTGCTCTATCTCGGTGCCCCCAGACATTGGACCGCGGCAGACGTTGTCAGTCATTGCTCATCTGTCGCAGGAGGAGCTCACTCGGCTGAGTGGTAAAATTAAAACTGGCTCACCTGCTGACCCTTTGAGGCCCTCTCAATTTAGAGAGTCTTTTTCCATCTTTCAGGCCACTCTCCGTAATATAATCAATGCCTCCTTTCCCACTGCTATTGTACCTGCTCTCTGGAAACAGGCTTGTGTGTCCCCATTCTCAAAAAACCTACATTGGACCCATCCAAGCCGGAAAATTGCAGGCCTATTTCCCTGCTCCTTTGGGCGGTGAAGGTCGCAGAGGCTCATGTTAAATACATGCTCACCCAATTCCTGCAATCCAATGATATCCTGGATGTCTCTCAGAATGTGTTTCGACCGGGACACAGAACGGAGACCACACTATTGGCTACCTCTGAGCATCTGCGGTCCATTCTTGATGACGGTCAACGTGCAGCACTTATTTTGTTTGACCTTAGTGCCTCCTTTGACCTCCTTTGACACGGTCTCACATAACATTTTGCTACAGCAACTTGAGGAAGCTGGAGTGATCGGGTCAGCCCTGGATTGGTTTAGATCTTTTCTGATCGAGAGATATTTCTGAGTGTCCGCTCCTTCATTTTTCTCCCAAGCCCATCCCATTGATCAGGGAGTTCCCCAGGGCTCAGCCGTTAGCCAGGTTTTGTTTAATCTTTATGTCCAACCTTTGGCTGCGGTCGCCAGGCAATGGGACCTTGTTATGGTCTCATATGCCGAATGATACGCAGTTGGTTGTCACCTTGGCCGAAGGTTCTTCTCTTAATGCCTCTAGGGTCAGAGATGGGATGGCAGCTGTGGTTCGTTGGATAGCTTCCAAATGTTTGCAACTTAATGCCAACAAAACCCAGGTTTTGTTGGTGGGGAAGAACGTTAATGTCTGGAACGAGCAGTGGTGGCCAACTGTTCTGTGCGAGGTTCCCATGCCTAAGTCTCTGGTCAAAAATCTTGGGGTCTGGATGGATGCTTCCGATAGCTTCCGGGACCACACTAGGAAAGTCTCCGGCACATGTTTCGGCCTGTTGCGGGGTTTTAAGCCCCTTCTGAAATTGTTTGATACCACTACACATCAGCTGATTATACAGGCTACCATTCTTTCATGCCTTGATTATGCAGTGCTCTTTTGCTTGGGGCTAATAAGGCCGAAATATGTCGGTTACAACGTGTCCAATATGCAACAGCAAGAGTGATTGTAGGTCTTCCACAATTCTGCTCTGCTGCTGATACTATCCGGAAACTGCATTGGCTTCCTATGGAGAGTAGGATTCAATTCAAGGCACTGTGCCGGCGGTTGGTCGCTGACCCTCGGGTTAAGTGCAGCCGGGCGGGAAGCATTCCTTTCGCTATCTGGCAGCTAGGCAGAGCAGAGCAGATCTGGGGTATGGAATGTTTACTTGCTTTTAGAAAAGCTATCAAGACTTTCCTCTTCCCATTAGCCTAACTTATGGTACTTCTGGCTGTCACTATGTTTCTAGTTATTGTGCGCCGTTCACCTTGTAGCTAAAGCGCCGGGACGCCCCTTCGCTGGGGCAGCTGCACGCTATACAAGCACCATTAACATAACATAACATAACAATTGCTGTTTTTGTAATTTGTCACCTGAGTGGGACGGGTATGCTCAGACGTAAGTCCCGTGCTCTCCATGCCACTGGAATCAAGCTATCCTGGCTGATGACGGCTGATAGACAGAAAACGGTCCTAGGATGCTTGATTCCGGTCGAGAGAAGACGTGGCTTGGCAATTCAGGCTGGACTTCTCCCAGGAGGCACAGGGTCAAGACTGATTTGCATATGGCCATGTCTGAACTGGGGTGGTGTGGTGGGCAAAATAACGATGTATTAAACCCAGATCTGTGACTGGGGGTGAATGTTTTGCCATTGTGCAACATTCCGTCCATCAAAAGTTGTTTTTGTATTTGTCACCCCGAGGGGGATGGGTATGCACAGACGTGAGTCCCGTGCTCTCCATGCAACTGAAATCAAGCTATCCTGGCTGATGACGCCTGATAGCCAGAAACTAGTCCTAGGATGCTAGATTCCGGTCCAGGGAAGACATGGCTTGGCAATTCGGGCTGGACTGTTCCCAGGAGGCACAGGGTCAAGACTGATCTGCATATGGGCATGTCTGAACTGGGGTGGTGTGGTGAGCAAAATAACAATGGATTAAACCCAGATTTGTGACTGGGGGTGAATGTTTTGCATTGTGCAACATTCCGTCCATCAATTGATGTTTTTGTATTTGTCACCCCAAGTGGGACGGGTATGCTCAGACGTGAGTCCCATGCTCTCCATGCGACTGGAATCAAGCTATCCTGGCTGATGACGGCTGATAGCCAGAAACCGGTCCTAGGATGCTTGATTCCGGTCCAGGGAAGACATGGCTTGGCGAATCGGGCTGGACTGTTCCCAGGAGGCACAGGGTCAAGACTGATTTGGAAATGGCCGTGTCTGAACTGGGGTGGTGGGGTGAGCAAAATAACGATGGATTAAACCCAGATCTATGACTGGGGGTGAATGTTTTGCCATTGTGCAACATACCGTCCATCAATTGGTCTTTTTGTATTTGTCACCCCGAGTGGAACGGGTATGTTCAGACATGAGTCCAGTGCTCTCCATGCCACTGGAATTGTGCTATCCTGGCTGATGACGGCTGATAGCCAGAAACTGTTCCTAAGATACTTGATTCCGGTCCAGGGAAGACATGGCTTGGCAAATCGGGCTGGACTGTTCCCAGGAGGCACAGGGTCAAGACTGATTTGCATATGGCCATGTCTGAACTGGGGTGGTGTGGTGAGCAAAATAACAATGGGTTAAACCCAGATCTGTGACTGGGGGTGAATGTTTTGCCATTGTGCAACATTCCGTCCATCAATTGTTGTTTTTGTATTTGTCACCCCGAGTGGGACGGGTATGCTCAGACGTAAGTTCGTGCTTTCCATGCAACTGGAATCAAGCAATTCTGGCTGATGATGGCTGATATCCAGAAACTGGTCCTAAGATGCTTGATTCCGGTCCAGGGAAGACATGGCTTGCAATTCGGGCTGGACTGTTCCCAGGAGGCACAGGGTCAAGACTGATTTGCATATGGCCATGTCTGAACTGGGGTGGTGGGGTGAGCAAAATAACAATGGATTAAACCCAGATCTGTGACTGGGGGTGAATGTTTTGCCATTGTGCAACATTCCGCCCATCAATTGTTGTTTTTGTATTTGTCACCCCGAGTGGGACGTGTATGCTCAGACGTGAGTTCGTGCTCTCCATGCCACTGGAATCAAGCTAGCCTGGCTGATGACGGCTGATAGCCAGAAACCAATCCTAGGATGCTTGATTCCTGTCCAGGGAAGACATGGCTTGGCAATTCGGGCTGGAGTTTTCCCAGGAGGCACAAGGTCAAGACTGATTTGCATATAAATCCTAGGATGCTTGATTCCTGTCCAGGGAAGACATGGCTTGGCAATTCGGGCTGGAGTTTTCCCAGGAGGCACAAGGTCAAGACTGATTTGCATATAGCCATGTCTGAACTTGGGTGGTGTGGTGAGCAAAATAACAATGGATTAAACCCAGATCTGTGACTGGGGGTGAATGTTTTGCCCTTGTGCAACATTCCGTAGATCAATTGTTGTTTTTGTATTTGTCACCCCGAGTTGGACGGGTATTCTCAGACGTGAGTCCCGTGCACTCCATGCCACTGGAATCAAGCTATCCTGGCTGATGATGGCTGATAGCCAGAAAAAGGTTCTTGGATGCTTTATTCTGGTCCAGGGAAGACATGGCTTGGCAATTGGGCTGGACTGCTCCCAGGAGGCACAGGGTCAAGACTGATTTGCATATAGCCATGTCTGAAATGGCGTGGTGTGGTGAGCAAAATAACAATGGATTACACCCAGATTTGTGACTGGGGGTGAATGTTTTGCCATTGTGCAACATTCCGTCCATCAATTGATGTTTTTGTATTTGTCACCCCAAGTGGGACGGGTATGCTCAGACGTGAGTCCCATGCTCTCCATGCGACTGGAATCAAGCTATCCTGGCTGATGACGGCTGATAGCCAGAAACCGGTCCTAGGATGCTTGATTCCGGTCCAGGGAAGACATGGTTGGCAAATCGGGCTGGACTGTTCCCAGGAGGCACAGGGTCAAGACTGATTTGCATATGGCCATGTCTGAACTGGGGTGGTGTGGTGAGCAAAATAACAATGGATTAAACCCAGATCTGTGACTCGGGGTGAATGTTTTGCCCTTGTGCAACATTCCGTAGATCAATTGTTCTTTTTGTATTTGTCACCCCGAGTGGGTTGTGTATGCTGACGTTTGTCCCGTGCTCTCCATGCCACTACAATCAAGCTATCCTGGCTGATGACGGCTGATAGCCAGAAACCAATCCTAGGATGCTTGATTCCTGTCCAGGGAAGACATGGCTTGGCAATTCGGGCTGGAGTGTTCCCAGGAGGCACAGGACCATGACTGATTTGCAAATGGCCATGTCTGAACTGGGGTGGTGGGGTGAGCAAAATAACGATGGATTAAAACCAGATCTGTGACTGGGGGTGAATGTTTTGCCATTGTGCAACATACCGTCCATCAATTGTTCTTTTTGTATTTGTCACCCCGAGTGGAACGGGTATGCTCAGACATATGTCCAGTGCTCTCCATGCCACTGAAATCGTGCTATCCTGGCTGATGACGGCTGATAGCCAGAAACTGGTACTAAGATGCTTGATTTCGGTCCAGGGAAGACATGGCTTGCAATTCGGGCTGGACTGTTCCCAGGAGGCACAGGGTCAAGACTGATTTGCATATGGCCATGTCTGAACTGGGGTGGGGTGGTGTGGTGAGCAAAATAACAATGGATTAAACCCAGATCTGTGACTGGGGGCGAATGTTTTGCCATTGTGCAACATTCCATCCATCAATTGTTGTTTTTGTATTTGTCACCCCGAGTGGGACGGGTATGCTCAGACGTGAGTCCCGTGCTTTCCATGCCACTGGAATCAAACAATTCTGGCTGATGACGGCTGATAGCCAGAAACTGGTCCTGGGATGCCTGATTCCGGTCCAGGGAAGACATGGCTTGGCAATTTGGACTGGACTGTTCCCAGGAGGCACAGTGTCAGAACTGATTTGCATCTGGCCATTTCTGAACTGGGGTAGTGTGGTGAGCAAAATAACAATAGATTAAACCCAGATCTGTGACTGGGGGTGAATGTTTTGCCATTGTGCAACATTCTGTCCATGAATTGTTATTTTTGTATTTGTCACCCCGAGTGGGACGGGTATGCTGACGTGAGTCCCGTGCTCTCCATGCCACTGGAATCAAGCTATCCTGGCTGATGACGGCTGTTAGCCAGAAACCAATCCTAGGATGCTTGATTCCTGTCCAGGGAAGACATGGCTTGGCAATTCGGGCTGGAGTGTTCCCAGGAGGCACAGGGACAAGACTGATTTGCATATGGCCATGTCTGAACTTGGGTGGTGTGGTGAGCAAAATAACAATGGATTAAACCCAGATCTGTGACTGGGGGAGAATGTTTTGCCCTTGTGTAACATTCCGTAGATCAATTGTGGTTTTTGTATTTGTCACCCCGAGTTGGACGGGTATTCTCAGACGTGAGTCCCGTGCTCTCCATGCCAATGGAATCAAGCTATGCCGGCTGATGACGGCTGATAGCCAGAAACCGGCCCTAGGATGCTGGATTCCGGTCCAGGGAAGACATGGCTTGGCAATTCGGGCTGGACTGTTCCCAGGAGGTACAGGGTCAAGACTGATTTGCATATGGCCATGTCTGAACTGGGGTGGTGTGGTGAGCTAAATAACGACGGATTAAACCCAGATCTGTGACTGGGGGTGAATGTTTTGCCATTGTGAAACATTCCGTCCAACAATTGTTGTTTTTGTATTTGTCACCCCGAGTGGGACGGGTATGCTCAGACGTGAGTCCTGTGCTTTCCATGCCACTGAAATCAAGCTATCCAGGCTGATGACAGCTAATAGCCAGAAACCGGTCTTAGGATGCTTTATTCCGGTCCAGGGAAGACATGGCTTGGCAGTTCAGGCTGGACTGTTCCCAGGAGGCAAAGGGTCAAGACTGATTTGCATATGGCCATGTCTGAAGTGGGGTGGTGTGGTGAGCAAAATAACGATGGATTAAACCCAGATCTTTGACTGGGGGTGAATGTTTTGCCATTGTGCAACATTCGTCCATCAATTGTTGTTTTTGTATTTGTCACCCCGAGTGGGATGGGTATGCTCAGACATGAATCCCGTGCTCTCCAT
This sequence comes from Lissotriton helveticus, assembly GCF_964261635.1. Classification (NCBI taxonomy): domain Eukaryota; kingdom Metazoa; phylum Chordata; class Amphibia; order Caudata; family Salamandridae; genus Lissotriton; species Lissotriton helveticus. The sequence continues at coordinate 820,997,672 of NC_136057.1, forward strand.
GGCACTGCAATCAAGCTATCCTGGCTGATGATGGCTGATAGCCAGAAACCGGTCATAGGATGCTTGATTCCTGTCCAGGGAAGACATGGCTTGGCAATTCGGGCTGGACTGTTCCCAGGAGGCACAGGGTCAAGACTGATTTACATATGGCCATGTCTGAACTGGGGTGGTGTGATGAGCAAAATAACGATGGACTAAACCCAGATCTGTGACTGGGGGTGAATGTTTTTCCATTGTGCAACATTCCATCCATCAATTGTTGTTTTTGTATTTGTCACCCTGAGTGGGACGGGTATGCTCAGACGTGAATCCCGTGCTCGTCATGCCACTGGAATCAAGCTATCCTGGCTGATGACGGCTGATAGCCAGAAACCAGTCCTAGGATGCTTGATTCCTGTCCAGGGAAGACATGGCTTGGCAATTCAGGCTGGACTGTTCCCAGGAGGCACAGGGTCAAGACTGATTTACTTATGTCCATGTCTGAACTGGGGTTGTGTGCTGAGCAAAATAACGATGGATTAAACCCTGATCTGTGACTGGGGGTGAATGTTTTGCCATTGTGCAACATTCCGTCCATCGATTGTTGTTTTTGTATTTGTCACCCTGAGTGGGACGGGTATGCTCAGACGTGAGTCCCATGCTCTCCATGCCACTGGCATCAAGCTATCCTGGCTGATGACAGCTGATAGCCAGAAACCGGTCCTAGGATGCCTGATTCCGGTCCAGGGAAGACATGGCTTGGCAATTCGGGCTGGACTGTTCCCAGGAGGCACAGTGTCAGGACTGATTTGCATCTGGCCATTTATGAACTGGGGTGGTGTGGTGAGCAAAATAACTATAGATTAAACCCAGATCTGTGACTGGGGGTGAATGTTTTGCCATTGTGCAGCATTCCGTCGATCAGTTGTTTTTGTATTTGTCACACCAAGTGGGACGGGTATGCTCAGACGTGAGTCCCGTGCTCTCCATGCCACTGGAATCAAGCTATCCTGGCTGATGACTGCTGATAGCCAGAAACCAATCCTAGGATGCTTGATTCCTGTCCAGGGAAGACACGGCTTGGCAATTCAGGCTGGACTGTTCCCAGGAGGCACAGGGTCAAGGCTGATTTGCATATGGCCATGTCTGAACTTGGGTGGTGTTGAGAGCATAATAAAAATTGATTAAAACCAGATCTGTGACTGGGGGTGAATGTTTTGCCATTGTGCAACATTCCGTCCATCAATTGTTGTTTTTGTATTTGTCACCCCGAGTTGGACGGGTATGCTCAGACGTGAGTCCCGTGCTCTCCGTTCCACTGGAATCAAGCTATCCTGGCTGATGACGGCTGATAGCCAGAAACCGGCCCTAGGATGCTTGATTCCGGTTTAGGGAAGACATGGCTTGGCAATTCGGGCTGAACTGTTCCCAGGAGGCACAGGGTCAAGACTGATTTGCAAATGGCCATGTCTGAACTGGGGTGGTGTGGTGAGCCAAATAACAATGGATTAAACCCAGATCTGTGACTGGGGTGAATGTTTTGCCATTGTGCAACATTCCCTCCATCAATTATTGTTTTTGTATTTGTCACCCCGAGTTGGACGGGTATGCTCAGACGTGAGTCCTGTGCTCTCCATGCCACAGGAATCAAGCTATCCTGGCTGATGACGGCTGATAGCCAGAAACAGGCCCTAGGATGCTTGATTCCGGTCCAGGAGAGACATGGCTTGGCAATTCGGCTGGACTGTTCCGAGGAGGCACAGGGTCAAGACTGATATGCAAATGGCAATGTCTGAACTGGGGTGGTGTGGTGAGCAAAATAACAATGGATTAAACACAGATCTGTGACTGTGGGGTGAATGTGTTGCCATTGTGCACCATTCCATCCATCAATTGTTGTTTTTGTATTTGTCACCCCGAGTGGGACGGGAATGCTCAGACGTGAGTCCTGTGCTCTCCATGCCACTGGAATCAAGCTATCCTGGCTGATGATGGCTGATAGCCAGAAACCGGTCTTAGGATGCTTGATTCCAGTCCAGGGAAGACATGGTTTGGCAATTCGGGCTGGACTGTTCCCAGGAAGTACAGGGTCAAGACTGATTTGCATATGGCCATGTCAGAACTGGGGTGGTGTGGTGAGCAAAATAACGATGGATTAAACCCAGATCTGTGACTGGGAGTTAATGTTTTGCCATTGTGCACCATTCTGTCCATCAATTGTTGTTTTTGTATTTGTCACCCCGAGTGAGACGGGTATGCTCAGACGTGAGTCCTGTGCTTTCCATGCCACTGGAATCAAACAATTCTGGCTGATGACGGCTGATAGCCAGAAACTGGTCCTAAGATGCCTAATTCCAGTCCAGGGAAGACATGGCTTGGCAATTTGGACTGGACTGTTCCTAGGAGGCACAGTGTCAGAACTGATTTGCATCTGGCCATTTCTGAACTGGGGTGGTGAGCAAAATAACAATAGATTAAACCCAGATCTGTGACTGGGGGTGAATGTTTTGCCATTGTGCAGCATTCCGTCGATCAGTTGTTTTTGTATTTGTCACACCAAGTGGGACGGGTATGCTCAGACGTGAGTCCCGTGCTCTCCATGCCACTGGAATCAAGCTATCCTGGCTGATGACTGCTGATAGCCAGAAACCAATCCTAGGATGCTTGATTCCTGTCCAGGGAAGACATGGCTTGGCAATTCAGGCTGGACTGTTCCCAGGAGGCACAGGGTCAAGGCTGATTTGCATATGGCCATGTCTGAACTTGGGTGGTGTTGAGAGCATAATAACAATTGATTAAAACCAGATCTGTGACTGGGGGTGAATGTTTTGCCATTGTGCAACATTCCGTCCATCAATTGTTGTTTTTGTATTTGTCACCCCGAGTTGGACGGGTATGCTCAGACGTGAGTCCCGTGCTCTCCATTCCACTGGAATCAAGCTATCCTGGCTGATGACGGCTGATAGCCAGAAACCGGCCCTAGGATGCTTGATTCCGGTTTAGGGAAGACATGGCTTGGCAATTCGGGCTGAACTGTTCCCAGGAGGCACAGGGTCAAGACTGATTTGCAAATGGCCATGTCTGAACTGGGGTGGTGTGGTGAGCCAAATAACAATGGATTAAACCCAGATCTGTGACTGGGGTGAATGTTTTGCCATTGTGCAACATTCCCTCCATCAATTATTGTTTTTGTATTTGTCACCCCGAGTTGGACGGGTATGCTCAGACGTGAGTCCTGTGCTCTCCATGCCACTGGAATCAAGCTATCCTGGCTGATGACGGCTGATAGCCAGAAACAGGCCCTAGGATGCTTGATTCCGGTCCAGGAGAGACATGGCTTGGCAATTCGGCTGGAATGTTCCGAGAAGGCACAGGGTCAAGACTGATATGCAAATGGCAATGTCTGAACTGGGGTGGTGTGGTGAGCAAAATAACAATGGATTAAACACAGATCTGTGACTGTGGGGTGAATGTGTTGCCATTGTGCACCATTCCATCCATCAATTGTTGTTTTTGTATTTGTCACCCCGAGTGGGACGGGTTTGCTCAGACGTGAGTCCTGTGCTCTCCATGCCACTGGAATCAAGCTACCCTGGCTGATGATGGCTGATAGCCAGAAACCGGTCCTAGGATGCTTGATTCCAGTCCAGGGAAGACATGGTTTGGCAATTCGGGCTGGACTGTTCCCAGGAAGTACAGGGTCAAGACTGATTTGCATATGGCCATGTCAGAACTGGGGTGGTGTGGTGAGCAAAATAACGATGGATTAAACCCAGATCTGTGACTGGGAGTTAATGTTTTGCCATTGTGCACTATTCCGTCCATCAATTGTTGTTTTTGTATTTGTCACCCCGAGTGGGACGGGTATGCTCAGACGTGAGTCCTGTGCTTTCCATGCCACTGGAATCAAACAATTCTGGCTGATGACGGCTGATAGCCAGAAACTGGTCCTAAGATGCCTAATTCCAGTCCAGGGAAGACATGGCTTGGCAATTTGGACTGGACTGTTCCTAGGAGGCACAGTGTCAGAACTGATTTGCATCTGGCCATTTCTGAACTGGGGTGGTGAGCAAAATAACAATAGATTAAACCCAGATCTGTGACTGGGGGTGAATGTTTTGCCATTGTGCAACATTCCGTCCATCAATTGTTATTTTTGTATTTGTCACCCCGAGTGGGACGGGTATGCTGACGTGAGTCCCGTGCTCTCCATGCCACTGGAATCAAGCTATCCTGGCTGATGACGGCTGATAGCCAGAAACCAATCCTAGGATGCTTGATTCCTGTCCAGGGAAGACATGGCTTGGCAATTCGGGCTGGAGTGTTCCAAGGAGGCACAGGGTCAAGACTGATTTGCATATGGCCATGTCTGAACTTGGGTGGTGTGGTGAGCCAAATAACAATGGATTAAACCCAGATCGGTGACTGGGGGTGAATGTTTTGCCCTTGTGTAACATTCCGTAGATCAATCGTGGTTTTTGTATTTGTCAACCCGAGTTGGACGGGTATTTTCAGACGTGAGTCCCGTGCTCTCCATGCCAATGGAATCAAGCTATGCCGGCTGATGACGGCTGATAGCCAGAAACCGGCCCTAGGATGCTTGATTCCGGTCCAGGGAAGACATTGCTTTGGCAATTCGGGCTGGACTGTTCCCAGGAGGTACAGGATCAAGACTGATTTGCATATGGTCATGTCTGAACTGGGGTGGTGTGGTAAGCTAAATAATGACGGATTAAACCCAGATCTGTGACTGGTTTTTTTTTTTACCATTGTGCAACATTCCATCCAACAATTGTTGTTTTTGTATTTGTCACCCCGAGTGGGACGTGTATGCTCAGACGTGAGTCCCGTGCTTTCCATGCCACTGAAATCAAGCTATCCTGGCTGATGACAGCTAATAGCCAGAAACCGGTCTTAGGATGCTTTATTCCGGTCCAGGGAAGACATGGCTTGGCAATTCAGGCTGGACTGTTCCCAGGAGGCACAGGGTCAAGACTGATTTACATATGTCCATGTCTGAACTGGGGTGGTGTGGTGAGCACAATAACGATGGATTATACCCAGATCTGTGACTGGGGGTGAATGTTTTGTCATTTTGCAACATTCCGTCCATCAATTGTTGTTTTTGTATTTGTCACTCCGAGTGGGACGGGTATGCTCAGACGTGAGTCCCGTGCTCTCCATGCCACTGGAATCAAGTTATCCTGGCTGATGACAGCTGATAGCCAGAAACCGGTCCTAGGATGCCTGATTCCGGTCCAGGGAAGACATGGCTTGGCAATTTGGGCTGGACTGTTCCCAGGAGGCACAGTGTCAGGACTGATTTGCATCTGGCCATTTCTGAACTGGTGTGGTGTGGTGAGCAAAATAACGATAGATTAAACCCTGATCTGTGACTGAGGGTGAATGTTTTGCGATCGTGCAACATTCCGTCCATCAATTGTTGTTTTTGTATTTGTCACCCCGAGTGGGACGGGTATGCTGACATGAGTCCCGTGCTATCCATGCCACTGGAATCAAGCTATCCTGGCTGATGATGGCTGATAGCCAGAAACCGGTCATAGGATGCTTGATTCCTGTCCAGGGAAGACAGGCTTGGCAATTCGGCCTGGACTGTTCCCAGGAGGCACAGGGTCAAGTCTGATTTACATATGGCCATGTCTGAACTGGGGTGGTGTGATCAGCAAAATAACGATGGATTAAACCCAGATCTGTGACTGGGGTGAATGTTTTGCCATTGTGCAACATTCCGTCCATCGATTGTTGTTTTTGTATTTGTCACCCTGAGTGGGACGGGTATGCTCAGACGTGAGTCCCATGCTCTCCATGCCACTGGCATCAAGCTATCCTGGCTGATGACAGCTGATAGCCAGAAACAGGTCCTAGGATGCCTGATTCCGGTCCAGGGAAGACATGGCTTGGCAATTCGAGCTGGACTGTTCCCAGGAGGCACAGTGTCAGGACTGATTAGCATCTGGCCATTTCTGAACTGGGGTGGTGTGGTGAGCAAAATAATTATAGATTAAACCCAGATCTGTGACTGGGGGTGAATGTGTTGCCATTGTGCAGCATTCCGTCCATCAATTGTTTTTGTATTTGTCACACCAAGTGGGACGGGTATGCACAGACGTGAGTCCCGTGCTCTCCGTGCCACTGGAATCAAGCTATCCTGGCTGATGACTGCTGATAGCCAGAAACCAATCCTAGGATGCTTGATTCCTGTCCAGGGAAGACATGGCTTGGCAATTCAGGCTGGACTGTTCCAAGGAGGCACAGGGTCAAGGCTGATTTGCATATGGCCATGTCTGAACTTGGGTGGTGTTGAGAGCATAATAACAATTGATTAAAACCAGATCTGTGACTGGGGGTGAATGTTTTCCCATTGTGCACCATTCCGCCCATCAATTGTTGGTTTTGTATTTGTTACCCCGAGTTGGACGGGTATGCTCAGATGTGAGTCCCGTGCTCTCCGTTCCACTGGAATCAAGCTATCCTGGCTGATGACGGCTGATAGCCAGAAACCGGCCCTAGGATGCTTGATTCCGGTTTAGGGAAGACATGGCTTGGCAATTCGGGCTGAACTGTTCCCAGGAGGCACAGGGTCAAGACTGATTTGCAAATGGCCATGTCTGAACTGGGGTGGTGTGGTGAGCCAAATAACAATGGATTAAACCCAGATCTGTGACTGGGGTGAATGTTTTGCCATTGTGCAACATTCCCTCCATCAATTATTGTTTTTGTATTTGTCACCCCGAGTTGGACGGGTATGCTCAGACGTGAGTCCTGTGCTCTCCATGCCACAGGAATCAAGCTATCCTGGCTGATGACGGCTGATAGCCAGAAACAGGCCCTAGGATGCTTGATTCCGGTCCAGGAGAGACATGGCTTGGCAATTCGGCTGGACTGTTCCGAGGAGGCACAGGGTCAAGACTGATATGCAAATGGCAATGTCTGAACTGGGGTGGTGTGGTGAGCAAAATAACAATGGATTAAACACAGATCTGTGACTGTGGGGTGAATGTGTTGCCATTGTGCACCATTCCATCCATCAATTGTTGTTTTTGTATTTGTCACCCCGAGTGGGACGGGAATGCTCAGACGTGAGTCCTGTGCTCTCCATGCCACTGGAATCAAGCTATCCTGGCTGATGATGGCTGATAGCCAGAAACCGGTCTTAGGATGCTTGATTCCAGTCCAGGGAAGACATGGTTTGGCAATTCGGGCTGGACTGTTCCCAGGAAGTACAGGGTCAAGACTGATTTGCATATGGCCATGTCAGAACTGGGGTGGTGTGGTGAGCAAAATAACGATGGATTAAACCCAGATCTGTGACTGGGAGTTAATGTTTTGCCATTGTGCACCATTCTGTCCATCAATTGTTGTTTTTGTATTTGTCACCCCGAGTGAGACGGGTATGCTCAGACGTGAGTCCTGTGCTTTCCATGCCACTGGAATCAAACAATTCTGGCTGATGACGGCTGATAGCCAGAAACTGGTCCTAAGATGCCTAATTCCAGTCCAGGGAAGACATGGCTTGGCAATTTGGACTGGACTGTTCCTAGGAGGCACAGTGTCAGAACTGATTTGCATCTGGCCATTTCTGAACTGGGGTGGTGAGCAAAATAACAATAGATTAAACCCAGATCTGTGACTGGGGGTGAATGTTTTGCCATTGTGCAGCATTCCGTCGATCAGTTGTTTTTGTATTTGTCACACCAAGTGGGACGGGTATGCTCAGACGTGAGTCCCGTGCTCTCCATGCCACTGGAATCAAGCTATCCTGGCTGATGACTGCTGATAGCCAGAAACCAATCCTAGGATGCTTGATTCCTGTCCAGGGAAGACATGGCTTGGCAATTCAGGCTGGACTGTTCCCAGGAGGCACAGGGTCAAGGCTGATTTGCATATGGCCATGTCTGAACTTGGGTGGTGTTGAGAGCATAATAACAATTGATTAAAACCAGATCTGTGACTGGGGGTGAATGTTTTGCCATTGTGCAACATTCCGTCCATCAATTGTTGTTTTTGTATTTGTCACCCCGAGTTGGACGGGTATGCTCAGACGTGAGTCCCGTGCTCTCCATTCCACTGGAATCAAGCTATCCTGGCTGATGACGGCTGATAGCCAGAAACCGGCCCTAGGATGCTTGATTCCGGTTTAGGGAAGACATGGCTTGGCAATTCGGGCTGAACTGTTCCCAGGAGGCACAGGGTCAAGACTGATTTGCAAATGGCCATGTCTGAACTGGGGTGGTGTGGTGAGCCAAATAACAATGGATTAAACCCAGATCTGTGACTGGGGTGAATGTTTTGCCATTGTGCAACATTCCCTCCATCAATTATTGTTTTTGTATTTGTCACCCCGAGTTGGACGGGTATGCTCAGACGTGAGTCCTGTGCTCTCCATGCCACTGGAATCAAGCTATCCTGGCTGATGACGGCTGATAGCCAGAAACAGGCCCTAGGATGCTTGATTCCGGTCCAGGAGAGACATGGCTTGGCAATTCGGCTGGAATGTTCCGAGAAGGCACAGGGTCAAGACTGATATGCAAATGGCAATGTCTGAACTGGGGTGGTGTGGTGAGCAAAATAACAATGGATTAAACACAGATCTGTGACTGTGGGGTGAATGTGTTGCCATTGTGCACCATTCCATCCATCAATTGTTGTTTTTGTATTTGTCACCCCGAGTGGGACGGGTTTGCTCAGACGTGAGTCCTGTGCTCTCCATGCCACTGGAATCAAGCTACCCTGGCTGATGATGGCTGATAGCCAGAAACCGGTCCTAGGATGCTTGATTCCAGTCCAGGGAAGACATGGTTTGGCAATTCGGGCTGGACTGTTCCCAGGAAGTACAGGGTCAAGACTGATTTGCATATGGCCATGTCAGAACTGGGGTGGTGTGGTGAGCAAAATAACGATGGATGAAACCCAGATCTGTGACTGGGAGTTAATGTTTTGCCATTGTGCACTATTCCGTCCATCAATTGTTGTTTTTGTATTTGTCACCCCGAGTGGGACGGGTATGCTCAGACGTGAGTCCTGTGCTTTCCATGCCACTGGAATCAAACAATTCTGGCTGATGACGGCTGATAGCCAGAAACTGGTCCTAAGATGCCTAATTCCAGTCCAGGGAAGACATGGCTTGGCAATTTGGACTGGACTGTTCCTAGGAGGCACAGTGTCAGAACTGATTTGCATCTGGCCATTTCTGAACTGGGGTGGTGAGCAAAATAACAATAGATTAAACCCAGATCTGTGACTGGGGGTGAATGTTTTGCCATTGTGCAACATTCCGTCCATCAATTGTTATTTTTGTATTTGTCACCCCGAGTGGGACGGGTATGCTGACGTGAGTCCCGTGCTCTCCATGCCACTGGAATCAAGCTATCCTGGCTGATGACGGCTGATAGCCAGAAACCAATCCTAGGATGCTTGATTCCTGTCCAGGGAAGACATGGCTTGGCAATTCGGGCTGGAGTGTTCCAAGGAGGCACAGGGTCAAGACTGATTTGCATATGGCCATGTCTGAACTTGGGTGGTGTGGTGAGCCAAATAACAATGGATTAAACCCAGATCGGTGACTGGGGGTGAATGTTTTGCCCTTGTGTAACATTCCGTAGATCAATCGTGGTTTTTGTATTTGTCAACCCGAGTTGGACGGGTATTTTCAGACGTGAGTCCCGTGCTCTCCATGCCAATGGAATCAAGCTATGCCGGCTGATGACGGCTGATAGCCAGAAACCGGCCCTAGGATGCTTGATTCCGGTCCAGGGAAGACATTGCTTTGGCAATTCGGGCTGGACTGTTCCCAGGAGGTACAGGATCAAGACTGATTTGCATATGGTCATGTCTGAACTGGGGTGGTGTGGTAAGCTAAATAATGACGGATTAAACCCAGATCTGTGACTGGTTTTTTTTTTTACCATTGTGCAACATTCCATCCAACAATTGTTGTTTTTGTATTTGTCACCCCGAGTGGGACGTGTATGCTCAGACGTGAGTCCCGTGCTTTCCATGCCACTGAAATCAAGCTATCCTGGCTGATGACAGCTAATAGCCAGAAACCGGTCTTAGGATGCTTTATTCCGGTCCAGGGAAGACATGGCTTGGCAATTCAGGCTGGACTGTTCCCAGGAGGCACAGGGTCAAGACTGATTTACATATGTCCATGTCTGAACTGGGGTGGTGTGGTGAGCACAATAACGATGGATTATACCCAGATCTGTGACTGGGGGTGAATGTTTTGTCATTTTGCAACATTCCGTCCATCAATTGTTGTTTTTGTATTTGTCACTCCGAGTGGGACGGGTATGCTCAGACGTGAGTCCCGTGCTCTCCATGCCACTGGAATCAAGTTATCCTGGCTGATGACAGCTGATAGCCAGAAACCGGTCCTAGGATGCCTGATTCCGGTCCAGGGAAGACATGGCTTGGCAATTTGGGCTGGACTGTTCCCAGGAGGCACAGTGTCAGGACTGATTTGCATCTGGCCATTTCTGAACTGGTGTGGTGTGGTGAGCAAAATAACGATAGATTAAACCCTGATCTGTGACTGAGGGTGAATGTTTTGCGATCGTGCAACATTCCGTCCATCAATTGTTGTTTTTGTATTTGTCACCCCGAGTGGGACGGGTATGCTGACATGAGTCCCGTGCTATCCATGCCACTGGAATCAAGCTATCCTGGCTGATGATGGCTGATAGCCAGAAACCGGTCATAGGATGCTTGATTCCTGTCCAGGGAAGACAGGCTTGGCAATTCGGCCTGGACTGTTCCCAGTAGGCACAGGGTCAAGTCTGATTTACATATGGCCATGTCTGAACTGGGGTGGTGTGATCAGCAAAATAACGATGGATTAAACCCAGATCTGTGACTGGGGTGAATGTTTTGCCATTGTGCAACATTCCGTCCATCGATTGTTGTTTTTGTATTTGTCACCCTGAGTGGGACGGGTATGCTCAGACGTGAGTCCCATGCTCTCCATGCCACTGGCATCAAGCTATCCTGGCTGATGACAGCTGATAGCCAGAAACAGGTCCTAGGATGCCTGATTCCGGTCCAGGGAAGACATGGCTTGGCAATTCGAGCTGGACTGTTCCCAGGAGGCACAGTGTCAGGACTGATTAGCATCTGGCCATTTCTGAACTGGGGTGGTGTGGTGAGCAAAATAATTATAGATTAAACCCAGATCTGTGACTGGGGGTGAATGTGTTGCCATTGTGCAGCATTCCGTCCATCAATTGTTTTTGTATTTGTCACACCAAGTGGGACGGGTATGCACAGACGTGAGTCCCGTGCTCTCCGTGCCACTGGAATCAAGCTATCCTGGCTGATGACTGCTGATAGCCAGAAACCAATCCTAGGATGCTTGATTCCTGTCCAGGGAAGACATGGCTTGGCAATTCAGGCTGGACTGTTCCAAGGAGGCACAGGGTCAAGGCTGATTTGCATATGGCCATGTCTGAACTTGGGTGGTGTTGAGAGCATAATAACAATTGATTAAAACCAGATCTGTGACTGGGGGTGAATGTTTTCCCATTGTGCACCATTCCGCCCATCAATTGTTGGTTTTGTATTTGTTACCCCGAGTTGGACGGGTATGCTCAGATGTGAGTCCCGTGCTCTCCATTCCACTGGAATCAATCTATTCTGGCTGATGACGGCTGATAGCCAGAAACCGGCCCTAGGATGCTTGATTCCGGTCCAGGGAAGACATGGCTTGGCAATTCGGGCTGGACTGTTCCCAGGAGGCACTGGGTCAAGACTGATTTGCAAATGACCATGTCTGAACTGGGGTGGTGTGGTGAGCAAAATAACAATGGATTAAACCCAGATCTGTGACTGGGGTGAATGTTTTGCCATTGTGCAACATTCCCTCCATCAATTATTGTTTTTGTATTTGTCACCCCGTGTTGGATGGGTATGCTCAGACGTGAATCCTGTGCTCTCCATGCCACTGGAATCAAGCTATCCTGGCTGATGACGGCTGATAGCCAGAAACAGGCCCTAGGATGCTTGATTCCGGTCCAGGAGAGACATGGCTTGGCAATTCGGCTGGACTGTTCCGAGGAGTCACAGGGTCAAGACTGATTTGCAAATGGCAATGTCTAAACTGGGGGAGTGTGGTGAGCAAAATAACAATGGATTAAACACAGATCTGTGACTGGGGGTGAATGTGTTGCCATTGTGCACCATTCCATCCATCAATTGTTGTTTTTGTATTTGTCACCCCGAGTGGGACGGGTATGCTCAGACGTGAGTCCTGTGCTCTCCATGCCACTGGAATCAAGCTATCCTGGCTGATGATGGCTGATAGCCAGAAACCGGTCCTAGGATGCTTGATTACTGTCCAGGGAAGACATGGTTTGGCAATTCGGGCTGGACTGTTCCCAGGAGGTACAGGGTGAAGACTGATTTGCATATGGCCATGTCTGAACTGGGGTGGTGTGGTGAGCAAAATAACGATGGATTAAACCCAGATCTGTGACTGGGAGTTAATGTTTTGCCATTGTGCACCATTCCGTCCATCAATTGTTGTTTTTGTATTTGTCACCCCGAGTGGGACGTGTATGCTCAGACGTGAGTCCCGTGGTTTCCATGCCACTGGAATCAAGTAATTCTGGCTGATGACGGCTGATAGCTAGAAACCGGTCCTAGGATGCTTGATTCCGGTCCAGGGAAGACATGGTTTGGCAATTTGGGCTGGTCTGTTCTCAGGAGGCACAGGGTCAAGACTGATTTGCATATGGCCATGTCTGAACTGGGGCGATGTGGTGAGCAAAATAACGATGGATTAAACCCAGATCTGTGACTGGGAGTGAATGTTTTGCCATTGTGCAACATTCTGTCCATCAATTGTTGTTTTTGTATTTGTCACCCCAAGTGGGACGGGTATGCTCAGACGTGAATCCCATGCTCTCCATGCCACTGGAATCAAGCTATTTTGGCTGATGACGGCTGATAGCCAGAAACCGGTCCTAGGATGCCTGATTCCGGTCCAGGGAAGACATGGCATGGTAATTTGGACTGGACTGTTCCCAGGAGGCACAGTGTCAGGACTGAATTGCACCTGGCCATTTCTGAACTGGGGTGGTGTGGTGAGCAAAATACCGATAGATTAAACCCAGATCTGTGACTGGGGGTGAATGTTTTGCCATTGTGCAACATTCCGTCCATCAATTGTTGTTTTTGTATTTGTCACCCCGAGTGGGACGGGAATGCTGACGTGAGTCCCGTGCTCTCCATGCCACTGGAATCAAGCTATCCTGGCTGATGATGGCTGATAGCCAGAAACCAATCCTACGATGCTTGATTCCTGTCCAGGGAAGACATGGCTTGGCAATTCGGGCTGGAGTGTTCCCAGGAAGCACAGGGTCAAGACTGATTTACATATGCCCATGTCTGAACTTGGGTGGTGTGGTGAGCAAAATAACAATGGATTAAACCCAGATCTGTGACTGGGGGTGAATGTTTTGCCCTTGTGCAACATTCCGTAGATCAATTGTTGTTTTTGTATTTGTCACCCCGAGTTGGACGGGTATTTTCAGACGTGAGTCCCGTGCTCTCCATGCCACTGGAATCAAGCTATCCCGGCTGATGATGGCTGATAGCCAGAAACCGGCCCTAGGATGCTTGATTCCGGTCCAGGGAAGACATGGCTTGGCAATTCGGGCTGGACTGTTCCCAGGAGGCACAGGCTCAAGACTGATTTGCATATGGCCATGTCTGAACTGGGGTGGTGTGGTGAGCAAAATAACGATGGATTAAACCCAGATCTGTGACTGGGGTGAATGTTTTGCCATTGTGCAACATTCAGTCCATCAATTGTTGTTTTTGTATTTGTCAACCCGAGTGGGACGTGTATGCTGAGACGTGAATCCCGTGCTCTCCATGCCACTGGAATCAAGCTATCCTGGCTGATGATGGCTGATAGCCAGAAACCGGTCATAGGATGCTTGATTTCTGTCCAGGGAAGACATAGCTTCGCAATTCGGGCTGGACTGTTCCCAAGAGGCACAGGGTCAAGACTGATTTACATATGGCCATGTCTGAACTGGGTGGTGTGATGAGCAAAATAACGATGGATTAAACCCAGATCTGTGACTGGAGGTGAATGTTTTGCCATTGTGCAACATTCCATCCATCAGTTGTTGTTTTTGTATTAGTCACCCTGAGTGGGACGGTTATGCTCAGACGTGAATCCCGTGCTCTCCATGCCACTGGAATCAAGCTATCCTGGCTGATGACGGCTGATAGCCAGAAACCGGTCCTAGGATGCTTGATTCCTGTCCAGTGAAGACATGGTTTGGCAATTCGGGCTTGACTGTTCCCAGGAGGTACAGGGTCAAGACTGATTTGCATATGGCCATGTCTGAACTGGGGTGGTGTGGTGAGCAAAATAACGATGGATTAAACCCAGATATGTGACTGGGAGTTAATGTTTTGCCATTGTGCACCATTCCGTCCATCAATTGTTGTTTTTGTATTTGTCACCCCGAGTGGGACGTGTATGCTCAGACGTGAGTCCCGTGCTTTCCATGCCACTGGAACCAAGTAATTCTGGCTGATGACGGCTGATAGCTAGAAACCGGTCCTAGGATGCATGATTCCGATCCAGGGAAGACATGGTTTGGCAACTTGGGCTGGTCTGTTCTCAGGAGGTACAGGGTCAAGACTGATTTGCATATGGCCATGTCTGAACTGGGGTGATGTGGTGAGCAAAATAACGATGGATTAAACCCAGATCTGTGACTGGGAGTGAATGTTTTGCCATTGTGCAACATTCCGTCCATCAATTGTTGTTTTTGTATTTGTCACCCCGAGTGGGACGGGTATGCTCAGACGTGAATCCCGTGTTCTCCATGCCACTGGAATTAAGCTATCCTGGCTGATGATGGCTGATAGCTAGAAACCGGTCTTAGGATGCCTGATTCCGGTCCAGGGAAGACATGGCATGGTAATTTGGACTGGACTGTTCCCAGGAGGCACAGTGTCAGGACTGATTTGCATCTGACCATTTCTGAACTGGGGTGGTGTGGTGAGCAAAATACCGATAGATTAAACCCAGATCTGTGACTGGGGGTGAATGTTTTGCCATTGTGCAACATTCCGTCCATCAACTGTTGTTTTTGTATTTGTCACCCCGAGTGGGACGGATATGCTGACGTGAGTCCCGTGCTCTCCATGCCACTGGAATCAAGCTATCCTGGCTGATGACGGCTGATAGCCAGAAACCAATCCTAGGATGCTTGATTCCTGTCCAGGGAAGACATGGCTTGGCAATTCGGGCTGGAGTGTTCCCAGGAAGCACAGTGTCAAGACTGATTTGCATATGGCCATGTCTGAACTTGGGTGGTGTGGTGAGCAAAATAACAATGGATTAAACCCAGGTCTGTGACTGGGGGTGAATGTTTTGCCCTTGTGCAACATTCCGTAGATCAATTGTTGTTTTTGTATTTGTCACCCCGAGTTGGACGGGTATTTTCAGACGTGAGTCCCGTGCTCTCCATGCCACTGGAATCAAGCTATCCCGGCTGATGATGGCTGATAGCCAGAAACCGGCCCTAGGATGCTTGATTCCGGTCCAGGGAAGACATGGCTTGGCAATTCGGGCTGGACTGTTCCCAGGAGGCACAGGGTCAAGACTGATTTACATATGGCCATTTCTGAACTGGGGTGGTGTGATGAGCAAAATAACGATGGATTAAACCCAGATCTGTGACTGGGGGTGAATGTTTTGCCATTGTGCAACATTCCATCCATCAATTGTTTTTTTTGTATTTGTCACCCCGACAGGGACGGGTATGCTCAGACGTGAGTCCCGTGCCCTCCATGCCACTGGAATCAAGTTATCCTGGCTGATGACAGCTGATAGCCAGAAAACAGTCCTAGGATGCCTGATTCTGGTCCAGGGAAGACATGGCTTGGCAATTTGGGCTGGACTGTTCCCAGGAGGCACAGTGTCAGGACTGATTTGCATCTGGCCATTTCTGAACTGGGGTGGTGTGGTGAGCAAAATAACGATAGATTAAACCCAGATTTGTGAATGGGGGTGAATGTTTTGCCATTGTGCAACATTCCGTCTATCAATTGTTGTTTTTGTATTTGTCACCCCGAGTGGGACGGGTATGCTCAGACGTGAGTCCTGTGCTCTCCATGCCACTGGAATCAAGCTATCCTGGCTGATGATGGCTGATAGCCAGAAACTGGTCCTAGGATGCTTGATTCCGCTCCAGGGAAGACATGGTTTGGCAATTCGGGCTGGATTGTTCCCAGGAGGTACAGGGTCAAGACTGATTTGCATATGGCCATGTCTGAACTGGGGTGGTGTGGTGAGCAAAATAACGATAGATTAAACCCAGATCTGTGGCTGCTGTGAATGTTTTGCCATTGTGCAACATTCCGTCCATCAATTGTTGTTTTTGTATTTGTCACCCCGAGTGGGACAGGTATGCTCAGACGTGAGTCCCGTGCCCTCCATGCCACTGGAATCAAGTTATCCTGGCTGATGACAGCTGATAGCCAGAAAACAGTCCTAGGATGCTTGATTCCTGTCCAGGGAAGACATGGCTTGGCAATTCGGGCTGGAATGTTCCCAGGAGGCACAGGGTTAAGACTGATTTACATATGGCCATGTCTGAACTGGGGTTGTGTGGTGAGCAAAATAACGATGGATTATACCCAGATCTGTGACTGCTGTGAATGTTTTGCCATTGTGCAACATTCCGTCCATCAATTGTTGTTTTTGTATTTGTCACCCCGAGTGGGACAGGTATGCTCAGACGTGAGTCCCGTGCCCTCCATGCCACTGGAATCAAGTTATCCTGGCTGATGACAGCTGATAGCCAGAAAACAGTCCTAGGATGCCTGATTCTGGTCCAGGGAAGACATGGCTTGGCAATTTGGGCTGGACTGCTCCCAGGAGGCACAGTGTCAGGACTGATTTGCATCTGGCCATTTCTGCACTGGGGTGGTGTGGTGAGCAAAATAACGATAGATTAAACCCAGATTTGTGACTGGGGGTGAATGGTTTGCCATTGTGAAACATTCCGTCTATCAATTGTTGTTTTTGTATTTGTCACCCCGAGTGGGACGGGTATGCTGACGTGAGTCCCGTGCTATCCATGCCACTGGAATCAAGCTATCCTGGCTGATGATGGCTGATAGCCAGAAACCGGTCATAGGATGCTTGATTTCTTTCCAGGGAAGACAGGCTTGGCAATTCTGCCTGGACTGTTCCCAGGAGGCAAAGGGTCAAGTCTGATTTACATATGGCCATGTCTGAACTGGGGTGGTGTGATGAGCAAAATAACGATGGATTAAACCCAGATCTGTGACTGGGGTGAATGTTTTGCCATTGTGCAACATTCCATCCATCAATTGTTGTTTTTGTATTTGTCACCCCGAGTTGGACGGGTATGCTCAGACGTGTGTCCCATGCTCTCCATGCCACTGGCTTCAAGCTATCCTGGCTGATGACGGCTGATAGCCAGAAACCGCCCCTAGAATGCTTTATTCTGGTCCAGGAGAGACATGGCTTGGCAATTCGGCTGGACTGTTCCGAGGAGGCACAGGGTCAAGACTGATTTGCAAATGGCAATGTCTGAACTGGGGTGGTGTGGTGAGCAAAATAACAATGGATTAAACACAGATCTGTGACTGGGGGTGATTGTTTTGCCATTGTGCACCATTCCATCCATCAATTGTTGTTTTTGTATTTGTCACCCCGAGTGGGACGGGTATGCTCAGACGTGAGTCCTGTGCTCTCCATGCCACTGGAATCAAGCTATCCTGGCTGATGATGGCTGATAGCCAGAAACTGGTCCTAGGATGCTTGATTCCACTCCAGGGAAGACATGGTTTGGCAATTCGGGCTGGCACAACCCGCCCACAAGAACACAACCGAACCGAAGACCCTACAATGCATCCTCCTCAACGTCCGATCCCTCCACAAACACGCCACAGAAATCTGGGACCTCCTCGACAGCACAACCCCAGACGTAGCATTCTTCACCGAAACCTGGACCAACACCACCTCAGGACCGGACATCGCCATCGCCATCCCCCAAGGATACAAGATCTCCAGGAAGGACCGCCCCATCCACCCAGGAGGAGGAATCGCTATCGTCCACAAATCCAGCCTCCGCCTGAGCACACTCCCTGACGAGTCCACAGAACTGATGGAACACCTTCACTTCAAGATACTGGCCAGCCCCACCGCCGCCCTCCGAGGAACCCTCATCTACCGACCCCCTGGACCCCGCGGACCCTTCGCCAACTCCATTACGGACATTATCTCCCCGCAGGCCATCGCATCCACCAACTACACCCTGCTGGGAGACCTCAACTTCCACCTCGACAATCAACTGGACCCCAACATCACATCCCTCCTGGACAACCTCCACAACATTGGACTCCGCCAGATCGTGACCGAGCCCACGCACTCAGCAGGACACACCCTCGACCCCCTCTTCACTACAGGAAACTCCATCACCTTCAGCCACACCACCGAACTCCCATGGACCGACCATCGTTGCGTCCACTTCACCTTCAGAACACCCACCATCCACAGACACCAGCACCTGCTTCCACAAAGAAACTGGACCAAAATCACCGATGACCAGCTCACCTCCTCACTCAACAACTCCACCCCAACCATCGCGGAAAACGACGACCCCAACACCGCAGCCCGAACCCTGCATAGATGGATCTTGGACAGCACCAACACCATAGCCCCCCTCAAGAAAAACAACAATACCCATGCCAAGAAAGCCAGATGGTTTACCACCGAACTTCGAGAGTCCAGGCGCACATGCCGCCGCCTCGAAAAGGCCTGGAGAAACACCAAATCCACAGAAGCCCACAACAACTTCAGAGCCGCCACCAACGCCCACCATCAACTCATCAGAGAAACGAGGAAAAAAGCGATTGAAGACAGAATCTCCACCCACGCACACAACAGCAAGGAACTCTTCAGCATCATCAAGGAGTTCGCCCAACCCACCAGCGAGTCTACCGACATCCCTCCCTCACAAGACCTCTGCGACAAACTCAGCATCTTTTTCCACCACAAAATCAAGAGCATCTACGACAACTTCGACGAAGACAACCAACACACTGAACCCTCACCAACCACCCCCGACACCCGGAAACCAGTGATTGATGACTGGACAGCCCTCACCACCGAAGACACACTGAAGACAATGAAGTCAATCCACTCAGGGGCCCCCACGGACCCCTGCCCCCACCACATCTTCAACAGAGCCGCCAACACCATCGCACCCATGCTCCGCCAAACCATCAACTGCTCCCTGGCGACCGCCTCATTCCCCGACGACTGGAAACACGCCGAGGTCAACCCCCTCCTAAAGAAACCCTCAGCGGACCCCACCGACCTCAAAGACTACAGACCCATCTCCCTGCTCCCGTTCCCAGCGAAAGTCATCGAGAAAGCCATCAACAGCCAACTCGCCACATTCATTGAAGAACACAACATCCTCGACTTCTCCCAATCCGGCTTCAGAAAAAAACACAGTACGGAAACCGCCCTCCTCGCCGCAACAGACGACATCCGCACCTTACTGGACAAAGGAGAAACAGTAGCCCTCATCCTCCTCGACCTATCAGCGGCGTTCGACACAGTCTCCCACCGCACCCTAATACGCAGACTCTATGATGCAGGAATCCAGGACAAGGCCCTCGACTGGATCTGCTCCTTCCTCTCCAGCAGGACTCAGCGTGTCAGACTCCCCCCTTTCCTCTCGGACCCCACACCTATCACCTGCGGAGTCCCCCAGGGCTCCTCCCTCAGCCCGACGCTCTTCAACGTCTACATGGCTCCACTTGCCCCCATCGTCAGAACCTACGGACTCAACATCGTGTCATATGCAGACGACACCCAGCTCATCCTCTCCCTATCTAACGAGCCCAACACCGCCAGACGCAACTTTCGAGAAGGCATGGAAGCCGTCGCCAAATGGATGAAAAACAGCTGCCTACAACTAAACACCAACAAAACAGAAGTACTCATCATGGGCCCAAACCCCGACGCCTGGAGTGAAACCTGGTGGCCCACCGCCCTCGGAAACCCGCCAACCCCCACAGACCACGCACGCAACCTGGGAATCATCCTGGACTCCGAGCTCAAAATGGACCGCCAGATCAACTCTGTCTCATCTTCCTGCTTCCACACCCTCCGCCTCCTTCGTAAGACCTTCAAATGGATCCCCCTCGAACACCGAAAGACAGTCACTCACGCCCTGGTCACCAGCAGACTCGACTACGGCAACGCACTCTACGCCGGAATAAACAAAAACCTCATCCGCAAGCTACAGAACATCCAGAACGCCGCCGCAAGACTGGTCCTCAACCTGCCAAAACACTGCCACATCTCCCAGCACCTGCGCACACTCCACTGGCTCCCCGTCGAGGCGAGAATCACCTTTAAGATGCTCACCCACGCACACAAGGCCCTCCACGGCACCGGACCAGCATACCTGAACAGTCGACTCAAATTCCACGCACCCCAAAGGACCCTACGATCAGCCCAGCTTTCCTACGCTGTGGTCCCCCGCACCAGAAAGACCAGATGGGGAGGCCGCTCCTTCTCCTTCCTCGCGGCCAAAGCATGGAACGCCCTTCCGCTCCACCTCAGACAGACAACATCGCTCCCCATCTTCGCAAGAAACCTCAAAACCTGGCTCTTCGACAGACCCCCTCCTTGATGGAATGGAACCTGCACCCCCCCCAACCCCTAGCGCCTTGAGACCCTTACGGGTGAGTAGTCGCGCTTTAACAAACTCCTGATTGATTGATTGATTGTTCCCAGGAGGTACAGGGTCAAGACTGATTTGCATATGGCCATGTCTGAACTGGGGTGGTGTGGTGAGCAAAATAACGATAGATTAAACCCAGATCTGTGACTGGGGGTGAATGTTTTGCCATTGTGCAACATTCTGTCCATCAATTGTTTTTGTATTTGTCACACCGAGTGGGACGGGTATACTCAGACGTGAGTCCCGTGCTCTCCATGCCACTGGAATCAAGCTATCCTGGCTGATGATTGCTGATAGACAGAAACCAATCCTAGGATGCTTGATTCCTGTCCAGGGAAGACATGGCTTGGCAATTCAGGCTGGACTGTTCCCAGGAGGCACAGGGTCAAGACTGATTTGCATATGGCCATGTCTGAACTTGGGTGGTGTGGTGAGCAAAATAACGATGGATTAAAACCAGATCTGTGACTGGGGGTGAATGTTTTGCCATTGTGCAACACTCCGTCCATCAATAGTTGTTTTTGTATTTGTCACCCCGAGTGGGACGGGTATGCTCAGACGTGAGTCCCGTGCTCTTCATACCACTGGAATCAAGCTATCCTGGCTGATGACAGCTGATAGCCAAAAAACGGTCATAAGATGCTTGATTCCGGTCCAGGGAAGACATGGCTTGGCAATTCGGGCTGGACTGTTCCCAGGAGGCACAGGGTCAAGACTGATTTGCATATGGCCATGTCTAAACTGGGGTGGTGTGGTGAGCAGAATAACAATGGATTAAACCCAGATCTGTGACTGGGGGTGAATGTTTTGCCATTGTGCAACATTCCGTCCATCAATTGTTTTTGTATTTGTCACACCGAGTGAGACGGGTATGCTCAGACGTGAGTCCCGGCTATCCATGCCACTGAAATCAACTATCCTGGCTGATGACAGCTGATAGCCAGAAACCGGTCTTAGGATGCCTTATTCCGGTCCAGGGAAAACATGGCTTGGTAATTCGAGCTGGACTGTTCCCAGGAGGCACAGGGTCAAGACTGATTTGCATATGGCCATGTCTGAACTGGGGTGGTGTGGTGAGCAAAATAACAATGGATTAAACCCAGATCTGTGACTGGGGGTGAATGTTTTGCCATTGTGCAACATTCCGTCCAACAATTGTTGTTTTTGTATTTGTCACCCCGAGTGGGACGTGCATGCTCAGACGTGAGTCCCGGCTATCCATGCCACTGAAATCAACTATCCTGGCTGATGACAGCTGATAGCCAGAAACCGGTCTTAGGATGCTTTTTTCCGGTCCAGGGAAAACATGGCTTGGCAATTCGGGCTGGACTGTTCCCAGGAGGCACAGGGTCAAGACTGATTTGCATATGGCCATGTCTGAACTGGGGTTGTGTGGTGAGCAAAATAACGATTTATACCCAGATCTGTGACTGCTTTGAATGTTTTGCCATTGTGCAGCATTCCGTCCATCATTTGTTGTTTTTGTATTTGTCACCCCTAGTGGGACAGGTATGCTCAGACGTGAGTCCCGTGCCCTCCATGCCACTGGAATCAAGTTATCCTGGCTGATGACAGCTGATAGCCAGAAAACAGTCCTAGGATGCCTGATTCTGGTCCAGGGAAGACATGGCTTGGCAATTTGGGCTGGACTGCTCCCAGGAGGCACAGTGTCAGGACTGATTTGCATCTGGCCATTTCTGAACTGGGGTGGTGTGGTGAGCAAAATAACGATAGATAAACCCAGATTTGTGACTGGGGGTGAATGTTTTGCCATTGTGCAACATTCCGTCTATCAATTGTTGTTTTTGTATTTGTCACCCCGAGTGGGACGGGTATGCTGACGTGAGTCCCGTGCTATCCATGCCACTGGAATCAAGCTATCCTGGCTGATGATGGCTGATAGCCAGAAACCGGTCATAGGATGCTTGATTTCTGTCCAGGGAAGACAGGCTTGGCAATTCGGCCTGGACTGTTCCCAGGAGGCACGCGGTCAAGTCTGATTTACATATGGCCATGTCTGAACTGGGGTGGTGTGATGAGCAAAATAACGATGGATTAAACCCAGATCTGTGACTGGGGTGAATGTTTTGCCATTGTGCAACATTCCGTCCATCAATTGTTGTTTTTGTATTTGTCACCCCGAGTTGGACGGGTATGCTCAGACGTGTGTCCCATGCTCTCCATGCCACTGGCATCAAGCTATCCTGGCTGATGACGGCTGATAGCCAGTAACCGCCCCTAGAATGCTTTATTCCGGTCCAGGAGAGACATGGCTTGGCAATTCAGCTGGACTGTTCTGAGGAGGCACAGGGTCAAGACTGATTTGCAAATGGCAATGTCTGAACTGGGGTGGTGTGGTGAGCAAAATAACAATGGATTAAACACAGATCTGTGACTTGGGGTGATTGTTTTGCCATTGTGCAACATTCCGTCCATCAATTGTTTTTGTATTTGTCACACCGAGTGGGACGGGTATACTCAGACGTGAGTCCCGTGCTCTCCATGCCACTGGAATCAAGCTATCCTGGCTGATGACTGCTGATAGCCAGAAACCAATCCTAGGATGCTTGATTCCTGTCCAGGGAAGACATGGCTTGGCAATTCAGGCTGGACTGTTCCCAGGAGGCACAGGGTCAAGACTGATTTGCATATGGCCAGGTCTGAACTTGGGTGGTGTGGTGAGCAAAATAACGATGGATTAAAACCAGATCTGTGACTGGGGGTGAATGTTTTGCCATTGTGCATCATTCTGTCCATGAATTGTTGTTTTTGTATTTGTCACCCCGAGTGGGACGGGTATGCTCAGACGTGAGTCCCGTGCTCTTCATACCACTGGAATCAAGCTATCCTGGCTGATGACAGCTGATAGCCAAAAACCGGTCATAAGATGCTTGATTCCGGTCCAGGGAAGACATGGATTGGCAATTCGGGCTGGACTGTTCCCAGGAGGCACAGGGTCAAGACTGATTTGCATATGGCCATGTCTAAACTGGGGTGGTGTGGTGAGCAAAATAACAATGGATTAAACACAGATCTGTGACTGGGGGTGAATGTTTTGCCATTGTGCATCATTCTGTCCATGAATTGTTGTTTTTGTATTTGTCACCCCGAGTGGGACGGGTATGCTCAGACGTGAGTCCCGTGCTCTTCATACCACTGGAATCAAGCTATCCTGGCTGATGACAGCTGATAGCCAGAAACCGGTCCTAGGATGCCTGATTCCGGTCCAGGGAAGACATGGCTTGGCAATTCGGGCTGGACTGTTTCCAGGAGGCACAGTGTCAGGACTGATTTGCATCTGGCCATTTCTGAACTGGGGTGGTGTGGTGAGCAAAATAACAATAGATTAAACCCAGATCTGTGACTGGGGGTGAATGTTTTGCCATTGTGCAACATTCCGTCCATCAATTGTTTTTGTATTTGTCACACCGAGTGAGACGGGTATGCTCAGACGTGGGTCCCGGCTATCCATGCCACTGAAATCAACTATCCTGGCTTATGACAGCTGATAGCCGGAAACCCGTCTTAGGATGCTTTATTCCGGTCCAGGGAAAACATGGCTTGGCAATTCGGGCTGGACTGTTCCCAGGAGGCACAGGGTCAAGACTGATTTGCATATGGCCATGTCTGAACTGGGGTGGTGTGGTGAGCAAAATAACAATGGATTAAACCCAGATCTGTGACTGGGGGTGAATGTTTTGCCATTGTGCAACATTCCGTCCAACAATTGTTGTTTTTGTATTTGTCACCCCGAGTGGGACGTGCATGCTCAGACGTGAGTCCCGGCTATCCATGCCACTGAAATCAACTATCCTGGCTGATGACAGCTGATAGCCAGAAACCGGTCTTAGGATGCTTTATTCCGGTCCAGGGAAAACATGGCTTGGCAATTCGGGCTGGACTGTTCCCAGGAGGCACAGGGTCAAGACTGATTTGCATATGGCCATGTCTGAACTGGGGTGGTGTGGTGAGCAAAATAACAATGGATCAAACCCAGATCTGTGACTGGGGTGAATGTTTTGCCATTGTGCAAAATTCCGTCCATCAATTATTGTTTTTGTATTTGTCACCCCGAGTTGGACATGTATGCTCAGACGTGAGTCCTGTGCTCTCCATGCCACTGAAATCAAGCTTTCCCGGCTGATGACGGCTGATAGCCAGAAACCGGCCCTAGGATGCTTGATTCCGGTCCAGGGAAGACATGGCTTGGCAATTCGGGCTGGACTGTTCCCAGGAGGCACAGGGTAAAGTCTGATTTTCAAATGGCCATGTCTGAACTGGGGTGATGTGGTGAGCAAAATAACAATGGATTAAACCCAGATCTGTGACTGGGGTGAATGTTTTGCCATCGTGCAACATTCCGTCCATCAATTATTGTTTTTGTATTTGTCACCCCGAGTTGGACGGGTATGCTCAGACGTGAGTCTTGTGCTCTCCATGCCACTGGAATCAAGCTATCCTGGCTGATGACGGCTGATAGCCAGAAACAGGCCCTAGGATGCTTGATTCCGGTCCAGGAGAGACATGGCTTGGCAATTCGGCTGGACTGTTCCGAGGAGACACAGGGTCAAGACTGATTTGCAAATGGCAATGTCTGACCTGGGGTGGTATGGTGAGCAAAATAACAATGGATTAAACACAGATCTTTGACTGGGGGTGAATGTTTTGCTATTGTGCACTATTCCATCCATCAATTGTTGTTTTTGTATTTGTCACCCCGAGTGGGACGGGTGCTCTCAGACGTGAGTCCTGTGCTCTCCATGCCACTGGAATCAAGCTATCCTGGCTGATGATGGCTGATAGCCAGAAACTGGTGCTAGGATGCTTGATTCCCGTCCAGGGAAGACATGGTTTGGCAATTTGGGCTGGACTGTTCCCAGGAGGTACAAGGTCAAGACTGATTTGCATATGGCCATGTCTGAACTGGGGTGGTGTGGTGAGCAAATTAACGATGGATTAAACCCAGATCTGTGACTGGGGGTTAATGTTTTGCCATTGTGCACCATTCCGTCGTTCAATTGTTGTTGTTGTATTTGTCACCCCGAGTGGGACCTGTATGCTCAGACGTGTGTCCCGTGCTCTCCATGCCACTGGAATCATGCTATCCTGGCTGATGACGGCTGATAGCCAGAAACCAATCTTGGAATGTTTGATTCCTGTCCAGGGAAAACATAGCTTGGCAATTCGGGCTGGACTGTTCCCAGGAGGCACAGGGTCAAAACTGATTTGCATATGGCCATGTCTGAACTTGGGTGGTGTGGTGAGCAAAATAACGATGGATTAAAACCAGATCTGTGACTGGGGGTGAATGTTTTGCCATTGTGCATCATTCTGTCCATGAATTGTTGTTTTTGTATTTGTCACCCCGAGTGGGACGGCTATGCTCAGACGTGAGTCCCCTGCTCTTCATACCACTGGAATCAAGCTATCCTGGCTGATGACAGCTGATAGCCAAAAACCGGTCATAAGATGCTTGATTCCGGTCCAGGGAAGACATGGATTGGCAATTCGGGCTGGACTGTTCCCAGGAGGCACAGGGTCAAGACTGATTTGCATATGGCCATGTCTGAACTTGGGTGGTGTGGTGAGCAAAATAACGATGGATTAAAACCAGATCTGTGACTGGGGGTGAATGTTTTGCCATTGTGCATCATTCTGTCCATGAATTGTTGTTTTTGTATTTGTCACCCCGAGTGGGATGGGTATGCTCAGACGTGAGTCCCGTGCTCTTCATACCACTGGAATCAAGCTATCCTGGCTGATGACAGCTGATAGCCAAAAACCGGTCATAAGATGCTTGATTCCGGTCCAGGGAAGACATGGATTGGCAATTCGGGCTGGACTGTTCCCAGGAGGCACAGGGTCAAGACTGATTTGCATATGGCCATGTCTAAACTGGGGTGGTGTGGTGAGCAAAATAACAATGGATTAAACACAGATCTGTGACTGGGGGTGAATGTTTTGCCATTGTGCATCATTCTGTCCATGAATTGTAGTTTTTGTATTTGTCACCCCGAGTGGCACTGGTATGCTCAGACGTGAGTCCTGTGCTCTCCATGCCACTGGCATCAAGCTATCCTGGCTGATGACAGCTGATAGCCAGAAACCGGTCCTAGGATGCCTGATTCCGGTCCAGGGAAGACATGGCTTGGCAATTCGGGCTGGACTGTTTCCAGGAGGCACAGTGTCAGGACTGATTTGCATCTGGCCATTTCTGAACTGGGGTGGTGTGGTGAGCAAAATAACAATAGATTAAACCCAGATCTGTGACTGGGGGTGAATGTTTTGCCATTGTGCAACATTCCGTCCATCAATTGTTTTTGTATTTGTCACACCGAGTGAGACGGGTATGCTCAGACGTGGGTCCCGGCTATCCATGCCACTGAAATCAACTATCCTGGCTGATGACAGCTGATAGCCAGAAACCCGTCTTAGGATGCTTTATTCCGGTCCAGGGAAAACATGGCTTGGCAATTCGGGCTGGACTGTTCCCAGGAGGCACAGGGTCAAGACTGATTTGCATATGGCCAGGTCTGAACTTGGGTGGTGTGGTGAGCAAAATAACGATGGATTAAAACCAGATCTGTGACTGGGGGTGAATGTTTTGCCATTGTGCATCATTCTGTCCATGAATTGTTGTTTTTGTATTTGTCACCCCGAGTGGGACGGGTATGCTCAGACGTGAGTCCCGTGCTCTTCATACCACTGGAATCAAGCTATCCTGGCTGATGACAGCTGATAGCCAAAAACCGGTCATAAGATGCTTGATTCCGGTCCAGGGAAGACATGGATTGGCAATTCGGGCTGGACTGTTCCCAGGAGGCACAGGGTCAAGACTGATTTGCATATGGCCATGTCTAAACTGGGGTGGTGTGGTGAGCAAAATAACAATGGATTAAACACAGATCTGTGACTGGGGGTGAATGTTTTGCCATTGTGCATCATTCTGTCCATGAATTGTTGTTTTTGTATTTGTCACCCCGAGTGGGACGGGTATGCTCAGACGTGAGTCCCGTGCTCTTCATACCACTGGAATCAAGCTATCCTGGCTGATGACAGCTGATAGCCAGAAACCGGTCCTAGGATGCCTGATTCCGGTCCAGGGAAGACATGGCTTGGCAATTCGGGCTGGACTGTTTCCAGGAGGCACAGTGTCAGGACTGATTTGCATCTGGCCATTTCTGAACTGGGGTGGTGTGGTGAGCAAAATAACAATAGATTAAACCCAGATCTGTGACTGGGGGTGAATGTTTTGCCATTGTGCAACATTCCGTCCATCAATTGTTTTTGTATTTGTCACACCGAGTGAGACGGGTATGCTCAGACGTGGGTCCCGGCTATCCATGCCACTGAAATCAACTATCCTGGCTTATGACAGCTGATAGCCAGAAACCCGTCTTAGGATGCTTTATTCCGGTCCAGGGAAAACATGGCTTGGCAATTCGGGCTGGACTGTTCCCAGGAGGCACAGGGTCAAGACTGATTTGCATATGGCCATGTCTGAACTGGGGTGGTGTGGTGAGCAAAATAACAATGGATTAAACCCAGATCTGTGACTGGGGGTGAATGTTTTGCCATTGTGCAACATTCCGTCCAACAATTGTTGTTTTTGTATTTGTCACCCCGAGTGGGACGTGCATGCTCAGACGTGAGTCCCGGCTATCCATGCCACTGAAATCAACTATCCTGGCTGATGACAGCTGATAGCCAGAAACCGGTCTTAGGATGCTTTATTCCGGTCCAGGGAAAACATGGCTTGGCAATTCGGGCTGGACTGTTCCCAGGAGGCACAGGGTCAAGACTGATTTGCATATGGCCATGTCTGAACTGGGGTGGTGTGGTGAGCAAAATAACAATGGATCAAACCCAGATCTGTGACTGGGGTGAATGTTTTGCCATTGTGCAAAATTCCGTCCATCAATTATTGTTTTTGTATTTGTCACCCCGAGTTGGACATGTATGCTCAGACGTGAGTCCTGTGCTCTCCATGCCACTGAAATCAAGCTTTCCCGGCTGATGACGGCTGATAGCCAGAAACCGGCCCTAGGATGCTTGATTCCGGTCCAGGGAAGACATGGCTTGGCAATTCGGGCTGGACTGTTCCCAGGAGGCACAGGGTAAAGTCTGATTTTCAAATGGCCATGTCTGAACTGGGGTGATGTGGTGAGCAAAATAACAATGGATTAAACCCAGATCTGTGACTGGGGTGAATGTTTTGCCATCGTGCAACATTCCGTCCATCAATTATTGTTTTTGTATTTGTCACCCCGAGTTGGACGGGTATGCTCAGACGTGAGTCTTGTGCTCTCCATGCCACTGGAATCAAGCTATCCTGGCTGATGACGGCTGATAGCCAGAAACAGGCCCTAGGATGCTTGATTCCGGTCCAGGAGAGACATGGCTTGGCAATTCGGCTGGACTGTTCCGAGGAGACACAGGGTCAAGACTGATTTGCAAATGGCAATGTCTGACCTGGGGTGGTATGGTGAGCAAAATAACAATGGATTAAACACAGATCTTTGACTGGGGGTGAATGTTTTGCTATTGTGCACTATTCCATCCATCAATTGTTGTTTTTGTATTTGTCACCCCGAGTGGGACGGGTGCTCTCAGACGTGAGTCCTATGCTCTCCATGCCACTGGAATCAAGCTATCCTGGCTGATGATGGCTGATAGCCAGAAACTGGTCCTAGGATGCTTGATTCCCGTCCAGGGAAGACATGGTTTGGCAATTTGGGCTGGACTGTTCCCAGGAGGTACAAGGTCAAGACTGATTTGCATATGGCCATGTCTGAACTGGGGTGGTGTGGTGAGCAAATTAACGATGGATTAAACCCAGATCTGTGACTGGGGGTTAATGTTTTGCCATTGTGCACCATTCCGTCGTTCAATTGTTGTTGTTGTATTTGTCACCCCGAGTGGGACCTGTATGCTCAGACGTGTGTCCCGTGCTCTCCATGCCACTGGAATCATGCTATCCTGGCTGATGACGGCTGATAGCCAGAAACCAATCTTGGAATGTTTGATTCCTGTCCAGGGAAAACATAGCTTGGCAATTCGGGCTGGACTGTTCCCAGGAGGCACAGGGTCAAAACTGATTTGCATATGGCCATGTCTGAACTTGGGTGGTGTGGTGAGCAAAATAACGATGGATTAAAACCAGATCTGTGACTGGGGGTGAATGTTTTGCCATTGTGCATCATTCTGTCCATGAATTGTTGTTTTTGTATTTGTCACCCCGAGTGGGACGGCTATGCTCAGACGTGAGTCCCGTGCTCTTCATACCACTGGAATCAAGCTATCCTGGCTGATGACAGCTGATAGCCAAAAACCGGTCATAAGATGCTTGATTCCGGTCCAGGGAAGACATGGATTGGCAATTCGGGCTGGACTGTTCCCAGGAGGCACAGGGTCAAGACTGATTTGCATATGGCCATGTCTGAACTTGGGTGGTGTGGTGAGCAAAATAACGATGGATTAAAACCAGATCTGTGACTGGGGGTGAATGTTTTGCCATTGTGCATCATTCTGTCCATGAATTGTTGTTTTTGTATTTGTCACCCCGAGTGGGATGGGTATGCTCAGACGTGAGTCCCGTGCTCTTCATACCACTGGAATCAAGCTATCCTGGCTGATGACAGCTGATAGCCAAAAACCGGTCATAAGATGCTTGATTCCGGTCCAGGGAAGACATGGATTGGCAATTCGGGCTGGACTGTTCCCAGGAGGCACAGGGTCAAGACTGATTTGCATATGGCCATGTCTAAACTGGGGTGGTGTGGTGAGCAAAATAACAATGGATTAAACACAGATCTGTGACTGGGGGTGAATGTTTTGCCATTGTGCATCATTCTGTCCATGAATTGTAGTTTTTGTATTTGTCACCCCGAGTGGCACTGGTATGCTCAGACGTGAGTCCTGTGCTCTCCATGCCACTGGCATCAAGCTATCCTGGCTGATGACAGCTGATAGCCAGAAACCGGTCCTAGGATGCCTGATTCCGGTCCAGGGAAGACATGGCTTGGCAATTCGGGCTGGACTGTTTCCAGGAGGCACAGTGTCAGGACTGATTTGCATCTGGCCATTTCTGAACTGGGGTGGTGTGGTGAGCAAAATAACAATAGATTAAACCCAGATCTGTGACTGGGGGTGAATGTTTTGCCATTGTGCAACATTCCGTCCATCAATTGTTTTTGTATTTGTCACACCGAGTGAGACGGGTATGCTCAGACGTGGGTCCCGGCTATCCATGCCACTGAAATCAACTATCCTGGCTGATGACAGCTGATAGCCAGAAACCCGTCTTAGGATGCTTTATTCCGGTCCAGGGAAAACATGGCTTGGCAATTCGGGCTGGACTGTTCCCAGGAGGCACAGGGTCAAGACTGATTTGCATATGGCCATGTCTGAACTGGGGTGGTGTGGTGAGCAAAATAACAATGGATTAAACCCAGATCTGTGACTGGGGGTGAATGTTTTGCCATTGTGCAACATTCCGTCCAACAATTGTTGTTTTTGTATTTGTCACCCCGAGTGGGACGTGCATGCTCAGACGTGAGTCCCGGCTATCCATGCCACTGAAATCAACTATCCTGGCTGATGACAGCTGATAGCCAGAAACCGGTCTTAGGATGCTTTATTCCGGTCCAGGGAAAACATGGCTTGGCAATTCGGTCTAGACTGTTCCCAGGAGGCACAGGGTAAAGTCTGATTTGCATATGGCCATGTCTGAACTGGGGTGGTGTGGTGAGCAAAATAACAATGGATTAAACCCAGATCTGTGACTGGGGTGAATGTTTTGCCATCGTGCAACATTCCGTCCATCAATTATTGTTTTTGTATTTGTCACCCCGAGTTGGACGGGTATGCTCAGACGTGAGTCTTGTGCTCTCCATGCCACTGGAATCAAGCTATCCTGGCTGATGACGGCTGATAGCCAGAAACAGGCCCTAGGATGCTTGATTCCGGTCCAGGAGAGACATGGCTTGGCAATTCGGCTGGACTGTTCCGAGGAGACACAGGGTCAAGACTGATTTGCAAATGGCAATGTCTGAACTGGGGTGGTGTGGTGAGCAAAATAACAATGGATTAAACACAGATCTGTGACTGGGGGTGAATGTTTTGCTATTGTGCACTATTCCATCCATCAATTGTTGTTTTTGTATTTGTCACCCCGAGGGGGACGGGTGCGCTCAGACGTGAGTCCTGTGCTCTCCATGCCACTGGAATCAAGCTATCCTGGCTGATGATGGCTGATAGCCAGAAACTGGTCCTAGGATGCTTGATTCCGGTCCAGGGAAGACATGGTTTGGCAATTTGGGCTGGACTGTTCCCAGGAGGTACAAGGTCAAGACTGATTTGCATATGGCCATGTCTGAACTGGGGTGGTGTGGTGAGCAAATTAACGATGGATTAAACCCAGATCTGTGACTGGGGGTTAATGTTTTGCCATTGTGCACCATTCCGTCGTTCAATTGTTGTTTTTGTATTTGTCACCCCGAGTGGGACCTGTATGCTCAGACGTGTGTCCCGTGCTCTCCATGCCACTGGAATCATGCTATCCTGGCTGATGACGGCTGATAGCCAGAAACCAATCTTGGAATGTTTGATTCCTGTCCAGGGAAAACATAGCTTGGCAATTCGGGCTGGACTGTTCCCAGGAGGCACAGGGTCAAAACTGATTTGCATATGGCCATGTCTGAACTTTGGTGGTGTGGTGAGCAAAATAACGATGGATTAAAACCAGATCTGTGACTGGGGGTGAATGTTTTGCCATTGTGCAACATTCCGTCTATCAATAGTTGTTTTTGTATTTGTCACCCCGAGTGGGACGGGTATGCTCAGACGTGAGTCTCATGCTCTCCATACCACTGGAATCAAGCTATCCTGGCTGATGACGGCTGATAGCCAGAAACCAATCCTAGGATGCTTGATTCCGGTCCAGGGAAGACATGGTTTGGCAATTCGGGCTGGACTGTTCCCAGGAGACACAGGGTCATGACTGATTTGCATATGGCCACGTCTGAACTAGGGTGGTGTGGTGAGCAAAATAATTATGGATTAAACCCAGATCTGTGACTGGGGGTGAATGTTTTGCCATTGTGCAACATTCTGTCCATCAATTGTTGTTTTTGTGTTTGTCACCCCGAGTGGGACTGGTATGTTCAGACGTAAGTCCCGTGCTCTCCCTGCCACTGGAATCAAGCTATTCTGACTGATGACGGCTGATAGCCAGAAACTGGTCCTAGGATGCTTGATTCCGGTCCAGGGAAGACAGGTTTGGCAATTCGGTCTGGACTGTTCCCAGGAGGTACAGGGTCAAGACTGATTTGCATATGGACATGTCTGAACTGGGGTGGTGTGGTGAGCAAAATAACGATGGATTAAACCCAGATCTGTGACTGGGGGTGAATGTTTTGCCATTGTGCAACATTCCGTCCATCAATTGTTATTTTTCTATTAGTCACCCTGAGTGGGACGGGTATGCTCAGACGTGAGTCCTGTGCTCTCCATGCCACTGGAATCAAGCTGTCCTGGCTGATGACGGCTGATAGCCATAAACCGGCCCTAGGATGCTTGATTCCGGTCTAGGGGAGACATGGCTTGGCAATTCGGGCTGGACTGTTCCCAGTAAGCACAGGGTCAAGACTGATTTGCAAATGGCAATGTCTGAACTGGGGTAGTGTGGTGAGCAAAATAACGACGGATTAAACCCAGATCTGTGACTGGGGGTGAATGTTTTGCCATTGTGCACCATTCCGTCCATCAATTTTTGTTTTTCTATTTGTCAACTCGAGTGGGACGGGTATGCTCAGACGTGAGTCCTGTGCTCCCCATACCACTGGAATCAAGCTATCCTGGCTTTTGATGGCTGATAGCCAGAAACTGGTCCTAGGATGCTTGATTCCGGTGTAGGGAAGACATGGTTTGGCAATTCGGGCTGGACTGTTCCTAGGAGGTACAGGGTCAAGACTGATTTGCAAATGGCAATGTCTGAACTGGGGTAGTGTGGTGAGCCAAATAACGATGGATTAAACCAAGATCTGTGACTGGGGGTGAATGTTTTGCCATTGTGCACCATTCCGTCCATCAATTTTTGTTTTTGTATTTGTCAACTCAAGTGGGACGGTATGCTCAGACGTGAGTCCTGTGCTCTCCATACCACTGGAATCAAGCTATCCTGGCTGATGATGGCTGATAGCCAGAAATCGGTCCTAGGATGCTTGATTCCGGTCCAGGGAAGACATGGTTTGGCAATTCGGGCTGAACTGTTCCCATGAGGTACAGGGTCAAGACTGATTTGCATTAGCTTGGCAATTCGGGCTGGACTGTTCCCAGGAGGCACAGGGTCAAGACTGATTTGCATATGGCCATGTCTGAACTTGGGTGGTGTGGTGAGCAAAATAACAATGGATTAAAACCAGATCTGTGACTGGGGTTGAATGCTTTGCCATTGTGCGACATTCGGTCCATCAGTTGTTTTTGTATTTGTCACCCCGAGTGGGACGGGCATGCTCAGGCCTGAGTCCCGTGCTCTCCATGCCACTGCAATCAAGCTATCCTGGCTGATGACGGCTGATAGCCAGAAACCGGTCCTAGGATGCTTTTTTTTTTTTTTTTCGGAAGCATTTATTGAAGACATATTGCAGTTACACAGCGTCACGCCGACAACCCTGAGGCCGGCCGCCATCAAATCGTATAGCATCATAAGTGATGTGACATAGTAGACAGCATGCAGTGGAATAACAGCAGTAGCATCCCAGGCACACCGACAGTGAGCGTATGCAACAGGAAAAAATCTATAGTGCTTACAATTTTCTGATTGATAGACATGCAGCGCACAATTGGCGAGGAAAGGAAAGCGGATCGACTGTACAAATGCGTATGCTCTAGAAGCAGAAAACAAAACATTTCAAATCAAGCAATGTCTACCAGCCATTTCCCCCCCTCCCCCTCCCCAAAAAACAACAACAGAACCCAACTCCGGTGCAGAGGAAAAAAGCCACAAACGGGCAGAAGGTCGGTTGTAAGGAAAAAGCAATGTCTTTGGGCAGGGCGTTACAGAGCGAATACACAGGCATCAGCAGAAACATGCTAGCTAAGGGGACCATGTCAGCACGAAAGAAGGAGAGAAGGCTACTCATGCCGGGGGGAGAAGGCACAGACTCCGGGAGAGACAGAACAAAACCTGCATAGGCGCAGGCGCAAAGCTACACGCAGAACTTCATCACATCTAGAGCGCTCACATGGAATGCAGCCACCCCCCAGGGCACATCGCCACAGTAGAATACAAGTGCAGGAATAAGTTGGATCAGCCCATATCATCAGATATCGCACCTGGTATCGATTGTACAGAGTCAGGGGAGGATGTGCGCCCACGTGTCCACTGCGTGAAGGGCTCCCAGATGTCTCTAGGTCTGGAAGCCGTAGGCATCAGTTCCCAGTAGCGTTCAAGCAGTGTGTTGCCGTACGTCACATCTCTAACCCATGCAGCAAACGTAGGCAGCGCACGCCGACCCCAGTGCACCGCCACCTGTCTCTTGGCATAAAGGAGCAGTAGCGCATGTAACTTTCTGTGTGTGGGCAATGTGTCATGAACCCAACCCAGCAGCCCCAGGAGCGGGGACGGTACGTCTGACCTGTGAAGTATCTGATTAATAGCAGTGAAAATGTCCAGCCAGTACTCCTCCAATTTAGGGCAGCTCCATGCTACATGTATAAAAGAGGCATTCTCATATCCGCATTTCCAACACGCAGAGTCCTCTCTAAGACCCATTCAGTGGAGTGATAGCGGCGTGCGATAGTATCTGTGCAGAAACTTAAAATGTACTAATCTCAGCCTATAATTGGGTGATAACATCGTCAGTTGACTGCAGCAGAACTCCCACTGCTCCTCCGTCAGGGGCTCCTCCAGGTCCGCATTCCATGCCTGCATTGAAGAAGGCACAGTGATGAGGGAATGATCCTGCATACAGTTATACAAGCGGGACACAAGCTTTTTTGGGGAGGGTTTCGAAAGTAAATTCTGAAGAGCTAGGAGCTGCGGCGGCTCTTCGGGGAACTGGGGCCACAGTGCCCTACAGGACGCCTTAAGTGAGTGATACAGAAATAGGTCAGAAAATGACTCAGGGTGGCCCTCCTCGCGCAAACCTAGGTCCCGAAAGGTACCATCAGGGTAAAGGTCAGCAAATGTGTGTAATGTCTGCCCTCGAAGCGTAATGGTGCCACCGCTATCACACAAGCAGGGTATCATAGGGTTGCCTCGCAGCGGAATTGCCGGCGCATACAGAAGGGGGAGTCTAGCTCTGTTCCGCAATTCACGCCACGTCCAGCGAAGCATTTCCACCGTATCTACATCTTTTGATGGGCGAGACACCTTGCCATAAATCGCCACGTTTAGAGGGGATGGGGCCGCCGCAGCCAGTTCCACCGCAACATGCGGCTGGTAGGGAGTGGGAAAAGCCCAGAAGTGCAAGAACTGCGCCTGCGCACATAATGAGTATAGTTTCATGTCAGGAGCCCCCAAGCCGCCCTGTCGCAGCGGAAGCGTGAGCAACGCCCAAGACGTCCTTGCCTGGCCACCAGCCCACACAAGTGCCAGCAATAGCGACCGCACCCGTGCATGAAAATGTGCCGTCAGTGGTATGGGAATATTGACAAATAAATAGAGAAATTTGGGGAGGACAACCATTTTCGCCAGAGCTATCCTCGCGACCAGCGAAAGGGGGAGCTTGTTCCATATTTCCACCTTTCCCTCCAGCCAGTCTACTGCCCTGCCGAAATTTAGAGACCACAACTCCTGCAAATCGCGGCTTATCCAAACCCCCAGGTATTTTACTGCGTCCAGTTCCCAGCGCAGTGGGTAGTCAGAGGACGACTCTCGCGTGGCATCGGTGAGAGGAAAAACTACAGACTTGGACCAGTTAATTGATATCCCAGCTAAGCCCTCAAAGCGAACAAATTCACGCAACAGGGGGTTTAGATTTACAACAGGATTGAGGACATACAGCGTGACATCATCCGCATACAGGGATATCAGCAGGCTTCGTGAACTGAATCCTATCCCCCTCGCTGTATGATGCTGTCGAATTCGAGCGGCAAGGGGCTCCATTGCTATCGCAAATAGTAACGGGGATAAAGGACAGCCCTGTCTGGTCCCGCGGGATATAGCAAATGGCTGGGATATAAGCCCATTCATGCTTACTCGAGCTTTTGGTGCGACGTATAGCAAGTTAATCAAATTTATGAAGAGTGGACTGAAACCCATCCTACCCAAAATCCTAAAGAGGTAGGGCCATTCGAGCGAATCAAACGCTTTGGTAGCATCTAAAAACACAACTGCGGCCTGTGTAGAGGGATGCAAGTAGTGCAGAACGGAAAATATCGTCCTGAGGTTATGGGACGTCGCTCGGCCAGGTATAAAGCCAGACTGATCTGGGAGTGCCACCATCGGTAACAAAGGCTGTAGCCTGTCCGCAATGATTTTAGCATATATCTTTGCATCAACATTGATTAAGGAGAGTGGCCGGTATGAGTCGAGGGCCTGGCAGTCCTTATCTGGTTTGAGCAGTGTTATAATTAAAGCTTTGCGCATCGACTCGGGCAGGGAACCTAACTCTAGAGCCTCAACAAAGACTGAGTGGAGTTTGGGGGCCAATTCCTCGGCGTATGTCTTGTAAAAGGCCGTAGTCAGGCCATCCGGGCCTGGGGCTTTGCTCGCAGGCATGCTTTTAATCACCTGAGCTATATCCTGAACAGTGATGGGGACATCCATATATTGGCGGTGGAAGTCATTAAACCAAACGATGGCAATGGAGTCTAGGAAACTCTCCAGGGAATCAGGGACTGTGGGTTGTCTGGTGGTGTATAGGGACTTGTAAAATTCAGCAAATGTGTTCAGTACAGCTTCCTGGCCAACAATCATCTTTCCCTTGCCATTCTTGACAGAGTGTATGTAGTGCGAGTGTGTGCGAGGAGCTATCAGGCGCGCCAGGGTCCTGCTCGGTCTGTCCCCCTCTCCGTACCTACGGGCCTCAGCCTGCTTCCCCAGGAAGGCAATCTCCCGTTGTGCCTCCTCATTAAAGGCAAGCAGTTTGGCTTTCATTTGACCTGCCATTTCCGGAGAAGGATCCCGGCAGAACGCCAGGTCCAGCTCCCTCAGCTCCAATTCAAGTTGAGTCAGAGTTAGACGTATCGCCCGTAACACCCCGGCTTGCCTAGCAATACATTGGCCACGAATGACCGCCTTAAATGCGTCCCACACTGTAGCTACCGTGGATGTCGAACCCTCATTTTCTTCAAAATAATTCACAATATCCGTTCTGATGCCTTCAGTGAATACAGTGTCAGTGAGAGCATGGGGGGGCAGGTGCCAAGAAAACGCTCTTTTGGGGACCCCGGGTATCCTCAATTCCAACATGCAGGGGGCATGGTCAGAGAGAGATCTAGCCTGTATGGACGTCTCAAGCGTCCACGACACCACGACAGGCGAAACCAGCCAATAATCCAGGCGGGACCAGGCCGCATGATGGCTCGTTATGCATGTCCCCACAGCGTCGGCTGGATGCCCAGCCCTCCCTACGTCAGACAACAACCCCTCCTCCATCACGTCTAGAATCGACTGTCGAGCACCAGTGTGTGTAGGCCTGCTCACACCTCTGCGATCTAAATCATCGTTGAGTGTAACATTAAAATCGCCCCCGAGGACAATGTGCGAACAATCCAACAGCATGATCCGGGCCCAGACATTTCTAAAAAACTCCGGATCATCCACATTTGGGCCATAAATGGCCGCAAGTATTAGTGGTCTGCCTTGTAGTGATCCATGCGCAATTACATATCTGCCTTCCCCATCCAGTATAATGTCATGTTCTTGCCAGTCCAGGCCTCTGCGTATGAGTATTGCTACACCCCTAGCATAGTTGGAATAAATCGCAGAGTACACCTGCGACCATCTCGAGTGCCTCAATCTAGACGAAGGAGTAGAGTTAACATGAGTCTCCTGCAAAAAACATATGTCGACATTATGTCTAGCAAGCATGCCATGCATCAATCTGGCTTTCTTATGGTCCCCCAACCCTCTAATGTTCCAAGTCCACAGCTTAACACTCCCCATGTCGCATTACGGTGAGAATAGCAAGTGCTAGCCCGATACCCGCTCCAGCCCCTCCAAACGCCCCGGCCCAATTTGAGTATAGCAATATTGCATGTGAGTCATCTGCCTGACAGTATCCTCTATAGCACCAACTTAGATCAATCAACAAACAATTCAACCCCCCCCTCCACCCCCCTCCCTCACCAACCCCCCAATCAGGTTGTGACAAAGCCCAATGACAGAAACCCATATCGTAATGACAAACTAGAAACACGAACAGTGGGAGACACCTCATGGGGCGTGGTGCTCCAGGCTTACACCCCTGCTTTCACAGGGTGGCTACATTCAAGTTTGATTCTCCATGACCCAAACGGTCATCACAACACAGGGCCGGTTCACGACCCATCAGCAGAACATAAGAAACGTTGTGCGCACCATCAGTGTCGCCCATGCAACAGGGCAATATCCCGGATCCCACCCTCTTCTCCAGGTAAGGTACGCATAGCAGTAGAATGAACGGTGGGGACTTGAGCAGTTTAGCAAGACATAGGGTAAGGAAATAGATAGCGCCACAGGTCAACCATCACCAACATATTAATCATTATCACTAAGTCGGTCAGATTCATTGTCCAGTCTCGGCGCCTTACACCTCGCCCCAGGACAATCAATGTGTTTTGCAAACTTTAGTGCAGATTTCGCATCTGTGAAGAAGTGCGTGGTGTGTTCATGGACTACCTTCAGTTTAGCTGGGTACAAGAGAGCATATTGGATGCCAGCTTGCATCAGTATTTTCTTAGCTGGCAGGAACTCCTTTCGAGCCGCTTGGACCAGGGGGGTAAAGTCAGGGTAAAAGGAGATGTTGTTCCCTTTATGCGTGATCCCACCTTTCTCCCTAGCAAGGCGTAGGATGAGGTCCCTGTCCTGAAAATTCAGCAGTTTAGCGAGAATGGGACGGGGCGGTGTGCCCGGCGCCGGTACCTTCCCAAGAGATCTGTGCGCTCTTTCAACTGTGAACACCTGTGAGAGGTGCGGGTCGAAGAGTTCATGTAGGAGGTCTAGCTGGGGGTGAATGTTTTGCCATTGTGCAACATTCTGTCCATCAATTGTTGTTTTTGTGTTTGTCACCCGAGTGGGACTGGTATGTTCAGACGTAAGTCCTGTGCTCTCCCTGCCACTGGAATCAAGCTATTCTGGCTGATGACGGCTGATAGCCAGAAACCAATCCTAGGATGCTTTATTCCTGTCCAGGGAAGACATAGCTTGGTAATTCGGGCTGGACTGTTCCCAGGAGGCACAGGGTCAAGACTGATTTGCATATGGCCATGTCTGAACTTGGGTGGTGTGGTGAGCAAAATAACAATGGATTAAAACCAGATCTGTGACTGGGGGTGAATGTTTTGCCATTGTGCGACATTCCGTCCATCAGTTGTTGTTTTTGTATTTGTCACCCCGAGTGGGACGGGTATGCTCAGACCCGAGTCCCGTGCGCTCCATGCCACTGCAATCAAGCTATCTTGGCTGATAACGGCTGATAGCCAAAAACCGGTCAGAGGATGCTTGATTCCGGTCCAGGGAAGACATGGCCTGGCAATTCAGGCTGGACGGTTCCCAGGAGGCACAGGGTCAAGACTGATTTGCATATGGCCATGTCTGAACTCGGGTGGTGTGGTGAGCAAAATAACAATGGATTAAACCCAGATCAGTGACTGGGGGTGAATGTTTTGCCATTGTGCAACATTCCGTCCATCAATTGTTGTTTTTGTATTTGTCACCCCGAGTGGGACGGGTATGCTCAGATGTGAGTCCTGTGCTCTCCATGCCACTGGAATCAAGCTATCCTTGCTGATGATGGCTGATAGCCAGAAACCGGTCCAAGGATGCTTGATTCCGGTCCAGGGGAGACATGGTTTGGCAATTCGCGCTGGACTGTTCCCAGGAGGTAGAGGGTCAAGACTGATTTGCATATGGCCATGTCTGAACTGGGGTGGTGTGGTGAGCAAAATAACGATGGATTAAACCCTGATCTGTGACTGGGGATGAATGTTTTGCCATTGTGCACCTTTCCATGCATCAATTGTTTTTTTTGTATTTGTCACTCCGAGTGGGACGGGTATGCTCAGACGTGAGTCCTGTGCTCTCCATGCCACTGGAATCAAGCTATCCTGGCTGATGACGGCTGATAGCCAGAAACCGGTCCTAGGATGCTTGATTCCAGTCCAGGGAAGACATGGTTTGGGAATTCGGGCTGGACTGTTCCCAGGAGGTACAGGGTCAAGACTGATTTGCATATGGCCATGTCTGAACTGGGGTGGTGTGGTGAGCAAAATAACAAAGGATTAAACCCAGATCTATGACTGGGGGTGAATGTTTTTCCATTGTGCAACATTCTGTCCATCAATTGTTGTTTTTGTATTTGTCACCCCGAGTGGGACGGGTATGCTCAGACTTGAGTCCTGTGCTCTCCATGCCACTGGAATCAAGCTATCCTGGCTGATGACGGCTGATAGCCAGAAACCGGTCCTAGGATGCTTATTTCCGGTCCCAGGAAGACATGGTTTGGCAATTCGGTCTTAACTGTTCCTAGGAGGTACAGGGTAAAGACTGATTTGCATATGGCCATGTCGGAACTGAGTTGGTGTGGTGAGCAAAATAACGATGGATTAAACCAAGATCTGTGACTGGGGTTGAATGTTTTGCCATTGTGCAACATTCCGTCCATCAATTGTTGTTTTTGTATTTGTCACCCCGAGTGGGACGGGTATGCTCAGACGTGAGTCCTGTGCTCTCCATGCCAGTGGATCAAGCTATCCTGGCTGATGATGGCTGATAGCCAGAAACCGGACCTAGGATGCTTAATTCTGGTCCAGGGAAGACATGGTTTGGCAATTCGGGCTGGACTATTCCCAGGAGGTAGAGGGTCAAGACTGATTTGCTTACGGCCATGTCTGAACTAGGGTGGTGTGGTGAGCAAAATAACGATGGATTAAACCCAGATCTGTGACTGGGGGTGAATGTTTTGCCATTATGCAACATTCCGTCCATCAATTGTTGTTTTTGTATTTGTCACCCCGAGTGGGACGGGTATGCTCAGACGTGAGTCCTGTGCTCTCCATGCCACTGGTATCAAGCTATCCTGGCTGATGACGGCTGATAGCCAGAAACCGGTCCTAGGATGCTTGATTCCGGTCCAGGGAAGACATGGTTTGGCAATTCGGGCTAGACTGTTCCCGTGAGGTAGAGGGTCAAGACTGATTTGCATATGGCCATGTCTGAACTGGGGTGGTGTGGTGAGCAAAATAACGATGGATTAAACCCAGATCTGTGACTGGGGGTGAATGTTTTGCCATTATGCAACATTCCGTTCATCAATTGTTGTTTTTGTATTTGTCACCCTGAGTAGGACGGGTATGCTCAGACGTGAGTCCCGTGCTCTCCATGCCACTGGAATCAAGCTATCCTGGCTGATGACGGCTGATAGCCAGAAACCAATCCTAGGATGCTTTATTCCTGTCCAGGGAAGACATAGCTTGGCAATTCGGGCTGGACTGTTCCCAGGAGGCACAGGGTCAAGACTGATTTGCATATGGCCATGTCTGAACTTGGGTGGTGTGGTGAGCAAAATAACAATGGATTAAAACCAGATCTGTGACTGGGGGTGAATGTTTTGCCATTGTGCGACATTCCGTCCATCAGTTGTTTTCGTATTTGTCACCCCGAGTGGGACGGGCATGCTCAGGCCTGAGTCCCCTGCTCTCCATGCCACTGCAATCAAGCCATCCTGGCTGATGACGGCTGATAGCCAAAAACCGGTCAGAGGATGCTTTATTCCGGTCCAGGGAGGACATGGCTTGGCAATTCGGGCTGGACTGTTCCCAGGAGGAACAGGGTCAAGACTGATTTGCATATGGCCATGTCTGAACTCGGGTGGTGTGGTGAGCAAAATAACAATGGATTAAACCCATATCTGTGACTGGGGGTGAATGTTTTGCCATTGTGCAACATTCCGTCCATCAATTGTTGTTTTTGTATTTGTCACCCCGAGTGGGACGGGTATGCTCAAAGGTGAGTCATGTGCTCTCCGTGCCACTGGAATCAAGCTATCCTGGCTGATGACGGCTGATAGCCAGAAACCGGTCCTAGGAAGCTTGATTCCGGTCCAGGGAAGACATGGTTTGGCAATTCGGGCTGGACTGTTCCCAGGAGGTAGAGGGTCAAGACTGATTTGCATATGGCCATGTCTGAACTGGGGTGGTGTGGTGAGCAAAATAACGATGGATTAAACCCAGATCTGTGACTGGGGGTGAATGTTTTGCCATTGTGCACCTTTCCGTCCATCAATTGTTGTTTTTGTATTTGTCACTCCGAGTGGGACGGGTATGCTCAGATGTGAGTCCTGTGCTCTCCATGCCACTGGAATCAAGCTATCCTGGCTGATGACGGCTGATAGCCAGAAACCGGTCCTAGGATGCTTGATTCCGGTTTGGGAATTCAGGCTGGACTGTTCCCAGGAGGTACAGGGTCAAGACTGATTTGCATATGGCCATGTCTGAACTGGGGTGGTGTGGTGAGCAAAATAACAAAGGATTAAACCCAGATCTTTGACTGGGGGTGAATGTTTTGCCATTGTGCAACATTCTGTCCATCAATTGTTGTTTTTGTATTTGTCACCCCGAGTGGGATGGGTATGCTCAGACTTGAGTCCTGTGCTTTCCATGCCACTGGAATCAAGCTATCCTGGCTGATGACGGCTGATAGCCAGAAACCGGTCCTAGGATGCTTATTTCCGGTCCAGGGAAGACATGGTTTGGCAATTCGGGCTTAACTGTTCCCAGGAGGTACAGGGTCAAGACTGATTTG
Source organism: Lissotriton helveticus (assembly GCF_964261635.1). Lineage (NCBI taxonomy): Eukaryota > Metazoa > Chordata > Amphibia > Caudata > Salamandridae > Lissotriton > Lissotriton helveticus. The sequence continues at coordinate 821,041,379 of NC_136057.1, forward strand.
CATATGGCCATGTCTGAACTGGGGTGGTGTGGTGAGCAAAATAACAAAGGATTAAACCCAGATCTTTGACTGGGGATTAATGTTTTGCCATTGTGCAACATTCTGTCCATCAATTGTTGTTTTTGTATTTGTCACCCCGAGTGGGACGGGTATGCTCAGACTTGAGTCCTGTGCTTTCCATGCCACTGGAATCAAGCTATCCTGGCTGATGACGGCTGATAGCCAGAAACCGGTCCTAGGATGCTTATTTCCGGTCCAGGGAAGACATGGTTTGGCAATTCGGGCTTAACTGTTCCCAGGAGGTACAGGGTCAAGACTGATTTGCATATGGCCATGTCGGAACTGAGTTGGTGTGGTGAGCAAAATAACGATGGATTAAACCCAGATCTGTGACTGGGGTTGAATGTTTTGCCATTGTGCAACATTCCGTCCATCAATTGTTGTTTTTTTATTTGTCACCCTGAGTGGGACGGGTATGCTCAGACGTGAATCCCGTGCTCTCCATGCCACTGGAATCAAGCTATCCTGGCTGATGACGGCTGATAGCCAGAAACCGGACCTAGGATGCTTAATTCTGGTCCAGGGAAGACATAGTTTGGCAATTCGGGCTGGACTGTTCCCAGGAGGTAGAGGGTCAAGACTGATTTGCATATGGCCATGTCTGAACTGGGGTGGTGTGGTGAGCAAAATAACGATGGATTAAACCCAGATCTGTGACTGGGGGTGAATGTTTTGCCATTATGCAACATTCCGTCCATCAATTGTTGTTTTTGTATTTGTCACCCCAAGTGGGACGGGTATGCTCAGACGTGAGTCCTGTGCTCTACATGCCACTGGAATCAAGCTATCCTGGATGATGATGGCTGATAGCCAGAAACCGGTCCTAGGATGCTTGATTCCGGTCCAGGAGAGACATGGTTTGGCAATTCGGGCTGGACTGTTCCCAGGAGGTACAGGGTCAAGACTGATTTGCATATGGCCATGTCTGATCTGGGGTGGTGTGGTGAGCAAAATAACGATGGATTAAACCTAAATCTGTGACTGGGGGTGAATGTTTTACCATTGTGCAACATTCAGTCCATCAATTGTTGTTTTTGTATTTGTCACCTTGAGTGGGACGGGTATGCTCAGACGTGAGTCCTGTGCTCTCCATGCCACTGGAATCAAGCTATCCTGGTTGATGACGGCTGATAGCCAGAAACCGGTCTTAGGATGCTTGATTCCGGTCCAAGGAAGACATGGTTTGGCATTTCGGGCTGGACTATTCCCAGGAGGTAGAGGGTCAAGTCTGGTTTGTATATGGCCATGTCTGAACTGGGGTGGTGTGGTGAGCAAAATAACAATGGATTAAACCCAGATCTGTGACTGGGGGTGAATGTTTTGCCATTGTGCAACATTGCGTCCATCAATTGTTGTTTTTGTATTTGTCAACCCGAGGGGACGGTTATGCTCAGACGTGAGTCCTGTGCTCTCCATGCCACTGGTATCAAGCTATCCTGGCTGATGACGGCTGATAGCCAGAAACCGGTCCTAGGATGCTTGATTCCGGTCCAGGGAAGACATGGTTTGGCAATTCGGGCTAGACTGTTCCCGTGAGGTAGAGGGTCAAGACTGATTTGCATATGGCCATGTCTGAACTGGGGTGGTGTGGTGAGCAAAATAACGATGGATTAAACCCAGATCTGTGACTCGGGGTGAATGTTTTGCCATTATGCAACATTCCGTTCATCAATTGTTGTTTTTGTATTTGTCAACGCGAGTGGGACGGGTATGCTCAGACGTGAGTCCTGTGCTCTACATGCCACTGGAATCAAGCTATCCTGGCTGATGACAGCTGATAGCCAGAAACCGGTCCTAGGATGCTTGATTCCAGTCCAAGGAAGACATGGTTTGGCATTTCGGGCTGGACAGTTCCCAGGAGGTAGAGGGTCAAGACTGATTTGTATATGGCCATGTCTGAACTGGGGTGGTGTGGTGAGCAAAATAACGATGGATTAAACCCAGATCTGTGAATCGGGTGAATGTTTTGCCATTGTGCAACATTCCGTCCATCAATTGTTTTTGTATTTGTCACACCGAGTGGGACGGGTATGCTCAGACGTGAGTCCCGTGCTCTCCATGCCACTGGAATCAAGCTATCTTGGCTGATGACTGCTGATAGCCAGAAACCAATCCTAGGATGCTTGATTCCGGTCCAGGAGAGACATGGCTTGGCAATTCGGCTGGACTGTTCCGAGGAGGCACAGGGTCAAGACTGATTTGCAAATTGCAATGTCTGAACTGGGGTGGTGTGGTGAGCAAAATAACAATGGATTAAACACAGATCTGTGACTGGGGGTGAATGTTTTGCCATTGTGCACCATTCCATCCATCAATTGTGTTTTTGTATTTGTCACCCCAAGTGGGACAGGTATGCTCAGACGTGAGTCCTGTGCTCTCCATGCCACTGGAATCAAGCTATCCTGGCTGATGATGGCTGATAGCCAGAAACTGGTCCTAGGATGCTTGATTCCGGTCAAGGGAAGACATGGTTTGGCAATTCGGGCTGGATTGTTCCCAGGAGGTAAAGGGTCAAGACTGATTTGCATATGACCATGACTGAACTGGGGTGGTGTGGTGAGCAAAATAACGATAGATTAAACCCAGATCTGTGACTGGGGGTGAATGTTTTGCCATTGTGCAACATTCCGTCCATCAATTGTTTTTGTATTTGTCACACCGAGTGGGACGGGTATGCTCAGACGTGAGTCCCGTGCTCTCCATGCCACTGGAATCAAGCTATCCCGGCTGATGACTGCTGATAGCCAGAAACCAATCCTAGGATGCTTGATTCCTGTCCAGGGAAGACATAGCTTGGCAATTCAGGCTGGACTGTTCCCAGGAGGCACAGGGTCAAGACTGATTTGCATATGGCCATGTCTGAACTTGGGTGGTGTGGTGAGCAAAATAACAATGGATTAAAACTATATCTGTGACTGGGGGTGAATGTTTTGCCATTGTGCAACACTCCGTCCATCAATAGTTGTTTTTGTATTTGTCACCCCGAGTGGGACGGATATGCTCAGACGTGAGTCCCGTGCTCTCCATACCACTGGAATCAAGCTATCCTGGCTGATGACAGCTGATAGCCAAAAACCGGTCATAAGATGCTTGATTCCGGTCCAGGGAAGACATGGCTTGGCAATTCGGGCTGGACTGTTCCCAGGAGGCACAGGGTCAAGACTGATTTGCATATGGCCATGTCTAAACTGGGGTGGTGTGGTGAGCAAAATAACAATGGATTAAACTCAGATCTGTGACTGGGGGTGAATGTTTTGCCATTGTGCAACATTCCGTCCATCAATTGTTGTTTTTGTATTTGTCACCCCGAGTTGGATGTGTATGCTCAGAGGTGAGTCCCGTGCTCTCCATGCCACTGGAGTCAAGCTATCCCGGCTGATGATGGCTGATAGCCAGAAACCGGCCCTAGGATGCTTGATTCCGGTCGAGGGAAGACATGGCGTGGCAATTCGGGCTGGACTGTTCCCAGTATGCACAGGGTCAAGACTGATTTGCATATGGCCATGTCTAAACTGGGGTGGTGTGGTGAGCAAAATAACAATGGATTAAACTCAGATCTGTGACGGGGGTGAATGTTTTGCCATTGTGCAACATTCCGTCCATCAATTGTTGTTTTTGTATTTGTCACCCCGAGTGGGACTGGTATGCTCAGACGTGAGTCCTGTGCTCTCCATGCTACTGGAATCAAGCTATCCTGGCTGATGACGGCTGATAGCCAGAAACCGGTCCTAGGATGGTTTATTCCGGTCCAGGGAAGACATGGTTTGCCAATTCGGGCTGGACTGTTCCCAGGAGGTACAGGGTCAAGACTAATTTGCATATGGCCATGTCTGAACTGGGGTGATGTTGTGAGCAAAATAAGAGTGGATTAAACCCAGATCTGTGACTTGGGTGAATGTTTTGCCATTGTGTAACATTCCGTCCATCAATTGTTGTTTTTGTATTAGTCACCCCGAGTGGGACGGGTATGCGTAGACGTGAGTCCTGTGCTCTCCATGCCACTGGAATCAAGCTATCCTGGATGATGACGGCTGATAGCCAGAAACCGGCCCTAGGATGCTTGATTCCTGTCCAGGGAAGACAGGCTTGGCAATTCTGCCTGGACTGTTCCCAGGACGCACAGGGTCAAGTCTGATTTACATATGGCCATGTCTGAACTGGGGTGGTGTGATGAGCAAAATAACGATGGATTAAACCCAGATCTGTGACTGGGGTGAATGTTTTGCAATTGTGCAACATTCCGTCTATCAATTGTTGTTTTTGTATTTGTCACCCTGAGTGGGACGGGTATGCTCAGACGTGAGTCCCGTGCTCTCCATGCCACTGGCATCAAGCTATCCTGGCTGATGACAGCTGATAGCCAGAAACCGGTCCTAGGATGCCTGATTCCGGTCCAGGGAAGACATGGCTTGGCAATTCGGGCTGGACTGTTTCCAGGAGGCACAGTGTCAGGACTGATTTGCATCTGGCCATTTCTGAACTGGTGTGGTGTGGTGAGCAAAATAACGATAGATTAAACCCAGATCTGTGACTGGGGGTGAATGTTTTGCCATTGTGCAACATTCCGTCCATCAATTGTTTTTGTATTTGTCACACCGAGTGAGACGGGTATGCTCAGACATGAGTCCAGTGCTCTCCATGCCACTGGAATCAAGCTATCCTGGCTGATGACTGCTGATAGCCAGAAACCAATCCTAGGATGCTTGATTCCTGTCCAGGGAAGACATGGCTTGGCAATTCAGGCTGGACTGTTCCCAGGAGGCACAGGGTCAAGACTGATTTGCATATGGCCATGTCTGAACTGGGGTGGTGTGGTGAGCAAAATAACAATGAATTAAACCCAGATCTGTGGCTGGGGTGAATGTTTTGCCATTGTGCAACATTCTGTCCATCAATTATTGTTTTTGTATTTGTCACCCCGAGTTGGACGGGTATGCTCAGACGTGAGTCCTGTGCTCTCCATGCCACTGAAATCAAGCTATCCCGGCTGATAGCCAGAAACCGGCCCTAAGATGCTTGATTCCGGTCCAGGGAAGACATAGCTTGGCAATTCCGGCTGGACTGTTCCCAGGAGGCACAGGGTAAAGACTGATTTGCAAATGGCCATGTCTGAACTGGGGTGGTGTGGTGAGCAAAATAACAATGGATTAAACCCAGATCTGTGACTGGGGTGAATGTTTTGGCATCGTGCAACATTCCGTCCATCAATTATTGTTTTTGTATTTGTCACCCCGAGTTGGACGGGTATGCTCAGACGTGAGTCCTGTGCTCTCCATGCCACTGGAATCAAGCTATCCTGGCTGATGACGGCTGATAGCCAGAAACAGGCCCTAGGATGCTTGATTCCGGTCCAGGAGAGACATGGCTTGGCAATTCGGCTGGACTGTTCCGAGGAGACACAGGGTCAAGACTGATTTGCAAATGGCAATGTCTGAACTGGGGTGGTGTGGTGAGCAAAATAACAATGGATTAAACACAGATCTGTGACTGGGGGTGAATGTTTTGCCATTATGCAACATTCCGTCCATCAATTGTTGTTTTTGTTTTTGTCACCCCGAGTAGGACGGGTGTGCTCAGACGTGAGTCCTGTGCTCTCCATGCCACTGGAATCAAGCTGTTCTGGCTGATGATGGCTGATAGCAAGAAACCGGTCCTAGGATGCTTGATTCCAGTCCAGGGAAGACATGGTTTGGCAATTCGGGCTGGACTGTTCCCAGGAGGTACAGGGTCAAGACTGATTTGAATATGGCCATGTCTGAACTGGGATGGTGTGGTGAGCAAATTAACAAATGATTAAACCCAGATCTGTGACTGGGGGTTAATGTCTTGCCATTGTGCACCATTCCGTCCATCAATTGTTGTTTTTGTATTTGTCACCTCGAGTGGGACGTGTATGCTCAGACGTGTGTCCCGTGCTCTCCATGCCACTGGAATCAAGCTATCCTTGCTGATGACGGCTGATAGCCAGAAACCAATCTTGGAATGCTTGATTCCTGTCCAGGGAAGACATAGCTTGGCAATTCGGACTGGACTGTTCCCAGGAGGCACAGGGTCAAGACTGATTTGCATATGGGCATGTCTGAACTTGGGAGGTGTGGAGAGCAAAATAACGATGGATTAAACCCAGATCTGTGACTGGGGTGAATGTTTTGCCATTGTGCAACATTACGTCTATCAATTGTTGTTTTTGTATTTGTCACCCTGAGTGGGACGGGTATGCTCAGACGTGAGTCCCGTGCTCTCCATGCCACTGGCATCAAGCTATCCTGGCTGATGACAGCTGATAGCCAGAAACCGGTCCTAGGATGCCTGATTCCGGTCCAGGGAAGACATGGCTTGGCAATTCGGGCTGGACTGTTTCCAGGAGGCACAGTGTCAGGACTGATTTGCATCTGGCCATTTCTGAACTGGTGTGGTGTGGTGAGCAAAATAACGATAGATTAAACCCAGATCTGTGACTGGGGGTGAATGTTTTGCCATTGTGCAACATTCCGTCCATCAATTGTTTTTGTATTTGTCACACCGAGTGAGACGGGTATGCTCAGACATGAGTCCAGTGCTCTCCATGCCACTGGAATCAAGCTATCCTGGCTGATGACTGCTGATAGCCAGAAACCAATCCTAGGATGCTTGATTCCTGTCCAGGGAAGACATGGCTTGGCAATTCAGGCTGGACTGTTCCCAGGAGGCACAGGGTCAAGACTGATTTGCATATGGCCATGTCTGAACTGGGGTGGTGTGGTGAGCAAAATAACAATGAATTAAACCCAGATCTGTGGCTGGGGTGAATGTTTTGCCATTGTGCAACATTCTGTCCATCAATTATTGTTTTTGTATTTGTCACCCCGAGTTGGACGGGTATGCTCAGACGTGAGTCCTGTGCTCTCCATGCCACTGAAATCAAGCTATCCCGGCTGATAGCCAGAAACCGGCCCTAAGATGCTTGATTCCGGTCCAGGGAAGACATAGCTTGGCAATTCCGGCTGGACTGTTCCCAGGAGGCACAGGGTAAAGACTGATTTGCAAATGGCCATGTCTGAACTGGGGTGGTGTGGTGAGCAAAATAACAATGGATTAAACCCAGATCTGTGACTGGGGTGAATGTTTTGGCATCGTGCAACATTCCGTCCATCAATTATTGTTTTTGTATTTGTCACCCCGAGTTGGACGGGTATGCTCAGACGTGAGTCCTGTGCTCTCCATGCCACTGGAATCAAGCTATCCTGGCTGATGACGGCTGATAGCCAGAAACAGGCCCTAGGATGCTTGATTCCGGTCCAGGAGAGACATGGCTTGGCAATTCGGCTGGACTGTTCCGAGGAGACACAGGGTCAAGACTGATTTGCAAATGGCAATGTCTGAACTGGGGTGGTGTGGTGAGCAAAATAACAATGGATTAAACACAGATCTGTGACTGGGGGTGAATGTTTTGCCATTATGCAACATTCCGTCCATCAATTGTTGTTTTTGTTTTTGTCACCCCGAGTAGGACGGGTGTGCTCAGACGTGAGTCCTGTGCTCTCCATGCCACTGGAATCAAGCTATTCTGGCTGATGATGGCTGATAGCCAGAAACCGGTCCTAGGATGCTTGATTCCAGTCCAGGGAAGACATGGTTTGGCAATTCGGGCTGGACTGTTCCCAGGAGGTACAGGGTCAAGACTGATTTGAATATGGCCATGTCTGAACTGGGATGGTGTGGTGAGCAAATTAACAAATGATTAAACCCAGATCTGTGACTGGGGGTTAATGTCTTGCCATTGTGCACCATTCCGTCCATCAATTGTTGTTTTTGTATTTGTCACCTCGAGTGGGACGTGTATGCTCAGACGTGTGTCCCGTGCTCTCCATGCCACTGGAATCAAGCTATCCTTGCTGATGACGGCTGATAGCCAGAAACCAATCTTGGAATGCTTGATTCCTGTCCAGGGAAGACATAGCTTGGCAATTCGGACTGGACTGTTCCCAGGAGGCACAGGGTCAAGACTGATTTGCATATGGGCATGTCTGAACTTGGGTGGTGTGGAGAGCAAAATAACGATGCATTAAAACCAGATCTGTGACTGGGGGTGAATGTTTTGCCATTGTGCAACATTCTGTCCATCAATTGTTGTTTTTGTATTTGTCACCCTGAGTGGGACGGGTATGCTCAGACGTGAATCCCGTGCTCTCCATGCCACTCGAATCAAGCTATCCTGGCTGATGACGGCTGATAGCCAGAAACCGGACCTAGGATGCTTAATTCTGGTCCAGGGAAGACATAATTTGGCAATTCGGGCTGGACTGTTCCCAGGAGGTAGAGGGTCAAGACTGATTTGCATATGGCCATGTCTGAACTGGGGTGGTGTGGTGAGCAAAATAACGATGGATTAAACCCAGATCTGTGACTGGGGGTGAATGTTTTGCCATTATGCAACATTCCGTCCATCAATTGTTGTTTTTGTATTTGTCACCCCGAGTGGGACGGGTATGCTCAGACGTAAGTCCTGTGCTCTACATGCCACTGGAATCAAGCTATCCTGGATGATGATGGCTGATAGCCAGAAACCGGTCCTAGGATGCTTGATTCCGGTCCAGGAGAGACATGGTTTGGCAATTCGGGCTGGACTGTTCCCAGGAGGTACAGGGTCAAGAATGATTTGCATATGGCCATGTCTGAACTAGGGTGGTGTGGTGAGCAAAATAACGATGGATTAAACCCAGATCTGTGACTGGGGGTGAATGTTTTGCCATTGTGCAACATTGCGTCCATCAATTGTTGTTTTTGTATTTGTCAATCCGAGTGGGACGGTTATGCTCAGACGTGAGTTCTGTGCTCTCCATGCCACTGGTATCAAGCTATCCTGGCTGATGACGGCTGATAGCCAGAAACCGGTCCTAGGATGCTTGATTCCGGTCCAGGGAAGACATGGTTTGGCAATTCGGGCTAGACTGTTCCCGTGAGGTAGAGGGTCAAGACTGATTTGCATATGGCCATGTCTGAACTGGGGTGGTATGGTGAGCAAAATAACGATGGATTAAACCCAGATCTGTGACTGGGGTGAATGTTTTGCCATTGTGCAACATTCCGTCCATCAATTGTTTTTGTATTTGTCACACCGAGTGGGACGCGTATGCTCAGACATGAGTCCCGTGCTCTCCATGCCACTGGAATCAAGCTATCCTGGCGGATGACTGCTGATAGCCAGAAACCAATCCTAGGATGCTTGATTCCGGTCCAGGAGAGACATGGCTTGGCAATTCGGCTGGACTGTTCCGAGGAGGCACAGGGTCAAGACTGCTTTGCAAATTGCAATGTCTGAACTGGGGTGGTGTGGTGAGCAAAATAACAATGGATTAAACACAGATCTGTGACTGGGGGTGAATGTTTTGCCATTGTGCACCATTCCATCCATCAATTGCTGTTTTTGTATTTGTCACCCCGAGTGGGACGGGTATGCTCAGACGTGAGTCCTGTGCTCTCCATGCCACTGGAATCAAGCTATCCTGGCTGATGATGGCTGATAGCCAGACACTGGTCCTAGGATGCTTGATTCCGGTCCAGGGAAGACATGGTTTGGCAATTCGGGCTGGATTGTTCCCAGGAGGTAAAGGGTCAAGACTGATTTGCATATGCCCATGACTGAACTGGGGTGGTGTGGTGAGCAAAATAACGATAGATTAAACCCAGATCTGTGACTGGGGGTGAATGTTTTGCCATTGTGCAACATTCCGTCCATCAATTGTTTTTGTATTTGTCACACCGAGTGGGACGGGTATGCTCAGACGTGAGTCCCGTGCTCTCCATGCCACTGGAATCAAGCTATCCTGGCTGATGACTGCTGATAGCCAGAAACCAATCCTAGGATGCTTGATTCCTGTCCAGGGAAGACATAGCTTGGCAATTCAGGCTGGACTGTTCCCAGGAGGCACAGGGTCAAGACTGATTTGAATATGGCCATGTCTGAACTTGGTTGGTGTGGTGAGCAAAATAACAATGGATTAAAACCAGATCCGTGACTGGGGGTGAATGTTTTGCCATTGTGCAACACCTCCGTCCATCAATAGTTGTTTTTGTATTTGTCACCCCGAGTGGGACGGGTAAGATCAGACGTGAGTCCCGTGCTCTCCATACCACTGGAATCAAGCTATCCTGGCTGATGACAGCTGATAGCCAAAAACCAGTCATAAGATGCTTGATTCCGGTCCAGGGAAGACATGGCTTGGCAATTCGGGCTGGACTGTTCCCAGGAGGCACAGGGTCAAGACTGATTTGCATATGGCCATGTCTAAACTGGGGTGGTGTGGTGAGCAAAATAACAATGGATTAAACTCAGATCTGTGACTGGGGGTGAATGTTTTGCCATTGTGCAACATTCCGTCCATCAATTGTTGTTTTTGTATTTGTCACCCCGAGTTGGATGTGTATGCTCAGACGTGAGTCCGGTGCTCTCCATGCCACTGGAGTCAAGCTATCCCGGCTGATGATGGCTGATAGCCAGAAACCGGCCCTAGGATGCTTGATTCCGGTCCAGGGAAGACATGGCGTGGCAATTTGGGCTGGACTGTTCCCAGTAGGCACAGGGTCAAGACTGATTTGCATATGGCCATGTCTAAACTGGGGTGGTGTGGTGAGCAAAATAACAATGGATTAAACTCAGATCTGTGACTGGGGGTGAATGTTTTGCCATTGTGCAACATTCCGTCCATCAATTGTTGTTTTTGTATTTGTCACCCCGAGTTGGATGTGTATGCTCAGACGTGAGTCCGGTGCTCTCCATGCCACTGGAGTCAAGCTATCCCGGCTGATGATGGCTAATAGCCAGAAACCGGCCCTAGGATGCTTGATTCCGGTCCAGGGAAGACATGGCGTGGCAATTTGGGCTGGACTGTTCCCAGTAGGCACAGGGTCAAGACTGATTTGCATATGGCCATGTCTAAACTGGGGTGGTGTGGTGAGCAAAATAACAATGGATTAAACACAGATCTGTGACTGGGGGTGAATGTTTTGCCATTGTGCACCATTCCATCCATCAATTGTGTTTTTGTATTTGTCACCCCAAGTGGGACAGGTATGCTCAGACGTGAGTCCTGTGCTCTCCATGCCACTGGAATCAAGCTATCCTGGCTGATGATGGCTGATAGCCAGAAACTGGTCCTAGGATGCTTGATTCCGGTCAAGGGAAGACATGGTTTGGCAATTCGGGCTGGATTGTTCCCAGGAGGTAAAGGGTCAAGACTGATTTGCATATGACCATGACTGAACTGGGGTGGTGTGGTGAGCAAAATAACGATAGATTAAACCCAGATCTGTGACTGGGGGTGAATGTTTTGCCATTGTGCAACATTCCGTCCATCAATTGTTTTTGTATTTGTCACACCGAGTGGGACGGGTATGCTCAGACGTGAGTCCCGTGCTCTCCATGCCACTGGAATCAAGCTATCCCGGCTGATGACTGCTGATAGCCAGAAACCAATCCTAGGATGCTTGATTCCTGTCCAGGGAAGACATAGCTTGGCAATTCAGGCTGGACTGTTCCCAGGAGGCACAGGGTCAAGACTGATTTGCATATGGCCATGTCTGAACTTGGGTGGTGTGGTGAGCAAAATAACAATGGATTAAAACTATATCTGTGACTGGGGGTGAATGTTTTGCCATTGTGCAACACTCCGTCCATCAATAGTTGTTTTTGTATTTGTCACCCCGAGTGGGACGGATATGCTCAGACGTGAGTCCCGTGCTCTCCATACCACTGGAATCAAGCTATCCTGGCTGATGACAGCTGATAGCCAAAAACCGGTCATAAGATGCTTGATTCCGGTCCAGGGAAGACATGGCTTGGCAATTCGGGCTGGACTGTTCCCAGGAGGCACAGGGTCAAGACTGATTTGCATATGGCCATGTCTAAACTGGGGTGGTGTGGTGAGCAAAATAACAATGGATTAAACTCAGATCTGTGACTGGGGGTGAATGTTTTGCCATTGTGCAACATTCCGTCCATCAATTGTTGTTTTTGTATTTGTCACCCCGAGTTGGATGTGTATGCTCAGAGGTGAGTCCCGTGCTCTCCATGCCACTGGAGTCAAGCTATCCCGGCTGATGATGGCTGATAGCCAGAAACCGGCCCTAGGATGCTTGATTCCGGTCGAGGGAAGACATGGCGTGGCAATTCGGGCTGGACTGTTCCCAGTATGCACAGGGTCAAGACTGATTTGCATATGGCCATGTCTAAACTGGGGTGGTGTGGTGAGCAAAATAACAATGGATTAAACTCAGATCTGTGACGGGGGTGAATGTTTTGCCATTGTGCAACATTCCGTCCATCAATTGTTGTTTTTGTATTTGTCACCCCGAGTGGGACTGGTATGCTCAGACGTGAGTCCTGTGCTCTCCATGCTACTGGAATCAAGCTATCCTGGCTGATGACGGCTGATAGCCAGAAACCGGTCCTAGGATGGTTTATTCCGGTCCAGGGAAGACATGGTTTGCCAATTCGGGCTGGACTGTTCCCAGGAGGTACAGGGTCAAGACTAATTTGCATATGGCCATGTCTGAACTGGGGTGATGTTGTGAGCAAAATAAGAGTGGATTAAACCCAGATCTGTGACTTGGGTGAATGTTTTGCCATTGTGTAACATTCCGTCCATCAATTGTTGTTTTTGTATTAGTCACCCCGAGTGGGACGGGTATGCGTAGACGTGAGTCCTGTGCTCTCCATGCCACTGGAATCAAGCTATCCTGGATGATGACGGCTGATAGCCAGAAACCGGCCCTAGGATGCTTGATTCCTGTCCAGGGAAGACAGGCTTGGCAATTCTGCCTGGACTGTTCCCAGGACGCACAGGGTCAAGTCTGATTTACATATGGCCATGTCTGAACTGGGGTGGTGTGATGAGCAAAATAACGATGGATTAAACCCAGATCTGTGACTGGGGTGAATGTTTTGCAATTGTGCAACATTCCGTCTATCAATTGTTGTTTTTGTATTTGTCACCCTGAGTGGGACGGGTATGCTCAGACGTGAGTCCCGTGCTCTCCATGCCACTGGCATCAAGCTATCCTGGCTGATGACAGCTGATAGCCAGAAACCGGTCCTAGGATGCCTGATTCCGGTCCAGGGAAGACATGGCTTGGCAATTCGGGCTGGACTGTTTCCAGGAGGCACAGTGTCAGGACTGATTTGCATCTGGCCATTTCTGAACTGGTGTGGTGTGGTGAGCAAAATAACGATAGATTAAACCCAGATCTGTGACTGGGGGTGAATGTTTTGCCATTGTGCAACATTCCGTCCATCAATTGTTTTTGTATTTGTCACACCGAGTGAGACGGGTATGCTCAGACATGAGTCCAGTGCTCTCCATGCCACTGGAATCAAGCTATCCTGGCTGATGACTGCTGATAGCCAGAAACCAATCCTAGGATGCTTGATTCCTGTCCAGGGAAGACATGGCTTGGCAATTCAGGCTGGACTGTTCCCAGGAGGCACAGGGTCAAGACTGATTTGCATATGGCCATGTCTGAACTGGGGTGGTGTGGTGAGCAAAATAACAATGAATTAAACCCAGATCTGTGGCTGGGGTGAATGTTTTGCCATTGTGCAACATTCTGTCCATCAATTATTGTTTTTGTATTTGTCACCCCGAGTTGGACGGGTATGCTCAGACGTGAGTCCTGTGCTCTCCATGCCACTGAAATCAAGCTATCCCGGCTGATAGCCAGAAACCGGCCCTAAGATGCTTGATTCCGGTCCAGGGAAGACATAGCTTGGCAATTCCGGCTGGACTGTTCCCAGGAGGCACAGGGTAAAGACTGATTTGCAAATGGCCATGTCTGAACTGGGGTGGTGTGGTGAGCAAAATAACAATGGATTAAACCCAGATCTGTGACTGGGGTGAATGTTTTGGCATCGTGCAACATTCCGTCCATCAATTATTGTTTTTGTATTTGTCACCCCGAGTTGGACGGGTATGCTCAGACGTGAGTCCTGTGCTCTCCATGCCACTGGAATCAAGCTATCCTGGCTGATGACGGCTGATAGCCAGAAACAGGCCCTAGGATGCTTGATTCCGGTCCAGGAGAGACATGGCTTGGCAATTCGGCTGGACTGTTCCGAGGAGACACAGGGTCAAGACTGATTTGCAAATGGCAATGTCTGAACTGGGGTGGTGTGGTGAGCAAAATAACAATGGATTAAACACAGATCTGTGACTGGGGGTGAATGTTTTGCCATTATGCAACATTCCGTCCATCAATTGTTGTTTTTGTTTTTGTCACCCCGAGTAGGACGGGTGTGCTCAGACGTGAGTCCTGTGCTCTCCATGCCACTGGAATCAAGCTGTTCTGGCTGATGATGGCTGATAGCAAGAAACCGGTCCTAGGATGCTTGATTCCAGTCCAGGGAAGACATGGTTTGGCAATTCGGGCTGGACTGTTCCCAGGAGGTACAGGGTCAAGACTGATTTGAATATGGCCATGTCTGAACTGGGATGGTGTGGTGAGCAAATTAACAAATGATTAAACCCAGATCTGTGACTGGGGGTTAATGTCTTGCCATTGTGCACCATTCCGTCCATCAATTGTTGTTTTTGTATTTGTCACCTCGAGTGGGACGTGTATGCTCAGACGTGTGTCCCGTGCTCTCCATGCCACTGGAATCAAGCTATCCTTGCTGATGACGGCTGATAGCCAGAAACCAATCTTGGAATGCTTGATTCCTGTCCAGGGAAGACATAGCTTGGCAATTCGGACTGGACTGTTCCCAGGAGGCACAGGGTCAAGACTGATTTGCATATGGGCATGTCTGAACTTGGGAGGTGTGGAGAGCAAAATAACGATGGATTAAACCCAGATCTGTGACTGGGGTGAATGTTTTGCCATTGTGCAACATTACGTCTATCAATTGTTGTTTTTGTATTTGTCACCCTGAGTGGGACGGGTATGCTCAGACGTGAGTCCCGTGCTCTCCATGCCACTGGCATCAAGCTATCCTGGCTGATGACAGCTGATAGCCAGAAACCGGTCCTAGGATGCCTGATTCCGGTCCAGGGAAGACATGGCTTGGCAATTCGGGCTGGACTGTTTCCAGGAGGCACAGTGTCAGGACTGATTTGCATCTGGCCATTTCTGAACTGGTGTGGTGTGGTGAGCAAAATAACGATAGATTAAACCCAGATCTGTGACTGGGGGTGAATGTTTTGCCATTGTGCAACATTCCGTCCATCAATTGTTTTTGTATTTGTCACACCGAGTGAGACGGGTATGCTCAGACATGAGTCCAGTGCTCTCCATGCCACTGGAATCAAGCTATCCTGGCTGATGACTGCTGATAGCCAGAAACCAATCCTAGGATGCTTGATTCCTGTCCAGGGAAGACATGGCTTGGCAATTCAGGCTGGACTGTTCCCAGGAGGCACAGGGTCAAGACTGATTTGCATATGGCCATGTCTGAACTGGGGTGGTGTGGTGAGCAAAATAACAATGAATTAAACCCAGATCTGTGGCTGGGGTGAATGTTTTGCCATTGTGCAACATTCTGTCCATCAATTATTGTTTTTGTATTTGTCACCCCGAGTTGGACGGGTATGCTCAGACGTGAGTCCTGTGCTCTCCATGCCACTGAAATCAAGCTATCCCGGCTGATAGCCAGAAACCGGCCCTAAGATGCTTGATTCCGGTCCAGGGAAGACATAGCTTGGCAATTCCGGCTGGACTGTTCCCAGGAGGCACAGGGTAAAGACTGATTTGCAAATGGCCATGTCTGAACTGGGGTGGTGTGGTGAGCAAAATAACAATGGATTAAACCCAGATCTGTGACTGGGGTGAATGTTTTGGCATCGTGCAACATTCCGTCCATCAATTATTGTTTTTGTATTTGTCACCCCGAGTTGGACGGGTATGCTCAGACGTGAGTCCTGTGCTCTCCATGCCACTGGAATCAAGCTATCCTGGCTGATGACGGCTGATAGCCAGAAACAGGCCCTAGGATGCTTGATTCCGGTCCAGGAGAGACATGGCTTGGCAATTCGGCTGGACTGTTCCGAGGAGACACAGGGTCAAGACTGATTTGCAAATGGCAATGTCTGAACTGGGGTGGTGTGGTGAGCAAAATAACAATGGATTAAACACAGATCTGTGACTGGGGGTGAATGTTTTGCCATTATGCAACATTCCGTCCATCAATTGTTGTTTTTGTTTTTGTCACCCCGAGTAGGACGGGTGTGCTCAGACGTGAGTCCTGTGCTCTCCATGCCACTGGAATCAAGCTATTCTGGCTGATGATGGCTGATAGCCAGAAACCGGTCCTAGGATGCTTGATTCCAGTCCAGGGAAGACATGGTTTGGCAATTCGGGCTGGACTGTTCCCAGGAGGTACAGGGTCAAGACTGATTTGAATATGGCCATGTCTGAACTGGGATGGTGTGGTGAGCAAATTAACAAATGATTAAACCCAGATCTGTGACTGGGGGTTAATGTCTTGCCATTGTGCACCATTCCGTCCATCAATTGTTGTTTTTGTATTTGTCACCTCGAGTGGGACGTGTATGCTCAGACGTGTGTCCCGTGCTCTCCATGCCACTGGAATCAAGCTATCCTTGCTGATGACGGCTGATAGCCAGAAACCAATCTTGGAATGCTTGATTCCTGTCCAGGGAAGACATAGCTTGGCAATTCGGACTGGACTGTTCCCAGGAGGCACAGGGTCAAGACTGATTTGCATATGGGCATGTCTGAACTTGGGTGGTGTGGAGAGCAAAATAACGATGCATTAAAACCAGATCTGTGACTGGGGGTGAATGTTTTGCCATTGTGCAACATTCTGTCCATCAATTGTTGTTTTTGTATTTGTCACCCTGAGTGGGACGGGTATGCTCAGACGTGAATCCCGTGCTCTCCATGCCACTCGAATCAAGCTATCCTGGCTGATGACGGCTGATAGCCAGAAACCGGACCTAGGATGCTTAATTCTGGTCCAGGGAAGACATAATTTGGCAATTCGGGCTGGACTGTTCCCAGGAGGTAGAGGGTCAAGACTGATTTGCATATGGCCATGTCTGAACTGGGGTGGTGTGGTGAGCAAAATAACGATGGATTAAACCCAGATCTGTGACTGGGGGTGAATGTTTTGCCATTATGCAACATTCCGTCCATCAATTGTTGTTTTTGTATTTGTCACCCCGAGTGGGACGGGTATGCTCAGACGTAAGTCCTGTGCTCTACATGCCACTGGAATCAAGCTATCCTGGATGATGATGGCTGATAGCCAGAAACCGGTCCTAGGATGCTTGATTCCGGTCCAGGAGAGACATGGTTTGGCAATTCGGGCTGGACTGTTCCCAGGAGGTACAGGGTCAAGAATGATTTGCATATGGCCATGTCTGAACTAGGGTGGTGTGGTGAGCAAAATAACGATGGATTAAACCCAGATCTGTGACTGGGGGTGAATGTTTTGCCATTGTGCAACATTGCGTCCATCAATTGTTGTTTTTGTATTTGTCAATCCGAGTGGGACGGTTATGCTCAGACGTGAGTTCTGTGCTCTCCATGCCACTGGTATCAAGCTATCCTGGCTGATGACGGCTGATAGCCAGAAACCGGTCCTAGGATGCTTGATTCCGGTCCAGGGAAGACATGGTTTGGCAATTCGGGCTAGACTGTTCCCGTGAGGTAGAGGGTCAAGACTGATTTGCATATGGCCATGTCTGAACTGGGGTGGTATGGTGAGCAAAATAACGATGGATTAAACCCAGATCTGTGACTGGGGTGAATGTTTTGCCATTGTGCAACATTCCGTCCATCAATTGTTTTTGTATTTGTCACACCGAGTGGGACGCGTATGCTCAGACATGAGTCCCGTGCTCTCCATGCCACTGGAATCAAGCTATCCTGGCGGATGACTGCTGATAGCCAGAAACCAATCCTAGGATGCTTGATTCCGGTCCAGGAGAGACATGGCTTGGCAATTCGGCTGGACTGTTCCGAGGAGGCACAGGGTCAAGACTGCTTTGCAAATTGCAATGTCTGAACTGGGGTGGTGTGGTGAGCAAAATAACAATGGATTAAACACAGATCTGTGACTGGGGGTGAATGTTTTGCCATTGTGCACCATTCCATCCATCAATTGCTGTTTTTGTATTTGTCACCCCGAGTGGGACGGGTATGCTCAGACGTGAGTCCTGTGCTCTCCATGCCACTGGAATCAAGCTATCCTGGCTGATGATGGCTGATAGCCAGACACTGGTCCTAGGATGCTTGATTCCGGTCCAGGGAAGACATGGTTTGGCAATTCGGGCTGGATTGTTCCCAGGAGGTAAAGGGTCAAGACTGATTTGCATATGCCCATGACTGAACTGGGGTGGTGTGGTGAGCAAAATAACGATAGATTAAACCCAGATCTGTGACTGGGGGTGAATGTTTTGCCATTGTGCAACATTCCGTCCATCAATTGTTTTTGTATTTGTCACACCGAGTGGGACGGGTATGCTCAGACGTGAGTCCCGTGCTCTCCATGCCACTGGAATCAAGCTATCCTGGCTGATGACTGCTGATAGCCAGAAACCAATCCTAGGATGCTTGATTCCTGTCCAGGGAAGACATAGCTTGGCAATTCAGGCTGGACTGTTCCCAGGAGGCACAGGGTCAAGACTGATTTGAATATGGCCATGTCTGAACTTGGTTGGTGTGGTGAGCAAAATAACAATGGATTAAAACCAGATCCGTGACTGGGGGTGAATGTTTTGCCATTGTGCAACACCTCCGTCCATCAATAGTTGTTTTTGTATTTGTCACCCCGAGTGGGACGGGTAAGATCAGACGTGAGTCCCGTGCTCTCCATACCACTGGAATCAAGCTATCCTGGCTGATGACAGCTGATAGCCAAAAACCAGTCATAAGATGCTTGATTCCGGTCCAGGGAAGACATGGCTTGGCAATTCGGGCTGGACTGTTCCCAGGAGGCACAGGGTCAAGACTGATTTGCATATGGCCATGTCTAAACTGGGGTGGTGTGGTGAGCAAAATAACAATGGATTAAACTCAGATCTGTGACTGGGGGTGAATGTTTTGCCATTGTGCAACATTCCGTCCATCAATTGTTGTTTTTGTATTTGTCACCCCGAGTTGGATGTGTATGCTCAGACGTGAGTCCGGTGCTCTCCATGCCACTGGAGTCAAGCTATCCCGGCTGATGATGGCTGATAGCCAGAAACCGGCCCTAGGATGCTTGATTCCGGTCCAGGGAAGACATGGCGTGGCAATTTGGGCTGGACTGTTCCCAGTAGGCACAGGGTCAAGACTGATTTGCATATGGCCATGTCTAAACTGGGGTGGTGTGGTGAGCAAAATAACAATGGATTAAACTCAGATCTGTGACTGGGGGTGAATGTTTTGCCATTGTGCAACATTCCGTCCATCAATTGTTGTTTTTGTATTTGTCACCCCGAGTTGGATGTGTATGCTCAGACGTGAGTCCGGTGCTCTCCATGCCACTGGAGTCAAGCTATCCCGGCTGATGATGGCTAATAGCCAGAAACCGGCCCTAGGATGCTTGATTCCGGTCCAGGGAAGACATGGCGTGGCAATTTGGGCTGGACTGTTCCCAGTAGGCACAGGGTCAAGACTGATTTGCATATGGCCATGTCTAAACTGGGGTGGTGTGGTGAGCAAAATAACAATGGATTAAACTCAGATCTGTGACGGGTGTGAATGTTTTGCCATTGTGCAACATTCCGTCCATCAATTGTTGTTTTTGTATTTGTCACCCGAGTGGGACTGGTATGCTCAGACGTGAGTCCTGTGCTCTCCATGCTACTGGAATCAAGCTATCCTGGCTGATGACGGCTGATAGCCAGAAACCGGTCCTAGGATGGTTTATTCCGGTCCAGGGAAGACATGGTTTGGCAATTCGGGCTGGACTGTTCCCAGGAGGTACAGGGTCAAGACTAATTTGCATATGGCCATGTCTGAACTGGGGTGGTGTTGTGAGCAAAATAACAGTGGATTAAACCCAGATCTGTGACTTGGGTGAATGTTTTGCCATTGTGTAACATTCCGTACATCAATTGTTGTTTTTGTATTAGTCACCCCGAGTGGGACGGGTATGCGTAGACGTGAGTCCCGTGCTCTCCATGCTGTAGTGTAGCTCCTATTTTCCCAATAGGCTCTGCGCATTGGAATAGTACCTACAGCAGTAAAGGCCTAGGCCAGACGTTAACTAGGTCTACTACTGTCGATACTAGACTTAATTTTTGGGTTTGCCAGCTAAGCTCAGAGTTCGCTAGAAACTTTCTCGAATGTTCAAGGAAGGATTAACTCCCCTGATTAGACAAGAAGGGATTTAGTTTCTGACAACCATAGAACATGACAACTTTGCTCTCCCCTAATCAAGAGTCAATCTCAAGAGTCGTGTGAGCACAAGGCAATTATTTTACTCAGTCAGTACGTGCATTCTTAGTCTCATCAGAATGTAGAGAAAAGGAAGAGACGGGCGTGTTCAATAAAAAGGTGTTATTTATTGATCAGTCTCTTTTCTCGTACAAGAGAAATGGATCGATATTATTGCAATACTTATAGTTAAGTAAAGTGCATACATTAAAAGCAATAGTATAAAATAATACTGTAAAAACATTGATATGGTTTCTGAGCCATATGATGTTTTAAAATGATTAAAATATATTTACATACACATATACATTTGACTAAACGTACTCAACTGGTGTTTCTAAATACGCCTACCCCGTGTACCTGACCTAAGTCTAATGCGTGGGCGGGAATAGAAAGTTACAGTTTAAGTTAAGTTTGTTTTTGCCAAGTGAATAACTAAAGAATTCTCTGTGAGGGGTTATTCAGTTCTGTACCTGGAAGTTAGGATGAATGAGGAATGGTATCTCTTTCTCTGCTCTCGATGGCTACCCGGAAGCGCCGGTGCTGGGTCTCTCGGCTTGAGATAGCAGCGCGTCTCTCAGCGCGTCAGGAAGGCGGGGCTGCTGCCAGCGGGGTCTGCTTCTGCTCTCGGCTTCGGCAAGTATGGCTGCTCCGTCTTGTCACCACGCGTGTGTTTGCATAGGGCAAGGTCGGCAATATTTATACCTTAAAGGTGCCGAGATTGACGTAAGGATGGACATAGGTACGTCAATAAAGATGTCATACGACTTGCTCGTTAGCACATTCTTTACTAAAGTTCTCTGTGAAATCAAAACAATGGCCGCACGGATTATCCAGGTTGTCATAGGTTTGATTTGTTATGAGAACGTCGTATGCCTTATCAGGGGCTGGAGGAATGTCGCTTGTCTAATTAGATCTCAAGCGTTATGACCTAATCAGATAACACGTTCCTGTGCCGTAGTGTGACTGCGTCAGATAACGGTATCTGCATCATGGGGGATTTCTTGCCTCATGGGCTGACTGTTAGTTAACTAGATAGTTAGTTTAACCAGAATAGGGTCAGGAATAGGGGGATTGATTCAGAACCTATAGAAATACACGACACCCACTCCACGCTAACTATGGTCATATCTACTAATCTATGCATAGTATAACATAGTACAACATACTATAGAGTATAGTGTATACCTTACCACCCCAAAATACATAAATGCATTTCGAAATTTTCAAATATACTGAAAAATTGCAGTCACATATATTGTATGCACTTAAGCTATGAATTAAATGCAAAAGTAAACACGCATTTTTATGCATTATTGCTTTTTGGTATATGAGTAGTACACATGAAATGGCTCTTAATATAGCTATACAGAAAGGAAAGTCGAGACCATTTCATCACATAATAAAATATTTGTGAACATACCAGCGGGCAGCTAAAGTCTATATAAAGTATCTAAAAATAGAAATCTTAGTTCTCTAGGAATAGTTTCTTACTTTAAGCAGAAGATCAGTGTCCCGGGAAAAAAATATATAGAAAAATATTTTAAAGGGCTTGCTGAAAAAAGTTGCTGTCCGTGAACTGGATTGTAATTGTTCATGTGACTTTATTTTTTTTAAAGTTGAAGGCCGAATTCAGGGAACGCCGTGTGCGAGTTTACTCAAAAGTCTCTATTTCTGTTCCGGAGAGAACATCATATCATTCAGGCTCTCGAAAAAACTGTCAACAGCTTCATGGGAAAGTTCCACTAAGTCGGAAATAGGTGTAACCATGCATTCATGCGCATGATTGTCTGCATTGACATTCTGATTTGCATTGCTGACAGAAGGTCGTACCTGTTCGATGTTGCTTTCATCTTGAACTTCACTACTCTTCAATCGCAGTGGTGAAGATTCCAGGAATGCCGTCATCAGGATTGGCAGCCTTTGAGGGCAGCACAAAGCGTGAACCTTGGTAGGAACCAGCAGTGTATCTGCATCCACCGGCGCATCCGATTGTAGCGTCAGACAGGTGTCTAACACGCATTCTTCTCCGCATAGCAGACACCTTAGTACAGGTAAAACACACCTTTGCCACATTGGTCGAAATGATAGAAACCAAGTCATGTTTAGGTCTCTAAGCCGGGAGAGTCCCAGGATTTTTGATATCCGGTCCCGGTATCCAATGGCTAGGATCGTATCTTCCATTGTCGCGAGAGTTTGATCTGTGACATGGGTTGCCATAACGAAAAATAAGGACTAGGAATAGGATTCCTGCAATTAGTCCCAGGATCAGGGGAAGTCCGCCAAAAATCGAATGGACGAAATCTGGAAAAATACCCAGTATGGCTTTGAATAATGTTAATGCCATCGAAAATACTGTCTTAAATACCTTTGAGACCCCAGTGGTATCAGAAATATTTAAGATTTCGCTCAGGATTTCCGCGAAATGTACGGGGGAATTGGTTGATAATAATGTATGTATCTCTGCAGTCGTCCTTGCGACTTGTAGATCATACGTTTCTTTAGATGACGTGAGCCTTGTAGGCGTCTGAAGAAGCACTGTTTTCATTCTGCTTAAAGTGTCTATTCGAATAGAAGTAATTTTCAAACTGGGCCATGCCCTCGCCTCCCTGTCTGGAAAGGAGCTGGGGAACAAAGAACGTCCACAGCACTTGACCTTCGCCGTTGTAGTGACTAGATAAGGAGTCCCGGGCTTAAGACTACAACATCTGCGGTCTACAATAAGAATGTAACTCCCATTATAGAGTCTTTGAAAGAATGGTTCTATTTCAGTTGCAGGTGCGCCTTGCTGGTGACATGAAAGGTTGTATGAATTCCCTTCACAGGCTCCGTGCAAACTAATACCGTTACACAGAAGTGTGCCGCTTAGTGACATAGCACAATTGTTGCCACTAAGAAACACTTTCTGTCCTTTATTACTGACACATGCATGTGAATAGGGCAGGGTCCAAGTTGTTTTAAGGTACCCCTTTCCCAATTTCTCGTACATGCCAGCCTGTATATATTTTTGGCAGTATTGAAACCTGAAGGTTGAGATTGGAATATTTATGATTCCGTGGATTATCCATTCACTGACAGGTCGTTCTGACATTGTCAACGGTAATCTTTCTAGTTTTTCAATGCTCAAGATTGTATAATCAGCACCCTTCTGCGCCATACCGATTTGTCTATCAGTAAGGTTAAAGATTTGGAATAGTGACGTTGTGTTGATTAAACGCCAAGGCACATAGCCTGAACGCAGATTTTGTAACGTCCAGCCAAGCTGTACAATAGAACGCAATTGTGACTGACCATGTTGTAATAATAGTAAGTCTTGCGATAATATATCGATTGCTGAAGACACAATGCTGTCCAATGAAAATATTCTGGAGGACAGAGTCATTAACCCATTGTCCACTACAGAAAGTGATTTTTCCAAATTAATACGATCAATTTCACGTATTCTCTCTGCTGTTTCAATTTGAGTAACCTTCCAGGCCTCATTGTATGCTGCATATACAGAGGCTGCTATGAAACGCTTTTGACGCTGTTTGCGTGGTCCCAGTATGAAATCACGCAAGTCAGCACCATCAGTAAGTAAAGTTAGGTGTTGCTTAATTTCAGGCAGTGTGGAAGTTTGTAGCCATTGAAGGCATAATTTGCCCACACTGTAGGTTGTTATTATCCCTGGGTGATGTCTTTGGGGATATCTAGGGTCTGGCCTGGTCATTTTGAAACCCTGTGTTTTATTCAGGAATCTATCTTGACAGTTATTTGTATCTGTGGGCCAGATCAACCATTGTTTCCAATCAGGATGTGTTCTGTTTTGGTTAAGTATATGGTTTATGTCTATTTCTTCATCTGTTTCAGAGCTATTGCTAAACATTGTTGGCTTTGGAATAGACGGGTTATTTAAATCTTTGATTTTGGCTAAGCCAAGACAGGTGGTTTGTTGAACAGTGTCATTTAAAAATATCATTTGTTCTGGGATCATGCAGGCTCTAAACAAAGCTTCTAAACCCTGTACTTGCCATTCTTTTGTACCCCAAACACTTTTCAAATCAACATTTTTGTCCCAATAATCAAATCCAAAAGTATTCATTTTTTCAAAGAATATATCTGAATATATCAATTTTGTGTTCGTTATCATGGTTTTCATCCCTGTCTTGTTTGACAATTTATAATAAAATGTTTCAGCATTACTAGTGTTAAAACCTTGAAAGAATGAATATTTGTCATAAACGGTTCTAGAGCTCCCTTTTGGAGGTGTAGCACAATGTTCCCATTGATTATAATTTAAAACATTTCTTGGTTGTGCAGATTTATGCAAAAAACTGTTACCATAATGGTTATAGCAATACATACTATCATAATTTGTAGAACCTTGCAAATAATCATGTTTTGTAAATTTAGCAGACATTACTAAGTCAGACATCATATTGTTTATACTTTCAAAGTCCCAATCATCAGCAAATGAGTTTGGTTTTGCAAAGTCACTCAAGGAGATCTTGATTTGGTGTGGATATTTCAGGATCTCGACCGGACCATAAATTTCATAGTCAGTGTTGTCCCAGGCTACCCCACCAGGTATTGGAATTGCTGTGAAGTTGGCTGAAGAAAGTTCTGAAGAAAGTTCTCTTTTCTCGACGTGTGAAGATGTGTGTGGTTTGAGGACCAAGTTGATGTTCTGACTTGCTGTGTCCATTTTAGCATATTTTCCCTCAATGTAGCGTCCCAAAGTAAATACCATGATGAGCCAAAGTATGAGGATAAATGCACCAAAACCCACCCAAAATTCAATCCATGGAGAAACCAGATATGTTTCTTTCAGTTGTTTCAAAAGTTCCTTAGCTTTGTCTTTAAAGGATTTTGATGATGGCTGTGTCTTTTGTTCGCTGAAACCTTCAGAGGAATCATCGAAGTTGATGAAGTAACCAGATGCAGTTCTGTCAATTGTTCCAGTTGGTTCAGGATTTTTGTTTCTTGCATTTTCACTTGGAACTTCATTGTAGATTGGTGTGTCTCTGCTAAATGTTTTTATTTGGGTTTTCAGAGGTCTTAGTTCTATTGCATTGTTGCATAGTCCTTGTTGTTCTTCTGTAGGCGTTTCGAATGTGATGAGCCTCTTTGATAGGACCTCTGTACTGGTAGCAAACCTTGGTGTTCTGCTACTTATTGGGAGTCCACTTGGCCTACCGTTTGTTATCGGCCACATGTTGTGGTTTTACCAGGTCGATGGATACAACTCGGTTCTCCTTTTTTCCAGCAAGTGGCGGTAGTACAACTGATCTTGTCCCGTTGACAGACAAGACAGGAACTGCTTTTCTGTAAGAAGGCCCAAATTCCTTCTTTACCGCGATCTTCTCCCTGACTAGATCCCCGACTTTTGGAATCCAGACAGGTCTTGCTGGGACAGGTGGTGATTCTTCAGTGGTTGTTGGCTGTTGTTTCAACTGTATGTTGCTCAGGTCTTTTCTTGTTTTGTTTAAGTCCTGCAAAATAGCCAAACGGTCTTTGACATCAAAGGTTTTTTCTATTACCACTGAAGTCTGACTATCAAGGTCAGAGATCAACATCCTAGTTCCGAATAATAATTCGTACGGACTGAATCCCTTCAGAGAATTTCTTGGCAAGTTATTTAGACCACGTTGGACACTTATTAGATGTTTGACCCACCCAGCTCCCGAACCTAATATCCTTTCTATTATAGATTGCTTTCTGCCTTGGTTTTTTCTTTACACCATCCCATACCCTCAGGAAGGAAGTGAAAAGATTCCCGCTGGGCTGTGCTCATTTGGCCATGTTTCCCCCCCAGGCTGGTTTGCCTGAGTGAGAAAAAATGGTCGAACGTAGCATGCTCTTAGCGTATATGCCATTTAGACTCGCAAATCTTGTATAATAGTACGGACGTCAGCCGAGTGCTGTGGCCACATCCATATGAATCTCGTGCATGAGTCCACTGCGACCAAGATATATTTATAGTTACCGTCCCTTTGTAAGGGACCGCAGTGGTCTAGATAAACACAGGCTAATGGTTTATCCGAGATTAGAAGGGGCGTCTGTGCTGGACGTCTCACAGTTGATACTTTCATTTTTTGACATATTTCACATGCTAGAACATAGTTCCTTGTTTGTCTTCTCATTTGTGGCCACCAGTATCTCTGTTTTAATAATGATACTGTGGCTGAGACGCCAGCATGGGTAGAAGCAAGCCCTTCGTGTGCCGCTATTATTAGTCCTAATCTGTGTTCCATGTTTGGAATTGCCCTATCCCCCACTCCAGGGATTTGAGCAAAAGGAACATTGTTTTCATCAGTTATGTATGAGTATTTTACTGGAAAGTCTTTAGGGAGTGGTTCTATCGAATCCTTTTCTGAAGCGCTGACAGCTTGTAATATTTCGCTGTCTATTTTTGTTTTTGACCGGGTGACGGCAGCTACGGAAGCCGTTTGCACAGCTGCTTTCGCGGCCTCATCAGCCAATGAATTCCCTGCAACGTGAACGCCATCACGTTGATGACTCAGTGTATGTATCACGTGAGTCTTTGGTAGTTCTTTTTGTAAAAGAGCTACTTGTTCCCAGAGCATTTTATGCTTTATTGTGCCACCTTTCGCATCCTTGAAACCGTTCTGAAGCCAGATCTGCAAGTATTCATTATAAGACTGAACGCAATAATACGAATCGCACACTATAAGTGTGGGGAATTCTCGATCGGTATTTTCAAGCGCCATCTTGAATGCTAGTAGTTCAGCTCGCTGAGCTGTGCAATCTCCTAGAGATTGTGTTTTAGTGAGGGTTGGTTTAAATTTCCCTTCGTGTCAACGACCTTTAACAATCGCGCACGCAGCACTGTAAGCTTGTTTACCCCCTACTGCGGGTTGTGCTGATCCGTCTGTATATATTATACAGCCGTATTGGTCTAGAGGCAGAATTTCGGTTGGCAGAGGACATTCAAATTCATATTGTAGAAATTCTTGTGTTTTTAAGTAAGGATCAAATTCGTACACCACATCTGTTGCAGCAAGAGAGTTAGCCCATTGTATCCATCTCGGATGGAGTGCTTTAGCATTTGGAATGCTCGCTTTTGTTACAGCCTCTAGGGCTGGTATCGGTGTCACGATTATTATTCGTTTACCTTGTGCCAGGGCTCGTTCTTTTGCTATAGCTGTCTGTGTTGCTGTAAGAATTTTTTCCGTTGGGCTAAATTTCATTTCAGCCTTAGTGTACAAGTGTGATTTGAATGCAATTGGTACCTTTTCTCCCTCATTAGAGGTCAGGTATGTGAATCCGCATCTCCCTGGGATGACTCGGATCACAAGGTTGCGTGTATTATCACGGGTTTCTAAGTTTGTTTTAATTAGCATGTCTGTTTGTAAGGATCTCAAAATTTCTGTGTGTGTTTGAGTCCAACTGGATCTTTTAAAGTCTGGTTTAATTAGATCGTAAAGGGGTTTCACCCTTTCTGCATAATTTGCAATGTATGTTCTTCCGAAATTTAGGAAGCCTAAAATTGACTGTAGGTTTTTTAGTGTTTTAGGAGCTTGGATTACGGCACATTTCTCTAGGAAATTGTCTGCCAGGCTTTTACCTTCACTTGATAGCTCATATCCTAAGAATAGGACCGTCAGATGGGCAATTCTGGACTTTTTAAAGTTGAATTTGTAACCCTCTGCAGCGAACCCAAGTATTATGGTGTTCACTCTTTTCAAGTGAGTCTCCAAGTCATCATCTGTTAAGTAAATGTCATCAACATAAGATAATGCTTCATCATCATATAGTTGTAGTACTTCTGTTACTCTCGCTGAGAATACCCCTGGGCTGTTCTTGTACCCCTGGGCTAACCAACAGAATTGTTTTTGAGTGCCATTTACTGAGAATGCAGTTAAATATCTGCTCTCCGGTGCTATGTTTTGACAAAAGAATCCATTGGAGATGTCCAGGGTTGTTTTGTATTTTTTGCGCACTATGTTATTCATTAGTGCAGCACTGTGTGAGTTTTGCACTGCAAAAGTTTTGCAACATGTGTTAAGGTGTCGGTAATCCAAAACTAGACGGCATGAATTGTCTGGTTTGGAGACCGGAAACAAAGGATTGTTCATTTGTGAGGTGCAAGTTTCAATCACCCCCTGGTATTCTAGCTGGTCTAGTATTTCATTTACCTGTTTTTTAGCTTCTTGCTTAATTGGGTACTGCCTTTGTGCAGTTGGTTGTGATTTTAACTGGATTTTGTGAGGAGGAGAATCCTCATCCCATCCTACATGATTTTTATATAAAGCAGGTGCTAAGGCCACTGCCCACTTTCTAGCAAGTGTATATTTCTTATGAATCGGGATTTGATTCGAGAAGGCAGGCATAATTACTTCTTCGCCATGAGGGCACTTCCCTGACAAACTCTGGTGGCCAGTCTTTTTCAGCTAGAAGGATGTCATAGCCCTTGGATAGGTTATCCCAAAATAGTCCCCTTATTTTCCTAGTCTTATCTCCCTCTATACGTAATGTTATCTCGTATATCTTGTGGGGCTTGCTAACTCTGGTATCTGCAGTTTCCACTTGAAGGTATTCATTCGTGTCCACTGTCTCCAGATGATTCATAAGGACTTTGCGAGCTATGCTCACCTCTGCTGCGCTGTCTAGCATTGTCTGAGCCCACTCTCCGTTTTTCAGTTGTGTCCTCAGTATTCTCGGCATTGTTAACTACCTTGATACTGGCTACCTTCTTTTTTGGAAATTGTAATTTCTTTTTTAGCTGAGCAGGTTCCTTGTCTTTGGACTTGGCGTGCTCTTCTGATCGTCCTCTTCTTTCCGATTTCTGCGAGGAATTCTGAAAAGATTGAGAGGGACGTGTATCAATGTCTTGATATCTATCAGGTTTTTTAATATTATCCCTATTTCTAAGGTTATATCTATTCCCAGAGGGGTCACTCTGTGGTGACCTCTGTCTTTGGTTTGGAGATTTCTCTCTTCGCCTCGGAGACCTTCCTCTGGACTGGAATTTCTTTTCTTTAGGATTGGATTGTTTATTTCCATCCCAGTTCTTTTTTGGTGAATTATTATTATTAAAAAATATTTTTTCTGGACTTGTAGTCAGTTGCGGTTTTACTGGTATTCCACCTAGACTATCTCTGCCTAGTTCTTCATAGGATTTTTCTATGATTCTGGCAATTTCAGCTGGTTGGTCTGCTATATCTGTCTCTTTTAACCTCTGGCGGATCGCCACGTTCGCTGCTTCACCTTTTATGTTGGCTAGTAATATAGCCGAGACCTGCTTGAAGTCTTTCAGTAATTTCATACCAAGAGTTAAAGCAGGTTCTGGACCGTATTCATCTTGAATTTGTTTTAGCACATCTGGTATTACCGAAATGGATGGAACACCGTGCGTTTTTGTGTAGATGGAAGCAAAGACTGTACCCCAAGTGTCACAGTCCTCAATGTGTGGTGCGATTCCCATTGGGAGACATATAGTCAGAATCCTGTGTTTTTCTAATGGGGTGGTGTCAGGAAACACCGCCTCTATTTGGGTAATTTTCTGTGCCAACCAGAATGGTATTTGTTCCCGTTTAGCTGGAACTTTACCTAGGCAGGATTGGATGTTCTGTGGTGTAATTTTATTTGTGTTCCCCTGGTGAGGGGTCAGCTGTGGAAGTTTAATCGCTGGCTGAATTGTTGAAGTCCGCATTACATACTGAACTAATTGTCTATGAATTTTTAGTAGTTGTTTTAGCTGTATTAACAGCTCTGCTGCAGGCATTCTATCGATGTCTGGATGTGGTGTGTATCCGGCTAAGACCGGCCACGTTGCTCCTGGTCTTCCTAAAGGACCGAGCTTTGTAATGTGATTGTTATGTTTTAGGGTGCCATCAAATAAGAGCAAATGCTCTTGGTATTTGAGTGGTACTTCCACCTCCTCGAAAGGAGTGTAAATGTCAGGAGGTTCCTCTACTTTGTAATAGTGGAAGTACTTTGTTACAGCATTTGCTGCTGGAAAATGTATCCATGTATAGTATACCTCTGTCTGCCGATATTCGTGTGCCTCAATTACGAATATGACTGTGCCACCTCTAGGTGTCAGTCCATTTTCTATAAGTTTTAAGGTTATAGATCTCCTTTTGGCGACCTGGATGAGTATTATATCCGGGTCTGCTGTTTGCATGGTAGCATCAGCATCTGCTATTTCAGTAGCTAATCTAATTGCTTCTCTTTCTTCATCACTGTCTCCCATTTTACAGACAGGATGGTATTATGTTTATTTGCAGATCAGGTTTCTTTATGGAAACAGAGATTAGATGCACAATATTCTGGAACTGTTTTATCCTTCAACGTTGACTTGACCAAAAACCATACATAGGAGTTCCCTCCTGCGAGGTTTTGGAGGATATAACCTTTCACCCACTCCAGACGTCTTTGGAGTGTTTGGGAAAAGGGGTCTGAGTGAAAAAGCACGACTGAGTTACTCTAAATGTCTTACGTTAGTTTTATCGCCCTTTCCAAACGCGTTGGGCGCCATGTAGTGTAGCTCCTATTTTCCCAATAGGCTCTGCGCATTGGAATAGTACCTACAGCAGTAAAGGCCTAGGCCAGACGTTAACTAGGTCTACTACTGTCGATACTAGACTTAATTTTTGGGTTTGCCAGCTAAGCTCAGAGTTCGCTAGAAACTTTCTCGAATGTTCAAGGAAGGATTAACTCCCCTGATTAGACAAGAAGGGATTTAGTTTCTGACAACCATAGAACATGACAACTTTGCTCTCCCCTAATCAAGAGTCAATCTCAAGAGTCGTGTGAGCACAAGGCAATTATTTTACTCAGTCAGTACGTGCATTCTTAGTCTCATCAGAATGTAGAGAAAAGGAAGAGACGGGCGTGTTCAATAAAAAGGTGTTATTTATTGATCAGTCTCTTTTCTCGTACAAGAGAAATGGATCGATATTATTGCAATACTTATAGTTAAGTAAAGTGCATACATTAAAAGCAATAGTATAAAATAATACTGTAAAAACATTGATATGGTTTCTGAGCCATATGATGTTTTAAAATGATTAAAATATATTTACATACACATATACATTTGACTAAACGTACTCAACTGGTGTTTCTAAATACGCCTACCCCGTGTACCTGACCTAAGTCTAATGCGTGGGCGGGAATAGAAAGTTACAGTTTAAGTTAAGTTTGTTTTTGCCAAGTGAATAACTAAAGAATTCTCTGTGAGGGGTTATTCAGTTCTGTACCTGGAAGTTAGGATGAATGAGGAATGGTATCTCTTTCTCTGCTCTCGATATTCCAGGCTGCCTGCGAGGGCTACCCGGAAGCGCCGGTGCTGGGTCTCTCGGCTTGAGATAGCAGCGCGTCTCTCAGCGCGTCAGGAAGGCGGGGCTGCTGCCAGCGGGGTCTGCTTCTGCTCTCGGCTTCGGCAAGTATGGCTGCTCCGTCTTGTCACCACGCGTGTGTTTGCATAGGGCAAGGTCGGCAATATTTATACCTTAAAGGTGCCGAGATTGACGTAAGGATGGACATAGGTACGTCAATAAAGATGTCATACGACTTGCTCGTTAGCACATTCTTTACTAAAGTTCTCTGTGAAATCAAAACAATGGCCGCACGGATTATCCAGGTTGTCATAGGTTTGATTTGTTATGAGAACGTCGTATGCCTTATCAGGGGCTGGAGGAATGTCGCTTGTCTAATTAGATCTCAAGCGTTAGACCTAATCAGATAACACGTTCCTGTGCCGTAGTGTGACTGCGTCAGATAACGGTATCTGCATCATGGGGGATTTCTTGCCTCATGGGCTGACTGTTAGTTAACTAGATAGTTAGTTTAACCAGAATAGGGTCAGGAATAGGGGGATTGATTCAGAACCTATAGAAATACACGACAATGCCACTGGAATCAAGCTATCCTGGCTGATGACGGCTGATAGCCAGAAACCGGCCCTAGGATGCTTGATTCCTGTCCAGGGAAGACAGGCTTGGCAATTCTGCCTGGACTGTTCCCAGGAGGCACAGGGTCAAGTCTGATTTACATATGGCCATGTCTGAACTGGGGTGGTGTGATGAGCAAAATAACGATGGATTAAACCCAGATCTGTGACTGGGGTGAATGTTTTGCCATTGTGCAACATTCCGTCCATCAATTGTTGTTTTTGTATTTGTCACCCTGAGTGGGACGGGTATGCTCAGACGTGAGTCCCATGCTCTCCATGCCACTGGCATCAAGCTATCCTGGCTGATGACAGCTGATAGCCAGAAACCGGTCCTAGGATGCCTGATTCCGGTCCAGGGAAGACATGGCTTGGCAATTCGGGCTGGACTGTTTCCAGGAGGCACAGTGTCAGGACTGATTTGCATCTGGCCATTTCTGAACTGGGGTGGTGTGCTGAGCAAAATAACAATAGATTAAACCCAGATCTGTGACTGGGGTGAATGTTTTGCCATTGTGCAACATTCCGTCCATCAATTGTTTTTGTATTTGTCACACCGAGTGAGACGGGTATGCTCAGACGTGAGTTCAGTGCTCTCCATGCCACTGGAATCAAGCTATCCTGGCTGATGACTGCTGATAGCCTGAAACCAATCCCAGGATGCTTGATTCCTGTCCAGGGAAGACATGGCTTGGCAATTCAGGCTGGACTGTTCCCAGGAGGCACAGGGTCAAGACTGATTTGCATATGGCCATGTCTGAACTGGGGTGGTGTGGTGAGCAAAATAACAATGGATTAAACCCAGATCTGTGACTGGGGTGAATGTTTTGCCATTGTGCAACATTCCGTCCATCAATTATTGTTTTTGTATTTGTCACCCCGAGTTGGACGGGTATGCTCAGACGTGAGTCCTGTGCTCTCCATGCCACTGGAATCAAGCTATCCTGGCTGATGACGGCTGATAGCCAGAAACAGGCCCTAGGATGCTTGATTCCGGTCCAGGAGAGACATGGCTTGGCAATTCGGCTGGACTGTTCCGAGGAGACACAGGGTCAAGACTGATTTGCAAATGGCAATGTCTGAACTGGGGTGGTGTGGTGAGAAAAATAACAATGGATTAAACACAGATCTGTGACTGGGGGTGAATGTTTTGCCATTATGCAACATTTCGTCCATCAATTGTTGTTTTTGTTTTTGTCACCCCGAGTGGGACGGGTGTGCTCAGACGTGAGTCCTGTGCTCTCCATGCCACTGGAATCAAGCTATTCTGGCTGATGATGGCTGATAGCCAGAAACCGGTCCTAGGATGCTTGATTCCGGTCCAGGGAAGACATGGTTTGGCAATTCGGGCTGGACTGTTCCCAGGAGGTACAGGGTCAAGACTGATTTGAATATGGCCATGTCTGAACTGGGGTGGTGTGGTGAGCAAATCAACGATGGATTAAACCCAGATCTGTGACTGGGGGTTAATGTCTTGCCATTGTGCACCATTCCGTCCATCAATTGTTGTTTTTGTATTTGTCACCCCGAGTGGGACGTGTATGCTCAGACGTGTGTCCCGTGCTCTCCATGCCACTGGAATCAAGCTATCCTTGCTGATGACGGCTGATAGCCAGAAACAGGCCCTAGGATGCTTGATTCCGGTCCAGGAGAGACATGGCTTGGCAATTCGGCTGGACTGTTCCGAGGAGACACAGGGTCAAGACTGATTTGCAAATGGCAATGTCTGAACTGGGGTGGTGTGGTGAGAAAAATAACAATGGATTAAACACAGATCTGTGACTGGGGGTGAATGTTTTGCCATTATGCAACATTTCGTCCATCAATTGTTGTTTTTGTTTTTGTCACCCCGAGTGGGACGGGTGTGCTCAGACGTGAGTCCTGTGCTCTCCATGCCACTGGAATCAAGCTATTCTGGCTGATGATGGCTGATAGCCAGAAACCGGTCCTAGGATGCTTGATTCCGGTCCAGGGAAGACATGGTTTGGCAATTCGGGCTGGACTGTTCCCAGGAGGTACAGGGTCAAGACTGATTTGAATATGGCCATGTCTGAACTGGGGTGGTGTGGTGAGCAAATTAACGATGGATTAAACCCAGATCTGTGACTGGGGGTTAATGTCTTGCCATTGTGCACCATTCCGTCCATCAATTGTTGTTTTTGTATTTGTCACCCCGAGTGGGACGTGTATGCTCAGACGTGTGTCCCGTGCTCTCCATGCCACTGGAATCAAGCTATCCTTGCTGATGACGGCTGATAGCCAGAAACCAATCTTGGAATGCTTGATTCCTGTCCAGGGAAGACATAGCTTGGCAATTCGGGCTGGACTGTTCCCAGGAGGCACATGGTCAAGACTGATTTGAATATGGCCATGTCTGAACTGGGGTGGTGTGGTGAGCAAATTAACGATGGATTAAACACAGATCTGTGATTTGGGGTGAATGTTTTGCCATTATGCAACATTTCGTCCATCAATTGTTGTTTTTGTTTTTGTCACCCCGAGTGGGACGGGTGTGCTCAGACGTGAGTCCTTTGCTCTCCATGCCACTGGAATCAAGCTATCCTGGCTGATGACGGCTGATAGCCAGAAACCGGTCCTAGGATGCTTATTTCCGGTCCCAGGAAGACATGGTTTGGCAATTCGGTCTTAACTGTTCCTAGGAGGTACAGGGTAAAGACTGATTTGCATATGGCCATGTCGGAACTGAGTTGGTGTGGTGAGCAAAATAACGATGGATTAAACCAAGATCTGTGACTGGGGTTGAATGTTTTGCCATTGTGCAACATTCCGTCCATCAATTGTTGTTTTTGTATTTGTCACCCCGAGTGGGACGGGTATGCTCAGACGTGAGTCCTGTGCTCTCCATGCCAGTGGATCAAGCTATCCTGGCTGATGATGGCTGATAGCCAGAAACCGGACCTAGGATGCTTAATTCTGGTCCAGGGAAGACATGGTTTGGCAATTCGGGCTGGACTATTCCCAGGAGGTAGAGGGTCAAGACTGATTTGCATATGGCCATGTCTGAACTAGGGTGGTGTGGTGAGCAAAATAACGATGGATTAAACCCAGATCTGTGACTGGGGGTGAATGTTTTGCCATTATGCAACATTCCGTCCATCAATTGTTGTTTTTGTATTTGTCTCCCCGAGTGGGACGGGTATGCTCAGAAGTGAGTCCTGTGCTCTCCATGCCACTGGTATCAAGCTATCCTGGCTGATGACGGCTGATAGCCAGAAACCGGTCCTACGATGCTTGATTCCGGTCCAGGGAAGACATGGTTTGGCAATTCGGGCTAGACTGTTCCCGTGAGGTAGAGGGTCAAGACTGATTTGCATATGGCCATGTCTGAACTGGGGTGGTGTGGTGAGCAAAATAACGATGGATTAAACCCAGATCTGTGACTGGGGGTGAATGTTTTGCCATTATGCAACATTCCGTTCATCAATTGTTGTTTTTGTATTTGTCACCCCGAGTAGGACGGGTATGCTCAGACGTGAGTCCCGTGCTCTCCATGCCACTGGAATCAAGCTATCCTGGCTGATGACGGCTGATAGCCAGAAACCAATCCTAGGATGCTTTATTCCTGTCCAGGGAAGACATAGCTTGGCAATTCGGGCTGGACTGTTCCCAGGAGGCACAGGGTCAAGACTGATTTGCATATGGCCATGTCTGAACTTGGGTGGTGTGGTGAGCAAAATAACAATGGATTAAAACCAGATCTGTGACTGGGGGTGAATGTTTTGCCATTGTGCGACATTCCGTCCATCAGTTGTTTTCGTATTTGTCACCCCGAGTGGGACGGGCATGCTCAGGCCTGAGTCCCGTGCTCTCCATGCCACTGCAATCAAGCTATCCTGGCTGATGATGGCTGATAGCCAAAAACCGGTCAGAGGATGCTTTATTCCGGTCCAGGGAGGACATGGCTTGGCAATTCGGGCTGGACTGTTCCCAGGAGGAACAGGGTCAAGACTGATTTGCATATGGCCATGTCTGAACTCGGGTGGTGTGGTGAGCAAAATAACAATGGATTAAACCCATATCTGTGACTGGGGGTGAATGTTTTGCCATTGTGCAACATTCCGTCCATCAATTGTTGTTTTTGTATTTGTCACCCCGAGTGGGACGGGTATGCTCAAAGGTGAGTCATGTGCTCTCCGTGCCACTGGAATCAAGCTTTCCTGGCTGATGACGGCTGATAGCCAGAAACCGGTCCTAGGAAGCTTGATTCCGGTCCAGGGAAGACATGGTTTGGCAATTCGGGCTGGACTGTTCCCAGGAGGTAGAGGGTCAAGACTGATTTGCATATGGCCATGTCTGAACTGGGGTGGTGTGGTGAGCAAAATAACGATGGATTAAACCCAGATCTTTGACTGGGGGTGAATGTTTTGCCATTGTGCACCTTTCCGTCCATCAATTGTTGTTTTTGTATTTGTCACTCCGAGTGGGACGGGTATGCTCAGATGTGAGTCCTGTGCTCTCCATGCCACTGGAATCAAGCTATCCTGGCTGATGACGGCTGATAGCCAGAAACCGGTCCTAGGATGCTTGATTCCGGTTTGGGAATTCAGGCTGGACTGTTCCCAGGAGGTACAGGGTCAAGACTGATTTGCATATGGCCATGTCTGAACTGGGGTGGTGTGGTGAGCAAAATAACAGAGGATTAAACCCAGATCTTTGACTGGGGGTGAATGTTTTGCCATTGTGCAACATTCTGTCCATCAATTGTTGTTTTTGTATTTGTCACCCCGAGTGGGACGGGTATGCTCAGACTTGAGTCCTGTGCTTTCCATGCCACTGGAATCAAGCTATCCTGGCTGATGACGGCTGATAGCCAGAAACCGGTCCTAGGATGCTTATTTCCGGTCCAGGGAAGACATGGTTTGGCAATTCGGGCTTAACTGTTCCCAGGAGGTACAGGGTCAAGACTGATTTGCATATGGCCATGTCTGAACTGGGGTGGTGTGGTGAGCAAAATAACAAAGGATTAAACCCAGATCTTTGACTGGGGATTAATGTTTTGCCATTGTGCAACATTCTGTCCATCAATTATTGTTTTTGTATTGGTCACCCCGAGTGGGACGGGTATGCTCAGACTTGAGTCCTGTGCTTTCCATGCCACTGGAATCAAGCTATCCTGGCTGATGACGGCTGATAGCCAGAAACCGGTCCTAGGATGCTTATTTCCAGTCCAGGGAAGACATGGTTTGGCAATTCGGGCTTAACTGTTCCCAGGAGGTACAGGGTCAAGACTGATTTGCATATGGCCATGTCGGAACTGAGTTGGTGTGGTGAGCAAAATAACGATGGATTAAACCCAGATCTGTGACTGGGGTTGAATGTTTTGCCATTGTGCAACATTCCGTCCATCAATTGTTGTTTTTGTATTTGTCACCCTGAGTGGGACGGGTATGCTCAGACGTGAATCCCGTGCTCTCCATGCCACTGGAATCAAGCTATCCTGGCTGATGACGGCTGATAGCCAGAAACCGGACCTAGGATGCTTAATTCTGGTCCAGGGAAGACATAGTTTGGCAATTCGGGCTGGACTGTTCCCAGGAGGTAGAGGGTCAAGACTGATTTGCATATGGCCATGTCTGAACTGGGGTGGTGTGGTGAGCAAAATAACGATGGATTAAACCCAGATCTGTGACTGGGGGTGAATGTTTTGCCATTATGCAACATTCCGTCCATCAATTGTTGTTTTTGTATTTGTCACCCCAAGTGGGACGGGTATGCTCAGACGTGAGTCCTGTGCTCTACATGCCACTGGAATCAAGCTATCCTGGATGATGATGGCTGATAGCCAGAAACCGGTCCTAGGATGCTTGATTCCGGTCCAGGAGAGACATGGTTTGGAAATTCGGGCTGGACTGTTCCCAGGAGGTACAGGGTCAAGACTGATTTGCATATGGCCATGTCTGAACTGGGGTGGTGTGGTGAGCAAAATAACGATGGATTAAACCTAAATCTGTGACTGGGGGTGAATGTTTTGCCATTGTGCAACATTCAGTCCATCAATTGTTGTTTTTGTATTTGTCACCTTGAGTGGGACGGGTATGCTCAGACGTGAGTCCTGTGCTCTCCATGCCACTGGAATCAAGCTATCCTGGTTGATGACGGCTGATAGCCAGAAACCGGTCTTAGGATGCTTGATTCCGGTCCAAGGAAGACATGGTTTGGCATTTCGGGCTGGACTATTCCCAGGAGGTAGAGGGTCAAGTCTGGTTTGTATATGGCCATGTCTGAACTGGGGTGGTGTGGTGAGCAAAATAACGATGGATTAAACCCAGATCTGTGACTGGGGGTGAATGTTTTGCCATTGTGCAACATTCCGTCCATCAATTGTTGTTTTTGTATTTGTCACCCCGAGTGGGACGGGTATGCTCAAAGGTGAGTCATGTGCTCTCCGTGCCACTGGAATCAAGCTATCCTGGCTGATGACGGCTGATAGCCAGAAACCGGTCCTAGGAAGCTTGATTCCGGTCCAGGGAAGACATGGTTTGGCAATTCGGGCTGGACTGTTCCCAGGAGGTAGAGGGTCAAGACTGATTTGCATATGGCCATGTCTGAACTGGGGTGGTGTGGTGAGCAAAATAACGATGGATTAAACCCAGATCTGTGACTGGGGGTGAATGTTTTGCCATTGTGCACCTTTCCGTCCATCAATTGTTGTTTTTGTATTTGTCACTCCGAGTGGGACGGGTATGCTCAGATGTGAGTCCTGTGCTCTCCATGCCACTGGAATCAAGCTATCCTGGCTGATGACGGCTGATAGCCAGAAACCGGTCCTAGGATGCTTGATTCCGGTTTGGGAATTCAGGCTGGACTGTTCCCAGGAGGTACAGGGTCAAGACTGATTTGCATATGGCCATGTCTGAACTGGGGTGGTGTGGTGAGCAAAATAACAGAGGATTAAACCCAGATCTTTGACTGGGGGTGAATGTTTTGCCATTGTGCAACATTCTGTCCATCAATTGTTGTTTTTGTATTTGTCACCCCGAGTGGGACGGGTATGCTCAGACTTGAGTCCTGTGCTTTCCATGCCACTGGAATCAAGCTATCCTGGCTGATGACGGCTGATAGCCAGAAACCGGTCCTAGGATGCTTATTTCCGGTCCAGGGAAGACATGGTTTGGCAATTCGGGCTTAACTGTTCCCAGGAGGTACAGGGTCAAGACTGATTTGCATATGGCCATGTCTGAACTGGGGTGGTGTGGTGAGCAAAATAACAAAGGATTAAACCCAGATCTTTGACTGGGGATTAATGTTTTGCCATTGTGCAACATTCTGTCCATCAATTGTTGTTTTTGTATTGGTCACCCCGAGTGGGACGGGTATGCTCAGACTTGAGTCCTGTGCTTTCCATGCCACTGGAATCAAGCTATCCTGGCTGATGACGGCTGATAGCCAGAAACCGGTCCTAGGATGCTTATTTCCGGTCCAGGGAAGACATGGTTTGGCAATTCGGGCTTAACTGTTCCCAGGAGGTACAGGGTCAAGACTGATTTGCATATGGCCATGTCGGAACTGAGTTGGTGTGGTGAGCAAAATAACGATGGATTAAACCCAGATCTGTGACTGGGGTTGAATGTTTTGCCATTGTGCAACATTCCGTCCATCAATTGTTGTTTTTGTATTTGTCACCCTGAGTGGGACGGGTATGCTCAGACGTGAATCCCGTGCTCTCCATGCCACTGGAATCAAGCTATCCTGGCTGATGACGGCTGATAGCCAGAAACCGGACCTAGGATGCTTAATTCTGGTCCAGGGAAGACATAGTTTGGCAATTCGGGCTGGACTGTTCCCAGGAGGTACAGGGTCAACACTGATTTGCATATGGCCATGTCTGAAATGGGGTGGTGTGGTGAGCAAAATAACGATGGATTAAACCTAAATCTGTGACTGGGGGTGAATGTTTTGCCATTGTGCAACATTCAGTCCATCAATTGTTGTTTTTGTATTTGTCACCTTGAGTGGGACGGGTATGCTCAGACGTGAGTCCTGTGCTCTCCATGCCACTGGAATCAAGCTATCCTGGTTGATGACGGCTGATAGCCAGAAACCGGTCTTAGGATGCTTGATTCCGGTCCAAGGAAGACATGGTTTGGCATTTCGGGCTGGACTATTCCCAGGAGGTAGAGGGTCAAGTCTGGTTTGTATATGGCCATGTCTGAACTGGGGTGGTGTGGTGAGCAAAATAACAATGGATTAAACCCAGATCTGCGACTGGGGGTGAATGTTTTGCCATTGTGCAACATTGCGTCCATCAATTGTTGTTTTTGTATTTGTCAACCCGAGTGGGACGGTTATGCTCAGACGTGAGTCCTGTGCTCTCCATGCCACTGGTATCAAGCTATCCTGGCTGATGACGGCTGATAGCCAGAAACCGGTCCTAGGATGCTTGATTCCGGTCCAGGGAAGACATGGTTTGGCAATTCGGGCTAGACTGTTCCCGTGAGGTAGAGGGTCAAGACTGATTTGCATATGGCCATGTCTGAACTGGGGTGGTGTGGTGAGCAAAATAACGATGGATTAAACCCAGATCTGTGACTCGGGGTGAATGTTTTGCCATTATGCAACATTCCGTTCATCAATTGTTGTTTTTGTATTTGTCACCCCGAGTGGGACGGGTATGCTCAGACGTGAGTCCTGTGCTCTACATGCCACTGGAATCAAGCTATCCTGGCTGATGACAGCTGATATCCAGAAACCGGTCCTAGGATGCTTGATTCCAGTCCAAGGAAGACATGGTTTGGCATTTCAGGCTGGACAGTTCCCAGGAGGTAGAGGGTCAAGACTGATTTGTATATGGCCACGTCTGAACTGGGGTGGTGTGGTGAGCAAAATAACGATGGATTAAACCCAGATCTGTGAATCGGGTGAATGTTTTGCCATTGTGCAACATTCCGTCCATCAATTGTTTTTGTATTTGTCACACCGAGTGGGACGGGTATGCTCAGACGTGAGTCCCGTGCTCTCCATGCCACTGGAATCAAGCTATCTTGGCTGATGACTGCTGATAGCCAGAAACCAATCCTAGGATGCTTGATTCCGGTCCAGGAGAGACATGGCTTGGCAATTCGGCTGGACTGTTCCGAGGAGGCACAGGGTCAAGACTGATTTGCAAATTGCAATGTCTGAACTGGGGTGGTGTGGTGAGCAAAATAACAATGGATTAAACACAGATCTGTGACTGGGGGTGAATGTTTTGCCATTGTGCACCATTCCATCCATCAATTGTGTTTTTGTATTTGTCACCCCAAGTGGGACAGGTATGCTCAGACGTGAGTCCTGTGCACTCCATGCCACTGGAATCAAGCTATCCTGGCTGATGATGGCTGATAGCCAGAAACTGGTCCTAGGATGCTTGATTCCGGTCAAGGGAAGACATGGTTTGGCAATTCGGGCTGGATTGTTCCCAGAAGGTAAAGGGTCAAGACTGATTTGCATATGACCATGACTGAA
The DNA here is from genome assembly GCF_964261635.1 of Lissotriton helveticus. NCBI lineage: Eukaryota > Metazoa > Chordata > Amphibia > Caudata > Salamandridae > Lissotriton > Lissotriton helveticus. The sequence continues at coordinate 821,083,161 of NC_136057.1, forward strand.
CTGGGGTGGTGTGGTGAGCAAAATAACGATAGATTAAACCCAGATCTGTGACTGGGGGTGAATGTTTTGCCATTGTGCAACATTCCGTCCATCAATTGTTTTTGTATTTGTCACACCGAGTGGGACGGGTATGCTCAGACGTGAGTCCCGTGCTCTCCATGCCACTGGAATCAAGCTATCCCGGCTGATGACTGCTGATAGCCAGAAACCAATCCTAGGATGCTTGATTCCTGTCCAGGGAAGACATGGCTTGGCAATTCAGGCTGGACTGTTCCCAGGAGGCACAGGGTCAAGACTGATTTGCATATGGCCATGTCTGAACTTGGGTGGTGTGGTGAGCAAAATAACAATGGATTAAAACCATATCTGTGACTGGGGGTGAATGTTTTGCCATTGTGCAACACTCCGTCCATCAATAGTTGTTTTTGTATTTGTCACCCCGAGTGGGACGGATATGCTCAGACGTGAGTCCCGTGCTCTCCATACCACTGGAATCAAGCTATCCTGGCTGATGACAGCTGATAGCCAAAAACCGGTCATAAGATGCTTGATTCCGGTCCAGGGAAGACATGGCTTGGCAATTCGGGCTGGACTGTTCCCAGGAGGCACAGGGTCAAGACTGATTTGCATATGGCCATGTCTGAACTGGGGTGATGTTGTGAGCAAAATAAGAGTGGATTAAACCCAGATCTGTGACTTGGGTGAATGTTTTGCCATTGTGTAACATTCCGTCCATCAATTGTTGTTTTTGTATTAGTCACCCCGATTGGGACGGGTATGCGTAGACGTGAGTCCCGTGCTCTCCATGCCACTGGAATCAAGCTATCCTGGATGATGACGGCTGATAGCCAGAAACCGGCCCTAGGATGCTTGATTCCTGTCCAGGGAAGACAGGCTTGGCAATTCTGCCTGGACTGTTCCCAAGACGCACAGGGTCAAGTCTGATTTACATATGGCCATGTCTGAACTGGGGTGGTGTGATGAGCAAAATAACGATGGATTAAACCCAGATCTGTGACTGGGGTGAATGTTTTGCCATTGTGCATCATTCCGTCTATCAATTGTTGTTTTTGTATTTGTCACCCTGAGTGGGACGGGTATGCTCAGACGTGAGTCCCGTGCTCTCCATGCCACTGGCATCAAGCTATCCTGGCTGATGACAGCTGATAGCCAGAAACCGGTCCTAGGATGCCTGATTCCGGTCCAGGGAAGACATGGCTTGGCAATTCGGGCTGGACTGTTTCCAGGAGGCACAGTGTCAGGACTGATTTGCATCTGGCCATTTCTGAACTGGGGTGGTGTGGTGAGCAAAATAACGATAGATTAAACCCAGATCTGTGACTGGGGGTGAATGTTTTGCCATTGTGCAACATTCCGTCCATCAATTGTTTTTGTATTTGTCACACCGAGTGAGACGGGTATGCTCAGACATGAGTCCAGTGCTCTCCATGCCACTGGAATCAAGCTATCCTGGCTGATGACTGCTGATAGCCAGAAACCAATCCTAGGATGCTTGATTCCTGTCCAGGGAAGACATGGCTTGGCAATTCAGGCTGGACTGTTCCCAGGAGGCACAGGGTCAAGACTGATTTGCATATGGCCATGTCTGAACTGGGGTGGTGTGGTGAGCAAAATAACAATGAATTAAACCCAGATCTGTGGCTGGGGTGAATGTTTTGCCATTGTGCAACATTCTGTCCATCAATTATTGTTTTTGTATTTGTCACCCCGAGTTGGACGGGTATGCTCAGACGTGAGTCCTGTGCTCTCCATGCCACTGAAATCAAGCTATCCCGGCTGATAGCCAGAAACCGGCCCTAAGATGCTTGATTCCGGTCCAGGGAAGACATAGCTTGGCAATTCCGGCTGGACTGTTCCCAGGAGGCACAGGGTAAAGACTGATTTGCAAATGGCCATGTCTGAACTGGGGTGGTGTGGTGAGCAAAATAACAATGGATTAAACCCAGATCTGTGACTGGGGTGAATGTTTTGGCATCGTGCAACATTCCGTCCATCAATTATTGTTTTTGTATTTGTCACCCCGAGTTGGACGGGTATGCTCAGACGTGAGTCCTGTGCTCTCCATGCCACTGGAATCAAGCTATCCTGGCTGATGATGGCTGATAGCCAGAAACAGGCCCTAGGATGCTTGATTCCGGTCCAGGAGAGACATGGCTTGGCAATTCGGCTGGACTGTTCCGAGGAGACACAGGGTCAAGACTGATTTGCAAATGGCAATGTCTGAACTGGGGTGGTGTGGTGAGCAAAATAACAATGGATTAAACACAGATCTGTGACTGGGGGTGAATGTTTTGCCATTATGCAACATTCCATCCATCAATTGTTGTTTTTGTTTTTGTCACCCCGAGTAGGACGGGTGTGCTCAGACGTGAGTCCTGTGCTCTCCATGCCACTGGAATCAAGCTATTCTGGCTGATGATGGCTGATAGCCAGAAACCGGTCCTAGGATGCTTGATTCCAGTCCAGGGAAGACATGGTTTGGCAATTCGGGCTGGACTGTTCCCAGGAGGTACAGGGTCAAGACTGATTTGAATATGGCCATGTCTGAACTGGGATGGTGTGGTGAGCAAATTAACAAATGATTAAACCCAGATCTGTGACTGGGGGTTAATGTCTTGCCATTGTGCACCATTCCGTCCATCAATTGTTGTTTTTGTATTTGTCACCCCGAGTGGGACGTGTATGCTCAGACGTGTGTCCCGTGCTCTCCATGCCACTGGAATCAAGCTATCCTTGCTGATGACGGCTGATAGCCAGAAACCAATCTTGGAATGCTTGATTCCTGTCCAGGGAAGACATAGCTTGGCAATTCGGACTGGACTGTTCCCAGGAGGCGCAGGGTCAAGACTGATTTGCATATGGGCATGTCTGAACTTGGGTGGTGTGGAGAGCAAAATAACGATGGATTAAAACCAGATCTGTGACTGGGGGTGAATGTTTTGCCATTGTGCAACATTCTGTCCATCAATTGTTGTTTTTGTATTTGTCACCCTGAGTGGGACGGGTATGCTCAGACGTGAATCCCGTGCTCTCCATGCCACTCGAATCAAGCTATCCTGGCTGATGACGGCTGATAGCCAGAAACCGGACCTAGGATTCTTAATTCTGGTCCAGGGAAGACATAATTTGGCAATTCGGGCTGGACTGTTCCCAGGAGGTAGAGGGTCAAGACTGATTTGCATATGGCCATGTCTGAACTGGGGTGGTGTGGTGAGCAAAATAACGATGGATTAAACCCAGATCTGTGACTGGGGTGAATGTTTTGCCATTGTGCAACATTCCGTCCATCAATTGTTGTTTTTGTATTTGTCAACCCGAGTGGGACGTGTATGCTGAGACGTGAATCCCGTGCTCTCCATGCCACTGGAATCAAGCTATCCTGGCTGATGATGGCTGATAGCCAGAAACCGGTCATAGGATGCTTGATTTCTGTCCAGGGAAGACATAGCTTCGCAATTCGGGCTGGACTGTTCCCAAGAGGCACAGGGTCAAGACTGATTTACATATGGCCATGTCTGAACTGGGTGGTGTGATGAGCAAAATAACGATGGATTAAACCCAGATCTGTGACTGGAGGTGAATGTTTTGCCATTGTGCAACATTCCATCCATCAGTTGTTGTTTTTGTATTAGTCACCCTGAGTGGGACGGTTATGCTCAGACGTGAATCCCGTGCTCTCCATGCCACTGGAATCAAGCTATCCTGGCTGATGACGGCTGATAGCCAGAAACAGGCCCTAGGATGCTTGATTCCGGTCCAGGAGAGACATGGCTTGGCAATTCGGCTGGACTGTTCCGAGGAGGCACAGGGTCAAGACTGATTTGTATATGGCCATGTCTGAACTGGGGTGGTGTGGTGAGCAAAATAACGATGGATTAAACCCAGATCTGTGACTGGGGGTGAATGTTTTGCCATTGTGCAACATTGCGTCCATCAATTGTTGTTTTTGTATTTGTCAATCCGAGTGGGACGGTTATGCTCAGACGTGAGTTCTGTGCTCTCCATGCCACTGGTATCAAGCTATCCTGGCTGATGACGGCTGATAGCCAGAAACCGGTCCTAGGATGGTTTATTCCGGTCCAGGGAAGACATGGTTTGCCAATTCGGGCTGGACTGTTCCCAGGAGGTACAGGGTCAAGACTAATTTGCATATGGCCATGTCTGAACTGGGGTGATGTTGTGAGCAAAATAAGAGTGGATTAAACCCAGATCTGTGACTTGGGTGAATGTTTTGCCATTGTGTAACATTCCGTCCATCAATTGTTGTTTTTGTATTAGTCACCCCGAGTGGGACGGGTATGCGTAGACGTGAGTCCCGTGCTCTCCATGCCACTGGAATCAAGCTATCCTGGATGATGACGGCTGATAGCCAGAAACCGGCCCTAGGATGCTTGATTCCTGTCCAGGGAAGACAGGCTTGGCAATTCTGCCTGGACTGTTCCCAGGACGCACAGGGTCAAGTCTGATTTACATATGGCCATGTCTGAACTGGGGTGGTGTGATGAGCAAAATAACGATGGATTAAACCCAGATCTGTGACTGGGGTGAATGTTTTGCCATTGTGCAACATTCCGTCTATCAATTGTTGTTTTTGTATTTGTCACCCTGAGTGGGACGGGTATGCTCAGACGTGAGTCCCGTGCTCTCCATGCCACTGGCATCAAGCTATCCTGGCTGATGACAGCTGATAGCCAGAAACCGGTCCTAGGATGCCTGATTCCGGTCCAGGGAAGACATGGCTTGGCAATTCGGGCTGGACTGTTTCCAGGAGGCACAGTGTCAGGACTGATTTGCATCTGGCCATTTCTGAACTGGGGTGGTGTGGTGAGCAAAATAACGATAGATTAAACCCAGATCTCTGACTGGGGGTGAATGTTTTGCCATTGTGCAACATTCCGTCCATCAATTGTTTTTGTATTTGTCACACCGAGTGAGACGGGTATGCTCAGACATGAGTCCAGTGCTCTCCATGCCACTGGAATCAAGCTATCCTGGCTGATGACTGCTGATAGCCAGAAACCAATCCTAGGATGCTTGATTCCTGTCCAGGGAAGACATGGCTTGGCAATTCAGGCTGGACTGTTCCCAGGAGGCACAGGGTCAAGACTGATTTGCATATGGCCATGTCTGAACTGGGGTGGTGTGGTGAGCAAAATAACAATGAATTAAACCCAGATCTGTGGCTGGGGTGAATGTTTTGCCATTGTGCAACATTCTGTCCATCAATTATTGTTTTTGTATTTGTCACCCCGAGTTGGACGGGTATGCTCAGACGTGAGTCCTGTGCTCTCCATGCCACTGAAATCAAGCTATCCCGGCTGATAGCCAGAAACCGGCCCTAAGATGCTTGATTCCGGTCCAGGGAAGACATAGCTTGGCAATTCCGGCTGGACTGTTCCCAGGAGGCACAGGGTAAAGACTGATTTGCAAATGGCCATGTCTGAACTGGGGTGGTGTGGTGAGCAAAATAACAATGGATTAAACCCAGATCTGTGACTGGGGTGAATGTTTTGGCATCGTGCAACTTTCCGTCCATCAATTATTGTTTTTGTATTTGTCACCCCGAGTTGGACGGGTATGCTCAGACGTGAGTCCTGTGCTCTCCATGCCACTGGAATCAAGCTATCCTGGCTGATGATGGCTGATAGCCAGAAACAGGCCCTAGGATGCTTGATTCCGGTCCAGGAGAGACATGGCTTGGCAATTCGGCTGGACTGTTCCGAGGAGACACAGGGTCAAGACTGATTTGCAAATGGCAATGTCTGAACTGGGGTGGTGTGGTGAGCAAAATAACAATGGATTAAACACAGATCTGTGACTGGGGGTGAATGTTTTGCCATTATGCAACATTCCGTCCATCAATTGTTGTTTTTGTTTTTGTCACCCCGAGTAGGACGGGTGTGCTCAGACGTGAGTCCTGTGCTCTCCATGCCACTGGAATCAAGCTATTCTGGCTGATGATGGCTGATAGCCAGAAACCGGTCCTAGGATGCTTGATTCCAGTCCAGGGAAGACATGGTTTGGCAATTCGGGCTGGACTGTTCCCAGGAGGTACAGGGTCAAGACTGATTTGAATATGGCCATGTCTGAACTGGGATGGTGTGGTGAGCAAATTAACAAATGATTAAACCCAGATCTGTGACTGGGGGTTAATGTCTTGCCATTGTGCACCATTCCGTCCATCAATTGTTGTTTTTGTATTTGTCACCCCGAGTGGGACGTGTATGCTCAGACGTGTGTCCCGTGCTCTCCATGCCACTGGAATCAAGCTATCCTTGCTGATGATGGCTGATAGCCAGAAACCAATCTTGGAATGCTTGATTCCTGTCCAGGGAAGACATAGCTTGGCAATTCGGACTGGACTGTTCCCAGGAGGCGCAGGGTCAAGACTGATTTGCATATGGGCATGTCTGAACTTGGGTGGTGTGGAGAGCAAAATAACGATGGATTAAAACCAGATCTGTGACTGGGGGTGAATGTTTTGCCATTGTGCAACATTCTGTCCATCAATTGTTGTTTTTGTATTTGTCACCCTGAGTGGGACGGGTATGCTCAGACGTGAATCCCGTGCTCTCCATGCCACTCGAATCAAGCTATCCTGGCTGATGACGGCTGATAGCCAGAAACCGGACCTAGGATGCTTAATTCTGGTCCAGGGAAGACATAATTTGGCAATTCGGGCTGGACTGTTCCCAGGAGGTAGAGGGTCAAGACTGATTTGCATATGGCCATGTCTGAACTGGGGTGGTGTGGTGAGCAAAATAACGATGGATTAAACCCAGATCTGTGACTGGGGTGAATGTTTTGCCATTGTGCAACATTCCGTCCATCAATTGTTGTTTTTGTATTTGTCAACCCGAGTGGGACGTGTATGCTGAGACGTGAATCCCATGCTCTCCATGCCACTGGAATCAAGCTATCCTGGCTGATGATGGCTGATAGCCAGAAACCGGTCATAGGATGCTTGATTTCTGTCCAGGGAAGACATAGCTTCGCAATTCGGGCTGGACTGTTCCCAAGAGGCACAGGGTCAAGACTGATTTACATATGGCCATGTCTGAACTGGGTGGTGTGATGAGCAAAATAACGATGGATTAAACCCAGATCTGTGACTGGAGGTGAATGTTTTGCCATTGTGCAACATTCCATCCATCAGTTGTTGTTTTTGTATTAGTCACCCTGAGTGGGACGGTTATGCTCAGACGTGAATCCCGTGCTCTCCATGCCACTGGAATCAAGCTATCCTGGCTGATGACGGCTGATAGCCAGAAACAGGCCCTAGGATGCTTGATTCCGGTCCAGGAGAGACATGGCTTGGCAATTCGGCTGGACTGTTCCGAGGAGGCACAGGGTCAAGACTGATTTGTATATGGCCATGTCTGAACTGGGGTGGTGTGGTGAGCAAAATAACGATGGATTAAACCCAGATCTGTGACTGGGGGTGAATGTTTTGCCATTGTGCAACATTGCGTCCATCAATTGTTGTTTTTGTATTTGTCAATCCGAGTGGGACGGTTATGCTCAGACGTGAGTTCTGTGCTCTCCATGCCACTGGTATCAAGCTATCCTGGCTGATGACGGCTGATAGCCAGAAACCGGTCCTAGGATGCTTGATTCCGGTCCAGGGAAGACATGGTTTGGCAATTCGGGCTAGACTGTTCCCGTGAGGTAGAGGGTCAAGACTGATTTGCATATGGCCATGTCTGAACTGGGGTGGTGTGGTGAGCAAAATAACGATGGATTAAACCCAGATCTGTGACTGGGGTGAATGTTTTGCCATTGTGCAACATTCCGTCCATCAATTGTTTTTGTATTTGTCACACCGAGTGGGACGCGTATGCTCAGACATGAGTCCCGTGCTCTCCATGCCACTGGAATCAAGCTATCCTGGCTGAAGACTGCTGATAGCCAGAAACCAATCCTAGGATGCTTGATTCCGGTCCAGGAGAGACATGGCTTGGCAATTCGGCTGGACTGTTCCGAGGAGGCACAGGGTCAAGACTGCTTTGCAAATTGCAATGTCTGAACTGGGGTGGTGTGGTGAGCAAAATAACAATGGATTAAACACAGATCTGTGACTGGGGGTGAATGTTTTGCCATTGTGCACCATTCCATCCATCAATTGCTGTTTTTGTATTTGTCACCCCGAGTGGGACGGGTATGCTCAGACGTGAGTCCTGTGCTCTCCATGCCACTGGAATCAAGCTATCCTGGCTGATGATGGCTGATAGCCAGACACTGGTCCTAGGATGCTTGATTCCGGTCCAGGGAAGACATGGTTTGGCAATTCGGGCTGGATTGTTCCCAGGAGGTAAAGGGTCAAGACTGATTTGCATATGCCCATGACTGAACTGGGGTGGTGTGGTGAGCAAAATAACGATAGATTAAACCCAGATCTGTGACTGGGGATGAATGTTTTGCCATTGTGCAACATTCCGTCCATCAATTGTTTTTGTATTTGTCACAACGAGTGGGGCGGGTATGCTCAGACGTGAGTCCCGTGCTCTCCATGCCACTGGAATCAAGCTATCCTGGCTGATGACTGCTGATAGCCAGAAACCAATCCTAGGATGCTTGATTCCTGTCCAGGGAAGACATAGCTTGGCAATTCAGGCTGGACTGTTCCCAGGAGGCACAGGGTCAAGACTGATTTGCATATGGCCATGTCTGAACTTGGTTGGTGTGGTGAGCAAAATAACAATGGATTAAAACCAGATCCGTGACTGGGGGTGAATGTTTTGCCATTGTGCAACACCTCCGTCCATCAATAGTTGTTTTTGTATTTGTCACCCCGAGTGGGACGGGTAAGATCAGACGTGAGTCCCGTGCTCTCCATACCACTGGAATCAAGCTATCCTGGCTGATGACAGCTGATAGCCAAAAACCAGTCATAAGATGCTTGATTCCGGTCCAGGGAAGACATGGCTTGGCAATTCGGGCTGGACTGTTCCCAGGAGGCACAGGGTCAAGACTGATTTGCATATGGCCATGTCTAAACTGGGGTGGTGTGGTGAGCAAAATAACAATGGATTAAACTCAGATCTGTGACTGGGGGTGAATGTTTTGCCATTGTGCAACATTCCGTCCATCAATTGTTGTTTTTGTATTTGTCACCCCGAGTTGGATGTGTATGCTCAGACGTGAGTCCGGTGCTCTCCATGCCACTGGAGTCAAGCTATCCTGGCTGATGATGGCTGATAGCCAGAAATCGGCCCTAGGATGCTTGATTCCGGTCCAGGGAAGACATGGCGTGGCAATTTGGGCTGGACTGTTCCCAGTAGGCACAGGGTCAAGACTGATTTGCATATGGCCATGTCTAAACTGGGGTGGTGTGGTGAGCAAAATAACAATGGATTAAACTCAGATCTGTGACGGGTGTGAATGTTTTGCCATTGTGCAACATTCCGTCCATCAATTGTTGTTTTTGTATTTGTCACCCCGAGTGGGACTGGTATGCTCAGACGTGAGTCCTGTGCTCTCCATGCTACTGGAATCAAGCTATCCTGGCTGATGACGGCTGATAGCCAGAAACCGGTCCTAGGATGGTTTATTCCGGTCCAGGGAAGACATGGTTTGGCAATTCGGGCTGGACTGTTCCCAGGAGGTACAGGGTCAAGACTAATTTGCATATGGCCATGTCTGAACTGGGGTGGTGTTGTGAGCAAAATAACAGTGGATTAAACCCAGATCTGTGACTTGGGTGAATGTTTTGCCATTGTGTAACATTCCGTACATCAATTGTTGTTTTTGTATTAGTCACCCCGAGTGGGACGGGTATGCGTAGACGTGAGTCCCGTGCTCTCCATGCCACTGGAATCAAGCTATCCTGGCTGATGACGGCTGATAGCCAGAAACCGGCCCTAGGAGGCTTGATTCCTGTCCAGGGAAGACAGGCTTGGCAATTCTGCCTGGACTGTTCCCAGGAGGCACAGGGTCAAGTCTGATTTACAAATGGCCATGTCTGAACTGGGGTGGTGTGATGAGCAAAATAACGATGGATTAAACCCAGATCTGTGACTGGGGTGAATGTTTTGCCATTGTGCAACATTCCGTCCATCAATTGTTGTTTTTGTATTTGTCACCCTGAGTGGGACGGGTATGCTCAGACGTGAGTCCCATGCTCTCCATGCCACTGGCATCAAGCTATCCTGGCTGATGACAGCTGATAGCCAGAAACCGGTCCTAGGATGCCTGATTCCGGTCCAGGGAAGTCATGGCTTGGCAATTCGGGCTGGACTGTTTCCAGGAGGCACAGTGTCAGGACTGATTTGCATCTGGCCATTTCTGAACTGGGGTGGTGTGCTGAGCAAAATAACAATAGATTAAACCCAGATCTGTGACTGGGGGTGAATGTTTTGCCATTGTGCAACATTCCGTCCATCAATTGTTTTTGTATTTGTCACACCGAGTGAGACGGGTATGCTCAGACGTGAGTCCAGTGCTCTCCATGCCACTGGAATCAAGCTATCCTGGCTGATGACTGCTGATAGCCTGAAACCAATCCCAGGATGCTTGATTCCTGTCCAGGGAAGACATGGCTTGGCAATTCAGGCTGGACTGTTCCCAGGAGGCACAGGGTCAAGACTGATTTGCACATGGCCATGTCTGAACTGGGGTGGTGTGGTGAGCAAAATAACAATGGATTAAACCCAGATCTGTGACTGGGGTGAATGTTTTGCCATTGTGCAACATTCCGTCCATCAATTATTGTTTTTGTATTTGTCACCCCGAGATGGACGGGTATGCTCAGACGTGAGTCCTGTGCTCTCCATGCCACTGGAATCAAGCTATCCTGGCTGATGACGGCTGATAGCCAGAAACAGGCCCTAGGATGCTTGATTCCGGTCCAGGAGAGACATGGCTTGGCAATTCGGCTGGACTGTTCCGAGGAGACACAGGGTCAAGACTGATTTGCAAATGGCAATGTCTGAACTGGGGTGGTGTGGTGAGAAAAATAACAATGGATTAAACACAGATCTGTGACTGGGATGAATGTTTTGCCATTATGCAACATTTCGTCCATCAATTGTTGTTTTTGTTTTTGTCACCCCGAGTGGGACGGGTGTGCTCAGACGTGAGTCCTGTGCTCTCCATGCCACTGGAATCAAGCTATTCTGGCTGATGATGGCTGATAGCCAGAAACCGGTCCTAGGATGCTTGATTCCGGTCCAGGGAAGACATGGTTTGGCAATTCGGGCTGGACTGTTCCCAGGAGGTACAGGGTCAAGACTGATTTGAATATGGCCATGTCTGAACTGGGGTGGTGTGGTGAGCAAATTAACGATGGATTAAACCCAGATCTGTGACTGGGGGTTAATGTCTTGCCATTGTGCACCATTCCGTCCATCAATTGTTGTTTTTGTATTTGTCACCCCGAGTGGGACGTGTATGCTCAGACGTGTGTCCCGTGCTCTCCATGCCACTGGAATCAAGCTATCCTTGCTGATGACGGCTGATAGCCAGAAACCAATCTTGGAATGCTTGATTCCTGTCCAGGGAAGACATAGCTTGGCAATTCGGGCTGGACTGTTCCCAGGAGGCACAGGGTCAAGACTGATTTGCATATGGCCATGTCTGAACTTGGGTGGTGTGGAGAGCAAAATAACGATGGATTAAAACCAGATCTGTGACTGGGGGTGAATGTTTTGCCATTGTGCAACATTCCATCCATCAATAGTTGTTTTTGTATTTGTCACCCCGAGGGGGACGGGTATGCTCAGACGTGAGTCCTGTGCTCTACATGCCACTGGAATCAAGCTATCCTGGCTGATGACGGCTGATAGCCAGAAACCGGTCCTAGGATGCTTGATTCCGGTCCAGGGAAGACATGGTTTGGCATTTCGGGCTGGACTGTTCCCAGGAGGTAGAGGGTCAAGACTGATTTGCATATGGCCATGTCTGAACTGAGGTGGTGTGGTGTGCAAAATAACGATGGATTAAACCCAGATCTGTGACTGGGGTGAATGTTTTGCCATTGTGCAACATTCCGTCCATCAATTATTGTTTTTGTATTTGTCACCCCGAGTTGGACGGGTATGCTCAGACGTGAGTCCTGTGCTCTCCATGCCACTGAAATCAAGCTATCCCGGCGGATGACAGCTGATAGCCAGAAACCGGCCCTAAGATGCTTGATTCCGGTCCCGGGAAGACATGGCTTGGCAATTCGGGCTGGACTGTTCCCAGGAAGTACAGGGTCAAGACTGATTTGAATATGGCCATGTCTGAACTGGGGTGGTGTGGTGAGCAAATTAACGATGGATTAAACCCAGATCTGTGACTGGGGGTTAATGTCTTGCCATTGGGCACCATTTCGTCCATCAATTGTTGTTTTTGTATTTGTCACCCCGAGTGGGACGTGTATGCTCAGATGTGTGTCCCGTGCTCTCCATGCCACTGGAATCAAGCTATCCTGGCTGATGACGGCTGATAGCCAGAAACCAATCTTGGAATGCTTGATTCCTGTCCAGGGAAGACATAGCTTGGCAATTCGGGCTGGACTGTTCCCAGGAGGCACAGAGTCAAGACTGATTTGCATATGGCCATGTCTGAACTTGGGTGGTGTGGAGAGCAAAATAACGATGGATTAAAACCAGATCTGTGACTGGTGGTGAATGTTTTGCCATTGTGCAACATTCCGTCCATCAATAGTTGTTTTTGTATTTGTCACCCCGAGTGGGACGGGTATGCTCAGACGTGAGTCCTGTGCTCTACATGCCACTGGAATCAAGCTATCCTGGCTGATGACGGCTGATAGCCAGAAACCGGTCCTAGGATGCCTGATTCCGGTCCAGGGAAGACATGGTTTGGCATTTCGGGCTGGACTGTTCCCAGGAGGTAGAGGGTCAAGACTGATTTGCATATGGCCATGTCTGAACTGGGGTGGTGTGGTGAGCAAAATAAGGATGGATTAAACCCAGATCTGTGACTGGGGGTGAATGTTTTGCCATTGTGCAACATTCTGTCCATCAATTGTTTTTTTTGTATTTGTCAACCCGAGTGGGACGGGTATGCTCAGACGTGAGTCCTGTGCTCTCCATGCCACTGGAATCAAGCTATCCTGGCTGATGATGGCTGATAGCCAGAAACCAGTCCTAGGATGCTTGATTCCGGTCCAGGGAAGACATGGTTTGGCAATTCGGGCTCGACTGTTCCCAGGAGGTACAGGGTGAAGATGATTTGCATATGGCCATGTCTGAACTGGGGTGGTGTGGTGAGCAAATTAACGATGGATTAAAACCAGATCTGTGACTGGGGGTGAATGTTTTGCCATTGTGCAACATTCCGTCCATCAATTGTTGTTTTTGTATTTGTCACCCCGAGTGGGACGTGTATGCTCAGACGTTTGTCCCGTGCTCTCCATGCCACTGGAATCAAGCTATCCTGGCTGATGACGGCTGATAGCCAGAAACCAATCTTGGAATGCTTGATTCCTGTCAAGGGAAGACATAGCTTTGCAATTCGGGCTGGACTGTTCCCAGGACGCACAGGGTCAAGACTGATTTGCATATGGCCATGTCTGAACTTGGGTGGTGTGGTGAGCAAAATAACGATGGATTAAAACCAGATCTGTGACTGGGGGTGAATGTTTTGCCATTGTGCAACAATCCGTCCATCAATAGTTGTTTTTGTATTTGTCACCCCGAGTGGGACGGGTATGCTCAGACGTGAGTCTCATGCTCTACATGCCACTGGAATCAAGCTATCCTGGCTGATGACGGCTGATAGCCAGAAACCGGTCCTAGGATGCTTGATTCCGGTCCAGGGAAGACATGGTTTGGCATTTCGGGCTGGACTGTTCCCAGGAGGTAGAGGGTCAAGACTGATTTGCATATGGCCATGTCTGAACTGAGGTGGTGTGGTGTGCAAAATAACGATGGATTAAACCCAGATCTGTGACTGGGGTGAATGTTTTGCCATTGTGCAACATTCCGTCCATCAATTATTGTTTTTGTATTTGTCACCCCGAGTTGGACGGGTATGCTCAGACGTGAGTCCTGTGCTCTCCATGCCACTGAAATCAAGCTATCCCGGCGGATGACAGCTGATAGCCAGAAACCGGCCCTAAGATGCTTGATTCCGGTCCCGGGAAGACATGGCTTGGCAATTCGGGCTGGACTGTTCCCAGGAAGTACAGGGTCAAGACTGATTTGAATATGGCCATGTCTGAACTGGGGTGGTGTGGTGAGCAAATTAACGATGGATTAAACCCAGATCTGTGACTGGGGGTTAATGTCTTGCCATTGGGCACCATTTCGTCCATCAATTGTTGTTTTTGTATTTGTCACCCCGAGTGGGACGTGTATGCTCAGATGTGTGTCCCGTGCTCTCCATGCCACTGGAATCAAGCTATCCTGGCTGATGACGGCTGATAGCCAGAAACCAATCTTGGAATGCTTGATTCCTGTCCAGGGAAGACATAGCTTGGCAATTCGGGCTGGACTGTTCCCAGGAGGCACAGAGTCAAGACTGATTTGCATATGGCCATGTCTGAACTTGGGTGGTGTGGAGAGCAAAATAACGATGGATTAAAACCAGATCTGTGACTGGTGGTGAATGTTTTGCCATTGTGCAACATTCCGTCCATCAATAGTTGTTTTTGTATTTGTCACCCCGAGTGGGACGGGTATGCTCAGACGTGAGTCCTGTGCTCTACATGCCACTGGAATCAAGCTATCCTGGCTGATGACGGCTGATAGCCAGAAACCGGTCCTAGGATGCCTGATTCCGGTCCAGGGAAGACATGGTTTGGCATTTCGGGCTGGACTGTTCCCAGGAGGTAGAGGGTCAAGACTGATTTGCATATGGCCATGTCTGAACTGGGGTGGTGTGGTGAGCAAAATAAGGATGGATTAAACCCAGATCTGTGACTGGGGGTGAATGTTTTGCCATTGTGCAACATTCTGTCCATCAATTGTTTTTTTTGTATTTGTCAACCCGAGTGGGACGGGTATGCTCAGACGTGAGTCCTGTGCTCTCCATGCCACTGGAATCAAGCTATCCTGGCTGATGATGGCTGATAGCCAGAAACCAGTCCTAGGATGCTTGATTCCGGTCCAGGGAAGACATGGTTTGGCAATTCGGGCTCGACTGTTCCCAGGAGGTACAGGGTGAAGATGATTTGCATATGGCCATGTCTGAACTGGGGTGGTGTGGTGAGCAAATTAACGATGGATTAAAACCAGATCTGTGACTGGGGGTGAATGTTTTGCCATTGTGCAACATTCCGTCCATCAATTGTTGTTTTTGTATTTGTCACCCCGAGTGGGACGTGTATGCTCAGACGTTTGTCCCGTGCTCTCCATGCCACTGGAATCAAGCTATCCTGGCTGATGACGGCTGATAGCCAGAAACCAATCTTGGAATGCTTGATTCCTGTCAAGGGAAGACATAGCTTTGCAATTCGGGCTGGACTGTTCCCAGGACGCACAGGGTCAAGACTGATTTGCATATGGCCATGTCTGAACTTGGGTGGTGTGGTGAGCAAAATAACGATGGATTAAAACCAGATCTGTGACTGGGGGTGAATGTTTTGCCATTGTGCAACAATCCGTCCATCAATAGTTGTTTTTGTATTTGTCACCCCGAGTGGGACGGGTATGCTCAGACGTGAGTCTCATGCTCTCCATACCACTGGAATCAAGCTATCCTGGCTGAAGACGGCTGATAGCCAAAAACCGGTCATAAGATGCTTGATTCCGGTCCAGGGAAGACATGGCTTGGCAATTCGGGCTGGACTGTTCCCAGGAGGCACTGGGTCAAGACTGATTTTTGTATATGGCCATTTCTAAACTGGGGTGATGTGGTGAGCAAAATAACAATGGATTAAACTCAGATCTGTGACTGGGGGTGAATGTTTTGCCATTGTGCAACATTCCGTCCATCAATTGTTGTTTTTGTATTTGTCACCCCGAGTTGGACGGGTATGCTCAGACATGAGTCCCGTGCTCTACATAACACTGGAGTCAAGCTATCCCGGTTAATGACGGCTGATAGCCAGAAACTGGCCCTAGGATGCTGGATTTCGGTCCAGGGAAGACATTGTGTGGCAATTCGGGCTGGACTGTTCCCAGGAGGCACAGGGTCAAGTCTGATTTGCAAATGGCCATTTCTGAACTGGGATGGTGTGGTGAGCAAAATAACGATGGATTAAACCCTGATCTGTGACCTGGGGGTGAATGTTTTGCCATTGTGCAACATTCCGTCCATGAATTGTTGTTTTTGTATTTGTCACCCCGAGTGGGACTGGTATGCTCAGACGTGAGTCCTGTGCTCTCCATGCCACTGGAATCAAGCTATCCTGGCTGATGACGGCTGATAGCCAGAAACCGGTCCTAGGATGCTTGATTCCGGTACAGGGAAGACATGGTTTGGAAATTCAGGCTGGACTGTTCCCAGGAGGTACAGGGTCAAGACACATTTGCATATGGCCATGTCTGAACTGGGGTGGTGTGGTGAGCAAAATAACAATGGATTAAACCGAGATCTGTGACTGGGGGTGAATGTTTTGCCATTGTGCAACCTTCCGTCCAAAAATTGTTGTTTTTGTATTAGTCACCCCAAGTGGGACGGGTATGCGTAGACGTGAGTCCTGTACTCTCCATGCCACTGGAATCAAGCTATCCTGGCTGATGACGGCTGATAGCCAGAAACCGGCCCTAGGATGCTTGATTCCGTTCCAGGGGAGACATGGCTTGACAATTCGGGCTGGACTGTTCCCAGGAAGCACAGGGTCAAGACTGATTTGCAAATGGCAATGTCTGAACTGGGGTGGTGTGGTGAGCAAAATAATGATGGATTAAACCCAGATATGTGACTGGGGGTGAATGTTTTGCCATTGTGCACCTTTCCGTCCATCATTTGTTGTTTTTATATTTGTCACCCCGAGTGGGACGGGTATGTTCAGACGTGAGTCCAGTGCTCTCCATACCACTGGAATCAAGCTATCCTGGCTGATGACGGCTGATAGCCACAAACCGGTCCTAGGATGCTTGATTCCGGTGTAGGGAAGACAGGGTTTGGCAATTCGGGCTGGACTGTTCCCAGGAGATACAGGGTCAAGACTGATTTGCATATGGCCATGTCTGAACTAGGGTGGTGTGGTGAGCAAAATAATGATGGATTAAACCCAGATCTGTGACTGGGGGTGAATGTTTTGCCATTGTGCAACATTCTGTCCATCAATTGTTGTTTTTGTGTTTGTCACCCGAGTGGGACTGGTATGTTCAGACGTAAGTCCTGTGCTCTCCCTGCCACTGGAATCAAGCTATTCTGGCTGATGACGGCTGATAGCCAGAAACCAATCCTAGGATGCTTTATTCCTGTCCAGGGAAGACATGGTTTTGGCAATTCGGGCTTAACTGTTCCCAGGAGGTACAGGGTCAAGACTGATTTGCATATGGCCATGTCGGAACTGAGTTGGTGTGGTGAGCAAAATAACGATGGATTATACCCAGATCTGTGACTGGGGTTGAATGTTTTGCCATTGCGCAACATTCCATTCATCAATTTTTGTTTTTGTATTTGTCACCCCGAGTGGGACGGGTATGCTCATACGTGAGTCCTGTACTCTTCATGCCAGTGGAATCAAGCTATCCTGGCTGATGACGGCTGATAGCCAGAAACCGGACCTAGAATGCTTAATTCTGGTCCAAGGAAGACATGGTTTGGCAATTCGGGCTGGACTGTTCCCAGGAGGTAGAGGGTCAAGACTGATTTGCATATGGCCATGTCTGAACTGGGGTGGTGTGGTGAGCAAAATAACGAAGGAATAAACTAAGCCTGGGCATAGTAGGCGTAGTGGGGCTATGCGAAGCTACTCGAAGTGGGCAAGAAACTACGTCCACCTACGCACTTCGCGTAGCCCCACTACGCGCCACCCGCCTCCCTCCCGCCCTCCCTAAATACTACCCGCCACCCTCCCGCCCTCCCTAAATACTTAAATAGCACTTTTAAAAAGAATTAAAACCACTTACCTTGTCCGGTGCGTCTCCGGGGCTCCCTCTCGTAAGCGCGCCGCCATCATGGATACTAATGCGCATGCGTGGCCGCCCGCGCATGCGCATTAGTGTCCAAGATGGCGGCGCGCTTACGAGAGGGAGCCCCGGAGACGCAGCAGACAAGGTAAGTGGTTTTAATTCTTTTTAAAAGTGTTATTTAAGTATTTAGGGAGGGCGGGAGGGAGGCAGGTGGCAGGCAACTTCGCTACGCCCACGGAGTGGGCGTAGTGTTGCCTGCTACGCCTACTTCGCAAATGGCGAAGTAGGCAACACTACGCCCACTCCGAGGGCATAGCGAAGTACTACGCCCAGGGTTAGAATAAACCCAGATCTCTGACTGGGGTGAATGTTTTGCCATTATGCAACATTCCGTCCATCAATTGTTGTTTTTGTATTTGTCACCCCGAGTGGGACGGGTATGCTCAGACGTGAGTCCTGTGCTCTCCATGCCACTGGTATCAAGCTATTCTGGCTGATGACGGCTGATAGCCAGAAACCGGTCCTAGGATGCTTGATTCCGGTCCAGGGAAGACATGGTTTGGCAATTCGGGCTAGACTGTTCCCGTGAGGTAGAGGGTCAAGACTGATTTGCATATGGCCATGTCTGAACTGGGGTGGTGTGGCGAGCAAAATAACGATGGATTAAACCCAGATCTGTGACTGGGGGTGAATGTTTTGCCATTATGCAACATTCCGTTCATCAATTGTGGTTTTTGTATTTGTCACCCCGAGTGGGACGGGTATGCTCAGACGTGAGTCCTGTGCTCTCCATGCCACTGGTATCAAGCTATCCTGGCTGATGCTGGCTGATAGCCAGAAACCGATCCTAGGATGCTTGATTCCGGTCCAGGGAAGAAATGGTTTGGCAATTCGGGCTAGACTGTTCCCGTGAGGTAGAGGGTCAAGACTGATTTGCATATGGCCATGTCTGAACTGGGGTGGAGTGGTGAGCAAAATAACGATGGATTAAACCCAGATCTGTGACTGGGGGTGAATGTTTTGCCATTATGCAACATTCCGTTCATCAATTGTTGTTTTTGTATTTGTCACCCCGAGTAGGACGGGTATGCTCAGATGTGAGTCCTGTGCTCTACATGCCACTGGAATCAAGCTATCCTGGCTGATGACAGCTGATAGCCAGAAACCGGTCCTAGGATGCTTGATTCCGGTCCAAGGAAGACATGGTTTGGCATTTTGGGCTGGACTGTTCCCAGGAGGTAGAGGGTCAAGACTGATTTGTATATGGCCATGTCTGAATTGGGGTGGTGTGGTGAGCAAAATAACGATGGATTAAACCCAGATCTGTGACTGGGGGTGAATGTTTTGCCATTGTGCAACATTTCGTCCATCAATTGTTGTTTTTGTATTTGTCACCCCGAGTGGGACGGGTATGCTCAGACGTGAGTCCTGTGCTCTCCATGCCACAGGTATCAAGCTATCCTGGCTGATGACGGCTGATAGCCAGAAACCGGTCCTAGGATGCTTGATTCCGGTCCAGGGAAGACATGGTTTGGCAATTCGGGCTAGACTGTTCCCGTGAGGTAGAGGGTCAAGACTGATTTGCATATGGCCATGTCTGAACTGGGGTGGTGTGGGGAGCAAAATAACGATGGATTAAACCCAGATCTGTGACTGGGGGTGAATGTTTTGCCATTATGCAACATTCCGTTCATCAATTGTTGTTTTTGTATTTGTCACCCAGAGTGGGACGGGTGTGCTCAAACGTGAGTCCTGTGCTCTTCATGCCACTGGAATCAAGCTATCCTGGCTGATGGCGGCTGATAGCCAGAAACCGGTCCTAGGATGCTTGAGTCCGGTCCAGGGTAGACATGGTTTGGCAATTCGGGCTGGACTGTTCCCAGGAGGTACAGGGTCAAGACTGATTTGCATATGGCCATGTCTGAACTGGGGTGGTGTGGTGAGCAAAATGACAATGGATTAAACCCAGATCTGTGACTGGGGGTGAATGTTTTGCCATTATGCAACATTCCGTCCATCAATTGTTGTTTTTGTATTTGTCACCCCGAGTGGGACGGGTATGCTCAGACGTGAGTCCTGTGCTCTACATGCCACTGGAATCGAGCTATCCTGGCTGATGACAGCTGCTAGCCAGAAACCTGTCCTAGGATGCTTGATTCCTGTCCAGGGAAGACATGGTTTGGCAATTCGGGTTGGACTGTTCCCAGGAGGTGCAGGGTCAAGACTGATTTGCATATGGCCATGTCTGAACTGGGGTGGTGTGGTGACCAAAATAACGATGGATTAAACCCAGATCTGTGACTGGGGGTGAATGTTTTGCCATTGTGCAACATTCTGTCCATCAATTGTTGTTTTTGTATTTGTCACCCCGAGTGGGACGGGTAAGCTCAGACGTGAGTCCTGTGTTCTCCATGCCACTGGAATCAAGCTATCCTGGTTGATGACGGCTGATAGCCAGAAACCGGTCCTAGGATGCTTGATTCCGGTCCAGGGAAGACATGGTTTGGCAATTCGGGCTGGACTGTTCCCAGGAGGTACAGGGTCAAGACTGATTTGCATATGGCCATGTCTGAACTGGGGTGGTGTGGTGAGCAAAATAAGGATGGATTAAACCCAGATCTGTGACTGGGGGTGAATGTTTTGCCATTGTGCAACAATCTGTCCATCAATTGTTGTTTTTGTATTTGTCACCCCGAGTGGGACGGGTATGCTCAGACGTGAGTCTTGTGCTCTCCATGCCACTGGAATCAAGCTATCCTGGCTGATGACGGCTGATTGACAGAAACCGGTCGTAGGATTCTTGATTCCGGTCCAGGGAAGACATGGTTTGGCAATTCGGGCTGGACTGTTCTCAGGAGGTACAGGGTCAAGACTGATTTGCATATGGCCATGTCTGAACTGGGGTGGTGTGGTGAGCAAAATAACGATGGATTAAAACCAGATCTGTGACTGGGGGTGAATGTTTTGCCATTGTGCAATAATCCAACCATCAATTGTTGTTTTTGTATTTGTCACCCCGAGTGGGACGGTATGCTCAGACGTGAGTCCTGTGCTCTCCATGCCACTGGAAGCAAGTTATCCTGGCTGATGACGGCTGATAGCCAGAAACCGGTCCTAGGATGCTTGATTCCGGTCCAGGGAAGACATGGTTTGGCAATTTGGGCTGGACTGTTCCCAGGAGGTACAGGGTCATGACTGATTTGCATATGGCCATGTCTGAACTGGGGTGGTGTGGTGAGCAAAATAACGATGGATTAAACCCAGATCTGTGACTGGGGGTGAATATTTTGCCATTGTGCAACATTCCGTCCATCAATTGTTGTTTTTATATTTGTCACCCTGAGTGGGACGGGTGTGCTCAGACGTGAGTCCCGTGCTCTCCATGCCACTGGAATCAAGCTATCCTGGCTGATGATGGCTGATAGCCAGAAACCAGTCCTAGGATGCTTGAGTCCGGTCAAGGGAAGACATGGCTTGGCAATTCGAGCTGGACTGTTCCCAGGAGGCACAGGGTCAAGACTGATTTGCATATGGCCATGTCTGAACTGGGGTGGTGTGGTGAGCAAAATAACGATGGATTAAACCCAGATCTGTGACTGGGGTTGAATTTTTTGCCATTGTGCAACATTCCGTCCATCAATTGTTGTTTTTGTATTTGTCAGCCCGAGTGGGACGGGTATGCTCAGACGTGAGTCCTGTGCTCTCCATGCCAGTGGAATCAAGCTATCCTGGCTCATGACGGCTGATAGCCAGAAACCGGTCCTAGGATGCTTTATTCTGGTCAAGGGAAGACATGGTTTGGCAATTCGGGCTGGACTGTTCCCAGGAGGTATAGGGTTAAGACTGATTTGCATATGGCCATGTCTGTACTGGGGTGGTGTGGTGAGCAAAATAACGATGTATTAAACCCGGATCTGTGACTGGGGGTGAATGTTTTGCTATTATGCAACATTCCGTCCATCAATTGTTGTTTTTGTATTTGTCACCCCGAGTGGGACGGGTATGCTCAGATGTGAGTCTTGTGCTCTACATGCCACTGGAATCAAGCTATCCTGGCTGATGACAGCTGATAGCCAGAAACCGGTCCGAGGATGCTTGATTCCGGTCCAGGGAAGACATGGTTTGGCAATTCGGGCTCGACTGTTCCCAGGAGGTACAGGGTCAAGACTGATTTGCATATGGCCATGTCTGAACTGGGGTGGTGTGGTGAGCAAAATAACGATAGATTAAACCCAGATCTGTGACTGGGGGGGAATGTTTTGCCATTATGCAACATACCGTCCATCAATTGTTGTTTTTGTATTTGTCACCCCGAGTGGGACGGGTATGCTCAGACGTGAGTCCTGTGCTCTACATGCCACTGGAATCAAGCAATCCTGTCTGATGACAGCTGATAGCCAGAAACCGGTCCTAGGATGCTTGATTCCGGTCCAGGGAAGACGTGGTTTGGCAATTTGGGATGGACTGTTCCCAGGAGGTACAGGGTCAAGACTGATTTGCATATGGCCATGTCTGAACTGGGATGGTGTGGTGACCAAAATAACGATGGATTAAACCCAGATCTGTGACTGGGGGTGAATGTTTTGCCATTGTGCAACATTCCGTCCATCAATTGCTATTTTTGTATTTGTCACCCCGATTGGGACGGGTATGCTCAGACGTGAGTCCTGTGCTCTCCATGCCAGTGGAATCAAGCTATCCTGGCTCATGACGGCTGATAGCCAGAAACCAGTCCTAGGATGCTTAATTCTGGTCCAGGGTAGACATGGTTTGGCAATTCGGGCTGGACTGTTCCCAGGAGGTAGAGGGTCAAGACTGATTTGCATATGGCCATGTGTGAACTGGGGTGGTGTGGTGAGCAAAATAACAATGGATTAAACCCAGATCTGTGACTGGGCGGATGTTGTGCCATTTTGCAACATTCCGTCCATCAATTGTTGTTTTTGTATTTGTCACCCCGAGTGGGACGGGTATGCTCAGACGTGAGTCCTGTGCTCTACATGCCACTGGAATCAAGATATCCTGGATGATGATGGCTGATAGGCAGAAACCGGTCCTAGGATGCTTGATTCCGGTCCAGGGAAGACATGGTTTGGCAATTCGGGCTGGACTGTTCCCAGGAGGTACAGGGTCAAGACTGATTTTCATATGGCCATGTCTGAACTGGGGTGGTGTGGTGAGCGAAATAACGATGTATTAAACCCGGATCTGTGACTGGGGGTGAATGTTTTGCTATTATGCAACATTCCGTCCATCAATTGTTGTTTTTGTATTTGTCACCCGAGTGGGACGGGTATGCTCAGACGTGAGTCCTGTGCTCTACATGCCACTGGAATCAAGCTATCCTGGCTGATGACGGCTGATAGCCAGAAACCGGTCCTAGGATGCTTGATTCCGGTCCAGGGAAGACATGGTTTGGCATTTCGGGCTGGACTGTTCCCAGGAGGTAGAGGGTCAAGACTGATTTGCATATGGCCATGTCTGAACTGGGGTGGTGTGGTGAGCAAAATAACGATGGATTAAACCCAGATCTGTGACTGGGGGTGAATGTTTTGCCATTGTGCAACATTCTGTCCATCAATTGTTTTTTTTGTATTTGTCAACCCGAGTGGGACGGGTATGCTCAGACGTGAGTCCTGTGCTCTCCATGCCACTGGAATCAAGCTATCCTGGCTGATGATGGCTGATAGCCAGAAACCGGTCCTAGGATGCTTGATTCCGGTCCAGGGAAGACATGGTTTGGCAATTCGGGCTCGACTGTTCCCAGGAGGTACAGGGTCAAGACTGATTTGCATATGGCCATGTCTGAACTGGGGTGGTGTGGTGAGCAAAATAACGATGGATTAAACCCAGATCTGTGACTGGGGGTGAATGTTTTGCCATTGTGCAACATTCTGTCCATCAATTGATGTTTTTGTATTTGTCACCCCGAGTGGGACGGGTATGCTCAGACGTGAGTCCTGTGCTCTCCATGCCACTGGAATCAAGCTATCCTGGCTGATGACGGCTGATAGCCAGAAACCAGTCCTAGGATGCTTCATTCCGGTCCAGGGAAGACATGGTTTGGCAATTCGGGCTGGACTGTTCCCAGGAGGTACAGGGTCAAGACTGATTTGCATATGGCCATGTCTGAACTGGGGTGGTGTGGTGAGCAAAATAACGATGGATTAAACCCAGATCTGTGACTGGGGTGAATGTTTTGCCATTGTGCAACAATCCGTCCATCAATTGTTGTTTTCGTATTTGTCACCCCGAGTGGGACGGGTATGCTCAGACGTGAGTCCTGTGCTCTCCATGCCACTGGAATCAAGCTATCCTGGCTGATGACGGCTGATAGCCAGAAACTGGTCATAGGATGCTTGATTCCGGTCCAGGGAAGACATGGTTTGGCAATTCAGGCTGGACTGTTCCCAGGAGGTACAGGGTCAAGACTGATTTGCATATGGCCATGTCTGAACTGGGGTGGTATGGTGAGCAAAATAACAATGGATTAAACCCAGATCTGTGACTGGGGGTGAATGTTTTGCCATTGTGCAACATTCCGTCCATCAATTGTTGTTTTTGTATTTGTCACCCCGAGTGGTACGGGTATGCTCAGACGTGAGTCCTGTGCTCTCCATGCCACTGGAATCAAGCTATCCTGGCTGATGACGGCTGATAGCCAGAAACCGGTCCTAGAATGCTTGATTCCGGTCCAGGGAAGACATGGTTTGGAAATTTGGGCTGGACTGTTCCCAGGAGGTACAGGGTCATGACTGATTTGCATATGGCCATGTCTGAACTGGGGTGGTGTGGTAAGCAAAATAACGATGGATTAAACCCAGATCTGTGACTGGGGGTGAATATTTTGCCATTGTGCAACATTCCGTCCATCAATGGTTGTTTTTATATTTGTCACCCTGAGTGGGACGGGTATGCTCAGACGTGAGTTCTGTGCTCTCCATGCCACTGGAATCAAGCTATCCTGGCTGATGACGGCTGATAGCCAGAAACCGGTCCTAAAATGCTTGATTCCGGTCAAGGGAAGACATGGCTTGGCAATTCGAGCTGGACTGTTCCCAGGAGGCACAGGGTCAAGACTGATTTGCATATGGCCATGTCTGAACTGAGGTGGTGTGGTGAGCAAAATAACAATGGATTAAACCCAGATCTGTGACTAGGGGTGAATGTTTTGCCATTGTGCAACATTCCTTCCATCAATTGTTGTTTTAGACTACACTGTTCAAACCAGCATCTATCTTCTTGCCTCAAATGCCAAATGACAGTATTGATAATTTGTCTGATGCTGTATTCAAGGATTTGATGGGTCTCTGAGGTCAAGAGAATAAAGCAAAAAAGAAACACAACTTCACCCAAGAAGAATACCAGGCAATGGCGAATTTAAAAAAGGAATACTACAATTGTATGTAAGCCCTCAGATAAGGGCAGAAATGTCGTGCTTCAGACATATGAGGCATTTGATAATGAAGCCTTATGTCAACTGCCAGATACAACATATGTTGTATCAATCGGCTTGGACTATGTTGTGAGCATCATCCTGCTTTTCCAGCTACAAACCTCCATTACAATTGTTTGGGAAAATCACCTGCTGTGGGCTCTTTAGGTAGAGGCAACTCTTTTTTTGTCGTATAAATTACGGCATGTTTTACAGTGAAAGAAGCCCCGCTGTGCAACAGACCTGGAAGAACGCCAACCACCATTCTTCACAGACAGGAGAGGTGCCAGTTAATGGGGGAGTTACGTTGTTGGCAAGATTTGAGCAGGGTGCGCTGCATCCCACTTGGGATATTATGGATTTTTACTGTGCGAAGTTAATGCAAACTCACTGGAGAAATACAAAGCATTCAGAGACCCGAAGGTCGTGGGAGCGGCCACGCCATCATGGGCCGGGACTATTTTATTAAATTATGGTGTGGTAATGTTGCTTTACTTTTCGCAAATCCACGAAGCCTGTGACAAAGGGCGAAAAAAGTTGGAAAAAGGAGGGTAGGAGCACTGAAACCTCTGTGGGGTGCTTAGGGTGTTGCATAGAGGGGGTGCGAAGCAAAGTATTCACCCCTACCGGTGTGAAAGTGCTGGGCTATGGAAATTTTGTGAGGTATTGCGAAAATTCCTATGCTCGTATGGTGAGGTGGTGCGGGACTCGGGGATTAACACTGTGTGTCTTATGCTGTGAAGTCATGTGACATGGCCGCTGCACTACAGCTGTGGAAGTTGTGTCAGCATGTGTTTATACCTTCTAGGATGTACTACTGACGCGTACTGGTCTGAAAGTCCTGTGTTATGGAAAATATGTGAGGTATTGTCTAGTCTCATGCAAGTAGGAAGTGTTAGCCGCCATTTTGTGATTCCGTTGAAGCTAGTAAGGGGAAAAAAGGACGACAAAAGTGGGAAAGAGGAGGGTACGAGCACTGTAACCTCTGTGGCATACCAGTGTGAAAGTGCTAGGCTACGGAAATTTAGTGAGGTATTGCATAGAGTCTGATGTTGGCACGGTGAGGTGGTGCAGGAGTCGAGGATTAAAGCGTGAGCCCAAACTGTGTGTCGTATGCTGTGAAGTCATGTGCCGTGGTCGCTGCACTACAGCAGTGGAAGTAGTGTCAGCATGTGTTTATAGCTACTAGGATGAACTACTGACCTGTACTGGTCTAAAAGTCCTGGGGTACGGAAAATATGTGAGGTATTGTCTAGTCTCATGCAAGTAGGAAGTGTTGGCCGCCATTTTGTGATTCCGTTGCAGCTAGCAAGGGGAAAAAAGGACGACAAAAGTGGGAAAGAGGAGGGTACGAGCATTGTAACCTCTGTGGCATACCAGTGTGAAAGTGCTAGGCTACGGAAATTTAGTGAGGTATTGCATAGAGTCTGATGCTGGCACGGTGAGGTGGTGCAGGAGTCGAGGATTAAAGCGTGAGCCCAAACTGTGTGTCGTATGCTGTGAAGTCATGTGCCGTGGTCGCTGCACTACAGCAGTGGAAGTAGTGTCAGCATGTGTTTATAGCTACTAGGATGAACTACTGACCTGTACTGGTCTAAAAGTCCTGGGGTACGGAAAATATGTGAGGTACTGTCTAGAGTCTCATGCTGCTAAGGTGAGGTGCTGCCGGACTCGGGATGAAAGTGTGAGCCCAAACTGTGTGTCATATGCTTTGAAGTCATGTGCTCTGGCCTCTGTGCCACATCTCTCCAAGTAGTGTCAGCATGTAATTATACCTACTCGGAGGAACTTTTGTTTTGAACAGTGTAACTTGTATATGGTGCTTAGGAGGTGTTATATAAGGAGTGGAAAGGTAAATTTGTGCGTATCAAATTAATTTGGTATTTCTAAAGTGGAAAGCACCGAGTCCTACGGGTCTGATGGCACTGGGGGCGTAAGTTGAGATGCTGCTGGAGTGGAGGATAAAGCTGATGAACTACTGACCCCTATTGTGAACTTTTAACCTGCATGTGCTGTTAAATGTCCGATAAAATGTTGCAAAACTATATCGTTAGGTTAAAAAAACAAAAGATGCACTTTTAACTTGCAGGTGTTGCAGAATGTTCCAGAAAGTGTGGTGATAAAATAGGTTGAACTTGTGACCTGTATGTGGTGTAGAATATTAAGAGCATTTCGCATGGAAAATTAAAAATTAACCAATGGAGATAGGTTTTGGAATGGCGTTAAAGAAATGAAGTATTCTGATTTGTTCTTTACATGTATTTATGTGTGGAGCGACAGAGAAATTGTGCGATTACTGGTTCCATTCTTGAATAAATTGGTGCTTTACATGTGACAAAGAAAGAAGTTTATGCGTGTGTGACATTTCAAATCTGCATACCAACTACAAAGGTGAGTTAGAAATGAACAAGGTGTGTTATGGGTTCTAGTAGTAGTGATTTAGTTTTTGAGGTGATGTTTTTAAGTTTGAAAGTATTTTTTATTTTAAAATAATATAGTGTTAGTAAAGTCTGGTGTTTGATATTGGTCATAAAATATGCATAAAGTTTGACCTGTTGTTAAATAAGTACTTTATATATGTTTAGGAATTTTTCACAAAGAAGAAGTGTAGTTTGTCATCTTTAAAGGACTGTTTGGTTTTGAAAATGAGGTACAGCCTTAATTTGGGTTTGTAATGTATTCAGGCGAGATAAACAAAATGTTGCACGTTTGCAAATTATACCTTTTGTGAAAATAGTGGGGTGGTGGGGGTGGTGGTAGGAGATGTATGTGTTATTAAGTTACAAGAGATAAAACCAAACCCAGAAATGTAATGTGAGCAGGTTCTGCTCTCATTTTTGACACTGAGAGGTAGATTTTAATGTAAGTCGAGGTAGGTTGTTGTACTGTGAGGCCGCCTAGAGTGTTTGGAGATTATATGGAGAGAAAATGAAGATAGTGAAAGTGATACGTTCCTTTTATATGTATGCATAGTTTGAATCATTTGATGATAGGTTGTGATATAATCTGAACATGTTTTCTGGTTTGCATTTGTGTATAGTTAATAGTTTTCGTAGTTTCTGACTAGTGAATAATAAAAAGGTAGATATACTAAAATATATGGTAGTAAACGTATTAATGATTGTCTGTTCTTATAGAATAGAAGTGTTTGGGGAGTGCTTCTTTAGAAGAGATGTTTTATAAATGTGTGAGAGATAAAAAAAGAAATGAAAATGTGCAGTATATTTTCTGTATGACTTTGTTGACATGTGATTGATTATAAGTGATACTATTTGTTAGGATGTGTGACTGTGGTGGATGTACTTAGGTGTTGAAGTGGTCGCGTTTTACCGGTGCTCAACTTCACTATCCTTTTTGAGACACTCATCAATTTTTTTATTCCATTTAATGTCTTTAATATAGATACAGTAAAGGGAGGGTATATCAAAAGTTTGGGAATTAGAACTTTGTTTACTCTCCCCATCCCCTTCTATACACTCTACAGAGTGTTTAAATGACTTTAGTAACATATAGATATCTAGCTAGTAAAGGTGGTGTAGTTCCACTGAGCCCATTTATAAACCGTGCTATGGGATGGTTTATCTTTTACCCGCCAATTTTCATGTTTGAATACTTTTTGCTGATAAGTGTTCCTGCAGACACCTGTTAAAAATAACCCTGTGTTTATGTGTATAGTGGCGCTACTGGGAATGGTGGGGGTTTCTGTTTGATTTCGTATGGTTAAGCAAGGGCGGGGGTGGGTGTGGGGGAGGTGTGTATGTTGGTGATTAAAACACAGAATTTAGTAACGTGCAGATGTTGAGCTACTAATGGCGATGTAGTATCACTGGGAGCTCTTATAAAGTGTCCTATGGCATGGTGTATGTTTTACCCGCAAATTTGCTTATTTGAATATGTTTTGCTGATGAGCATTTCAGGAGACATCTGTTGAAATTAAGCCTCTGTATGGCTATAGTGGCGCTTCTACGTTTGCTGGGGCTCTTTCTTTTATTGCGTAAAGTTATAGAAGGGAGGGTGTGTAGGTGGTGTAGTGGTACTGCAACTATTTATAAGCTACCTTATGGTATGGTGTATGTTTTAGTAGCAAAATTGCTCATTTTAATACCTTTTACTGATGAGCAATCCGGCAGACACCTGTTGACATTAAGTCTATGTATGGCTATAGTGGCGGTAACAGGAGTGCTGGAGCTCGTTGTTTGATTTTGGAATGTAAAGCAAGGGCATGGGTGGGGGAGGTGGATTTGTTGCTAATTATAACACAGACATTTGTAATGTGGACATGTGTAGCTAGTAAAGGTAATGTAGTTCCACTGGGCCCATTTATAAACCGTGCTATGGAATGGTTTATGTTTTACCTGCCAATTTGCATGTTTGAATACTTTTTGTTGATAAGTGTTCCTGCAGACTCCTGTTAAAATTAACCCTGTGTATGGGTGTAGTGGCAGTACTAGGAATGGTGGGGGTTTCTGTTTGATTTCGTATGGTTAAGCAAGGGCGGGGGTGGGTGTGGGGGAGTTGGGTATGTTGGTGATTAAAACACAGAATTTAGTAACATGCAGATTGCAAGCTACTAAAGGTGATATAGTACCACTGGGAGCACTTGTTAAGCGTCCTATGGTATGGTATATGTTTTACCCGGAAATTTGCCTGTTTTAATACGTTTTGCAGATGAGCGTTTCAGGAGACATCTGTTGAAATTAAGCCTCTGTATGGCTACAGCGGCGCTTCTACGTTTGCTGGGGCTCTTTTTTTTATTGCGTACAGTTAAGCAAGGTTGGGTGTGGAGGTGGTGTAGTGGTACTGCGACTATTTATAAGCCGTGTTGTGGTATGGTGTATGTTTTCGTTGCAAAATTGCAGGTTTTAATAGCTTTTGCTGATGAGCGTTCCGGCAGACACCTGTTGACATTAAGTCTATGTATGGGTATAGTGGCGATAACAGGAGTGCTGGTTCATTGTTTGATTTTGTAAGGTTAAGCAAGGGCAGGGATGGGGGTTGGTGGGTATGTTGCTGAATATAACACGGATATTTGTAACGTGGACATGTGTAGGTAGTTATGGTAATCTAGTGCGACAGGGCCCGTTTATAAACCGTGCTATGGGATGGTTTATGTTTTACCCGCCAATTTGCATGTTTGAATACTTTTTGTTGATAAGTGTTCCCGCACACACCTGTTAAAATTAACTCTGTGTATGGGTATAGTGACGCTACTAGGAATGGTGTGGTTTTCTGTTTGATTTGGTACGGTTAAACAAGGGCAGGGGTGGGTGTGGGGGAGGTGGGTATGTTGGTCATTAAAACACAGAATTTAGTAACACGCAGATGTCGAGCTACTAAAGGTGATGTAGTACCACTAGGAGCACTTATAAAACGCCCTATGGTATGGTATATGTTTTACCCGCAAATTTGCATGTTTTAATTCGCTTTGCTGATGAGCGTTCCGACGAACAGTTGCTTAGTGGCTCTAGTAGGTTTGTTGGGGCTCTTTCTTTGATTTTGTAAGATTAAGGAAGGATGGGGAAGAGGGTGGTGTAGTGGCTGTGTGCTCATTTATGAATCGCTTTATGGTATGGTATATGTTTTTCTGGCAAAGTCCCATGTTATAATACCTTTGGTGATGAGTGTTCCAGCAGACAGCTACACAAATTACACAACATTTCTGTGGATAACAAATCTTCATGCTGATAGACAGTTTTACACTGTGGTAGAAGGCTGCCAGCATTGATGGCAAATTATGAAACATGAAACTTG
This sequence comes from Lissotriton helveticus, assembly GCF_964261635.1. NCBI lineage: Eukaryota > Metazoa > Chordata > Amphibia > Caudata > Salamandridae > Lissotriton > Lissotriton helveticus. Next base: position 821,114,343 of record NC_136057.1, read on the forward strand.
GTGCCTTTGTAGATTTCAATGGAAGCTTAGACCATTTCTTTGTTACTATGGTGAAGTCAGGGTTTTAGGTGGGAAAAAACTAGGGGTGCTCTAAAAGGAAGGGCAAACCTCTTTAAGGTGTGTGGGCCATGCAAGTAGGGTCTTGGTCTAAATCAAGATAAGTAGCATTGTGTGCTTTAGAAAATCCCCTCCAATGATGCTACTTTCGGAAAAAACATTCTTTAAAGCATTTCCCTTCCTTCTAAAAGGTGGCACGCCTAGCATGATGTCTCTAGTTCTCAGTAGTGAGCAAAATGAGAATGTGTATATCGATGTGGATGCTCTCACTGCAGTGCAATAAAAAACAATTGACTATTTTTGCGAGGGCCGAAAATAGAGCCCAATAGAGACCCATTTGGAGGCTCCCTGAAATAAGTGTCGGTCCTCAGCCCCGGCCCAGCCAAGCATCCATCCATCCTAAGCACTGCGCCATCAAACCATATTTTATTTTATGTATGCATTACTACTTATATACATACATACATCTGTTCCTGCACTTATCTTAAGCATCTATGAGCCCTCTCGTCTATGATAAGCACTGTGCCATTCATGTAGCCATACGCCTATATATCCATAGATACATCTGTCCCAGATCCAATCCTAAGCATCTACCATACCACCCGTCTATCCTAATCATGTATTTATTTATCCTTCCTTCCATACATTGATACATCCATCCATTTACCTATCCATTCATCCATCTGACCATGCATCCACTTGCCCTTTATTCAACTATATGTTCTTATTTCCGTGCACCCTCTGCCCCAATCCTAAATGCGACGTATTATACTCATCCACCCAGTCTCTTAAGGAGTAGAAAAGGCTGGCGATAAGCATTAACAGGTAGATGTTTCTTACAAAGAACAACAAAGCTTTGAGTTGCTCTTTGTGGAGCATACTTCACCACCCTTCTCTCGTGGTGTTTTAACCAAAGGTACAGCTAGCGAAAGAAATGTAAAGGAGCTTTTTAGTGTAAGACGTTAATTTTGAAACATAACATTTTGTCGAGTTGTTTATAGAAACATTGCTTTAAAGTGGTGCTGACTGACAGATACTGAATACCCATACTTCTTACATTTGAGAAAATATACCAGAGAGCTAATTTGGGGTGGTGAGAACCTGCAGTTCTATATTTCCATGTGAAGTACAGTATAGGAATATCAAAGTATTTGCAAATCTTTTATCTTCATATAAGTAAGCCAGGCAAAGCGTGTGTTTTCATCGCACTAAAACAAGACAGTGTGTAAGGTCAGAGCAGGGTCGTGCTGGAGTTGCCTGCTTGTGGACAGTTGCAGAAGCACAACCAGAGCAAAATTTCGGGGAGCCTATTTCTTTCAGCAATAGGCAGAGTGGGGATGTAGGGGCTGTAAAAAGGGGTGAAAAAGAACAGAGTCTCGTTTACAAAAAATGGTCTTTTGAAGACCTGTGAAGTACTCGGGTGCGGGTCTGTGTGTGCGCCCGGGAAGCTGTCTCAGAGAGTCAAAATGATGTTGCTCCTTTGTTGCAAAAAGAGAAGGGAACTCCTGAGAGAAAATGGCTTTCATTAAAGGATTTCCCTTGTCCTACAATGTGAGTTACCTGGCATGATGTCTGCACTTCTCAGTAGTGAGCAATGTGCATGCTCTCACAGTCTCACTACAGTTCAATAAAACAAAAAAAAACAGAGTAGCTTTACGAGGCCCGAAAATAGAGCCACATAAAGACCCGTTTCGAGGCCCCCAAAAATAAAGTGCTGGTGCTCAGACCCCACAGACACCCCTCCACTTAAAATTTTTTCAAACTTTTAAAAATACTATCTATAAAGTTGTCTGCGGTGGGTTGCAGGGGGAGTGCTGTTGAGTGGTGGGGTGCGGCGCAGAGGTGAAAAGTACGAGGTAGTGCAGTTACATATAAATTATAAAGGTGTATGTAAATAAGTAAATAAATACTTTCTGTATGTTCTATGGCACCACTTGTCATCCTAGTGCTCCTCTGTCATGCTCCATCATGTTGCAGCACTTGGTCTGGAAGTCGTTAGTAGACGTTTTGTAATTGTATGTTATTATTTTAATATAGTGAAAAAATGTGAAAAATAATTGAATCTATTTTTTGTTTTTCAGGAAATTATTTCGTTTGAATTAAAATTTGGAAATGCCTAGAAGAAGTGCAAAAAAAGAAACAAGAAGAAAAATATATATTTGACCAAAAGGAAAGATCTTGAATTTAAAAAAATGTGAATAGTACAAAAACAGTTTGTTCTACTAAAAGCAGAAGACAATTTCTGAAGTTCTGAAAAAAATATTGCGAACATTTAATAAGAAAAACATCACACAAAGCAAAAAGAAGATTTTTTCAAGTAAAGTGAAGCAGAGTTCAATTTCAAATACCAGGAAACGCAAACATGATGAAAGGAAACATGATAAAGAAATAGTATCTGTTACTCGGAGACAAAAGTAATTTCAAGATATTCGTCAGAGACTTATTCATTCTAGAGTGATTCAGAATTTAATGAAGACATGCTGCAAATATAAAAGGAAAGTGTGGCAATTTAAAGAGAAGCAGTGTATTGAAAGTATAGTGGATACTGCTTTCAATTTTAAATAGAAGTTATTCATTCTGATTTTGAACAGAATCAAACAATTGGAGAAAATAGTCAAAGTGTTGAAAGACAAAAGTCGAAAAAACAGACTTGTGAACAGAACCAACTTTTGCAAAATATTAAGTGGACATTGGAGACATACTTCTACTAGTGAGCCTTTTTTTAATGAGGAAAGTTACTTCCAGGAAAATAGTTTACCCTTTGCAGTTGATACTGGAGGTCGTTGCTACAGAGTTCAGGATGGTTGTCCTCTGCCAAAGGAGGAAATGGTTGGTAAAAGTGCAGAAGAGTTAATAGTTGAAGTAGTGCAAGGGAAACGTCCACAAGCTCCTGTGTATAAGTATTCAACAGAATCCATTGATATAATGCAAAGTTTGCTGCAAGAATATACACAGAAAAGTATTAAACAGAAGATTAATTTGTTACAAGGACTAGAGCCATGTAATGTAAGAAAATATACTGAGAAGTGTGGGCATTCTCTGGCTTGTTTTTCAAGAAAAGTTTGTAAAAGTGTTTTTCATCACTTGAGCATGTTAGCAGTACACCATTCAAAAATGCAGAAGTTTGTGAGGAAACTGTACTATGTAAAAAGTCCGGCATTATGTTTAAGTGAACTGAACACATGTATTTTAAATGGTTCTTTATCAGATGTTCAAGTGTGATGATATTGAAATGCAATATTTTGGTCCAGAAGAGCAGTCCATAGAAAGTGAAAGTTTGACAATTACATATGTTGGAGGAGATGGAAAAGTGATTAGCACTGATTAGTGTGAAGAAGAAATTGAAAAGTTTAATTCAGTGTGTTCTGAAATAACAAACTATGTTTGTGCTTTTTGTCGATGTACGCATTATAAAAGTCAAAGTAGGAATGTTGCTTTGTATTTGAAAAGTGAAAAGGAGAACAATGGGAAGTAGGTAGAATGTGAAACTTACTTGTTGGTGGAAGGTCATTTTGAGATAGGTAGTGATCGGTGTATATGTAAATATTGTTGCAACAAATTAGAAGAGAACAGAATGTCTGATAGGGCAGTACATAATAAGTTAGAATTAGTAGCTATTCAGGAGGAACTGGCAGAATTGAATACATAGGAGTCTGTTCTAATTCAATCTGTTCATCCTTTTCAAACTATAATTTAGATGGACCCAAAACAGGTAAACTGCCACGAACAGACTTGCAAAGAGAGCTGAAAGGAAGAGTGGTGTACTTACCTTTGGATTTTAAGAAAAATATTGAAACTATTGCAGGAGAGAAAGAGGAAAATGAGGCAATAGTTATTTTAGTAAATGGTGTACCAACAAAGAGTCGGAGAATATGGCAAGAATTTGTGGATGTTAATAAAGTTGAAAAAGCTACCTTATATCGTATAGAGAATAATATTTATTACAAATATGTAAATGTGGATGAACAGGTAATACGTTCAGAAGATTAATCTGAAATTTCAAGTGGTCAAATAAAGAATGGACAAGTCTAGGACTGAAGAGATTTATGAACATTACACAATATGTCCTTTGCATTCAAAAAAAGTAATAGGAAGTAGCATTGAGTTATTTCAAATGAAAAAAGCACAGGGAACTTCAATGAGTGTATGGGAGAAAAGCTTGGAAGCTCGTTGTTTTCCACAGCTGTTTCATACTGGAGAAGGTGGACGATATGATGACCGACCTGTACGGATTCCAGCTTCAGAATATCGGTCAACAAGATAAAATTATGAAAATCCTATATTTCGACAGTGCATTCCATACATATTTCACCTTTTTTTTAAAAGTGATCTGTCTTCTCTGTCGTATGCAGTGAACCACATACTTAAAACTGGAGTTCATCAATCACTTCTTTCTGCGAAAGATTTTGTGAAGAAAGTTCAAGAAACAGATGAAAATTTTGAAGCACAGTTAATCAATTTGATTGCATGTCAACATGGAACAAATGAGTATTGGTATCGTCATCATGGAGAACTCAAGTGTATGTTACAGAACTTAGGTACACCAAAATGGTTTGTCACACTTAGCTGTGCAGAGTATGCATGGGAATATTTGCTTGAGTTTCTAAGAGAAGCGAATTCCAATATGAAAAATGTTGAAATAAAGACTCCTGGTGAACTGTGTTCATTGGATCCTGTAAATGTGTGCAGATATTTTAATCATAGGTTTCAAGCTATGATGTTTTTTATCTGCAATGAAAAGAATCCACCTCTTGGAGAAGTTACCGATTTATTTTGGAGAAAGGAGTACAAGCAAGAGGTGAACCTCATATACATATGCAACTATGGATTAAGGATGCACCTAAATTTCGAAATGATTCGGATGAAATAGTATTGTCTTTCATCGAACAGTATGTGACACGTGAGATTCCAAGAGAAGGAGGAGATAGAAGCTTGAGACAGCAGTTTTACGTTTCCAAAGTCATTGTTGTGGAAAGTATTGCAGAAGAAAATACAAGTCTGAAGGAAAATTGTACACCAAATGTCGGTTTGGTTTTCCCTGTCCAGTCATTTCTAAAGGAAGAGTAAATTTTTTTTTTTCTTTTGTAAGGCACACAATAACTTGGAAATCTCCAAAGAATACCTACAACTTAAAAAGAATTGAAGTGTCAAAGTATATCAATGACTACCATCCAGTCATTTTAAAAATGTGGAATGCAAACATGGACATCCAGAATGTTGCAAATAACTCAAATGCTGTTGCACGTTATGTTACATCGTACATAACAAAAGAAAAAAAAACATAGATGAAACAAATGTGGGAAGAAATTGCACAAGAGAGAAGCCTTAGCAAAAAATTGAACAGCTTTACTTTGAAAATGCTTTCCCACCGAGAAATTGGATCCTATGAAAGTTCAGACTGCTTGTGCTCTTCAAGTTTATATTCAAAGTCACGAGGAATCATTTGGGTAAGTTTAGGTCTTCCCTGCAAATGAAATAGAGTGTTGAAAAGATTGGAAGAAATTGAACAATTAGCAGCAAATGAGCCAGACAGAACAGACATTCTTAAAACTAATATGTTGGACACATACTATCCGAAAAGGTGTCGACATCCGGAGCAGCTATGTCTGTATAAAGTACTTCAACATTACAGCTTCAAAAGAAATGTTCAACAGAATTTAAGAGAAGGAATTTAATTTATTTATTTTATTTATTTATAAAGTTCTATATAGCGCAAACGTCACCCAAGAGGGTATCAGAGCGCTTTACTGTATAAGAACATAAACATAAATGGTTGAGGTGGTATACACGCACTCAAATGTGTCAATTTGTACAAAGAAATATAAAATCTATGAATAATAAACATAGAGGACCATGATTCAGCAGGAAATTGTACAATAAACAGCTAATGAACATTAGGTGATTATGCTAGCAAAAATACATATAATAACTTCTATCGATTCACAGTGGATATAAAATGTATAGAGGACCAAGGGGGACCCCCAGCCAACTAAGCTTTAGACTACATACAATTGTGGAGCAAAAAGGGCTGTGATATAAGTCTTATATACAGTAGAATTATCCAATCTATCTGAGATAGTCAATGGTAATGGGATCGTAGAGATGACTCTGTGATATCCTATAATTAAAATTTAGGACATGAATTTGTTCATTATAAGTCTTTTTATTTCCTTTTTCAATGCAGTAAAGGAAGTAATTCCATGCACTAGTGATGGTAAAGAGTTCCACATCCTTGGTGCTATCTCTGCGAAAGCTCTACAACCAGTTCTCCTTTTGTGAAAGGATTGAGGTTTCAGAAGGAAATGTAGTGTAGTTCCTATATTCCCAATAGGCTCTGCGCATTGGAATAATATATCCTATAGATGTGACGTAGGACTTATGTCTATGAGGTCTCTATTGAATATATTAGACTTAATTGTGAGTGCCAGCTAGTTCAGAGGTCACTAGAAACTTTCTCGAGTTCACAAGAAGGGATTTCGTTCCTGACAACCGCATAAACATTACAACTTTGTTTCCCCAAGATAAAACTGATCTTCAGAGTCGTGGAAACAATAGATAGATATTTCACTTAGTCAATCATGCATGCTTCGTTTCACCAGAGGTGCAGAGAAATAGAGAGACAGGTGTTTGCAATAAAAGGATTTATTGAACAGTCTTCTTTCTCAAGCATAAGAAATGAACTGCTACAATCGTAAAACTGTTTGCAAAATATAATGCATACAGTAAAAAGAGTAGAATAAAATAATACTGTAAGAGCATTGTATGGTTCTTAAACCATAGATAAATACATACATAAATGACAGAGGCTAAAAGTACTCAACTGGTGCTTCTAAAATACGCCTGCCCCGATGTACCTAAACTAAGCTTAGTACGAGGGAAGAAATAAGTGAGGTGTAGCATAAATGTAGTATTCTTTGCCAATAATCTGTCCAAGATTTCTCTTAGGGTCTAATCAGCTCCCTACCTTGATTGGGAATGAAGAAGGTCAGGTTCAGGACTTGATTTCCCAACAACCCGCAAGGGTAGCTTGGAAACACTGGAGCTGGATTTCTCAGTAGGAGAAAAGACAGCGTCTTTCTCAGGGCGGCTGCTGGAGGGTCGGCTTCCTTCGGCATTTGCTGTAGCAGGATGCGTCGGGCAAGTAGATAGTCGAACTGCTCCACACCTATGCTATGGCAAGTGTGGGCATATTTATACCTTAAAGGTATCGAGTTTGACGTAAAGGTAGACATAATAACGTCATCAAAGAGTCTCAGTTCTTTCAAAACTCCATGAGTTCTTGTCAAGTCAGTTTTCGAGCAAGGGGAAGTCCCTAGCTGCTGAAGCCGAGATTCCAAAGAAATCGTTGTAGATTTTCGGAACTAGTGGAAGTAGCCCTGCCATATTTGGACTGCATGAGCTATGTCTAAATATGGTTATGATTCTTATGCCTATATAAGGATATGGTGATTTATATCTATATAAGGGCATGAATCGGGAAAATTACAAAAGGGTCCTAAAATGTTATACAACACCCACTCCACGTTATCATGTCCAACTAAGTTCAAGCGCTAAAATACATAATCTATAACATGTGTTTACAATCCAACCCAAAAATACATAAAATGCATTTGAAAATGCTTGTACACATAAAATGAGCATTTGTACAGTACGCATTTAAAAGCAATGATTTCATTGTAAAGCGTCAACATCCGTTGGCATTGCTGATGGAAGTGTTAGACAGATATCCAACACTCATTCCTCTCCACAAAGCAGGCATCGTAGAACAGGTAAGATGCAATCTTGCCAGATTGATCTGAATGACAGGAACCATGTGGTATTCAGATCTCTCAAAAGAGCAAAGCTAAGGATCTGTGTTATTCTTTCACGATACGCCATTGCCAGAAGAGCATTCTCCATGGTAATTTGGGTATCGCTGGTGGCCGGACTTGCCATAACGGAGCAGGAGGAATACAAATAGGATCCCTGCTATGAGTCCCAAGATGGGAGGCAGGCCGCCGAACACAGAATGCACGAAGATAGGAAAAATAACCAGGACGGCTTCAAATGGTGCTATCAGTCGCGAAAAAATCGTCTTAAATACATGTACAATACAGCTGGTATCAGACATGTTTAAGATACGACCTAACATTTCTGCAAAATGTATGGGGCAGTTTGTTGATAATAATGCATGTATCTCTGCAGAGGACCTTGCAACTTGAATATCATACGTCTCTCTGGACGAGGTCAGTGGCACAGTTTTTTGTAAAAGCATGGCTTTCATTCAGCTTAAAGTATCAATTCGTATAGAAGAGATGTTCAATGAAGGCCATAGTGGTGACTCCCCATCTGTCCTAGTTTTTGGAAACAATACTTGCATACAACAAGTGACCCTGGCTGAAACACTAACCAGATAGGCTGTCCCTGGCATCATTCCACAACAGCTGTGATCATTCAGCATTATGTAGCTTCCATTGGAAAGCTGGCTAAAAATTGGATCTATCACTGCTGCCGGGGAACCCTGCAGGTGGCATGATAAATTGTTTGAAGAACCCTCACAGGTTCCTTGTAAATTAATGCTTTGACACAGAAGTGTCCCGCTTAATGTGGTTTTACAGTTTCTACCCCTAAGAAATACCTCCTTTTCCCCACTCCCACATTTGTCTGTGTATGGTAAATCCCAGGTCGACTTTATGTATTCCTTAACCAACCTTTCATACAGGCCTGCTGGTATGTGTTTTAAGCAATATTGAAACTGGAAAATTGTCACTGGTATCGTGATGGTGCCATGTATTATCCATTCAACTGATGGTTTCTCAGAAACAGTCAATACTAATCTCTCGAGTTTTTCTATGCTCAGCACCGTATAATCTGCTCTCTGCCAAAGAGATTTGTTTATTTGTAAGGTTAAATACAGTAAACAACGATGTGATGTTGATTAGATACCAAGGCACATAGCCAGAACGAAGGTTTTGTAACGTCCAGCCTAACAGCATTATAGAACGTAATTGAGACTGGCCATGTTGTAACATTAGCAAGTCCTGTTCCATTATGTCAATGGCAGAGGATAAGATGCTCTCCAAGGAATAAATTCTGGATGACAGATTTGTCAACCACAGCGAGTGTTTTCTCTAAATGAATACGATCAATTTCTCATATTCGTTCAGCTGTTTCCATTTGCGTGACTTTCCAAGCTTCATTGTAAGCAGCGTATACACCGGCGTAAATGAAACGTTTATGATGTGGTTTGCGAGGTCCAAGTAAGAATTCTCGTAAGTCAACGCCATCTTTAAGTAAAGTTAAGTGTTGTTTTATATCTGGGAGTGTGGATTTTTTTAGCCATTCAAGGCAGTTTTCCTACACTGTAAGTTGTTATCATCCCTGGATGTCGTCTCTGGACATATCTTGGATCTGGCCGAGTTACTGTAAACCCTTGTGTCTTGTTCAGGAATCTATCTTGACAGTTATTCGTGTCTGTTGGCCAGATTAACCATTTTTTCAAAATAGGATTAGTTCTGTTTTGTAGTAAAATATAATTTACGTCTACCTCCTCATCCGAAGTTATATTACTTTCAGGTGTGGGCTTAGGTATAGACGGTTTGTTTAAATCTTTTATCTTAGCCAGGCCAAGACAAGATTTCTATTGAACAGTTTCATTTCAGAACAGTATTTGTTCTGGGATGAGGCAGGCTCTAAACAATGCTTCCAAACCTTGTACCTGCCAGTCTTTTGTGCCCCAAACAGTTTTTGTCTCAATGTTGTCTTTCCAAAAGTCAAAGCCTAATGTGGACAATTGAGCATAAAAGGCCTCAGAATAAATCTGTTTAGTATTTGTCAACATACTGTTCATGCCTGTCCTATTAACAATTTTAAAATAAAAGCCTTCTGGTATTGTGACATTAAAACCTGTAAAGTATAGAAATTTTCTATAGGATGTTTTAGAGCTACCTTTTGGAGGTGTCGGACAATGTTCCCATTGATTATAAGTTAAAACATTTCTAGGGTTTGCAGATTTGTGCAAATAATGATTCCCAAAATTATTAAAACAATACATTTCTTCATAATTTGATGAACCTTCTAAGTATTCATGTTTTGCAAATTTTGCTGACATTTTGTAACTCTGCCATCATGTTATTAACAGTGTCAAAGTCCCAATCATCAGAAAATGTACTAGGTGAAACAAAATCACTCAATGAAACCTTAAATTGATGTGGAATCTTCAGTAGCTCAACAGGGCAATAAATGTCATAATCAGTTCTATCCCAAGCTATACCACCAGGTAGAGGAACGGTTGTCATTTTCACTGATGACAGGTCTCATTGTTCACGAAGAGATGATTTGTGTGGTTTCAGGAGCAAGTTTATGTTCTTACTTGCTGTGTCCATTTTAATGTGTTTTCCATGTCTTGACGATTTGTTATTTGGGTTTCAAGGGGCACAAGTTCCATGGCTTTATTGCATAGACCTTCTTTTCTCACTGCAGTATCTTCAAAGGTGATAAGTCTTTCAGTTTGAACCTGTTGAATAGTAGCAAGATTTGGTCGCCTGCTACGTCTTGGAAGTCCACTGGGCCTACTAATCATTATCGGCCGCATGATGTGGTTTTACCAGGTCAATTGATACGTCCGGTTCTCTTTTCTTCCAGCAAGGGGCTGTAGTAACACTGTTCTTGATTTGTGGACTGCTAGTACAGGTACCGGTTTTCCGTAGGAAGGCCCAAATTCCTTCTTATCACCTATTTTCTCTCTGACCAGATCCCCAATCTTTGGAATCCAGACAGGTCTTGCTGGGACAGGTGGTTTTATTTCAGTGTTTGTTGGCTTTTGTATGGTGTTGCTTAGACTTCTTCTTGTTTCATTTAAGTCCTGTAAAGCATCCAAACGACCTTTGATATCAAAGGGTTTTTGTCCCACCACTGAAGTATGATGATCAAGGTCTTCAACCAACATTCTAGTACCAAAAATCATTTCATATGGAGTGATTCCATCCAGAGAATTTCATGGCAGGTTATTAAGACTACATTGGACACTTATTAGATGTTTGATCCACCCGTCACACAAACCTATTACTCTAGCTGTTATAGATTGCTTTATGTCTCGTTTTTTTCTTTCCACAACCGAATTTCCCTCAGGAAGGAATGGACTCAAAAACCACAATGCAACGCCCAAACTGGCCATGGCCTCCTTATAAGCCTGAGAGCTAAAAGCAGGACCCTGGTCAGAATGTAGCGTGCCGATTGCGTATGTGCCGATAAAGACTCGCACATTTTTGTAACAGTTCGGGCGTCAGCCGAGTGCTGAGGCCACATCCAAATTGATCTTGGGCATGAATCCACTGCAACCATGGCATAGCAAAAGTGAATTACTTGGAGAGTTTGACTGCTATGAAGAATCTTTTAATGTATGTAAAGATAGCATTGGATGTACAATTTTCCCTACATATTTAAAAATGTTGAATGATGAAGTTAAACAGGAAAAGACTATTACAGCTGAAATAGCTCATGAAAGTGCTCAAGATAGTCAAAGTAGTGGTCCATGTAATCAAGATCCTCGGAAAATGAAGCAGTGATTGCTATGCATGAAGTTGAAATTGCAATGCAACAAGCACACAAAAAGAATATTACATTGGAAAACTTAGAAGAACAAGTAAATGTTGAACTGGAAGAAATATATGTGCAAGTGAGAGAACAGATAGAATATGGCTTGTTGCATGAAAAAAAGAATGTGTGTGTTCATCTTTTAACCCTCTTCTGATGTACATCAGTGGTCAAGCTGGGACAGGTAAAAGTTTTTTAATTAAAGTTTTGACCAGTTATCTTAAAAAAACTACTAGTTCACATTTATGTTGTTTGGTAACAGCTCCAACTGGATTAGTTGCACACATGTTAAAGGAGTTACTTTGCATAGTTTATTGATTATTGATGTTACCAGTTGAGCATGATAATAAATTAGAATATCAGAAGTTGGCCGGAGAAGCTTCATATGAAGTGTCAAGAGTGCTGAAGAAAATAAAACTTTTAATTATTGATGAGGTGAGCAGGGTCTCAAACTTAATGCTTGCTGATGTACACTTAAGAATGCAACAGGTATCAAAAACAGATTACGACGTTCTCTTTGGGGGAAAACATTTAATTGTATTTGGAGATGTGCTACAACTAACCCCTCTAAAAGGAGAACCAGTGTTTAAAACTCTTCTACATGAAGACACTAAGAAATCTTTGGGAAGTAATGGAAATGTGAATCTGTGGTTATATTTTGAATATAAAGAACTCACTCAGAATAGCACAAGCAAGAGATGAAGATTATGCAAATATTCTAAAAGATGTACGAATTGGTGTTCCAAGCAAACATGATAAGCACCATTTTCAAAGTCGTCTACTAAAGAACTTGTTTAGAAATGAAAACACACCAGCAGAAGTAATGTACAGGAAAATGAAAGAAAAAAAGTCTATAGTTTGCTTAATGCCTACAGTGGAAGAGTGTTATACATTTAATAGAGATGTTATGAAATTGGATAATCAAGAAATAGTTCACATTGACGCTATTGATAAAACTGAACATCAAGGAATAACTATTGTTTTTTCAGAAAAGCTACAGACTAAATTGGATTCTTTGGAAAAGTCTGTATCAAAAACTGTTGTATTAGAAATAAATGTAGATGTATGTTTAAACTGTCAGGTAATTTTGAAGCGTAATCTGAATGTAGAAGAAAGTTTAGTAAATGGAGCAATGGGAAAGGTTTTTGATTTTGTGAAATATCAAAATAGAAATGGAATTGAATTCTTGAAAGTTAAATTTGATCAGATTACAGAGGTAAAACAGATTGCATGTTCTGCTGCACCTTTTATGCTTGCAAAAGATGTGTATGTTCGTAGAAAACAGTTTCCCTTCTGTTTAGCATATGCCATAACTATTAATAAATCTCAAGGTTTAAGTGTAGATAATGCTTTGGTAAATGTAAGAAGTGTGTTTAAAGAGGGAATGGTATATGTTGCATGTTGCATTATCTCGTGTTAGAATATTGTCTGGTTTGTATTTAGTGCTGATGTTAATTGTGTAAGAGAACATGATCGTTTGAGAAGGCTTTATGCTCCAAGTTTAGGTGAATATCCTATTTATGAGAAATGTTTTGTGTGTTCAAAAGGCAAACATGTTGAACAATCAACTATGGTTAAAAAGCAGAAAAAAATCAAGAGAAAAGAAAAAATGTAAACAAGCGGATAATACAAACAAGTGATGATGCTGTTGGATATCAATTAGAAAATGCTTCTGGTGACAACTGCTATGGTAATGTTATTCTAAACGTTATATTTTATCTTGAAGATGTTCATGGTGAAATTATGGAAAGTCAAGAAAAAAGATTATGTTCGGCACTTTATACTTTATTTCAAGAATTGAGAACTGATAGAAGTAAGATCCATTCTGCTTCTGGTATTCGCCAACTGTTGGATCCATGTACTGGAACTTTAACATTCAGTGCTAATATACAACAAGATACACAAGAAATTCTAATGGTTATGCTTGGAGTATTGGAAGATGAAGGAATTCATATTGAGAATTTATTCGGACTTAGTTACAAATGAGAACATAAATGTAAAGAGTGTTCAGTAACTTCAAGCACTATAGTTGACAGAGAACGATTTCTAAATTTAACAATGCCTGATTGCAAATCAGTACCATTTTCCAAATTAGTAAAAGAAGCTGATCACAAGATGATGTGTTCTGGTTGTAAATCAACAATGCTATCTACATTATGCCTACAAAGATATGGAAAATATTTGATTATAATGCTTCAACGCTGTAGACCAAATGGAAGAAAAGTGGAAACAAAAATTAAAAATGTTGTTGTTAGTCAAGTTTCTATTTCTGGAAGAACTTTTGCAACAGTTGCTATTGTTTTCCTTGCTGGGAGTACTACTACAAGTGGGCATTATAATGAATATTTAAAGTGTAATAATGGATGGAGTAACTGCAATTATACACACTTGGAAATGAAACCGAGATTGCCTTATGAATTACCCAACTCATACTTGATATTTCTGAAACAAAGATTTTAGATACACCATTTGGCTTTAAGGGAAGGTGTAAAGATACTTTAAGGAATTCATACTGGATGCTTTCAAAGCAAAATTTGTGATACATTATTTGGCATATTCAGAATATGTGCACCGAAACTACGAAGTAAAGGTAAGATTTAAAGATTGAAAATAGTATTGGATTTGTTATTTGTGTTGATTTTGTGTTATATTTGTGAGAATTAGGGATTTGTTTTTTTTTTTACAATCTAGTTGATTGGTTTTTTCCCTGCTGCTTATGAAGAAACTATTCCGACATCACTGTGAAAAGTTAAGTAGTAGCTGATGACAGCAAAACAGGGAGAAAAATTGTTATCTGAGTGTTAAATTATTTTGTATTATTTAAAAAGTAATTGTTATTTGTTAAATGTATTACATTACATAGCACTTTTGCAGTTCATTTTATGTAGTTGAAAAGTTACAACATACAGTACTGATGACCAATACACAGTAGTAATTTTTATATTTAAAAACTTTTGAAAATCAGCATTTAAAAAACCTTAGAAGCTCACTGAAAAAACTATAGGTTTCAGGCACGTTATAGTTAGAAAGTAGCATTTAAAAAAACTTAGAAATTCACTGAAAAAACCATAGGTTTCAGGCTTGTTATAGTTAGAAAGTAGCATTTAAAAAAACTTTAGAAATTCACTTAAAAAGCTGTAGGTTTCAGGGACGTTATAGTTAGTTGGACATTTCACTCATATAAAATGATAGAAATTCCCGTTATAGTTAGTTGAGCTAATGATAACTCGTTGCAATGCACTTCTAATTACGTCACATATTACATCATTTATGACATGGTCAGTGACATCACTAATGACATCACTGATGATATCTCAAATGACATCACTGATGACATCATCTACGTGAAAATCTGATCCTTCAGACCTTATTATAACAGTTGATACCAGGGGTGGGCGGAATTTGCGGAATTACATTACGCAAATCTCTGCGAAACGGTAAAAAATCTCCTCGAACATGCAGAAATTCCGCAAACACGCGGAATTGCTTGTTCGCAATGCTTTTTTCCTGTTCGCAATCTCTGTTTGCGTGCTCGGGGGGAAATATCTCGTGAACATGCACTTTGAGAAAGCGAACAAGCAAAAAATTTCGCGAAGTCGCGGAATGCTGAATTTTGGGAAATTTCGCGTTCTCCACTGAACGTGAAATTACTCAAATTACGGAAATTACGCGAGCGGAACGGAATTTACCGCCCAGGCCTACTTGATACACCCACTCTAAAATACAGACCATAATTTTAGAAACCATGAATACACCAATACCAGTTATTACATATCCACTCACTAATTCCTTGGTCTACACACACATCCATTAATTCACCTATATAGTCACTCATACATGTAGTCAGCCATCAATACAGCATTATCATATCCAGTCACATATCCATACAGACACACCGCCTCTCATTCATAGAGTTATTCGCACACCTAGTCAGTAATGGAAATAATCAATCACACTTTCATTTACTCACCTGTACATTTATACACATGTTAAATGTCGTATACTTGTAAAGCGCACAGCTGCCCCAGCAAAGGGGCGTCCTGGCGCTGTTTACCGCTGGGGAACCCGTCCTGGCTTTCCCTGTGGGATGGTCCCTACTGGGAATCCCCAAGGTGGAGCCAGGCATCCCCGGCGTTGATGGGGCCGTTGTGGAGATTAGGCAAGCTAATGCCCAGAGTTGCCGAGTGGGACCCCAGGTTAGAGTAGGCACCGAGGCGAGAATTGTCGAGTCCGCTGACCCTGGTCCACGACCCTGCCGCGTCGGGAATTGAACCCTGGTCCCGGGCCGACTTCTCTAACACCTCCTCTAACCAGTGAGCCACACATACCACCACACTTATTTAAATATATACTAACACATACTTACACTCTAATGCAATAACTAATACATGCACACATTGATCCATACAGGCACTCTCCCAATCACTCACTCTCACATATCGTCATTTATACAGTCTAACACTCACATATACTGCCTTTCACATATGCAGTTACTTACACAGATACCACTGAGGCATCCATTCACTCACCAACACAACCATACACACACTCACCCAGCCATACAGTCCTTCACAGATATAGACTTGAACACATATACCCAGTGAATTATCCACTCACACATCTATGCAAAGTAACACCCCACCCACCCACACAGACACTCAGGCACCCATACAGATACTCAGACAACCAATCAATAGCCCATATAGATCCTCATTTTGCTGCTAACCAACCCATGCAACCGCTTACACAGCAAATGACAATATGCATTAAGTAAGATACAATTAATCACTCATTTATACAGTCAGTCACACACCTATTTAATTATCCACCCTGACTCTTATACACCCATTCATGCTACAATACACCTTGGCATATATATATAAAACATATTTATATTTTATACAAACACATAGTCATCAGATGGATGATGTCATCAGTGATATTATCAGTGATGTCATTTGAGATGTCATCAGTGGTGTCATCGGTGATGTCACTGACCATGTCACGAATTATGTAAGTGAGTTATAATTAACTCAACTAACTATAACAGGGGAATTTTAATCGTTTTGTATGAGTGAAATGTCCAACTAACTATAACGTCCCTGAAACCTATGTTTTTTTCAGTGAAAATATATATATATATGTGATATTATTACATTTAAAAACAACTATTAAATTATAGTATAAATTACAATTATTTGTTTGAAAATATTTAAAAATTAGATATATGTAAATTAAGATTGTGTGTTTTCTTTTTGTAAATGCATATTTTAGTTACAGTTATTTTAAAACTAATTAAATATATTTAAATATATTTCATGTTTATCATATCATTGTTACTTTTTAATATGTTTAATGTTTAGCATTTTTTTTATTTATATATAAAAACATGTTTGACAAAAATATTTTTGTCATTTTCATTATTACTATAGGATGGTGATGTTTTTGGGTTTGAGGTTTTTGACACAATATTTGTGTAGGAAGACATTTCTGGTTTTGGTATTTTGTCAGTGAAAACAGCATTAACCTTGTTTTTGTAAATTGCACAACATTTGTGTGTTGACAAATGTCCCATGGGACCAATGCCATCTTGGATCCTTGAGAAGGTTTGTTAAAATGTTCATGGCATAGCCCTGTGTCACGTGAGATTGTCCAAGGAGCACAAATCAAGGTGCAGATTGGAATAGAACAATGCACGCTATCGCGGATTTCTGTGTTTGGTGGGCCTGTTCAGCCTTTGATTTGAGGGCTACTAATGGGACGACTGGACTTCATGATCGAATATGTGTGACACAGACATTGTTTAAAGCCCATCAAAGGGCTCAATTTGATTACTAAAACTACCAGGACCATAATGCACCTATGATGATGATTGAGTTGGAGGCTCATAGGAGCCAATGATTGAATGAATTTGGGTGCGAACGTTGTGGTAGAAGATGGACAGTAATAAGCCGATTGTACCTGTGAGCAAGATGGAATCCTCGAAACGCGTTGGGGAGGCGCACACTGGTCTGTGTTGCTTAATAATAATGGAAGATTGTTACCAGTTGAGGAGTGCAACTCGTCCTTCTTGGGGTCCTTGTGAATCTTTGATGACATTTTTGTGGCATAGCCCTATGTCACGTGAGATTACACCACCTCGAAAAACATCGCTGCATTGTCCAAGGAGCACAAATCAAGGTGTGGATTGGAATAGGACAATGCACGCTATCATGGATTTCTGCGTTTGGAGGGCCTGCTCAGCCTTTTATTTGGGGGCTAATATTGGGACGACTGGACTTCATGATTGAATATTTGTGTTACAGATGTTGTGTAAAGCTTATCAAAGGGCTCAATTTGATTGCTAAAACTACCAGGACAATAATGCACTTATGATGATGATTGAGTTGGTGGCTCATGGGAACCAATTATTGAACAAATTTGAGTGCGAACGTTGTGGTAGAAGATGGACAATAACAAGCCGATAATACCCGTGAGCAAGATGGAATCATCAAAACGCGTTGGGAAGGCACACACTGTTCTCTGTTGCTTAATTATAGAGGAAGATTGTTACCAGTTGAGGAGTGCAACTCCTCCTTCATGGGGTCCTTGAGAAGCTTTGTTGAAATTTTCGTGGCATAGCCCTGCGCATGTGAGATTGCACCACCTCGAAAAAAGGAGCTCCATTGTCCAAGGAGCACAAATCAAGGTGCAGATTGGAACAGGACAATGTACGCTATCGTGGATCTCTGCGTTTCAAGGGCCTGTTCAGACTTTTATTGGAGGGCTTATAATGGGACGACTTGACTTTATGATTTAATCTGTGTGACACGGACATTGTGTAAATCCCATCAAAGGGCTTAATTTGATTACTAAATGTACCAGGACCATAATGCACCTATGTTAATAATTGAGTTGGAGGCTCATGGGAGCCAAAGATTGAACAAATTTGTGTGAGAAGGTTGAGGTAGAAGATGGACAATAACAAGCCGATTATACCCATGAGCCAGATGGAAACATCGAAACGCGTTGGTGAGGCGCACACTGCTCTGTGTTGCTTAATCATAAAGGAGATTGTTACCAGTTGAGAGGTGCAACTCGTCCTTCTTGAGGTCCTTGAGAAGCTTTGTTTCTGAGGGACTGCGACCCACTACTCAGCCCCCCTCTGCTGAGAATCTGCTGCCATTGGTGGTCCACGCCTGCATGGAGACATGCTGAAGTTTTTGACACAATATTTGTGTAGGAAGAGATTTCTGGTTTTGATTTTACGCCTGCAGTCTTGGTGCCTGTGGGTCAGGATGGCTGGAAGTAGGGGACGCAGGTCGTTTGTTCCCAGGATTTCTGTGAAGTTCCCCGACTGCACAGCATTTCAAATTTCCAACATACTGCATGATGGGAGCAGTAGTCTCTGACTTGGGACTACTAAGGAGTCAGCAGGACAACGCGATGCAGGTGAGCTTCTGCCACTGTGTAAGGAGGAGTTTAAATAGGACATTCACTGGGCAACTTCGACTATGAACTGTGGCATTTGGAAGAAGGCTAATAGCTGAAGTAGGGGACAGAAGGTCGTTTGTTCCATGGATTTTTGTGAAGTTCCCCGACTTCACTGTATTTCGAATTAGCAACATGCTGCATTTGAGATGTCATCAGTGATGTCATCAGTGATGTCACTGAGCATGTCATGAGTCATGTCATATGTGACATCATCAGCAGAGCATTGTGGGGGTGCAAGTTATAGTTAGGTCTACTAACTATAAAGGCCAAATATCTATGGTTTTGTACGAGTGAAATCTCCAACTAACTATAACGTCCCTGAAACCTATGTTTTTTTCGGTGAATTTCCAAGGATTTATAAATGGTGATTTCTAACTATAGCGTCCCTTAAACCTATTGTTTTTCAGTGAACTTCAAAGGTTTCTTAAATGCTAATTTCTAACTATGCCTTCAGATGTAGGACATGTCATAGCAAACAGCAGTGTCTTGGGGGTGGGTACCCCGAGACACTGCAGGAGCTGGCCCTGCGTACTGGGGGTCCCCAGGGCCATCCAGTCCTCCAGGAGGGTGGCCAGATGCCCCCTCCCTTTATATGCACAGCCCCTGGGAGGGGGTGGCTCCTTGGGCTTGGGGGGGGCTTGAGACCCCCCACAGGTTTAATTATTTTTTTAAATAGAAGCCCCAGGGGTGGCGGTCCCCAGGGCAGTGGGGGGCTGTGTGCCCCCGCAAATATTTAAGAAAAGCCCCGGGATGGCAGTACAGCACCATATTACAAGGCAATTATTAAGTGTTTTTTGCATTTCTTTTATTTTGGGTTAGTTGGCTTGAAGAAGGATTTTTTTAAATAGAAAAATGTGTATGGAAAATATTATGTGAGATAATGGACTATACTATCTGTCAGCAATAAAAATTAAAACAAAATTCAATTATGTAGTTAACAGAATTTTAGAGAAACACAGACACACACACGCTTTGCATGGTTGAAAAACATGCTGTCCACTTTCTAGATAATCCAATTTATCAGTCTTCCTATACCTGCTAGGGTACCAGTCTTCATACGCCTTCTGTTGTTTACGTGTATCTTTTCAGACTTCCCGTGGGATAAATGTGTTCCTAAACCAACTCCGTTGAACAGTCTTCCTGCACGCAAATACATTACTCAGTTTCAGTTTCAAAATGCTTTATTCGGTTTGTACAAGTACAACCATATAGCAACATTCATGGATACAATTGAAGTTACTTTTATAAGAGATTAAAGAATGATGAAACTTGCTAAAACAATTACATTAATTCAGCCAATCAAGTTAAAACCAAAAAAATAGAAAATAATCACTAAATATAGCGTCAATTTAAACATAAGGTGCAAGGCATGCCAAGGGCGATAGTACTAAACAAGAAACCTATGCTGGACGTAAAGTGCAGTAATATGTGCAAAATGCAAAATTTGGACATAGTATTTTAGCAGCAATTTAGCAAATAAGTACAAAGCATATCACATTAGTATACCATAAAATCACTTATATGTAGCAGCCGTTTTAAGCATTTAATGCAGAGCATGCAAGTAAGATGGTACTAGACAAAAGGCCTATGCTGGGCATAAAGTGCAATAGTATGTGCAAAATATACAAAAAATTGAACATTGTATTTAGCAGAAATTTTAAAGTCTAGTGCAAAACAGGCTAATTGAGGTAGTACAAGTCAAAGAGAGGCCTAAGCTGAGCATAAAGTGCAATAGTATGTGCAAAAATATGCAAGGGGAACTAAAGTGCAATGTCTATAAAATCTCTTACGTATTTTAGCAGCAATTATGTACAAAAAGCATGAGTCCAGAGAGCTACAGAACCAAGGGAACAATCGATACCCGGATGTAAAAAACATAATAATAACCAAAGTTCGTGTATAAGAGAAATGCAAAAGGTTTGGCAATAGCTCACAGTTGGTCAATAGGTGTCTTTCCCAACGGAGATCATATAATGATTGATTTCCTGTGCCCGATGCATTTGAGAACATAAGTGGCTACACGGTAACACACATTTGGGGACGACAGGTCAAACAACAGTTGCATTGCAGCTCTTATATCACACGTACTATATTCTAAAAATAGTTGCTTTAGGTAAAACTTTCTAAAACCAGTATAAAAATTACAAAGTAGTAAAAAGTGGCAGATACTCTGTTTCGATTTCCCATCGCATGGGCACGGGCAAGACCCCGGCTTCTTTACAGTAGGGAAGGCCACCAGATGGTGGACTATACCCAGCCTCAGGCGTGCCAGAACAAAGCGATGGGAGTTAATACTGACAAATGTAAGGTATGATGGGAATCCTGTGCTTAAATTGTGTTCCAGATACAATTTAAAAGTACTTTGTGTAGCATACCCCTTCATTCTAATCCCTTTTGCATGATCCATGTAGATGGATTTAAGGTCACGCTTCGATAAAACTGATTCTGTTGGGGTGTCTTTAAAAATATCTTGACCAAAAAGGGAATTATACCAGTGAAAAATGTGTTTTAGCCAAGGGATTTTTAAGTGCTGGTCCAATTTAATGCAGTCTAAAATTATTTCCTGGGTAAACTTGGTTTCATTTTTGGCCCAAATGGATCGCCAGAGGGAGAGGGGACGAAGTGCAATCAAGTCTGTGGCTTGGTGAATGCCCAGCTCCCTATGAATGATTTCGTTGGAGGCTGAAGCAGGAAGACATAATAGGCGTTTAAGGTACTTATTTTCTTCCTGCTGAATGGAGAGGGCGATCTGCGAGTTATATCCCCATATCCCTGCTCCGTATAGAGCAGAGGACATACACCTGGAGTTATAAATAGAAATCATCTCCCTTATTCTACGCCCCCCTAATTTGGAAGCGAATCTGAAGATGCAGTTTGTATTTCTAATCATCTTCATGCCTATACAGGATTGCTCGTTTACCCATCTCCCATCCCCTGAGAAGGTAATGCCTAAGTAACAAAAATGTTGCACAGACTCAAGTTTATCCCCATCAAGGAAGAATGACTTACTTTTCTTTAATTTCTTCCCACAGGTCATAGTCATAGTCTTGCCCTTATTGATTTTAAGTTTTCTTCCCTTAATAAAAACATTAAATTTATCAATTAGCTTTTGGAGACCGTTCGCGGTCCTGGAAATCAGAACCGCGTCGTCCGCGTATAAGAGGACAGGTATTTGTTTACCATTTATCATAGGGGCATCAGCAAAAGACTCTTGTAGCGACTGGTCGACCTGGTTTATAAAAAGGGAGAACAGCAAGGGTGCGAGAACGCACCCTTGCCTAATCCCTCTACCTATTTTAAAAAAGGGGGTGCATTCTCCGTTTGGTCCGAATCTAACTTTACTTGATAAGCTGCTATACATTCTAGCCAGCAAATGAATGATTTCGGGGGGTGCGCCCATAGCAAGTAATGTTGGCCAGAGCAGTGTGTGTTCCACTAGATCGAATGCTGAGCTTAGATCGGCAAAGCACATGAACAAATTCCCTTCCTTTGCTTTTGTGTACTTGCCGATAATAAGCTCAAGGTTCACACACTGCTCCATGGTTCCTATGCCCCTACGGAACCCGTACTGGATTGGTGACAGGACATTATTATCATCGACCCAGGACTCTAATCTTCCCAGAAGCACGCGACTCAGTATTTTTAGTGACGAGTCCAAAAGGGAAATTGGGCGATAATTACGTGCTTCAGCCCTTGAACCTTTTTTAAAAAGTGGCACCAGTATAGATTGACCCCATGAGGTAGGTAATTCATCCTCAATAGCAGCATTGAAATAGCGTGTTAAAATAGGGGCCCATAAATCAATCTTGGATTTAAAAAAGTCCACAGGAACCCCATCTGGGCCCGGGGCTTTCCCCCCCTTGCTTTTCTCTATCGCATCCCGCACCTCATTTAAAGATACTGAAAACAATAATTTCTCCCATTTAAAATTGATTGGCATTACGGTTAAAACATTAGGATCTAAGACCAAAGTACAATCGAAAGAACAATCAGAGTTAAAAATCCCAGTGAAGTGAGTAATCCAGTCTTGACAGCTGACATGCGAAGTAAGTTCGGGAATGTTGTCGTTCTTTAAGAACGGGCTGTTTACAGTGTCCCAGAAGAGTTTGTGGTCTTTTGTTTCTGCAGCCTGGTCTAATTTAGCCCATGCCTCGTCCTGTAATTCTCTCTTCCGAGTGGCTAGTGCGATTTTGTAATTGCAACGCTCTTCCCTTATCTTACAGGGGTCTCTCGGTTTGGCATCTAGCGAAATTTTTAGCCTTTTTAGTGACTGGGCACAATTATCATCAAACCACACTGTTTTGACTTTTCTTGGCTCCCGTGATTTGCATGTCAATAATTTCTCGACGGTTTGTGTAATGATTAGAAATTTAGACAGCAAAATACATTACTCAATTTCCTATACTTTGTCCAGATAACCAAGTTCATATTTCACTAATGGGTCAACATGTGGTTTATATTACCTGCATGCCTATGTCTGATCTGGGCTACTATTCAACTACATCTTCTTGGGATTACCGATCTGCCTCCACCTGTTCCATATACCCGTTGTCCAACGCCTGCTCCGGGTACCTCTCTTCCTATGCCCACTTTCTATACCTTTTCTAGTTTACCTGAGTCACTCTACATACTTTATGATAGCTGTCATTCTATACCCGCACCTTGTTATCAGTCTTCCTATATCTGTTCTTTGTTACCTAATATTATATACCTGCAGCTGTTACCTGCCAACACATACCTGGACCAAGTCACCTGTCTTCCTATACTTTCGCTGGTTACTTGTCTTACTAACATACCTGAACCAAGTCACCTGTCTTCCTATACTTTTGCTGGTTACTTGTCTAACTATGTCTGCCTAGGTCCCCTGTCTTCCTATATACTTACCCTCATTACCAGGCTCCCTGTACCTGCAATGGTTTCCTGTCTTCCTGTACCTGCCCAGGTTACCTCTTCCTATACATGCCCTTGTTTCCTCTTCTTAAAAACCTGCCTGGGTTACCTTTCTTTCTCTACATGCCATGGTTACCTCTTCCGGTACCTGCCCTGGTTACCTCTTCCTGTACTTGCCCTGGTTACCTCTTCCTAAACATGCCCAGGTCACCTCTTCCTGAACCTGCTCAGGTTACCTCTTCCTAAACCTGCCCAGGTTACCTCTTCCTAAACCTGCCCAGGTTACCCGTCTTCCTAAACTTGCCCAGGTTACCTGTCTTCCTAAACCTGCCTATGTTACCTGTCTTCCTAAACCTGCTCAGATTCCCTCTTCCTATATCTGCCCTGGTTACCTCTTCCTAAATCTACCCTGGTTACCTGACTTCCTGTACCTGCCCACGTTACCCATCTTCTTATACATGCCTGGGTTAACTGTCTTCCTATACCTGCCCTGGTTACCTCTTCCCAAACCTGCCCTGGTTACCTGTCTTCTTATATCTGCCCGATATACCCATCAGCTTATACCTGCTCGGGTTACCTGTCTTCCTATATCTGCACCCATTAACCGTGTCCCTCTACCTGTCCCAGTGCTGTCCGGGCAGAAATTCACAAGCAGCACCCCTAAACCCATCCTATGATTCCCCAACATCTAAAATAACACTAACTCACTCATTCAATAAAAATGTATAACAGGCGACAAAACACATTCTTCCACAGACTGTCAGCGTGACAAAGCATCTTTTTTAGCAATGTAAATGTAAGAAAATGAATCCGGGGCATTTTGGTAGGATAATGCATTTAGCATTAATTTATGGTTAAAGAAAACGCGAGCCAGTAGATGTTCAAAGCGGTCAGGAATCCGTACGGGGAGGAGAACAAAGTGATGTATGTACCCAGAACAACCCTGAGATGATGACTGCAGCAGTACAGCCCAAAATTCAATACAAGTAGAGAGCAGGTCATGCAAACAGAGGCACGCACAAGGAGGCGTGAGACGGGAGGGGGGCAGCGGGGATCTCCATTACAGATGCATTTATTGAGAGAAGAAGGGGACTGCTGTTCTCCAATGGTTTTTATTGTGTCACACTGTGAGCAAGGAGCGGCGTGCACATGCATGAAAGGAGTGGACCACTTAAAGGGATGCTTGACCCCAGAATTGTCTGGGGTCTGTCTCCCTGACAATGATAGCACTATGACCACCAATTCCGGTGAAACATAAATCAATCTGAAATCCTACTGAGATTACACCAAACACACCGAATAGTGACCCCTTGAGCGTCCTTAGATGTTCATAGTACCCCAAGCGTCACAGATAACCCAGCTGGGGCCCTGCTTGAGGTGCATGCTGGCCACATAGCCCAGAAGAGAGTGGGTTCCCAAGACAGAACCTGTGAACCCAGGGAGTGCAGCCCCAGTCAGAGCCATGCCCAGCACTGCACAGGGCCAGGGGACAGCACACCGTATGCTCCTCACTACCAGTGCTGCAGAAGGTGGCCGTGGTGCCCAGGCATGGGCTGCTGGGCACAACAGGCAGGCAATGGGCAGAGCAGAGGGTGACCTGGACCTCGTGCTGGCAGACTTGGCCCCTGTAGCCGGCATCTCAGCAGAGGGCTGGGGTTGTGGCACTGGGGGGTTTGCACAAGAGCTGCCAGGGCTCGGCCTGCACCTTCCAATTAACAGGGTCTGACATTCTAACCGCGTCTACCCTCTTCCCCACCTTTACGTCCCGGAAAGGTTCCCTGGAACAAGCACTACACATACACCTAGCTTTGAAGCGCTGTAGGTCATGGAGGAAGGAGATCGGGTATATTTTCCATCTGATAAAAGGGGTAAAATAAAGCAGGAATGGCACGTTCATTACCTCCTGCCCCATTCCTCAATAATTGCAAACATATGAGTGGAGAAAATTGAAAATGTGGATCAGAACCCCCTGCTACCTGAGGCAAACCCCAATCTAACCCCTTTACCGGCTCACACACACAGTATATAGGAAAAGGAGCACTGCCCCAGGGAGGTGGCGGTCCCCGGGGCTGCGGGGGCCCCTGCAGGCCCCCACAATTATAAATTATAAATTGGGCAATGCCCCCGGGCCCACCCGGGGGCCTCATTTAAATGAAGTGCGAGAGTCCGTAATTCATTACAAAAAATATTTTTAGTGGGATTCATGACCCCAGTGTGAATTCCGCTGAAGTTAAAAAAAATGCTTTTTGTGGCCCTTGGGGTCCTTGTGGCACCCCCTGAGAAGGCATAGGGGGTCAGGGTGTTTCTACCCTGCCCCTTTTCTTCACTTTTCACTTTGTTTTACTGTTTTCTCGTGACTCGGTTCTACAGAGTCACAAGATGGCTGCCAACACTTTCTGGTTTGGAGTGTTGGCCGCCAATTAGAATGAAGCTCATGGTCGGGAGGGATCGCGAACCCACCGCGACCATAGATAACAATATTTTTGGTTATTGATTTTCTAAGCAACTACTAAACGGATTTACACCATTTAAAAAAAGGTTGCTTTCTGAACCAAGCGCCACCTTCAGGCCAAATTTGCTGTAATTCCGTTCAGTAGTTCAGGCTGTAGCCTTGGCTAAAATTTCATATGGAAATTAACATGAAGAAAACACTTTTTGGGACTCTCCTTTTTTATCAGCCCCTGCTTGACGAATCCCCCTCAAACTTTCAGGATAAGAGCAAACTTGGCTAGACCTTTTTTTTAGAGAAACAACGCCAAAGTTATCAGCAAATCAAAAAACATATAAATTATATATATATATATATTTATATATATATATATATATATATATATATATATATATATATATATATATATATATATATATATATATATATATATATATATATATATATATATATATATATATAACCTACTGGCGATAGCCAGTAGGTATATATAGTTAGGATTGTTTTCCATAGGGAAATCGCAACATTCTATTGGGAATAACTTTGGCGCCGGTTGAGGAATCTTCCTGAAATTTTCCTTAACTTTGCCTTGCGGCGCTCCGGTCCTTCCCGGAAAGTTTGGGGGGGATCCGTCAAGCAGGGGCCGAGATAAAAGGGGGGTCCCAAAACGTGTTTTCCCCATGTTAATTTCCATAGGGCGGTTGGACTCACTTTTAGCCCGAACGGCTGAATGGTTTTCCACCAAACTTGGCAAAATTGTAGGGACTGGTAGCCCGATGTGCCTTTGCTATGTCTCAAGATATATGCTCCAGTGGTTTTTACGAAAATTAACTTTGAACAAATATATATTGGGCTACATTGGGCTATATATATGTTAGAGCCCAAATGTAGCCCAATGTAGCCCAATGTAGCCCAATGTAGCCCAAAGATGGCCACCAGAGACAAAAAAAAACAAATGTAGCCCAAATATCAGCCAGATGTAGCCCAACTATAGCCCAATGACAGAATGTCCCAGAGTGTTCTAAAGAACAACTAGAGTGCTAACAGTCTTACTTATGACAAAAGTATGGCACACCTAAATTCACTGAAAAAAACATAGGTTTCAGGCCTTATATAGTTAGGAATTAGGAACAAGAAAGCAGAAAAACAAACGTGTAGAACACAAAAAGGGGGCAGGGTAGAAACACCCTGACCCCTTAGGGCTGCTCAGGTGGTCCCACTAGGATATTAATATATTTAAACGTTATCCGCTAATAGAATTAGCATTTAAAAAACCTTTGAAATTCACTGAAAAAAACATAGGTTTCAGGCCTTATATAGTTAGGAATTAGCATTTAAAAAATCTTTGCAATTCACTGAAAAAACCATAAGTTTCAGGCCTTATATAGTTAGGAATTAGCATTTAAAAAACCTTGCGAATTCACTGAAAAAACCATAGGTTTCATGCCTTATATAGTTAGGAATTAGCATTTAAAAAACCTTTGAAATTCACAGAAAAAACCATAGGTTTCAGGCCTTATATAGTTAGGAATTAGCTTTTAAAAAAACCTTTGAAATTCACTGAAAAAACCATAGGTTTCAGGAGTTATATAGTTAGGAATTAGCTTCTAAAAAACCTTTGAAATTCACTAAAAAAACTATAAGTTTTAGGGGTGTTATAGTTAGCTGGACATTTTACTCATACAAAACCATTGAAATTGCTCCTATATAGTTAGTTGTACTAACTATATTTCGCGCACCCGCAATCCACTGCTGATGATGTTACATATTAGATCATTCATGACATGGTCAGTGACATCACTGATGACATCTCAAATGACATCACTGATGACATCACTGATGACATCATCCACGTGACAATCACATACACCTTTTCATACACTATTACAATTTTTCATCACTCTTTGTAAAATACAGAGTATCATATTTAATTCCATTGTCACAGCAATACAAGTATCTAAAAATCCACTCAGTGGGGGACCAAAGCTTACCTTGAGACACCAGCCGTGAGGGAAACGGCAAACAGCGGCAGCAAGGACACGGGCAGAGCGGGAGCGCCGAGAGACTCCCGCACCTCTACCTCTACCGCCTACAAGCCCCAGCAGCCTTAGGGGCGGCGCAGCAGGAGCGCGTCAGCAGAGCGCCCGGAGGCGCTAGAAAGCGGAGCCTGCGTCCAGGAGCCCGGGGGACCAAGGCTTACCTTGAGACACCAGTCATGAGGGAAACGGCAAACAGCGGCAGCAAGGACACGGGCGGAGCGGGAGCGCCGAGAGACTCCCGCACCTCTACCTCTACCGCCTACAAGCCCCAGTAGCCTTAGGGGCGGCGCAGCAGGAGCGCATCAGCAGAGCGCCCGGAGGCGCTAGAAAGCGGAGCCTGCGTCCACTCGCCCCGCGAGTCGCGCGCGGGAGCGCCCGGGGCCAAGCCCGGGCAAAGGGCGGGCCCTCTACGGCCCTCATCGGCAGGAGTAGGCAGGGTCAGGGCCAGAAACGCTGCAGGAAATATTTGCGTGATCCACTCTTCAAGTAAGACTTATCGCTTTAGGATTTTGCTACCTGACATTTTATTTGTACAATAGTGAGTCTGCGTGTATTTTGTAAACATGCCTACAAAACCTGAGGAAGCCCCGCTAAACACTATTGACAATTACCTTGTCCAGACTGTTAAAAAAATAAATATGCAGAGGAGAGATTCTCTGGGGTTGAGCCAATCCCCAGACTTACGATGTCTGTCCCCTTCCGCATCTATTTTGACTGATGACACCATACTGAAGGAAGTCCATCGCGTGGTCATAACTAGCGGCCCTATTTCTCAAGGAACAAGTGGCACATCTGTTAAGGTAGCCCCGGCCTCTGAGGCACCCAATGTAGAGGCTGAGAGCGACATTGATATTGACTCCGATCAGGAGAAACAGACTCGCCTCTCATCTGACGAGCAGTCGCCTATAGGGCGTGCCACCAGGTCAAGACGATTATGCACCAAAAATCCACCAAAGCGGGGCGGGCTACGATCGGGGACAAGATGGAAGAGGGCTATTACCCCAAAGTCTAAGCAAGTGAATAGTGTTGAGGATAAATTAAATCACACAATTGAGGATGCTTTTTTTGAAAAAATTGCAGATTTTCTTGAGTTAAAAATCAACGCTATTATTAAACCTCTAATATCAAAAATTGACAAACTGCAAGCGGAGGTCAAGAAGTTGGGTGGACTCCACACTATGGTTGCAGGTGGGGTAGAAAATATAACTACGCTAGTTACAAATTTGAGTAATAACACAGGGGGAAATGTTGTTAGAGAGGTTGTAGGTGAAGGCGTAGGAAACCAGTTGCCAGAAGAGAATTCACCACCTCATCCACCAACATTGACTGTTAACAGTGAGGGTCCTGTATTAGTTAACACTCCAATAGACAGAATCCCTTCGGTCAATATCCCCCCAGCACAAGTTCACTCAATGGACCCCCTACAATTTATAGTTGAAGCCACACCAGTGGTTTTAGTTCTAGCAAATGTCCCTCCTCTGGAAGGGGGAACAGCGGAAAGTCCCACTTCTCTCACAAGCAAGGCCTTACACTGGTTAACCAGTAACATGCGGCTAGCACCAGGGGGAAAGTACTATCTGGCAAGCGTAATCAAGTCAGCAACTAGGGTCCCCTGGTTGGGAAACCGGCCGAAAAAGTTCAAAGGGGACTGTGTGGCAGTGAGCTTTTCAAATCAAGACGTCCTTCCCAACATTCTTGCTAACTTATTCCCTCCCCAACGCAGACAGGGTACTGTTGTTCCCTTAACCCTAAAGTTTTTTTATGGTGAACAGCAGAATGTTACCTACCCAAGGACCCCTGCGCCTGGGTGGGACAGAAATTGGGATTCGAACCTCAGATGGGGGCAGGACCCAAGGTATAATGTAGCAGCCCACCATTCCCACTCAGTACAGCACAATTCTTTTGCACAGCCCCTTCAACTGTTCAATTGCTATGCCCCGTTATCCTTCATGGACCAAAACGATTGACTCTCCCCTAGACAAGATAGTAATGGTGAGGGTCCTCAGCCTGCTCCCAGTTCATTAGTTTGGAACTCTGCAGGTATTAGGGTCTGTAGAATTATGAGCTGGAATATCGCTGGTCTCAGAGCCAAATATAACGACAAGAATTGGCTGGACATAATTAGATCCTACGACGTCCTTGCCTTTCAAGAAACCTGGGAAACGTCAGACAGACTGGCTTTGGACGGCTTTTCCCACTTTACTGTACCTGCAGATCCTAGTAAAGCAGGAAGGGCAAAGGGGGGCTTGGCTATATACATCTCACTAGATATTCAAGGAAAGCCAAGACATATTAAATCTAACTTAAAAAACTGTTTAGCGGTTGAACTAACTACACCAAACTTTCAGCCTATATTATTTGTTAATTTTTATAATTCCCCCATCAGTCAAACCCCAAATGAGCATCTGGCAACTCTAGAGCAATTCCTGTCTACCCACAGTGAGAACAGTGTCCATGGGTATGAGGTGATCCTTATGGGTGACTTTAACATCCATCCATGCCATGCGGATTGCCATGTGTAACATGAGGAATCTTCCCCCTATTCCTCCCCACCGCATTTCGAACACTCATCACGTGGAGAGGCTTTGGAATTGCTCCTAGCAACTTTTAACCTCTATGAATCATGTAGTTGCCCCACAGGCCCGAGGTTACCAACATATGTGGGCAATGACACAGGCACAATTATAGACTATATCTTTTTATCTTCTAGTATTCTGCCTGAAGTTATTAACTATAAGGTAGAAACTACAGTTTTTAGCGATCATAACCCTGTGATTCTAGAGACCATATCACAGGGAGTCTTGGGAAAAAGGGAGATTGATGCTTTATGTGTGACAGAATTGGTCCCGAGAGATCAGAATCGTAGACTGAAATGGGATCAAGTAACCCCAATCACCTTTTTACAGGAAACTCTGGCTAAAGTTGAGGGGGAGGTTGCCATTTGTTTGGATAATAATAACTCTGGTACCACCATGATAGAGGCTTTCAATGTTATCTGCCGTCAGGTCAATCTAGACCTGACCGTAAAGATAAAGCCTAACAGGCTCAGGGGCCCCAAATGGTTTGACTCAAATTGTTCCAAGGCTCACTCAATCCTCCTAAAGGCCCTAAAAAATAAACCTAGAGATAAAGAGCAGATAGCATCACTGAGGAAACAATATAGTTATGCTATCAGGGTGAGGAAATCTGAGATTAAAAAGGAGGCCTGGAATGATTTATTATTGCCTGATATACAGAGAGACAGCGCCAAATTCTGGGCAATAATCAACCACCCATACTTTGTGGGACTAGAGAATCAGAGAGCAGATTGCATTATACCAGACGAACAGTGGGTGACACATTTCAGTAACATCTATAGTTGTCCTGATACCACTCCAGACTTTGAGATGCCATTCACACAAGCAGTAACTACCATTTCTCCTTTTAGTTTAGAGGAGGTGAAAAAAGCAATTAATGACACACTCTATAAAAAGGCACCGGGGCCCGATGGGGTTCCCGCAGATTTTTTTAAGAGTGCCCCTGAACTAAGTGCCAAGATTCTCACAAACATTTTTAATACTACAAGGGATCTCATCTTTCCTACTAGTTGGGCCAAGTCCACGATAGTACCGATCTTTAAAAAAGGACAGAGGACAGACCCGGCCTGTTATAGGCCAATCTCTCTCATTTATTCCAGTGTTAAAATCTTGGGAAGAGTCCTTTTAGGAAGACTGACTCAGCTTTTAGAAGGGAAGGGTGTCCTATCAAACGCAGAATACGGTTTTAGAGCCAAAAGAGGAACCTTAGACCAGTGCCTAAACCTAGAATTGATCATAAATGAATACGCAATCGCCAAGGGGGGTTCTCTGTACATGGCCTCTCCTCAGCCTTTGACCTGGTCAACAGGGCTAAGCTGTGGAGGGTCCTTTTGACCATGGGCATTGACCCCCCTTTGGTTGGATACCTGGCTGAGTTACATAGGGACCTCATGACCTCGGTCAGAGTGACTAGGGAAGGGAGATGCACTTGCCACTTTAAGTCAGAGAGGGGGGTTAGGCAAGGGTGTATCCTTGCCCCCCTCCTCTTTACTCTTTACATAAACTATCTCGAGGTAGTCTTGGCAGCATCCCACACCGATATCCCGCGTGCAGGTGAGACAAAGATACCTGTCCTCCTGTACGCGGACGACGCAGTCCTTTTGGCATGCTCCGAAGTGGCACTTAATAAACTCCTTTCATCTTTTGGGGACTTCATGTCCTTGTTGGACATGAAAACCAACACAGAGAAATCTCACGTAATGATTGCAGGAGCTGCAGGCAGGAAAAGAAAGTAAAAAAAAAAATTTTGTGCTGGGAAAGAGGTCAGGAGAGTTCCATCTTTTCCATATTTAGGGGTGACCTTCGATGAAAAGGGCACTTGGGGCCCCCAGCATTCCGTCAAAAGCAACGCTGTTGCAAGAGCGGCAGCAGGGTTGCTTGGCTTTGCTAAAAAACTGGGAGCCCGCCCCATGGAAAGCATTATAAAGGTCTATAAAGCAAAATGTTTGTCTGTTGCCCAGTACGGTTCTGTTATTTGGGGGTACACTAATCATGACAAAATCCAGAAAGTAGAAAACAAATTTTTGAGAACCCTGCTTTCTGTCCCCCAATCGACTTCCACCTATGCAATACATACAGAGCTAGGATTGGGCTATATAACTGACATTCTAAAAATAGCCCCAGTTATTGGATGGATGAAAACTTGGCTTAACCAGGAGCTTACATTAAATCACATCATCTTAAAAGATTGTTTAGCCCTGGACAGAGCCCAAAACATCCCGTGGGTAAAATATGTACAAACGCAGCTAATTTTAGCCGGCCGACCGGAGGTTTTCTCATCTCCAGATTTGATAAAGCAGGAAGATCTTAAAATAGTAAAAAATACCCTGACACATTTATATGTTATGGAGAGGGAAGCCATAGAGCTAAAGAAAACCATGGTTAGGAAACACTGTTTGTTGACATCTGTCCCAGGAATGGAACCATACCTTTTCCTGGTAACTAAACCATATCATCGTTTCCTTCTAACGAGATTCCGTTTTGATTTGATCCACTTTATTCTGGGCAATTTTAAAATATGGAATAGACCCGATAATGCTGAACCATGTGATTGTGATCACCTTTCCACCCAGGACACGATTCACTTTACCATGTTCTGCGGCCATTATACTGAGATTAGAAAAAGATATTTGCTTCCAATTTTGCGCAATCTAGGTTTTACTCAGGTAAAACCAGCCTTGATGTTCCTGCAACTCCTTCCCAATGTAAGAATAGCTTTTCATGTTGCTAGTTTTTTAGTTGCAGGAGCACGCATAAATAAGCACCGCACAAGAACTAGGCACCTTATTCCTGAATATTGATTTCCCTTTTTTATTTCACTGATTTTAAATGCTTATATTCTTAACATTTTCGTATAACTCATTTTGTACATTGTGAATTTAGAGTTTCTAAATATTGATTGTCTGTTAAAATTATGTATTAATTCGTGTTCTGATGAAATGTTGCTATGTAATAATGCTCGTTCTTTTATGATTTTTAATAATCGAATAAAGATAATTGACTGACACTCAGTGATTCATAGATGTAAACACACATCTAATCACTTACCTATGGATTCACTCATACATGCTGTCAATGAACAATAGAACACTATCAAAAATACTTATACATCTATATCGACATTAAACAACAGCACGCATCCTATTCACATATGAAGTCATCCTACTCACTTATGCAAACAATGGATCATACTTACATATTTACTTAGCAAAACACTTATACAAACACCACTTCTTTTATTCATTTAGATAGTAAATCATACTTAGTGAATTATAAAATCATTATTACAAGTATACAGTTATCCATACAGTCACTCACACAATCATTGTGTCTTATGTATACTTATTTATATACAACAACTGACACATACACTGCCTTTTATTTTTCTAGTTTGTTGGACATGTACCATTGAGAAATATATTTGCTCATCACCACACCCATAAAGAGATTCACTCACCCAAACAACTGTTAGAACATGTAGTTTTAACTTCATATATTTACTGAATCAACTATTCACACATCTTTGGACAGTCACACCCCCCCACCGAACCACACACACTTTCACACTCCCATACAAATACTCAGTTAACTAATCAATAACTAATATAGACTTTCACATAGCTAGTAACCAACTGTAGAATCAATTTACACAACAACTGACAAAGTGATACAGATATTCACACAGTTTAGTCACTATCCACTATATTTAGTGAGACATTATAAATTGGTCAAGTAAACAGTCAATTACACTGCTACTAAATCCTCCATCTAAATATTTATTTATATATATCCACTTATTCTTCAATGCAAATTGCTATATATATAATGCATATTTAAATATTTTAATATGTCTTCAAGACACTTATACATCCACTCATTCTTCAATATGTAAGACATATTTTAACTTTACAGAATTATACAGTCACTGGATGTAGTCATCAGTGATGTCATCAGTAATGTCAAATGAGATGTCATCAGTGATGTCATCAGTGATGTCATTTGAGATGTCATCAGTGATGTCATCAGTGATGTCACTGACCATGTCATGAATGATGTAATATGTGACATCATCAGCAGTGGATTGCGGGTGCGCGATATATAGTTAGTGCAACTAACTATATATGGAATTTCAATGGTTTTGTGTGAGTAAAATAAGGTTTTGTAAATGCTAATTCCTAACTATATATGGTCTATAACCTATGGTTTTTTCAGTGAATTTTCAAGGTTTTGTAAATGCTAATTCCTAACTATATATGGTCTATAACCTATGGTTTTTTCAGTGAATTTCATTGGTTTTTTAACAGCTAATATCTGTAGCTGTAAAATGTATTCTTCTTTAAATCCAAAAATATATTTTATATGTTTATTAATAACTTTTTTTTTTTATATATTTTTTTCTTCGTTCCCGCTTCGCGAATCGGGAAGCTTCCCGTTAGCTGACCTTGATGCCGCGAAATAGACCGCGAGCCGGTAAACGTTTCTTTACCGCAACTGCCGCGTTAGAAAACAACATCGTGACGCCTCCCGTCCGCATGACGTTTCGCGTTGTCGCGTGATACGTCATATGACGTGCTACGTTAGCGAACTCGTACGCTTACCGAGTCGCAAAGCACAGGTTTCTGGAAGCAAACCGGGAGGCCCTGCAAAGCGCGTAACGTAAACACAGCAGGTCATGTGACTTGGTAATAACACTTTTCATTGGTTCATTTCACTTTCGGTTTCCTAATGATGTAAGACTAGGTCATATGATCTAAAATGAACACTTTTCATTGGTTGAGAACTATTTTTTTTCCCAAATGGTGAAAATCCCTCCTTCTTTCCTCACTCTGACTTTCATCATTGTGAGAGAAAGACCCTTTGTTACCAGTGAGCAATGGCTTCTTTACTAGCTTCAGCTGGTGCTTCCCCACCACCTCCACCACATCCAAGGAAGAGTGGACCACCTGCTAAAGTTATAATTCAGCAAGAAGAGGAAGAAGAGGAACAGGACGACCTAGATAATCTCCCTATTATGGCCAGAAGATCTGTTGTACCGGAAGTAACGGGACCAGAGGGCAGGGAGATGGTGCCAAATATACAAACGAGATTTCGTGAAGTAAAACAAGTCTGCATACATTGCAGTGGATTCATTTGCTACGGAGAAAGTAGCATCACTCTGATCAACAGAGCTATTGACAATCATGCTCATGTTTGTCCGAAACTCCCCAAACAATAAATTCTTTTTTTTTGTTTTCTTGCTCCTGTTGAGCCCTTTACAATGAATCGTTTTCGTTGCCCCCTCCGAAAAAAAAACAAAAAATATATAAAACTGTTCAGAAAAATTCAAAAAAAGTAAAAAAATGTTCAGAAAAATATTAAAAAAAATATAAAACAACAAAAACAATTTAAAAAAAAGTTCTTTTCAGAACTACCTCCCCGTTATTAAAAAATTGGTACAATATTTGCAACTGTGCCAACCTCTATTTCTCTTAGTTCGCTTCCCAGTTCGCTCCCCGGTACGCGAACCGGAAGCGAACCAAAACATTTTTTTTAAAAAAAAGAACAGTAAGTATAAGGGAAGGAAACAGACAGTTATGTTAAAAGAAAGACAGCTATAGGGGAGTAAACTAGAGATACTATTACCCGTAATCCACTGCTGATGATGTCACATATTACATCATTCATGACATGCTCAGTGACATCATCAGCAGAGGATTGCGGGTAACAGTATCCCTAGTTTATTCCCTATAGCTGTGTTTCTTTTAACATAACTGTCTGTTTCCTTCCCTTATACTTACTGTTCTTTTTAAAAAAAAATTTTTAGATCAGTCAGAAACAGTGAAAGTAATGAAATATAAAAGACTACGTAGAATATGAGCACTGTATGCAACAACTTTGACACTTACAGAAGCCTCACCTTCTCCATGCCTCCTACACAGTTCTACATGTACATCATAAATGCAAACAGAACAGAATTAATTATACATGTTAAATGGTTTATTTTTGCTGTTCTCAGAATGTATCAAATTTCACTAAAACAGTGACTTGAAGGTATTCATCATATAACAGCGGGGAAAAAAAAACACAATCAAAATGATTGTGTTTAAAAAACCCATACAACATTACAAATCAGAATTCAGAACTCCTTAAAGTTAACTTACTTTCCATGACGGCCAAGGATGTCCTATGAACAGCTTACACTCTGTTGTGCTGTTATTACTTTCAACCCGCCACTTTCTGAAAGAAAACCTCCATCGTTTTCAAAAACATGTTACATACAATAAATGACTTCTTGCTCTCTACCACAAGATTCCACAAGGCCAAATCTTGTCAGAGCCATGTATAACTCTTGGATTTCTTGTTAGCCAATCCCGTCTTTTCGCATTTCCGCAACTTTCAGAATTAAAATGTTGAAGATCATTTACACAATCCTGGACTAGTAATATCTTCCCCTTCTTGCTCAATCATGTTCTACATTTCCTATCACACTGATACTGCTTACTATGAAGCAGACTTACACTACCTTTATGACTAGTACAATTATTTAATTCTCTACATCACTTTTAATCACAAAGCAATGTAAAACAGTAGACAGCATTGCAGACTTACATTCCCTCTACTCCATGTTTTGATTGGCTGCTTCAATTAGCTTATAAAAAGAAATAGTTTTTCTGAACTCATTCAAAGTGCACGTATTTCTCAATAACGTCCAGTGTTATGGTAAAAAGTTATGTCTCTGTACTACACTTATCCTCAAGGCCAAATAGTGTAGGAGCCATGAGAACTTCTTGAAATTCCTCAGAGCACATCCCGAGATTCTTTCCCTAAAATTTTGGTTTTAAAAACACCAGGTAAGAGTTTTTAAGGTCATATGGCAATTTTTTTTTGAAAATTAAAACAGAATCATTGCAGAATGACCAGCCATTTCTACACTTTAAATAAGCTGTATAATGTCCTGATGTTATTGAAGGACCATCATGATATATAATTGCTACAGTTACAAAAGTCCTTCCTGATATTGACAACTGTGAAGCCACAAAATTTTTTAATTAAAGTTGTCAATTTTGTTCCATCAGGCCTACATCGTTGGAACATTAAAATGACATACTGGCCATATGTTCGTATAAATAATGTGGACATCATTTCAGATTTACATTGCCTACACTCCATATTGTGATCAGCTGCTTTTACTAGCTTATTAAAAGAGACTGATTTACTGTCTGGCAAAGTTAAATATATAAATCTTTCTGAGTCTACACTAGTACTACTTGATACCCTACAGTTCTCGCAGTCATGCTGCCATTGATAAGAAAGCCCAAACAGGTGATCTACATCTACACCTTCAGCATGCAATACAT
This sequence comes from Lissotriton helveticus, assembly GCF_964261635.1. Classification (NCBI taxonomy): domain Eukaryota; kingdom Metazoa; phylum Chordata; class Amphibia; order Caudata; family Salamandridae; genus Lissotriton; species Lissotriton helveticus. The sequence goes on from NC_136057.1 coordinate 821,152,738, forward strand.
CAAGCATATACATTAAAAACTCCTGACAATCTTGCTGACTATTTTGAGAGAATTGTGTTTGGCCTGAACATCTGTCTAACAGATTTCGAATTTCAGACACACTTTCTATGTTTGTTCTATCAGTGCTACATTTCTCTAACACAGAATTTAACAAACTGCAAAATCTTTGATCAGAATTGACCACAATCTCTTCTTTTACATTTTGTAGAGAAAACAAAACATTAACCACTACATTAGCATAGCAGTTGACACCAGAACTGTTTTCAAATTGAAAACCAACAACATCTTCAACAGAATCCTTTTTGTTTCTGCTTATAATTTCAGGTTCATCGACTTTTCGTCTTTTTGCTACAACCTCCCCAGTATTGGTCACATTTCTTCGTTTCCGGCCTACCACACGTTTCTCAAACAAAGGATACTGAGGCAAATGTGGCGCATACTCTCTTCTCAACCTATTGTATTCCTTAACACAATCTAGATCCGCACAAATGTTTGTGACATCACACTCAATCAAGTACAATCCCGATAAAGTCCTAACTCGTGACAATGCCACATATGCCATACCCTCCTTGAACACAGAACTGCCAATATTCACCAATGCACAGTCTACACTTAAACCTTGCGATTTATGGATTGTCACCGCATATGCCAAGCAAACAGGAAACTGCTTACGACGAACATATAAGTCTTTTACAAGCAAAAATCTAGCAGAACAACGAGCAATTAGCTGTACTTCCTCAATGCCATCAAATTTAATTTTTAAAAATTCAATTCCATCTCTATTTCTGTATTTCACAAAATCAACAACATTACCCATTGATCCATTTACCAGACCTCTTTCAACATGTAAATTCCTTCTTAAAATTATACGGCAGTTCAAGCACACATTCAGAGTCTTTTCAAAACCCGCAGTTTTAGATATACTCTTCTCTAATGAATCCAATTTTGTTTTCAGATTCTCAGACAAAATAATTGTTGATCCCATATGCTCTACTCTGTCAATAGCTTCCAATTTCACAATCTCTTGCTTTTCTAAATGCAACATTTTGTTGTTGAATTTGGCACATTCTGCAAGAGTTGGCATCAAACATATTCCAGATTTTTTCTCAGTAACTTTCTGAAAAATATTCTCAGGCACAACATCTTCGTCTGGATATAAATTTGTCAGTAATCGTGCATGTAAAGCTTCTTTCCCATGCTCGGTCACTTTTCCAATTCTAACATCTTGTAGAATAGTCTTGTAAACTTCATCCTTTGCCTGACGCATATTTTCATGCAGTTCAGCATAATTGAAGTTTAACCATATATTGACGTTGCCAATACTCCCTAAGCACTTCCTGGTATCTTCATGCGTGAGCATTTTGAACACTGGTTGCCCTTTCACTGGTGTCAGCTGCAGAAGATCTCCGAAAACAATGATGTGTTTGCCACCAAATAACACATCATACTCTGTTTTGAGAACTTCTTGCATTCTCAAATGCACAAAGGCAAGCATGACATTGGAAACCATGCTTACTTCGTCAATGATAAGAAGTTTCATTTTCCTCAAGACTCTTGAAACTTCAAAACAAGCATCTCCAGATAGCTTGTGATATTCTAATTTGTTGTCATGCTCCACTGGCAGCATCAGTAAACGATGTAAAGTAATCCCTTTAATGTTATGTGCTGCCAGTCCAGTTGGAGCGGTGACAACACAAGACAGCGATGACTCTGTCCTTTCCTGCAAATAACATGAAATTGCTTTAATAAGGAAACTTTTTCCAGTTCCCGCTTCTCCACTCACGTACAGTCGGACAGGCTTCAACGACGTACATGAGCACTCTTTCTTGTCATGACTTAATCCATGATCAATTTGCATGGTAAGTTCGTCATATATTTTCCTCTGCTCAACGTTGAGTTGTCTTTCCAACTCTTCTAAGTTAACCGCATCCTCCTGAGCATGTGCCATGGCTCTTTCCACTTCATTCATAGCAGTGGCAGCTTCATTTTCGATAAGAGGTCCTCCTAGTGGATCCTGACTCAATGAAGCAGAACTCTGACTGTCCTGAGAACTGTGTCTGGCAATCTCGGCTGCAATCGTTGCTTCCTGCTCAATTTCCACATTCAACATTTCTACATATTTGGGAAAAGCAGGACATTCTATGGTCTCCTTGGCAGCATTGAATGAGTCTTCGTAACAAAGGAAATCTCCAAGCAGTTCCTCTTCTGCACGCCAAGGCTTAAAAAGTTGCAAAAGTGCTAAATAGAAAAACTCCTTTTTTTCAGGAGATTCGCCACTCAATTTTCGATGGTTTATCAAGTGGCATTTTCTTTGCTTGACCAGACATCCCTCACTTCCTATTACAGCATACACTCCTTTCTCAGTATCTTCTTTGATGTTCCTCTTGAATATGTAATTTTGCAGAACCTCATACAGACAAACATTCTCAAGGTGACTGCTTCGATTTGGATAATATGTATCCAACATGTTGCTCTTCAAAATGTCGGTACTGTTTGGCTCCTTTTCCGCCAAATACTCAATTTCCCGCACAGGTTTCAGAACTCGATTACGCGTTGCAGCAAGACCAACACTCGCCCAAACGATACTCCTGGACTTGGCATAGAGACTTGCTGAAGACAACCGGTCAGAACATTCGTAAGCTCCGATTTCTCGATGCGACAACATCTTCAGACTGAAACTGTACAACTTCTTGCTGAGGCTCTTTTCATGGGAAATGTCCTCCCACATATCCTTCAATTCTGTCTTCTCTTTTTTGGTGATGTAAGATGTCACATACCGAGCCACAGCCATACAGTTATCAGCCACAAACTGTATATCCATGTTAGCATTCCACATGGACAAAATCACCGGGTTGTAGTCGTTGATGTACTTAGACTCTTCGTTCCTCTTCAAATTGTATGTGTTTTTAGGTGATTTCTTCATCACATTATGTCGCAGCGAAGACATCAAACTGTTCACTCTTCCTTTAGAAATCACCGATCGTGGAAAGCCGAAACGACATTTGGTGTAGAACTTGTCTTTGTTCCGGAATTTACGACGACAGTACTTTCCACATCGATGGCTTTGGAAACGTAGAACTTTTTCTCTTAGGCTTTTTTTCTCCTTTGCGTTTGGAACAGCACACGTAGAATACTGTTCTATGAAACTCATCACTGAGTCGTCTGCATCCGTTCCAAATTTAGGTGCATCCTTGATCCACAGCAACATATGTATATGAGGAGCACCTCTTGCTTGGTACTCCTTCCTCCAGAAGAAATCCAACACCTCTCCAAGAGGTGGATTCTTCTTATTCATGATGAAAGACATCATACCTTCAAATCTATGATTGAAGTACCTACATACATTGACTGGATCCAAAGAGCACAGTTCTCCGGGTGTCTTGAATTCGATGTTTTCTACGTTAGCATTTGCCTCTCGTAGAAATTCAAGTAAGTCTTCCCAGCCATACTCAGCACAGCTCAAAGTGAGGAACCATGTGGGAGTTCCTAAGTTCCTCAGCATACATTTTAAATCACCATGACGACGGTACCAGTACTCATTAGTACCACGCTGACACGCCATGAGATTAATCAGGTGAGAATCCAAAATACTGTCTTGGACATTGACTTTATCCATAAAGTCACTTGCCGAGATGTTTTGCATGTGTATACCACTTTTCAAGATGTGGTTCACTGCATATGACAGTCCAGACAGATCGCTTTCAAACAGGAGATGAAACAAATAAGGAATGCATTGTCGAAACCTAGGATCTCCTGCATACAATCGCAAAGTCCGGTATTCAGAAGCAGGAATTTGATGAGGTCGCTCATCATATCTTCCTCCCTGACCTGTTGGAAAAAGCTGTGGGAAACACCGAGCTTCCAAACTTTCCTCCCAAACACTAATGGGACTCCCTTTCGCTTGTTTCATTTGAAACAACTCAATAGCATTCCCCATGACTTCCTTGGAATGCAAAGGATGAACACTATAATGTTCATATATTTCTTCACTAGTACAGGGTTCTACTTTCTCAATTTGACCAGCACACAAATCGCTATCCTCTTCCTCACTTACTTCCTCTTCTGCAACATATACATTTTTATAGTATTTATTATATTTTTTCAAATACAATGTTGCCCTTTTGACTTTCCTAACATCTACTAAATCTTGCCATATTTTCTTATTCTTTGTCGGAACCCCATTAACTAAGATAACAAGAGGTTCCTCTTCCACTTTTTCTACTCCAATTGTGTTAATGTTTTTCTTCAAATCTAGAGGCAAATAAACAACTCTTCCCTTTAATCCTCTCTGTAAATCTGATGGAGGCAATTTCCCTGTCTTTGGCTCCATTCTTACAATAGCCTGAAAGGGATGGATACTTTGAATCAAAATAGATTCATAAGTATTTAAATCCTTCAATTCAGAAGGAATCTCAACCAATTCCAGATTATTATGAACTGCTCTAGCAGGCATCTGCTTTTGATTTAATTTGTTACAACAATAAGTACACACACGTTGATCCAATCCCAAATCAAAACAATTTTCTACCATCAAGTATGTTGTAAAATCCTTCCATTCACTATTATTTTCCCTTTCACTTTTTCCATATAAATCCACTAACTTAGTTTGATTCTTATAATAAGTGCGTCGACAACACACACAAGTGAAATTTGGCCTCTCACTTGATTTCACCTCAAACGTCGCAATTTCCCTCTGGAAACCTGTACACTATCTTCCACATTACTCTCTTCTTCTTGGTCAATTTCAACATTCTCCTCTTTACTTCCAAAGTAACAAAACTCAATTTCTTCACATATATTCTTCACATCTATTTCAGAACCATGCAAAAGAGCAGCGCATAATTGTTTAAGCATAATTGCTGGACTCTTAGCATAATACAACATTCTAACTAATTTCCTCACTTTATTATGATGCACTGCTAGCATCCTGAAATGATGAAAAACACTCTGGCATACTCTCCTGGAAAGACAAGCCAGTGAATGACCATGCAAACCTATCACTTCTCTCACTCTGCAAGGATCTAATTCTTGCAACAACTTCATTTTCTGCTTCAAACTTTTCTTACTAAATGACCGTATAAAATCACAAAGCAAATTGATGGAATCCTGTCGTACACTGCAAATACTACTACACTTCCAGGTGTACACAGGACCCTTAGGACGTCTCCCTAAAACCTCATTACCTAACACCTCTTCTATCTCTGTTCTCACAAGTTTTTCTTTTTCAACTGGACAACCATCTTTCACTTCATAAGCTCGACCACTGGTGTCAACTGCATGCACCAAATCATTATCCTGGAAATAACTCTCCTCATTAAAAAATGCCTCAGAGCTTGAACTATGCATCCATTCTCCAGAAAAAACTTCACAAAAATTACTACGATTAACTATTCTCTTCCATCTACTATTTCTTTTGAAATCATAAATTACCTTGTTTAGCTTCCTAATTCTATTGATTGTCAAAGTAAATAACTTACGTTTAATTTCAAATGCCTGATCAATAACTTTCTCAACTATTTTTTTTCTCTTATAAAAAACCACTTTCTGCTGACCTTTCTTAATATTTTTTAACAAATTCCCAATTATCCTGTTGCGGAACATTCGTTTACGAATATCCCTAAACTGTTGTTTCCTTCTACTTTCATGCATAGAGTTATCTCTTACTCTAGCAGTAACATTTCTCATTGGCCTTTCCTTACCATTTGAATTCTTTCTCCTTTTCTGGACTGAAACATTTTCTGTAGTAATATTTTTTTTACTACACATATTTCTTATGACTGTTTTTCGACTCTTACCCGGTGCTTTCTTGGTGACTTGACAAATCTTTTTGTTAGAGGACTGCTGCATTATTCCATGGTCCTGCTGTCTTTGACGTTTTGCAGCCTTTCTTACTCTTTCTTTGCTAGGCATCCTAAAATCTTGAAATAATCTGCAGTTGAATCTGTGGTAAAATATAATAAAAAATGTTATTAACCACTATTACCCAACAGTAAATTAATAACAGTCATCAAAAACTTAACACACTACTTAAGTATATAATATACTGAAGCCTATCTCCAATTTTTCACTGAACAGGACTCATCTCTTCTTAACCTTGGATAAACCTCACCTACTCTGTGTCCCCTGCACATAATTAAATGTAAAGGGGCAGATTTATATTAACTAGCACATCCCCAGGGATGCACCAGTTAACGTGCACCGCTGCTCTGCCACCCACGGTGTGCCGCATTTACAATCAGATAGGACAAAGCTACATCAAAACCCTGCGCCTGCTTGAAGCAGGCATAGATCTTGACGCAGGTAGGCTGAAAGCTAAAGCAACAACTAAGTGTCGTGTGCAGAAGTTACAAAAAAGGAAAAATGGCGTTTAAACCAGTAATGAGACCATGCTAACGTAATACAGAGTAAAAATATCCAGGATCTACATCAGTTTGGGGTTCACGAACCTGGCAGGTACAAGGCACTGAGGCTTTCCACCGTGCATGTCTCATCCCAAAACATATGTTGTTTGTGAATGAAACAATTTCCCAGACCAAATGCTTTGGATTGGCTACTTCTAAAAAATTAAACACCCCTACTATCCCGGAGTTAGAGGAATATGATGGTTGGAGTAATTTTACTCGTTGTCTATTAAAGATTTACAGGCCCTACTCCGTAATTCTTCCTTTAACATTTCCAGTATAAATCCAAAAGGTTGACTGCTTTGGCAACGTGCCTTATCCACGGTTTAATAACGCTGCCTTTTGCTTTATATAAGTTTTCAAATTGTATGAAATATATACCAATAGGTCGTTATTAACCTTTAGGTAGTGGTTTTCTTCATGAAGTCTGGTCGCTTCCATACACATACAGATTTTCAAAGATGATCAAGAACTTTATCTGAATGGAGAGGAATGCACTGAGACGCCAGATCATTCACTAATGTGTAGGCACATACAGTTACACGGTTCATGCAACAAACACCGACCAAATATGGCTTGCGTGTTGCAAGGCACACCAGTTCCTGCTATCATCCCCACGTTCAAGTTCTTGGAAAATGGTAGTTATTTGATGCTCAATAATGAAGATTGTTCTGGGTTAATTAAAAGTATTCATTTTATCGTAACAGTAAATGAACGGGTTATTTGCTGCAGAAATGTTCTATTTCCTCCCACACATGAACATAGGGAGTTTTCAATCTGGCCACAAATACCAACCTTGGGAGCACATTTCAACGGCATGGCAAGAATAAGAGCTATTTTGTCTCAGAGAGAGGTGGCCTTGAGTTTGGCCCGTGAAACTTTCGTGCTTCACACAGCGAACACCCGTACAGAGGTGCAGACCCTTTTAAATACAGATTCGCCTTTCCATTTCAGCAAGATGGTTCGGACTATCTCTAACGCGTCCTCCACAAAGGGCCTGGCGCACTTTTTTAAAGTTGTTACCAGTGGTCTCGTGACTCCATGTAAATGCAGCACACCATAGGTGACGGAACAGCGGCACAGAATGACTAACACATCCCTGGTGATGCGCCAGTCATCATAAATCTATCCCTATGCTTCTTATCTTGTTAGAGATAAACCGCCATATGTATCATCAAAGTTTTTTGCATTTCCTAAATAGCGAACTTTAAGGAATAAATAGCGATTCTTTACCATTCCTAGTTTGCGATGACCTATTTGCTAATTACAAATTACCCATTCATTTCCATGCAGCAGGAGGCCCATAGGAATGAAGGTGCAATTTGCGATTAGCAATTACCTCATCGCAAATTACGAATTTTTCCGACGGTGCAGGGGTGTCTCAAGAACACCCTGCTGCACCCCTGAAAAAGAAATTTGGGGTCATATGGCGCACATACATTTTGAAAACATTCCTTTACCTCAAAAACGATTTTCAACTCATAATTTGAAAACACTGCACATGGGGAAATGACTTAAAATGTCCTTAAGACACATAAAAGCATTTTTTGATTGCCTTTGCAGCATGTTTCAGTCACCTTTAACATGCCTATGTAACGGAAACATTCAAAATCTAAATTTGCCATGCACAGGTGGGAGCATATTTACAAGCAATTTGCTCCACAGACAAACTTCTTACATTGAAATGGGAAAAATAACATCAGAGACTCTCAATTACCTTATAAAGAAGCAGACACCATTATGTCCTTCTCATCAATATTAAAACCATTGCTTTTTCTCAAAAACGATTTACAAGTCATAATTTGAAAACACTCCACAGCTCCTATGCACATAAAAGCCCTGTCAGTACTAATACTTCACATTTTCTCCAATTACAATTTCTCAAAGAAACAAAATCTATTTGTGAAACACTTGAGACAAAGCAACATTTGAAAAACACAACTTTCTTCATAATTTTCTCCTTAAAGCACACTATTTTCTATCTAAATTAAAGAAATCTTTTCTCACCTTAGCAAATACTTTGAGTTTCAAAACAGTCTCAGAAACACACCAATTTGTCTTCAGCAGAGCAAAAGGTATGCACTCCAGAGTCTGCAGCTATCAAAAGCACAGAAATGCTGTAATTCCTCACACATATCTCTCATGTCACCCAATCAAAACTCTTCCCTCACTTTTTTTCAAAGCAAAACCCTTCCCCCCTCTGCCCCCTCTCTGCTTTTTCTGCATAGCAACCACCTCTTGCAAGACCTCTCACACAACAATGTTGCAATTGAACTCTGAACTCTCAGTGCACCTGCATATCCAGAGCATTCTTTCATTTAATGATTTTTTCTTCGCCACTCAAAATACATCTTTCAACGAACTCATCCATGCACACTAACTTTCTGTTTTCAGCAATCAAAATCCACCAATCACTCTTACTGCTTCATTAACACAGAAACTCCTCAGTTTTTTTCATTTTACACTCTCATTTTTTCAACTGCCATTTCATTGCCACACTTCATCTGACTGCAGCAGAACCTTCTCTCACCATGTTTTCTGTCTGGATTGTTGGACATAGTTACATCTATTGGGCTCAAAGGTATGCTGAAAACAGGAATTTACCTAACCTCAATTTACAAGATGTGGAAATTAAGTGGTTTGGCCACAGAGGATTAAAATGTCACCAATTGATACCATTGGTGAAAACCTTTATGCATTTGCCAAAACCTGACCTGTTAATTGTGCACTGTGGAGGTAATGATTTGGGCACTTTGACTGGGGTAGGTCTGGAAATGCTTTTAAAGGACACCTTTGAGCAATTGATGGCACTTTTTCCTCAGACTGCCTTGGTATATTCAAATATATGCCAAAGACAGAAATGGAGGTGGTCGAACCAATTTTGTCCACAAATTGAGAAATCGAGGAAGCATGTAAACAAATCTGTTTCAGCTTACATGAGAGACCATGGAATGGGCTCCCTGTACAACAATAACTTGCGTTACTACATGCAAGATATCTACAGAGGAGATGGAGTTCACTTCTCAGATGAGGGCAACAGAGTTTTCACTCTGAATTTAAGACTGTGCATTGGTACCTACTTATAAGTACCTAAATGTACCATAAACCCAAAAGCTCTTCTCAGAGCTACCCTACATCTGATCACTCACAATTATTATTTTACTCTAACTTTTTTCACTAATTTTCAAGAAAGTACGCTCCCCAGAACGCTTCCCGGTTCGCGAACCGGGCGCACTCCACGCAAAAAAACTAAAAAAACGGTATATTTTTTTTTGCCCTGCGAGACCCTTTCAAAGCCTCCACATCAAACCTAGGGGGTCAGGGACGATCTACTATGCCCCCTTATGGTCATTTGCCCCTTCGCTTTGGCCTCCTCTTGTCTCTCGATCCTACCGAGAGACAAGATGGCGGCCGCTACGGACTGTTTGGAATGTTGACAGACGCCGGAGAACCAATCAGCTTCGCTTCACAAAGCTCCGTTGCGCGAAAAGTACGCGTCCTGGGATGCTGCCCGGTCCGCTGTTACAGATATATATCTTTTTTTAAACGTTAATTTCTCAAAATCCACTGCAGCACATATATTGAGACCTACAAAAGGCACATCGGGCTACCAGTCCCTACAATTTTGCCAAGTTTCGTGCAAATCCATTCAGCCGTTCGGGCTAAAAGTGAGGCCAACCGCCCTATGGAAATTAACATGGGAAAAACGCGTTTTGGGACCCCCCTTTTTTCTCGGCCCCCCCTTGACGAACCCCCCCAAAATTTTCAGGGGCTGCTCAGAAACAAAATGTGCCATTTTCCTGATAATTTCAGCCAATTCCGTCCACAAACGCCAAAGTTATTAGACATAGAATTTTCAAAAATCCCATAGAGAAAAAATCCTAACTATATATACCTACTGGCGACCGCCAGTAGGTAATATATATATATATATATATATATATATATATATATATATATATATATATATTATATATATATATATATATAGTATATACATATATAGTATATATATATATATACATATTACCTACTGGCGGTCGCCAGTAGGTATATATAGTTAGGATTTTTTTGAATAGGGATTTCTGAAAATTCTATGTTGAATAACTTTAGCGTTGATGGACGGAATTGGCTGAAATTTTCAGGAAAATGGCACATTTTGTGTCTGAGCGTCCCCTGAAAGTTTGGGGGGTTTCGTCAAGCGGGGGCCGAGAAAAAAGGGGGGTCCCAAAACTTGTTTTTAACATTGAGTTTTCCATAGGGTGGTTGGACTCACTTTTAGCTCGAACGGTTGAATGGATTTCTATGAAACTTGGCAAAATTGTAGAGACTGTTTGCCCGATGTGCCTTTGCTAGGTTTCAAGATATGTGCTCCAGTGGATTTTGAGAAATTAACGTTAAAAAAATATATATATCTGTGACAGCGTCCCGGTTAGCGCCCCGGTTCGCGTACCAGACGCGTAACGGAACTTCGCGAGGAGAAGCGGATTGGCTCTCCGGTGACTGTCAACATTCTAAACAGTCCGGAGCGGCGGCCATCTTGTCTCTCGGTAGGATCGAGAGACAAGAGGTGGAAATAAACGAAGGGGGAAATGAATGAAAGGGGGCAAGGTAGACCCCTCCTGACCCCCTAGGATTGATTTGGGGGCTATTAAAGGGCCCCACGGGGCAACAAAATAAAAAAATAAAAAACGATTTTTCGCGGTGGAAGCGCTACCCGGTACGCGAACCGGGTAGCTCACCGGTAGCGTAACGGGAGTCCGCCATCTTGTGTTTCGGACGAATTTAGTCACAAGATGGAGGATAAACAATGTTGGGAATGGGTATAAGGGGGCACGCGAGACATATCCTGACCCCCTAGGTTTTCTGAGCTTGGCTGAGGAGGCCCATATATGTAAAAAAAAACACCTTTTTTTTTCAAATTTTCGCACGGTTAGCGCCCGGTCCGCGCACCGGGTAGCGTTCCGGAAAGCGTAACAAGGGGAAAACCTAGGGAAATATTAAAATAATATTTTAGAGTGCTTTGAGGTAGGGTAGCTCTGAATAGAGCTGTTGTGTTGTGTGGGTGATGTAAGTACCAACATGTAGGTACCAATGAAAAGTCTAAAATGCAATGTACACCGTCTCCTCTGTAGATATTTTGTATGTTCTAATATGGGTTATCTAAATGTAAATGTGTGGAAAAGCACTTCATGCTTTAAAGCAATTGTATTTTTGAACTGATTGTTCTTTCCTCTTAGTCCTCCTCTTTGTTTTTTTTCCCCCCACACTCTTCTTCAGCATGATAGTTGATAAATTCGTTCCCTCAAAAAATTTATATACATAAAAAAATTATATTAAATACATATAAAATATATTTTTCCTTTAAAAGAAGAATACATTTTACAGCTTTTGATATTTGCTATTAAAAAAACATTGAAATTCACTGAAAAAACCATAGGTTATAGACCATATATAGTTAGGAATTAGCATTTACAAAACCTTGAAAATTCACTGAAAAAACCATAGGTTATAGACCATATATAGTTAGGAATTAGCATTTACAAAACCTTATTTTACTCACACAAAACCATTGAAATTCACATATATAGTGAGTTGCACTAACTATATATCGCGCACCCGCAATCCACTGCTGATCATGTCACATATTACATCATTCATGACATGGTCAGTGACATCACTGATGACATCTCAAATGACATCACTGATGACATCACTGATGACAACATCCAGTGACTGTATGTTTCTGTAAAGTTAAAATATGTCTTACATATTGAAGAATGAGTGGATGTATAAGTGTCTGGATGAAGGATTTAGTAGGTGCATGACTGACTGTATGAGTGAGTGATTAAATGTGTCTCACTGAGTGCATGGGTTAGTGACTAAACTGTCTTAATTTGTGCATCATTATGTCTGTTGTTCTGTAAACTGCTGCATGTGTTGATCAGTAGCTATATGAGTAACTATATGGGTTATTGATTGGTTGCCCAAGTATTTGTATGGGAAACTGAGTGTGTGTGTGGGTGGCTGGGAGGTGTATGACTCTGTGCATAGATGTGTGAGCAGTTGATTCACTAGATGTATGGGTTTAAAAGTGCATGTGGAAACAGCTGTATGGGCGGTTGACTGTGTGCATGAGTGTATTGGTGAGTGAATGGACATCTCAGTGCTACATGTCAAAGTAAGTACATATGTAAAACACAGTACATGTGAGAGTCGACATATATAAATAACTGTGCATAAGAGCCAGTGAATGTGTGAGTGGCTGTATGGATCATTGTGAACTTGTATCAGGGATTGTATAAGAGAGTAAATATGTGTTAGTATATGTTTGAATGAGTAAGGTGTGTATAACTGTATAGTTGAGGAAATGGAGGTGTGATTGATTCTTTGCATGACTGACTAGGTGTGTGAGTAACTCCATGGATGAGTGACAGTCTGTGAGTGTCTGTTTACACTGAGTGTATCTAAGGTTATATTAGAGTCTGAAGAGGTTCATCGTATTATCACATGAATGATGTCATCAGTGATGTGATCAGTAATGTCAAATGAGATGTCATCAGTGATGTCATCAGTGATGTCATTTGAGATGTCATCAGTGATGTCATCAGTGATGTCATTTGAGATGTAATCAGTGATGTCATCAGTGATGTCATCAGTGATGTCATTTGAGATGTCATCAGTGATGTCATCAGTGATGTCATTTGAGATGTCATCAGTGATGTCATCAGTGATGTCATTTGAGATGTCATCAGTGATGTCATTTGAGATGTCATCAGTGATGTCATCAGTGATGTCACTGACCATGTCATGAATGATTTAATATGTGACATGATCAGCAGTGGATTGCGGGTGCGCGATATACAGTTAGTGCAACTAACTATATATGTGAATTTCAATGGTTTTGTGTGAGTAAAATAAGGTTTTGTAAATGCTAATTCCTAACTATATATGGTCTATAACCTATGGTTTTTTCAGTGAATATATATATATATATATATATATATGTGATATTACATTTAAAAACAATTATTAATAAATAGTATAAATTACAATTATTTGTTTACATTTTTTTTAAATTAGATATATATAATTTAAGATTGTGTGTTTTCTTTTTGTAAATACATATATTAGTTATAGTTATCTTTAAAACGAATTAAATATATTTATTTTTTATCATATTACTGTTATTTTTTAATATGTGTAATGTTTAGTATGTATATGTATATATATAAAAAACAATATTTTTGACAACAATAGTTTTGTCATTTTCATTATAAGTATAGGATGGTGATATTTTTGAGTTTATATTTTTGACACGATATTTGTGTGGGAAGACATTTCTGGTTTTGATATTTTGACAGTGAAAACAACGTTATCCTTGTTTTTGTAAATTGCACATATGTGTGTTGACAAATGTCCCATGGGACCAGTGCCATCAGTAACAGGTAGCAGCAAATGAGGATGAGGATGAAGATGAGAACAGAGGGGAACATTTTGACACAATTGCTGGGTCTCAATGAAGGAACACAATTGTGCAGAACCTTTTCACTGAAGCCTCAATTATTATGATGGCCATTCATCCACTGTTTTTTTTTAACAAGGTTGTAAAACTATAAATAAATAAATTAACACTTACTTTGTGGAAACACTTTAATTTAACAGTTACTGTAAACATCAATACACTCACATCAGAAATGCAGACAGATAGTACGATTCTCAAGTATGGGCATCATCTTGTATGACAATGTGGATATCTTTTGCATAGGAGTGCAATATCCGTGATCAAAAAATGCCTACTATACAGACACCTTCATCAAGGCAAGCATATTACAAACTGTAATACTTATTAGTTATGTCAAGATATGTACAAAGCATCAATGAAAACAAATGCATTGCCCATTTCTTTACCGAGGTGTCAGACAAAAGTGACGCCTCAGTAGGAAAGGTGACTCTTTAGTAGGAAAAGTGATAATTTTGTGAACAAGATGCTTTAGTAGTAATGGTGATGCTTTAGTGGAAAAGGTGACTAGACCGAACCACAGGAGGTTACCCATAGACCCAGTTGAGACCTGGCTAATAAGTGTATATAACAAATAACTAACCCTGGGCGTAGTTCGCGTAGCCGCACTCCGCGAAGCTACGCGAAGACGCACTTGCACTCCGCGAGCTACGTGTAGCTCCGCGGACATGCGTAGTAGCTTGCTAGACCCGTTCGCGCGCCGTTTTTCGTCTTCGGGAGCGCGGTGCGCGTGTTCGGGGCGCTGCCTGCATGCTCGCAATAGCTAGCGCGCTAAGTTACTCAATGAGGTTTGTCCCGCCCGCTTGCGTTCCCTTATTTCCGGTTCCGGGTCACAAGTAACGTGTTCGCGTTGTGTTAGACATGTTCGGGAACTCATCTTCTCGTTCGCACTGCCAAAGTGCGTGATCGCGTCAAATATCGCGCGAACTTACCGCGGCGGTCGCGACGGGCAGAGCCATCTTCGATTTCACACTCTGGCTATGGTTTTGGGCCTACTTCAGCATCTCACTCCTATCTCTTCCATCCTGGTCTTTTCCCTCAGTTTTTCTAACTTTCTTTACTTCTTACCTATTTCTGTCTGTGCCTAGGTTTATATTTCTCATTTTATTTTTACTTTTACCACTTTTTTTGCAACTTTTCTCTTGTTTTATATTACTTCCTTCTTTTATCTTTCTTCTTTCTTCCCCTAACCTTTTTGTCTTCAACTTTCCTTCTCCCCTCCACCCAGAACCATGGTGAAGGGTGCCAGCAGAATCGGCGGCTCAAAGGGCAAGGCGGCTGTGCCTAAAAAAACCAGGCTGCCTTGCGGCAGAATGCGCCCGGCAGGAGTGACGCCCCGCCAACTTTTTGGGGAGGAGGAGGTGGCCGCCCTGGTCTTTTTTATCCAACGTCACCTCCCCTTGACTTTGGCAGCAGGCGGCAGGCCCGGCTCCGGATACCAGCGCATTGAAGAGCATCTCCGGCGGTGGGCGAAGGTGCGCCGTGCAGTCTTCCGCTGCTCCGGTATCCGGCGTACCCACCATCAGCTGTCCCACCGCTGGGCCGACATTTTGGACCGGGAGCAGGACCTGTTGGACCTGCTTGGTGTGGAGGTTGTGGGTCTTGGTGAGTGGCTACCCCAAAAATAAAGTGTGTATATATATATATATATATATATATATATATATTACCTACTGGCGGTCGCCAGTAGGTATATATAGTTAGGATTTTTTCTCTATGGGTTTTTTGAAAATTCTATGTCTAATAACTTTGGCGTTTGTGGACGGAATCGGCTGAAATTTTCAGGAAAATGGCACATTTTGTTTCTGAGCAGCCCTTGAAAATTTGGGGGGGGTTCGTCCAGTGGGGGCCGAGAAAAAAGGGGGGTCCCAAAACGTGTTTTTAACATTGAGTTTTCCATAGGGCGGTTGGCCTCACTTTTAGCCCGAACGGCTGAATGGATTTGCACGAAACTTGGCAAAATTGTAGGGACTGGTAGCCCGATGTGCCTTTTGTAGGTCTCAATATATGTGCTCCAGTGGATTTTGAGAAATTAACGTTTAAAAAAAGATATATATCTGTAACAGCGGACCGGTTAGCGCTCTGGTTCGCGGACTTTTCGCGCAACGGAGCTTTGTGAAGCGAAGCTGATTGGTTCTCCGGCGTCTGTCAACATTCCAAACAGTCCGTAGCGGCCGCCATCTTGTCTCTCGGTAGGATCGAGAGACAATAGGAGGTCAAAACAAAGGGGGAAATAACTATAAGGGGGCATAGTAGATCCTCGCTGACCCCCTAGGTTTGATGTGGAGGTTTTAAAAGGGCCCCGCGGGGCAAAAAAAAAACAAAATAATAATAATCGAACGGCTGAATGGATTTGCACGAAACTTGGCAAAATATTAGGGACTGGTAGCCCGATGTGCCTTTGCTAGGTCTCAATATATGTGCTCCAGTGGATTTTGAGAAATTAACGTTGAAAAAAAGATATATATCTGTAACAGCGCTCCGCTTCGCGTACTTTTCGCGTTACGGAGCTTTGCGAAGCTGATTGGTTCTCCGGCGTCTGTCAACATTCCAAACAGTCCGTAGCGGCCGCCATCTTGTCCCTCGGTAGGATTGAGAGACAAGAGGAGGCCAAAGCGAAGGGGGAAATGACCATAAGGGGGCATAGTAGATCCTTCCTGACCTCTTAGGTTTGATGTACCATTTTGCCAAGTTTGGTGTAATTCCGTTCAGCCATTCAGGCTGTAGACGTATGTAAATGTCCTATGGAAAATTGCATGGGGAAAACACATTTGAAAGTGTTGAAATTTAGAACCAATTAAAATGTTACTTTGGTTTTGTATTTGTGTGTGATGAAAGTTAATTGGTTATGTATATATGTCAAATGAGAGGAAACCACAGCCATTTTGTGATACTACTGTCTGAGGTACATTTGTGAGGAATTTTTGGTGGTGAATTTCTGGTGTTTGATTTACACAGTACTAACACTTCTGCTACTTTTAAAAAGGTGAGTTGTTAATTTGTAAGGGGAACTATGTTGTACACTTGAAGATAATTTGAAAAATGTTTTCTGTTATTTATTTGCAGTCCTTCTGTTATACTAAATACTTGATGAAGTTAGTTTTATATTATGTATTACTAAAAACGATAAATGAAAGTGATTATTTTTTTCTGCAATTTACAGCAAGCAATTTCAAAATAAAATGGCTCACAATGAAGAGACCGTGGCAATTTCTTTTGAATTGTCCACTACATTGATTGAAATTGAGAGCACCAATAATGAAATATTGTCACAAGGAGGACATGACTTGTATGATTCCATTAGATTGATTGAAATGGACAGCACCAAGAATGAAATATTGTCACAAGGAGATGACTTGAATGATTCCACTACATTGATTGAAATTGAGAGCACCAATAATGAAATATTGTCACAAGGAGGAGATGGCTTGTATGATTCCATTAGATTGATTGAAATGGACAGCACCAATAATGAAATATTGTCACAAGGAGGAGATGACTTGAATGATTCCACTACATTGATTGAAATTGAGAGCACCAATAATGAAATATTGTCACGAGGAGATGACTTGAATGATTCCACTACATTGATTGAAATGGACAGCACCAATAATGAAATATTGTCAGAAGGAGGAGATGACTTGAATGATTTTTTTGATCAATCTCTTGATGGCGAATTTATCGAGTGTTTGGAGACCATGGAGTTACAAGAATCATCATTGCAGACTTTTAATGAGGAGATTCCAGATGAGATGATTGAAGAGGAAATTACTGATGAGGACATGTTACTAGTTGTTTCAAATTTAGAAAATTCTGAAGAATAAATTTATATTTAGAAATCAAAAATTGTTTGAGACATTATTTATTTTTATTTTTAATTTATGAGGTTGTAGCGAAGTGATTGTAGTATAAAATGAGACTTATAGTATAGAGTGCAACATTTTTATGTTACATGGTAAGTTTACTCATATTTACTTCCCTTCTGCCACTATATTATCTCCAATGTGTATTTGACATGTCTTCTTCATCTCCGGCCTCCTTTCTCTCACTGTGTGTCTCCGATGCATCTTATCGCTGGTATTTTGTGTAATTACAGAAGAGAGTAAAATAAAATAGTTCGGAACGTGAAAAGGGGGCAAAGTAGAGTACTCCTCACCCCCTAGGCCTTTTTAGGCGGTCCCAAAAGGATCAGTTTCTGCTTTCCTGAGAGATTATGGTATGAGTTCCATATACCACAATAACTTGCATTACAACATGCAAGATATCTATCTCCTATTACCAACTTTTGGAGATATTCGCGCTAAGCGCGAATATCTCCAAAAAGTAACACCTGCCCTGAGCAGTTCTTAGCCATGTTATCCAATGGGAGGTGGATAACATGGCTAAGAGTATTAGCTCGGTAATGCATGAATATCGCTGAGTTTTTAGCGATATTCATGCATTGCGGCCGTTTATTATCGCATTTGCGATAAACCTTGATAATAGTAAGGTTTATCTTCGATAATTTCTGACGATGCTTAGTGGTAAAAAATTGGTTGGTAAGCATCGTTAGCGATAAATATCGCTTAACTTTGGTAATATGCCCCAACGTCTGTTAACGTTCGATTCGAAGGAAATGAGGAAGTGTTGAAAAACATTGTCTGCGCCATCTTGCCTTTTTTGAAATGCCACACTTTTGTCGTGCACGGCAGCCATTTTAGATGTCTTGACCAGACCCACTCTCTGCACGCTGTCGATTCGTAGCATGGCTCCTCACCCTCGTAAGCATCTCCCCCAGGCACTGGTCACCACCGCTCTCTGTCTTATGCATGGGCAATAAACCTTCCCCCATCTGCGCTGCTCTTCCCTGAGAATCACACTCTGTGCCCGCCCGACACCTCCCTTTCGCCCTATTCACTACCGCACCCTCTGACACTCCTCTTCCTCTGTGTCCGAATGTCCAGGCCGGTCCTAGGCTATCAGCTAGCCCTGCAGATGTAGTTTATGGCCCCAGCTGTAAAGAATCACCCCTCTTCAAAGGAGTTATAGTAGATCAAGGCCCACACCCGATGTGATCCGTCACAGCACACGCGTTCCTACTATCTGAAAACCATCCTGTATTGTGATTGGGGAGGGGACCGAGCCTGAAGCGGAAGATTCCAGGAATGACTCTTTGTACATCAAAGTTTTTACAATTATGTGTCACATTAAAAATATATAGCACTCCAACAAAGTAGTAGGAATATAAAACTTTAATAACATATAAATATATACAACAAAACAAAAACAGTAAAAACATTTAAACAACGAAGAGACCGTGGCAATTTCTTTTTAATTATCCAATAGATTTATTGAAATTGACAGCACCAATAATGAAATATTCTTGTCAGTAGCGGTCTGTTGTGCGAATAGTTCCAAGGCAGCAGAACGCGCTGAAATCTAGATGGCACGAAAGTGATGTCTAGTAAGTTGCCGCCCAGCAAAAAACG
Organism: Lissotriton helveticus; assembly: GCF_964261635.1. Lineage (NCBI taxonomy): Eukaryota > Metazoa > Chordata > Amphibia > Caudata > Salamandridae > Lissotriton > Lissotriton helveticus. The sequence continues at coordinate 821,172,129 of NC_136057.1, forward strand.
GCGTGGGGCGCCGCGGGGGTGAGTGAGTCCAGTAGGCACCACAGCTATTCTTACCGGCATTGCAGAATTACTGCTGGGGACAATGCCTGTGCTGTAGCAGGGTCACAGCAGAAACAAAAAGGATTCTGTTGAAGATGTTGTTGGTTTTCAATTTGAAAACAGTTCTGGTGTCAACTGCTATGCTAATGTAGTGGTTAATGTTTTGTTTTCTCTAGAAAATGTAAAAGAGGGGGAGGCAGTCCAAAGTTCCGTTAAAAGGGCAAAGGAAAGGATCGGTGGTTTGAACTATCAGTCAAAAAGGGGAGGGGGTGCAATAATTTTTCCTACCGGGTCACACTGTGCTTTCACCGGAAGTAAGGTCTGCAGGATTGTAGTAATTCAAAGTGAGGCTGGCGCCAGCATGGGAGCGCCGACGTCCCGCGGATACAGTTTCGTCACTCCACGGGCGATCATGGCAGTCATTCCCCATCGGGGGTCGGAGACTCCCGCGGCTCCTCTAGAATCTTCAAGGTCGTGGAGGACTACGGTGGTGGAGTCAACCAGTGACCGGGCCATTTCTTTATGTTGGGCCCGCTCTTGCCAGGTCGACCGCCATTTTGAGAGTTCGGCAGCTACCGGCGATCGCGGGGTCACATGAGCGGACGGGCTCCACCCTGCTGGGCGAGACGTTGCAGCATGGCCACAGTGGAAGAACCGTTATCTAGGTCGTTCCGAAACTGTGCAGCACTGTAGTTGTTAGGATGCCACCGCCTGGAGCGCTGAGGGTGCAGCTGGGAAGCCTCCACCTGGGGAGGCGGGAGAGGCCTGTTCGCACCGTCTCTCCCTCCCAGTGCACCCCACGGCGTCTCGCTTGAGATTTGTTATGGCCGGACCAGGCGATGAGGACGAGGGGGGGGTCGGAGGCATGTGCAAGACATCCCCCTCCAGTGTTGTCGCAGCCATTATAAAAGAAAGAAGTGTCCCGTCCGTCTTCGGGCCGGGCTTCCGGTGGATGTCGGCCGGACGCCCCTGGCTCTGGCCCCATGAACGGGTTTCTTGGTTTATCGGCTGCAGCCGGATCCCGTCGGCCTCGGCCCCCCGACCGTTGGTGGTCGGACCGGAAGAGCATGTGGCGGGACTACCTGCAACTCTCAAGGGCCACCGCGGCCGGACTGGGAGAGAGAGGGGAGGGTCGAGGAGACATTCCCCCCCCCTGCAACTGTTCAGCGTTGTAAAGGCAATCCCCTGGCCGGGTCCCGCTGGTCTCGGCCTCTCCTCCGGCTACACCCTACGTTAGGATCTCCTGGCCGAGGCGTGGCAGCAGGACCTGCCTTATATGGGCTGCTCCCGGCTGGGCGTAGCCGGAACCCTGCCCCACCTTGGAAGTTTCCAGAGTGGGGGTGGATGTTCTACTGACTTGCATTTTCCCTAGTCTATCGATTTTTTTGGCGTGGCAGGCGGTGGGACAGCGAGGGGTGATTTGGTTTCTCTTACTGTTTTTCTGGTCTCTCACCACTGGCATATTTTAACGTTTTCTTGTTTCTAGGACATTAATAGGTTTTATCATTACGTTATGTTATCGTTTCTTTGTTCGTTGTTTAATAAAAGTTCATGTTCATCAGTGGCCTACTGATTTTCGTTTTCCTATTTTTTTCTTTCCAGGTTGTTTCATGGTAAAGTTTCTGTTAACAGGATACAGTGATCACTTCGTTATTATTGCATATGTCCTTTTCACTAGGGGTGCTCTCTGGTCGGGCCAGATGACGTATCTCTAGTAAATGGTCCGGGTGAAAAAGGTGCATCAATCAGTGGGGAGTAGATAGGCATGACAGATTACAACGGGGGAGAACGGTCCGCATTACGTACCCTTTCACTACTTGCAAAGATTTTCCTACGTTTATTTGCAAACAGGGAATACCTCCAAAAAGAACTAATTCCCAAACAGTCAATGTTCGGACAATCAATCAATCAATGAGGAATGAAATAGGTACGACGTGTTAAAGGCTTGCGTTACCTACCCTTCACTATCTGCAAAGGGAGATAGAATATTCCTATTCTTCCTCGTTTGCAGGTAGAGAAGATCGTTAAGAGAATTAACTTCGAACAATTCAATGCTCGATTGAAACAATCAACAAGGGGTACTGTGAACACAAATGAACGCCGCTTATATACATACGCATTGCTATTTTCAACAGGTTGTTCCTAATGTTTCTATTTTAGCGAGGTCAAAAGAGATCCCATTAGTGGCCTACTGATTTTGCTCGATTCCTTTTGTTTTTTTACACGATTTTTCGCTATCTGCAAAGACTAAACAGAGTATTGCGACTCTGTGCTTGTTTGTAAATAGAGAATGAACCAAAGAGAACAATCAATCAAATGGAGAGAGAAGCAGGCACGACGGATTACAAAGGGGGAAAGGGCTGCGTTAACTACCCTTCACTATCTGCAAAGAGAGAGTACTCCTAATAGAAATGAGGGGTGGGGGGCAGCAATCAAAGCAGATCAGTGTGCATAAACACGAAAAAAAAAATTCTTACCACGTACTTGACATTCGACAGCTTATGATATTTGCTATTAAAAAACCATTGAAATTCACTGAAAAAACCATAGGTTATAGACCATATATAGTTAGGAATTAGCATTTACAAAACCTTGAAAATTCACTGAAAAAACCATAGGTTATAGACCATATATAGTTAGGAATTAGCATTTAAAAAACCTTATTTTACTCACACAAAACCATTGAAATTCCATATATAGTTAGTTGCACTAACTATATATTGCGCACCCGCAATCCACTGCTGATGATGTCACATATTACATCATTCATGACATGGTCAGTGACATCACTGATGACATCACTGATGACATCTCAAATGACATCACTGATGACATCTCACTTGACATCAATGATCACATCACTGATGATATCATTCATGTGACAATACAATGCATCTCCTCACATTTTAATATAACCTCTGTTTCACCCAGTGTTAAAAACAGAGTATAATTTTTGAAACCATTGACACACCAATACTAGTTACTACATACGTACTCACTGATTCCTACGTCTACACACACATTCACTCATTCACCCATACAATCATTCATACATACAATCACTCATGTTTACAACACAATCATATGCACTCATACACCTATACAGACACTCACACTCTGCCACTCATCCATGGAGTTACTCACACACCTAGTCAGTCCTGTAAAGAATCAATCACACTTCCATTTTCTACTCTATACAGTTAAACATAGAGCACCTTACGTTTTCAACCATATACTAACACATACTTACTCTCTTATACAATCATTGATACAAGTACACATTGATCTGTACAGAGTCACACACCTCCCATCCAGCCACACACACACTCAGTCTCCCATGCAAATACTTGGGCAATCAATCAATAACCCATATAGTTACTCATATAGCTACTGATCAACACATGCAGCAGTTTACAGAACAACAGACATAATGATGCACAAATTAAGACAGTTTAGTCACTAACCCATGCACTCAGTGAGACACATTTAATCACTCACTCATACATTCAGTCATGCACCTACTAAATCCTTCGTCCAGACACTTATACATCCACTCATTCTTCAATATGTAAGACATATTTTAACTTTACAGAAACATAGTCACTGGATGTTGTCATCAGTGATGTCATCAGTGATGTCATTTGAGATGTCATCAGTGATGTCATCAGTGATGTCACTGACCATGTCATGAATGATGTAATATGTGACATCATCAGCAGTGGATTGCGGGTGCGCAATATATAGTTAGTGCAACTAACTATATATGGAATTTCAATGGTTTTGTGTGAGTAAAATAAGGTTTTTTAAATGCTAATTCCTAACTATATATGGTCTATAACCTATGGTTTTTTCAGTGAATTTTCAAGGTTTTGTAAATGCTAATTCCTAACTATATATGGTCTATAACCTATGGTTTTTTCAGTGAATATATATATATATATATATATATATATATATATATATATATATATATATATATATATATATATATATATATTTATATACATATAGATATATATATATATATATATATATATATATATACATATATATATATATAGTTGTATAAATATTGTTATTGTATCTTTGTAAATATTGGCTGAATAAGTAACGCGATGACTGTTGCCCCTAGTTACATTTGCGATGTATTCCGGTATATCTACTGTCATTGTATGACAGTGTTCTTCTTCTTCACTGGCTCTTGCGTGTTGTTTCAACTTGGCGCTAGCTGTTGCTGTTTATTGATGTGAGATTTTCTTTATTGCTGAGAACTGAAGTTAGTTAATGCTATTAATAGAGTCTTGTCCTTCCTTTGTCCGTCAGTGAAATAGCGGTGGATGGATAATTGTACGTTGTTTGCATATTGTAGCATTTTTTTCACGGCCTTCTCTTCTGCATGAATGGAATCCTTTTCTTGCAAAGAATGCTAACGTTACTTTGTTCTTCTTACCTCAGCCAGGGCCGGCTCTAGGGGGCATGTGCAAGCTGTGCAACTGCACAGGGGCACCAAACTTCAGGGGCCACCGCACCAATAGATATCCTTAATTTAATAATACTCTAAGGATGGATACATATTTGCGTTGCGGCCCCTGGCATGGATTTGTTGCCTCCGGCTCTGTTCCACTGTAGCAGTGTGATTTGCAATGATGTCTATGTTTCACATCACTCAATGTTTTTATCTTTGTTTATTATTTTAATTTTTACATGAACCACAGAACCCAGGGGCAAGCAGAATACAGGGACCGAGTCGGCGGGTGAACCACCAGTTACACAGAGCTCCTCTACTGAGGATCCTGCTGCTGTCCCCAGTAAGTCCAACAGTGCTTGTTTTTTCCTCTGTAATGTGTCTGCAGTGCTTTGTCAATTGACAGCAACCAAGTAGGCATCCAGAATGATGTTTGTCTAGTATTTTTGTAAATGTTAGTATACCACTACTAGTCTTGTGGGTATTCTTCTATCTCCTATGGAGTTATATACATATTACACAACTATGTAACTATGCACACGAAAATTGGATGTTGTTGGTACTGATAGGCAGGTTGGACCTTACTTACACCTCAGTCACAGAACTCTGAGGAACGCACAATTCACTGAACGTCAGCCTATATGGCCTGAGTCATTGGTCTATTGTTCAAATCACACTCCTGAACCCCAATACCAAGATGCCGAATGCTTTTAGGACACAAACCGTTACCTAAGAAACCCCCTTTTGCTCACTCACTCGTGTGAGTCTCTAAGACAACAGACACTGAAAATAAACTTCAGAGTCAAAGTGGTCATTCAAAAGCTTTATTTTGTTAGAAGTAAGTAAGTAACATCAATGTTTTTAAGTTGTTCCGTCCAATACGTTGAAGGGCCCACCAGAAAAAATCCAGAGTTAAAACAGGCATAATAAAGTAATCAACATTTGTACAGCTACTAGTGCACAATAGGGAAATGTGGCAACTATCGGAGACCTCTCACCAACGTATACTGGTCAGATATTCCTCTTTTTTTGTAAGCTATGGAAATGTCCGCTTCGTAGAAGGCAATCTTCTCACCTGCCGAAAAATAATGACAAAAGTGGTGCACGTTAGACAGTATTAAATACATTTATGCCAGTTTTATGCAGCCATGCTAAAAAGAAGTTGTAACCTGTAAGCAAACTCTATCCCACAATCCACATAGAAAACTTAAATACGGGCCCTTTTACTTTCCCACCTCTTCAGGTGTATGCATTGAACAATGATGTGTTGCCCCAGAGCGTCTTCTCGTACTGCGCAACAAGCTGCGAGTTAACACATGCGCAAAACTGGATACATTGATGTACAAAGGTTACATAGTTCACTTCCAATTTCCAAGGACTAGAGTAGCAGGACAGATGAGATGAGCTTGGGTACCATACCATAACAATGAATGCTAATAATATGTGTAGTGACTCTGCTGTACTATGCAATGTGGACTCATACTGATTACGTACGTTGGACTTAACTGTTTTGAAGAACTCCATTCTTGGTGAACAAGTACAAAGGGGGCTGTGCATCCATCTAAAAAGGTGTACTTATTTTTATAGGTGCAGAACCCTTACCATCGACCAGTGCCGACGGGGACAGCGGCGCAGCTTCAGCGCTCCCGGCGGGGACAGGAGGAACAGAGGCACCTACACCAGCAGCAGTGGGGGGGAGCCAACAGCGGCGGGCGATGGTAAGTTACATTCAATAGTGATCTGCATTACTTGGTGGGAGGGGAAAACTTTCTCACTGTACTCTACTGGAAAATATATGATGTTACCTTTACTTGTCATTAGCATGCTAAGCATTACCACTACAGTAATGCAAGTGCCTGATAGCAGTCGGATGCATGGGTTGTTGTTAAAGCATGTAAAGGGGAAAACACAGCTGCCAGCGTGGTTGGGAGACACACCCAATACCGGTGGTTAGTGGATAGTCTCAGCAGCAGCGGTGTTTTGGGCAAACCCAAAGGCAAGGGAAGGAGGGGACGACTGGGTGCATGGGTCGTTGCTGGTGAAACACAAACCAAATAAGGTTTGTTGCGCGGTATAAAGTATTATAGTCTTTACTAGACATGTGCTACTAGCTGCCCCCTGTTAATTAATGTTACTTTGAGAGTGTTCCCGCCTTCCCGGAACAAAAGGAGATATGTAAAAGACAGGTGTTCGTTCTAATGTGTGTGACCGTTGAAGTACACCCATGCTAATAGGGCAGGCATAATGCCGTGACAAAAAGTCCGAAAAATTAATAGAGGCTGTAGAATGTTCAAGATAGACGCAACACAATTTCTGGTACTCAGCTTGCTTGCTAGTGCTACTGTGCCGCCCACTATGTGTTGAATCAATGTTGTGTTCTTGATTTGCGGGGAGTTTGGATTAACAATTCTGTTTCTTTCTTTATAGTTACTCCTTCCCAAAAACCAACCAGGAAGGAGTTGGCAGTCCGGGCCCGGCAGCGGAAACTGCAGGCAATTGTAGAGGCCTACCGCCGGCTGGTGGATCAGGCCGAGGAGGAGGAGGAGGAGGCGGCGGCAGCAGCTGCTGCCTCTTCCAATGCCCCGGGCCCCAAGCCTGCAGGACTACGTCGCCGTGGTCAGGCAGCCGCCCGCCGCCGCATTGTTACATCTTCGGCGGCCCCCCCACAACAACAACAACAACAACATGCATGCAAGTGTAGGTGCCGTGATTTCAAAGCAAAGATTCTCCGCCGGGTAGCGAAGTTGGAGGAGGAGCGGAAGAAGCAGGAGGACGGTCTAGAGGAGCGTGTGAAGATACTGGTGGACAAACACCTGAAAGCCCGCCGGCTTTGAAATGGACCCTGTTTTTTGCCCCTTTTTTAATCCTTTTGTTGGTGGGTGGGATGTGGGAGTTGGGGTGTACATTTGGGTTGAAATTTGGTTGGGGTTAGGGGAGGGTAGGGACAGCTCTGGGTCAGGGGGTTACATTTGTTATATGTTTTATTTTTCTATTATCATTATGAAAATATAAAAATAAAACAAAGATATTTTCACAAGAAAACATTTGAAGTTCATTTGTGTTTGTTGGGGGGGTGGAGGGGGGACTGTTTCACCAAATAATGTACGTTGTGCAACATGAACATGAACTACGAACGATAAATTAAGTACTGACTGCACCTGTAGTAGTAGGGTCACAAGTGCATAAATAATTTATATTATTAAATAACATGGGAAAATTGCCCATCACGTGAGTCTGAAGTTACTACTAGTATACTTTAATTCCATGCACATTTGCTCAGAGTCGGCTAAACAATCCTATGCAATGCATTGCATCATTCCTTTAATATACCTGTCCTAGTTGTCAGGGAAGAGGAGCTCGTCCTCAAACTCTGTGCGTTCAGACAGAAGTAGGTCATGTAACCCAGTAGTGAGGACGTCTTCTTCACACTCGCTTTCTTCATCCGGCGGTGATTCACGTACTTGATAGTCTGGTGGTATGAAGCGTTGATTCATTTTTATCATTGTCAGCCGCTCCACGCTTTTGGGGGAGAGACTAGTCCTTTTCGATGTGACAATGGCACCAGCAGCACTGAAAACCCGCTCAGAGGAGACACTGGCTACAGGACAAGCCAGATACTTTATCGCCAGCCTGCTCAGCACTGGCCACTGTCTCCTTCTTTCATACCAATAGACCAATGGGCTTTGCTCCATGAACACCTCTGTTGTGTCATCCAGATAGGCCTGAACCATCCGCTCAATGTTCATTGGTGCTCGGCTTTGCTGGTCCTCTTTTCCCTTTGCAACAGCAACGGACTTACCCATCCCTTTCTGTAGAAAAAAAGCAGTTATGCTTTTGGTTGGGTCTGCTGAATCAGATCGTGTAGGTGCTGCTTTTGGTACTGTTGGTGCCTGCTGGAAAGCAGACGCACTGCTCTCACGCTGTGAAGAACTTGCGTCAGGAGTACTTGGACTGGCCTGGGCTGGCAGTGGCAGGCCTTTAAGTAACAGCCGTTCAGTTTCTAACTCATTAGCTTCCGCAGCTATGGAAGTTTTGTACTTGTCAACATCCTCATCTGAAAATGGAATTACTTCGTTACTGCTGACAAATAATTTGTACCGTGGATCCAAGATTGTTGCAGTTATGTAATGTTCACCTGACACAATATTGTTGAGCCTTACATTTTCACACAAGCGGTTGACTAAGCCCTTGGCTAAGGTATATGCATCAACTTTTTGTTCGTCACCTTCGTATGTTTCACAGACCTCCTTCACCTGTTGCTCAAGCATGTACAACAATGGGATGGCTTGGCCCATAGTACAGTCCTCCCTGCTAACTGCACGTGTGAAGACCTCAAAGGGTTGTAGCATCTCTGTGATGCATTTAATGAGGTCCCACTGCCACATCTCAATGGTCAGGGCTTTAAGATTAACAGTAGGATCCCCTAATCTTCTTGACATGACATAAGCATTCAGTGGGATGTACTGCTCAAAGAGACGCTCAAGCATGAAATAAGTTGAGTTCCAACGTGTTGGGACCTCCTGTATCAGTGCTTTGACTGGCAACCTATGCTCTTGCTGAATGACCCGTAGCAGCTTCCGTCCTTTGAAAGAATGGTTAAAGTGCGTGCATATTCTTCTGCAGATGGCCATTATGTTGCTGACTTTGGCTTCATTTTTCAGAAAGTCTTGCACGACTAAGTTTATGCAGTGTGCCAAACAGGGTACCCTGAAATAATGTCCTTCTCTCATTGCCTTCACTACATTACTGCCATTGTCGGTGGAAACAAAACCAATCTTAAGGCCTCTTGGTTTCAGCCATTCAAAGACCTTGTCATTAAAGTCAGACAAAATGTTTTCAGCAGTATCACTTTTGTCCATACCAAACATGGCTATAGTTGCATGTCTGCGCGTATCATTAAAAATTCCAGCAACGTCACGGAGGCCTGAAGTTAACTTGTCTTTAACACCTGCAAAAGAGATCCAGTGTGCGGTGATGCACATGAAATCTGTAGCATCGCAACTGCTCCACATGTCTGTTGTCAGGTGGATACAATGGACAACACTCTGTTGTAAGGCTTTCCCAATCAATTCCAGCACATCGTGGTGTAGTGCTGGAACAGCCACTCGGGCAAAATAGTAGCGACTGGGAACGTTCCATTTTGGGCAGAGGGTTGCCACTAATTCCAGAAATCCAACAGCCTCAACAAATGAAAATGGGAGAAGGTCCAGTGCTAACATTTTCGCAAGTTTGGCATTGTATAAACGTGCTACTGGGTGGTTCCGCTCGTACTTTCCCTCCTGCCTTAACATGCTAGGAATGGTAAGCTGCTTTGCATGTCTTTGAGTTGTGCTAGACGGACCACCTTGCATCGCAGACTTTGCACTCCTTGGTGTTTCCAGCTGACTCTGGTGCCACTGAGAAGTTGCAGATGCGGAGGATGTGGTCTTTACCACTCCAGTGCTGGCGACAGGGGTCGATTGTGTACCACTCCTAGATAGAAGGTCATCGTCTCCCTCTTCTTCTACCTCCTGATCAACCATGAGTGGACCTTGTACCACTGTATCCCCACCAACACGAGTGCTAACATTTTTTAAGCTTGCAAGGTGGTTCTCCCACCTGATCACGTGTGTTTTTTTCAAATGGGTCGTTTGGCCTCCAGTCCCATAGTTTGTACCAAGCTTACCACGACTAACATTGGCATGACAAATGGTGCATACAGCAATGTTCTCCTGAACTGGGTGAACCGTAAAGAAGTCCCACACTGGGGAGGTAAACTTTTGTCTCCTGCCATAGGAAGAGGAGGACCCACTGCCAATGCCGGATGGACTGGAGGATTGTGGAATTTCACTATGGGACAGCTCAGTCCTAGTACTGCCACTACCTCCTTCTGTTGAAGTGGCGCTTCTGCTGGATGTCGGATGCTGCCGGGCCTTCGCTGTTGAAAAAATTGGAGCTGGTGTTACTGTGGGTGTTGAGTGTGTAGGAGTTATGCGTGGTACCTGCTCATCAGTCATTGCAGCATTTCTGGATAGGGTGAAAATGTTTGTCTCTACATCCTCTGCACCAGGAATAACGCTTGTGATGATGACAGTGTCAGACCCGTCTTTATCACCAGCAGTATCCTGCTCACCTACATCGACCTCCATAAGTTCAAGCCTGCCTGGAAACTTCCTTTTTCCTAGCATGGTCTTCTTGGGATGTCTCTCCTTTGAATGCGCAGATAGTTGTGGCTGCCAATCCGTATCAAGGTCATCGGAAGGGATGCTTTGCGAAGAACTCGATGCACTAACCCTCCTTTCCCTTGGTGAATTCAAAGGAAATAGATCACCTACAGAAGTGGCTTCCTCTTCTTCTTGCTCGGAAGGAGGCTCTACTTCCTGAACTGCCCCGACTTCGGGAGGAACAACTACTACTATTTGGTGCGGAGATGGTGGTTGTTGTTCTTGAGGAAGTACTATTGCGGGCTGGGGTTTTTCAACAACAACTGTTGCGGGCGGTGGTTGTGGTTGTTCAACAACTGTTGCGGGAAGTGGTTGTGGTTGTGGGTGAACAACTCCTATTGCGGGCGGTGGTTGTGGTTGTTGAACATCTACTGCTGGCGGTGGTTGTTGAGCACTTCCATCTTGCGTGGATTGTGTACTACTTTGAGACAGCGATAAGTTTAGTTCTGGCTCAGTATCACTGCTCGCAAGCAGAAGGCTGGCTACCTCTTCGACCCTCATCATGTGCTTGGCCCTGGGATGCTGGCTTGCCCCCACTAATGCAGATGTGCTGGTCCCAGCTTGCACCCCAGACCCCGCTGCTGCAGGCGTACCTTTTGGGGTGCCAAAAAAGGTTTTGGGGTCCATACCAGACTTAAGTGACACTTCCTTCTGCTGTTCCTTCTTTGCAGCAACTTTCTTTGTGGTGGAGGACCTGGTAGCTTTCTTAGGGCCCATCTTCTTCTGATGTCAGTCAGCTCACAGCAGCACAAATTGCAGAGATGTCTGGTCAGATGAGTCACACACCACACGTGGCGTACAACTGAAGGACGTCCGTCTGGCGGTAGAACGAGCGATGGATGAAAAAACAACCAGCACCTCCTCAGTCTTTTTTGTGCACCTACAAGTAAAGAAGGCAGAACAACATCAGTCAAACAAGCAGTAAGGCAACATGAACAATTGAAAGACACACAGGTCAATGTATAAAAGACAAAACAGAAGACTAATAATACCAGTCCAGCAGCACCACAGCTCAAAGGCCACATGAAGTCCAGAAAGAACCAATAAAGTCAAGCAGGCCTATAGATACCAATATGGACAGAAAAACGAGGATGCCTGCTGCACATGACAGGTTAATGTGCAAGGAATAAATAGCCCATGGCTAAGACAGAGGTTGTAAACATAACACCGCAAAAACACATACAAAGAAACCCCTGCCCAGGCTCCCAAAACAACAACCAAATGACAAATTCTGTTTTTTTGGGTGCACAAGAAAGACCTGCAACATTTTTGAGAAACTTTTATGCAACTCGGGACATATTGTCCGCGAGAATGCTAAATCGGCATGTTCGGCAGCGCGAACGGAATAAAAAGTCGTGTTCGCGTTCCCGAGCAAGTACATTGAGTGCGCGAACACGACAAAAAATGTAAGTTCACGTGCTCACATGGTGCGAAGTTACCAAAACTACCCAAGCTGTATTCCTAGGGTTACCTAATGGCAGAAATTGACAGAGTATTTAAAGTTTAAACACACCCAAAACCAGAAATACCCCACACATAAAAATAAGATTTTCTATATCAATCCAAGACATCCATGATTTTCACATTAAGGGTACACCACAAAAACAGTTGATTAACTTTCATGACCCTACTATGAGTAGTACCTATGGCCTACTGCCAGAGTAGGCCACAAGGTTGGAGGCCTATGCCTATGGCAAAAGCACAAAGGAAGGACACACAAAATGGCCGCCGACATAGGGCCTGGCCACCAACAACAACATGGCAAAATCACAAAGGATGTATACACAAAATGGCCTCCACCACATGGCCTGGCCACCAACAACAACATGGCAAAATAAATCACAAAGGAAGCATACACAAAAAGATCACCACCATAGGGCCTGGCCACCAACAACAACATGGACAACTTTACAAAATGGCCTCCACCACATGGCCTGGCCACCAACAACAACATGGCAAAATATATCACAAAGGAAGCATACACAAAATGGCCGCCACCACATGGCCTGGCCACCAACAACAACATGGCAAAAGCACAAAGGAAGGACACACAAAATGGCCTCCACCACATGGCCTGGCCACTAACAACAACATGGCAAAATAAATCACAAAGGAAGCATACACAAAAAGATCACCACCATAGGGCCTGGCCACCAACAACAACATGGACAACTTTACAAAATGGCCTCCACCACATGGCCTGGCCACCAACAACAACATGGCAAAATAAATCACAAAGGAAGCATACACAAAATGGCCGCCACCACATGGCCTGGCCACCAACAACAACATGACAAGAAAGAGAAGACAGACAATAATGCCTATGGCAAAGGGACAATGCTTTGCTTCAGAAAATGGACACACCACACCACCGCCCAAATTGGTCACCCCACCCCAAAAAAAAAAAAAAATAACAGAGGAGAGAAAATGGAAGTGGTCCATGCTCCAAAAAGAGAAAACTACTACCAAAATGAGAACATAACATAAATGAGGAATTTTTAGGTGCACAAGAAAGACCTCCAACATTTTTGAGAAACTTTTATGCAACTCGGGACATATTGTCCGCGAGAATGCTAAATCGGCATGTTCGGCAGCGCGAACGGAATAAAAAGTCGTGTTCGCGTTCCCGAGCAAGTACATTGAGTGCGCGAACAAGACAAAAAATGTAAGTTCACGTGCTCACATGGTGCGAAGTTACCAAAACTACCCAAGCTGTATTCCTAGGGTTACCTAATGGCAGAAATTGACAGAGTATTTAAAGTTTAAACACACCCAAAACCAGAAATACCCCACACATAAAAATAAGATTTTCTATATCAATCCAAGCCATCCATGATTTTCACATTAAGGGTACACCACAAAAACAGTTGATTAACTTTCATGACCCTATGAGTAGTACCTATGGCCTACTGCCAGAGTAGGCCACAAGGTTGGAGGCCTATGGCAAGAGCAAAGTGGCTGGAAACATTAAATGGCCGCCAACACATGGCCAGGCCAACCACAGAAAGTTAATACAATGAACTCATGCATGCCTACACACTAACTACATGGGGTACTAGGGTCAGATATTGGCTTAAAAATTAGAAACATTTTAAATTCCACAAAATGCAATGTTAGAAAAAAATTACAATTTGGGACCTCATGAAAGTACAGGCCTCCATCAATAATTTCATTCCAGGATTGAATACTGTTGTTAAAAAAAAAATCAAATCAAACAAGCACAAGTCTACATCACTCATACATTACACAAACTTACTTGAAAAAGAGAATTCCAATTCAAAAAGTCCTCATTAAATCCAAGGTAAATCAGTAATGCAGCCAACACAGACAGAAAGTGATCCTTCCAGCTCAAAATCCAAAGGAAAGTGAGCACCACATGGACAAAGCACTGGGAGGAGCCTGGTGGACAGGAACAGGAAGTTGTAAACTCAAAAGCCCTTCCTCCTTACTCTGCAAAACAAGAGTAGAAACAAAAAGAGGGGTCCTTCCCCCCTAAAAATAAAGCCAAAGGTACAACTTTAAGGTTTTTTGCTTTTTTTTCCTAACCAAAATGGTAATTTATTATGGTTTTAACATGCTCGCGAGTTATTCTGTGCAAGAATGCAGTTTCTGCGTGTTCGGCAACTCGATCTTACCAAAAAGCATCCTCGCGCATCCTTATGACGCTATCTCGCATCAAAATGACGTTATCGCGTTCGCACAGTCGCACGGGACTGTGCGAGAGTGTTTCCAAACATGGTGGCACAAGCGACCAGGAAAAAACGAACGCAGAACGAAGGTAAGCCATTGCCGCGCACGCGATAATGTTATTCAGCGCGCGAGAACTACGCTACGCACCGGATCGCGGAGTTATCGACAGCTACGCGTTCTCCGCGGAACGCGGAGCTGCCGAAACTCCGCAAGCTCCGCGAACGGAGCGTAGTTCTTCGCCCAGGGTTACAAATAACCACATCTCAACAGGTAGTACTTGAGGACAGTTTTTGGAAAAGAAGCACAGCAGTTGCAAGAAAGAGACAAGGAGGCAATAATGGTTGTTGGAATAAATGCAAACGTTATTAACTGTTGATTAGTAGTAAAGGCAATGCTTCAGTAGGAAAGGTGATGCGTTAGTAAGAAATGTGACACTTTAGTAGCAAAAATGACGCTTTACTAGTAAAGGTGGTGATTTCGTAGGAAAAGTAACGCTTTAGTAGGAACATGATGCTTTAGTAACAAAAGTGACACTTTAGTAGTAAAGGTGAGTGTTAGCCTTGGCACCATTGGCGTGAGTCTCCCTTCCAATTTATTGCTGTTGCCTCACCATTTTTGTTGGTCTAGATGCTTTGGGCACTTTGCAACTGCTGATCAGTGCCAAAGTGCAAGTGCTCCCTATTGTAAAATTATGTAATGGATTAGTGATTCCTTGATTGGCTATTTGATTTACTTGTCAGACCCTAGTACAGTGCACCATGTGTGCCCATGGCCTGTATATCAAATGCTGCTGGTGGGTTTGAAGGACTGATTGTACCACCCACAGAAGCAGCTTGTAAAATTGTATTGTATTATATTGTATGTTGCACTTATATAGCGCAGACTGCCACCCTACGGGTATCCTGGCGCTTTTTTTTTAGAAAACCTAATCAGATGGAAACGGCAGAAAGCAGGGCTGAGTATGTGGGAATGTGGCTCAGACCGGCCATTGCGGAGCCTGTGTGCAGTCTGGGGCTGCCATGTCGACTTGGCAAGTGCACCCACTTGCCAGTCCCTAAACCTTCCCGTTTCTACATATTAGTCACCCCTAAAGTGGGCTCAAGGGCAGGGTGCATTGTACTTAAAAGATGGGACATGCCCTGATGTGTGTGGATGTCGTGATAGTGAATTACAGCCAATTTCGTTTTTCACTATTGCAAGGCTACCTGTTCCCAGGGAACTCGTTAGAAATTCGAGTTTAGTATGCCTGAACTCAGAATGTGAAAATACATCTTTTAGTGAGGGTGATTTTTACATTCTATGTTTCAAAATACCACTTTTAGAAAGTGGATATTTTCTTGCCGAACCATCCAGCATGCCTCTGCTAGGTTTGTGTATTCCATGTCTGGTTTGTGAGTGACAGTGGCTGGGGTGGCTCCAGGAGTCTGGGTGAGTCAGCACTAGGCTAAATAGACCTATCTGCATTGAGAGTGGTGGGAGGAGTAGCACCTTGGCCTGAATAGGGCTGTGCCTGCCTTCCACAATGCTGGCTCCACCTTCTGTGGCGCGTCTGATGACCCTGGCCCACACTAACAAAGGAAGAAGTTGTGCACTGGCAGAGTGCACCCAGAACTGGTTTGAAATGGGTCCAGACCCCCTCACATATACAGAACAAATACTTTTGGGGTATAAATATGATAGCTGAAACCCCTGAACTTTTGATCACTTCTGGGAAATCAAGAGGAACCTGTACCAAGGAGAAGAAACCGGAGAAGCTGAAGGAGGATTACTGCCCCTGTGCTGTTTGCTGTCTGGAGTTGGCCTGCAGTGGTTACTTGTGGCCAAGGAAAGTACAAAAGGACTTCGCTGTTTACTTTGTCATCTTGAGAACCATCTCCAAGGGCTTGGAACTGAGTTTGCCTCCTGTCTGAAGTCTCAGGGACACAAAGACTTCCCCACCAGCTCCCCCTGAGTTTCCTTGCTGTGAATTCTAACCTACAGAGAGGTGAGTGCAGCTGTTTAGGACTTCCAGAGACGATTTGTCACTGGGAGCTGGAAGCGCGATGCAACAAGGAGAAGCGTATCGCCTCCGCAGCAGTTGCCATTACATCGCCGAAGGAGAGTGCCGCCGCCATGCTGCAGGGCCTGTTGCAGCTCCAAAGATCATTTCGCTACACAGCCGTCGGGCATGGACACATCGCATCCAAGTTGTTGCATCGCACCAAAGACGCCATTTTGTCGCATTGCACCAGATCGTCGCATCGCATTGAGGCGCCATCTTGTTGCATTGTAACCGGAATGCAGTGAGAAACCGACGCACCAGCTCCTCTCCGCTAAGGAACCGATGCATCACCTTCCCTGTGCTGCAGTAAGAAACAGACACATCACTTCTGCCGAAGCAAGGAACCAACACATCACCTTCCCTGTGACCTTTTTGTTTGTTGTGCGTGATGCATCCAAGGTACTTTGAGAGTAAAGTGTCACTTTTACCATCTACCTTGAACTAAGCTACTCCTACCATTTTGTATTAAATCATTTTTTATTAGCAGAGAACATAGTTGGGAAATACAGCATAGTGTTGCCTACAACCTAGCGGGCTGGCAGAGACATTGACAAGCTAGGAGGGCAGGCAATGAGATCGATATACACAGCATGTCATCTGCAACCCCTGCCGGGCCGGCGCGTTGGTGAAGGAAGATGAGTGGTAGGCCTAACGATCACATTGAGTGGATAGTAGCATTGTCCAGTTCGCCGCGGGTAGTGAACGCAGCAGCCCACCAAAATTTTGCAACACATCGTGAAGTGCTATTGGGTCTGGGGTTAAGAAAAACCAAAAGAACATCGAGAAGAAGAATGCACATAAACCCACCCTCGACCCACACTCCGTCCCTCTCCAGTGAGCGAAAATAAAAACAAAAAAAGACAATCTGGCCTGAAAACTATGGGGTATGAGAACCCCCAGTGTTAGAAAGGTTCATGAACTCTCTCACAGCTAAAGTGCTCTATATGTCCCCTCCACTTTCCGGGATCTGTTTCAATATTCGGAGATTGTTAGGACAGGACAACTCCCTGAATTCAGCGAATAAAATAGAAATAAGGGGGCCAGATCTTTGCACATTCTGAGTTATTCCCAAGTGTAGCCATTGACAGCCTCTCCATACCCAAAAGGTACCATAGTTGATGCAGCCATTGCGTATGCTCCCAGATCCTGTCTGATTACCACCCGGTTAACAGTACCCGGTGTGCGGCATTCAGTGCAAGTGCCATCTGTTTATCTCTGTTAGATCTCAAGGGGAAGGTCAGTGTGTTGGGCAGTCCTAAGAGTGTATGAGCGGGAAGCCTAGGAAGTGTGGTGTTACAGGCCCTATCTATGTCATCAAGTACTCTCTCCCAATATCTCGTAAGCTTCGGACAGTTCCACAGATGGTGAAGGAGGGTGCCAGAGCTACCGCATCCACGCCAACAAAGACCGTCACAGTGAGGGTGCTACTTGGCTAGGCGGGCCGGGGTTAGATACCAGTAGGATACAATTTTAAATGCAGTTTCAGTGTGCCCCATGGAGTGTGCGGTGTGGTGGGCCCTATAGAATATATCTTCCCATTCCTAATCTGACAATGTGCGACCCAACTCAGTTTCCCAGCGCCTCTGAACTTCCGAGTATATCTTCCCAGTGTTCATGGAGAGGAGTGAGTATATTTCATCGATAAGTTTGTGATCATCTTTTTTATACAGGAGGCATTTCTTGAACAACGGTTGTGTTATGGTGCTGGAGAACGAGTGCATCATCTGTGTATGTGAAAAGAGATCTGAATAAATAAGGCTGTAGTCCGTTTGAAGCTCTTTAAAAGGGACGAGGCCCTGTATGTCAAATAGGTGTCCCAGTCATTTGCAGCCACCCTCCAACCACCGCCGGCCAACCCCCTTGTCCATTCTGGGTGGGAAATCAGGGTTTGAGGGGAAAGTGGTGAGATTGTCCCTCGTGGAAACCCTATCCCAAACGGGCAGAGTAGGTCGAGTGACCGGTGAGGAGTATAAATCCCCATGCATGGGCAGACCGCGGCAACCAGGCTTCCCTCCAGATATGGTGACCCGCCATGGGGCGATTCCACTCCACGAGGTACCGCAATAGTAAGGCCTTAGAATAGCGGGCAATGCTGGGCAGTGCAAGGCCGCCTTTTTTTCTAGGGCGTTGCAACAGGGAATTCCATAAGCGAGGAGGAATCGGGCCCCAGACAAAGCGTTCGATCTCAACTTGTATGTGTTGAAGCGAGTGGGACGGTGGCTGTAGGGGGAGCTTCTGAAAGAGACATAAGGCCTGAGGAAGTACGTTCATTTTAACAGCAGCCAGACTCCCAAACCGCAGCAAAGGCAAGAGCCGCCAGCGTGTCAGGTCTTTACGGATTTGTGAGAGGAGGGTCGTGTAATTCACCTCTGCAGTCTTATCCATGCTCTTGAAAAGGACGGACCCAAAGGTAAGAAATACCCTCTGTCTCCCAATCGAAGGCAAAGTGTGTCTGTAAGTTGTGAACTGTCGCCTGCGCTGCGGTGAGATTAAACCCTTGGGACTTCTGCATATTTATTTTGAAGCGGGAGACCCGGCTAAAGGCATGTAAATCCTCCACTATCACTAGCAGTGAGGTAAGGGGGTGGGCCATCGAGAAAATTATGTCATCCGCATAAAGACTAATGAGATGACGGTCTGACCCAAACGGGATACCGTGTGCGGACGGGTTGTCTCGAAGTAGTTGAGCAAAAGGCTCCATATACAGAGTGAAAAGTAAGGGGGAGAGAGGGAAGCCCTGCCTGGTCCCCCTCCTTACCGGAAAAGTGCTCAAGAGCAAGCCGTTGGCTCTCACCGCCGCCGAAGGAGTGTTATATATGCTTGCTACCAACGTTCAGAACCTGACCCCAAGTCTAAAGCGTCCGAGGGTGGCGAAGAGGTACAGCCAGTGCACGCGGTCAAAGGCCTTCTCAGCATCAACCTCCAAGAGAAGAGCCTCTTTCTTAGAGCGTTGCACTTTGTCAATCAAGTGACAAATCCGTTTGCCGAACTGGTATGAAGCCAGACTGATCCGGGTCGATCAAGCCAGGCATGAAAGTATTTAGTCTATGGGCCAGTATGCTGGAGAATAGCTTCACATCTATATTCAGCAAGGAAATTGGCCGATAAGAACTGCAAAGTTCCAGGTCTTTCCCCAGTTTAGGGATGACCAAGATAGTTGCCTGCAGGATAGAGGCCGTGAGGGAGCCCGTGTCCACGAAAGAATTGAATAAGCGGTTGAGCAGGGGGGCCAGCTCTACGCAGAAGATCTTATAAAAAAGGGCACTAAAACCGGACCTGGCGCCTTCAGGGGCTTCAGGCGGGCGATGACAGAATTCACCACCTACATGCGTAAGGGGGCCTCCAGCCCCCCCACTTCGGTGGGTGGAAGAGGGGTGACTGCCACTTCGCGAAGATACTTGCAAGAGTCCACCAAGTTCGGGCAGGCAGCGGAGTATGGGGATTTGTAGAATGAAGTAAAGGCCATTACGATCCATGAGTCCTCTGTAACGAAGGACCCACTTTCTCGACAAATCACTTTGATAGCCTGCTCGGCACGTTGACCGAGGAGTCAGTGGGCCAACATGTCCATACCTTTGTCAGAGCCGATATAACATTTGTGCTTCAGCCTGACTACGGCATGCACAACTCTGTCCATATCTAAGCGCCGCAAATGGAGGCGCTCCCTCTCTAGTTGGCACCAAATTCTGGGGGCCACAGTATGCTTATGAATGGTTTCCAGTTCCCTTACTCTGGCCTCCAATTCCGCACGCTTGGCCCGAGGCATCTCATTTTTGCAGGCCGTTTTGGCAATGAAGACCCCTCTCGTAACCAGCTTGAGTGCCTCCCACACTGAAGACAGGGGCGTTGTGCCATTATCTTTAGGCTTCAGGTCGTCAGTCAAGCAATGTCGAATCTCGTCCACTACAACCGGTGATTGGAGTAGCAAGTCCCTTAAGCGCCAGTGTGAAGCGGGTGTCTGTGAGGGTGAGAAGTGCAGAGTCAAGGTGATATGTGCATGGTTGGGGAGGGAGTGGGCTTCAATGGTGGAGTCTAAGATGCAAGCCCAAGCGGCCTGGGTGACAAGGAAGTGGTCCAGTCTGGCATAGATCTTATGGGCTGCTGAGTAGTAGGAGTCATCTTGTGAATCTGGGTGTAGGCTCTGCCAGGCATATCTAAGCCCCCCATTGCTCAACCACTCACCACCCCTCACTGATAAGGCTCCCGTGTCCCTGGACCTTGAGCCCGACCGATCTTGCCCCACATCCATAACTATATTAAGGTCGCTGCCCACTGCCACCATGGAATCAGGTGTATGGAGGACTTCAGCCAGTGCATCCAGCTAACATTCCTCCTGGTGGTCATTGGGGGAATAGATGGAGGCAAATGTTATATGAGAGGACCCCACCATGAATTACAGCGCTAGTAGACGCCCCTTGTTCTCCGCAACAGTACCCACCACTGACCCGCTAAAGAGCTTTGAGAGAAGAATGGTCACTCTGCCTCTTTTATTTCTCCCAGAGGACTAAAACTGTAGAGGGAATTCCCTGTGTTGCATATGATGTGGGTCACTTTGAAGGAGGTGTGTCTCCTGAAGGAGTCATATATCGCCCCCAAAGTATTTGAGTAGCGAGAGGACTGCTTTCTGCTTAATAGGATTATTAAGGCCTCGG
This sequence comes from Lissotriton helveticus, assembly GCF_964261635.1. Classification (NCBI taxonomy): domain Eukaryota; kingdom Metazoa; phylum Chordata; class Amphibia; order Caudata; family Salamandridae; genus Lissotriton; species Lissotriton helveticus. Next base: position 821,193,219 of record NC_136057.1, read on the forward strand.
GCGTTGAAGCTAACTACCTTGACCCCCATTTGTGAAAGATGGCCCATCCAGCGCAGAAGCTAAGGTTTCTTTAAGCGCGTTGAGAAGCAAGGGTCGAGGTAGGGCCCTGGGACGAGAACGCAGAGGCACAGCTTGACAAAAGGCAGTAAAGAAAAAGCTCACCAGAGAGAGGACCCCACCCATCCCAGAAGAAAGAGAACAAAGCATGAAACAACAAAGCAAAACTTGAGCAAGTTCGTAAAGTCCATCCTGAGATTGGTTAGGGAAAGTTGGAGTCAACCAAGAGAGTTGGCACGCATCTGTCAGAAACAAAGATGAAAGGAGTCCCCCGCTCCCGCCAGACCTAGGAGAGTAATGAAACCCCACAAACAGTCAGCATCAATCATTAGAGTCTAGGCTGTCCCCCTCCCCACCGGCCAGGGTCTGCAGTATGGCAGACCGCTCCTTGTCGTTTGTGGCGGAGTCAGGTCAAAGGTTGAGAACACCATTGTTCCCTTAGGGTCCACCCTGCGTGGCCGCTGTGAGCCCGGCACCTGGGCATCTGGCTGAGAGGGCAGGTCGTCTATATTGAGATCCAGGACTTTGCAAGTGTCAGTCACGGAGGACACCTGGTGTAGGCCCCCATTGGAGTGGAGACGGTAAGTGTGACCTCATGCATATGAGATATTCTGAGAGCGCAGGTGAAACGCCCGTCTCTTCTGCAAGGAACTGACAGCCATGTACTGATACAATTGGGGAGAGTGGTCTCGGAAGTGTAGTGGCTGGGACAAACGGGACGCCCTAAGAATCTCCTCCTTTACTATGAAGTCATTGACAGCTGACTCCTATGCCTTCACCTTTAAAGGAAACAGGACCTCTGCTTCTGGATTTCCCATCCATATCTCTTGCCTCCTCTTTTGACCTTCTAACCCGACTTAAGTCAGGCTCGCCGCTTGACCCCTGTCCTGCTACTTGCCTTGGAAGGGTTGCGCCGGCAAGTAACACCTTGCTTAACCCATTGCTCAATGCCTCCCTTACATCTGGTGAGGTACCCTCGGCCTGGAAGCACGCCCTAATTCTGCCGCTGTTAAAAAAATCAACATCAGATCCCCTTGTACACGCGAATTATAGACCAATCTCCCTCCTTCCATCTATGGCTAAGGTGATTGAGAAACACGTGCACCTCTCTATTTCCAGCTTCATAGAGAATAACAACTTGCTACACGATTCTCAATCGGGTTTCCGTGCGAATTACAGCACGGAGACAGCCCTCTTAGAGATTACCGATGCCATTCGAGAGACTTTGGATGGAGGAGGGAAAGCTATCTTGGTCATGCTGGATCTGTCGGCGGCGTTCGACACCGTCCCCCATGCCGGTCTCCTATCAAGACTATGAGAGATCGGTTTTCGGGGGACGGTGTGGAAATGGTTTAAGTCATTTCTCACCAATCGCCGTCAAGTGGTCTGGGCACCCCCGTTCTCCGCTGAAATGCCTCTGCTGGAGGTAGGGGTTCCGCAAGGGTCCATCCTGAGCCCCTCCCTTTTCAATATCTATATGGCTCCTCTGGCGGAGGTAGCGGAATCTTTTGGTGCCCAGATCATATCCTATGCTGATGACACCCAGCTACTGTTCACGTGTAACAAGGGTGAAGATTTTGACAGCAATCAGATTAGGGAATGTCTGGAAGCCGTGTTTGAATGGTTCCAGAGACATAGTCTGAAATGCAACTCGGATAAGTCAGAGCTGCTCTTCTTCGGAAGTCCTCTGAACCCTGAGTGGAAGTCTTGGTGGCCGCGGGACATGTCACCGCCTGAGGATACCTCGCAAAAAGCTAAAAATCTGGGCATCTTATGCGATGTAGATCTTTCTTTTAGACCCCAGATTATAGGGTTGACTGGAAAGTGCTTCGGCATTTTGAAAATGCTGCGGAAATTCCTCCCACTTATATCCCTCCAACATAAAAAAATGATAGTCCAGGCCTTGATAGGCTCGCGTCTTGATTACGCGAACGCACTCTACCTAGGCCTCCCGAAATATATTCTAGCTCGTTTACAGGTCGTGCAAAACTCGGCCGCTAGAGCCATCTCTGGACTGACGCGAAGGGCTCGTGCGACAGAGTTGCTTGAAAGACTTCATTGGCTTCCAATTGCCAAAAGAGTCACTTTTAAGATCCTGACTCTGGCCTTTAAAGCTCTCCACCTAACTGGCCCTAAGTATCTCCGGAAACGGATGGCTTTCTACGCTCCAAGGAGGGCCTTGAGGTCCGCACGGCAGGCCAAAGCAACTGTTCCCATCATTAAACGCGCTCGTACTGGAGGCCGCTCTTTTCGGTATTTGGCCCCGTGTTGTTGGAACGAGCTCCCTTATGCACTGAGAACTATGTCCAATCTGCTTGCTTTTCGTAAGGACCTAAAGACGTGGCTTTTCGCCCAGTAATTCCTTTGTTGCCATCTGGAGGGCACTGTGTTATGTACTATCCTTCTTCTTTTCTCTTTGCCAAAGCGCCGGGACACTCCCTGGAGTAGCCGCGCGCTATAGAAGAGCTTTGTAACATAACATAACATAACATAACATAACATTGACACACACCAATATGTCTGCCGGAGGGCGATTCGGCCGCTGCAGCAGGCCCACACGGTGGCATTGGTCGATCTTGATGGTGGAGTCATTCGGGGCATTCCGGATCGTGCAGAAGAGGTCCTGGAGATAGCTCGCGAGGTGGTCTCCCTCTGCCCCAGTAGGGACCGCTCAGATGCGAACGTTGTTCCTTCTGGACCTGTTCTCCGGGTCTTCAGCGTCTGCCTGGAGGTCCAAGTGTTGTTAACTGAGCTGTTGGAGTGCCGCTACCTCCTCATCCCTGGCGGTCGCTGAATCTTCCAGAGAGGCCACACGCTCCCCCATGGCATCGACGACCCTGCGTACCTCTTGCAGGTCGGCCTGTAGATCAGTTTTGATGGCCAGGATATCCTCCCTTTGGGACGAACCGTGCCTCCAGAAACACCCTGGTAACCGAAGTGTACTGGCCGGTGCTGCCCGCTTTTGAGGTAGGGCTGGAAGTGTCTCCGGCTGATTTGAGGAGTAGTTCCTGGACGGACCGGTCTTTCTGGCCTTGGCGGCTGTCATCGCAGTGGTCTAGGTTGGGGGCCAATCGCACCAGTCTGGGGAGTGTGCAATCAGTGAAGGAGGCCAGGCGTCACCAGTGAGAATATCGCCCACCTCCAGGAACTCTGTCAGAGGGCCACAGTGTCCGCAGAAGAATGACACAGACAGGACTTCAATGGCAGGCTTAGATGTCTACCAGGCGTTAGGCAGTGAGGGCCGATACCAGCTGGGCTTAGACGATCATGGAAAGCCCCATAAACAGGGTCCGTCAGATGATGAATGAAGGTGAGTTGGACGCTGGCAGTCCCAGAGGTGTCACCGGATCTCTCCTAGGCCCCGTGGTACGATGTCAATTAACTAGCAAGCTGAACCCCGTGACACCATGCAGAGACAACTGCAAGCTGACCCCCACCGTGTGCGCCTCCATACCTGTGCCCATGCTGACTTCCGATGTCAGCACACTGCCGGACGGGGGGCTGTACCAGGTCCCACCAGGCGCCGCCCACCAGAGGACCAGGATGACGCAACAGGGAGGAAGGGGGAAGGTACCAACAACCAACCGGTGAAGTGCCCAAAAGATGCCCCCGGCCCGAGCTTGTGCACCCCCCTCACCTCAGTCTGCCCGCAGAAGTCCAGTGGGGGCACCAGTCTCGTGTACGCCACCGTGGGCAATCAGGCACTGTTAAAGCCTCCTCTGGCCCCGGCCAGGCACCAAGCAGGGTCGCTGAGCAGTCCCGAGTCTCGCACCTCATTCTGTGTTGCTGCTGAGGCTGCGGGCTCATGTACAAAGTCCAGCTGGGTAGGCCGCACCACCAGCCTCAGGCATCTCCTGCGCCGGGGTCTGGGTCACCGCCTGTCAACAGGACCCTGGGCGGTGGCCAGGAGCATAGAATCACAGATGCAGCAGCAGAGGGGGGCCACAACTGTGCCACCAGGAGATGTGCTGATTCACCAACCGCAGGAGGCCCACTGCCGGGGCGCGCGTTAGACCCAGAGCCGCCCCATCCGCCTCAACTCAGCCCTGGGTGCTCCACTGCCGGGGGGTAGTCCTGCCGGCACAGTCGAGGCCTCCCTTGGCCCAAGTCCGGTGCCATGCAGCATCGCTCTGGCAGTCATGGGTCTCGTGACCACCTCTGTGTCCAATTCAGCTCTGCCGGCGAGCCCACGGGCTCGCATACGGATTCTGGCCAGGAAGGTCTCCGGCCTCTCTAGCGTCTGAGTCACCACCCTGCAGTAGGAACCCGGGCGGATGCCGGGAACGATGCATCGCCGAGTCTGCAGCCGGGGGCACCTTAGTAGCGAAAGACCCACTGACGGGGCACGCATCAGACCCAGCGTGGCCCGTCCACCACACTTCAGCCTCAGGAGCTCCGATGTTGACTGTGGCAGTCCATTCGGAGTTGAAAGGCGCCACGCTGCCAGTGTCCCTTGGTTCCAGACCTGCCGGTGAGTCCTCAGCGGGGCAGGCAGGTGCAGGGGGATGCTGATGATGGTGCCGGTAGGCCCGGCGGGAGCGAAGCTAAAGGAAAGTGCGTCTGCTCACTTCGCCATCTTGGCCACCAATCTACAGTTTTAAAGTCATATTTTTATTACAGTATTGTGGATTTTTGTCATTTGGTCTTGTGTTGAGTCTAGTAAAGATGACTTATTTTTCTAAACTGGTGTGGTGTCCATTTGTAGTGTTTTCACTGTATTACTGTATGTGCTCACAAATGCTGCACACACTGCCTCTGAGATAAGGCAGTCTGCTCGTGCCAAGCTACCAAGGGGGTGAGATGGGGTTATTTAGGAGTGTATGCCTCTTTCCCTGACTAGAAGCAAGGGTCCCTATTTGGACAAAGATGTATACCATTGCCAACTAGAGACCCCCATTTCCAACAGTGGCGTTTTAGTAGAAAACATGACGCTTTAGTAGGAAAAGTGGCGCTCTAGTAGGGAATGTGACACATCCAGCCAGGAAATGATGCAATGGCTCGGCAATGCTGCAAACTAGGAAGTGTGAAGTTCCTTTCACTTTCACATACAGCCTTTTTGTCTATGCTGGCAGCTGGAGGTTTTTGGTTTGAGCTCTTGCGATTTAGTCTGTTATTTGGTCCTGTTGGTGTCTCTGCTTTATCCGTTCTCTAAGTAAACAGTTTTTTGTGTTATGTAATTGTTTTTTATAAAGTTTTGTCCACTGTATTATTGGGTGTTTGTCCATTTAGGGGTTAGTAGTTTTAGGGTTAGGGAGAAGGGATAGTTCTTGTGTTTTTTGGGTTTATGGTGACTAGTGTGGGTAGGGAGATGTCGGGCAGGGGCAGATGCAAAAACCTGTAGGAGGAGCAGTTTGCTGGCCTGCTGTGGCTGTTGGTGCGATACCTGTCAAACATCACTGGTAGTGGAGATAACGTGAGCCAAGTCCACCCTAGGCATGAAAGCGGTGGCGTTAGTAGAAGGTTTGCTTCCAAATGAGTCTTCAATGTCCAGCAGAGCATCCACCAACTGAAGCACTGATTGTCCGATGTTGTCAGCCAGGAGGCAAATCTCCTCAATCACCTGCGGATTGAAGTAGGTGTGTATTTCACACACATCTTTAAATGTCTTTTCTTCAGGAAGGCCCAGATTTGTATATGGGTTAGTACAGGATGATATGAGATAACTCAGCTAAACAAACAGAACATGCCACATGGGCCTGTTCACAGGGGAATTACAATAGCTTAAACATACCAAGCAGTGCAGGGGAGGCCCATAGTTGCTGTGGGATCCATACGGCACTGTGCAGGGAGTATTGTCACCCAACCTGCTAGGTGATTACTGACTGCAAAGTGTGGGGCCACCCACTATGTATGTTGCAGGGGAGCACAATCACCTCATAAGGCCAGAGCTTGCACAGGGTGTGTGGTTTGTTCCCAAATGGTCACACATACTTTTATATTAAGGAACAAATATAATAATTTCTTTATGACAGAGTACAGGCCTTGACTGATCATTGTTCATTTACAGTGCACTGATCACATATAAGGAGCTAAGGGAAGAAGCCAAACACGCCTGGGTACTTTCTGATGTGTGTAGCATTGTAAAGAACATGTAGTGACTTGAAGAGGCCTCAGCATTTTTATACTATGCAGAGTGTGGTCAGTCAAATTGGACTATTCACATATCCATCAATGCCAGCCACCCATGCACCATGAAGCAAGCCAGACTGCTCTTGTACCTTCTCTAAACTCTGTGCACCTGATACCTGATGTGCCTGGTATTATTTGAATACACCACAACATGACTTAAATATGCCCATCATTAGGGCAATCCAATTTCCAGGCATTTTTTGAAGTCAATGTACCATCTTTTTGTCTTGTAGCTGGACCTTACACATACACTCATGGCAGCTTCAGAGATTTTAATGCTACCAGTGAGTGTCATCTGAATGTTTCTGTGTTCAGTAAGTATTGTGTGTGTTCTCATAAATTGGTTGCAGTTAGATGGGTAAGGAGTATCACCAGTGAGTGGAAATACTTTTACCTTACATGTAGATTCACAATAGACGTAGGGAAAATTTGCACATGCAATTAGCAGAGCCAAATTGCAATGCAAAATAATTCCTAATGTATGCAGGTTCACATGATGGATGGATCTCAATCTGCTGTACTAATGTTGTGCCAGCTATTGTGTGGATGCCTATTGTGCATGTGCCATCACCTGCCCCAAAACCAACTTATGGTCATTAGTTCAAATGTCTCTTACCCATACTGTGGACAAAAAATTGACAGCATGTTACGCGAAATATGTGACAGAAATAGATAATGGGGTAGGGTTTAATCTTCCTGAATCAGTATGTTTGCCTATGTCCACATTTGAGCAGGACACAGGTGTGGTTGAGCTGTAACACTTATCCCAGACAATACTACCAATTGTCAAAAGCATATCTAATGTGCATGTCCAAAGTGAACCGCTTTTACAATTTATTTGTCCTCCCATTGTGTGTTCACGTCATACCATGCCCATGGCTGCAGAATATGTTCCTCTACCCTACCAAAATTGGTACTGTCTAAATGATTGAAGGCATATCAGACATTCATGCCACTCAAACAGCAAATTCCTCTGGGGTCCATACATGCACCTGTGGTTCAGCTTTCAGCCAAAGTTTGGACTCCAAAGGACTTAGGTGACCATGTGAGCAGGCTTGGTATGCTGAAACATGATTCTTTACTAGTATAAATGCTTTATTTGTATTTGTGAGGTGCCATACTTACAATGTATTATTCATGGTAACAAATCCAGTAGGCAAGTTACATATCCTCATTTGTTGCCATTAGTGTGCAAGTCCATTGTCCATACCAATGACATAATTGGGTTCACCCCTTAGCCCACATTTATCATGATACGTGGCAACTGTAATGCTGCATCATGGGTACCTGTGCATCCCTCAGAGTACTGCATGTAGATGACATGTTAGATGGGGTGAGAAAGGAGCAATTTTCAAAATGGCATGGCGGTCTAAAGGATTATGTCACTAAACTCGATGTGCACATTGAATTAGAGGGATGAACTTCAATCTGCCTGTCTGATGCTGATTGATACTGTATGCTTGCAAATGGCAATGTATGGTCAAATTTGTGTGGCTGGGCCACACAGGCTGTGTTGATTCCTACCTCAGTGCAGACTGAATAGGTTTGAGTCAATGTGGGACATGCCACCAGTCCACAAATGCGAATGTAGTTACATGCCTTACTAATGCCCTCATATACCCGATGCCCTATAATTTTGCATGTCCATATCTTTGTAGTGTTTTGTGAAGGAATAAGGCCAATGTGTTAAGTACCACAGGCATGTATGCACTATGTTGTCAGCATCCAGGCCATTTTACAGTCCACCTACTGCTACCATTACCCATATTATGTCCCCCGGGAATTGTCACCAATGAACCTTTTCGGACAATTACCTGCAAGATACAGCACCATATACGCAAATATAGGAGCTCTACAGCACGCATGCACATAGTCGTCACATGGATTAAGTATGAGTTGATGTGCCTCTACGTAACAATCAGAAATGTATGGAGAGACTCTTGGATATGTAAAGGAACACATGCTATATGTTGAAATTTATTATGTGATCTATGTTAAACTGTGCCAGGTTTGTCCTTGTGTCACTCTTGGAGAGGTGTCCAACAGGTCTGTTGATACGGAGCAAGCTATCCACACTCCATTTATGTTTCGACTACCTAGCACAAAGTGAATCTATACTGCAATGTTTGTGGCCCTGCATTACTAAGGCATAATATGTGTACTTGCTACACATTACTCATTTTACAAAGGTGAGTGGATAATAGGTTGTCGACATGACTGCAATGAAGTTGTTAATTATATAGAATAAGGTCCTCGGATAGGTGGTCTTATATGTGCACGCTTAGAGGCCAAGTCCAGTACGTTTGGCTAATTTGCACCTTTGGAGTTGTGGTATTGGCTCTTTAAACACATGACAATTATGTACGGCACTTAAAAGGGGCGACTTTAGAGAATGAAGTTGTTGATGTGGCTGAAAAGGTATGAAATTTGCTGTTATAATGGTTTTTTGTGTTCTTTTACCAGAGCGGGGTGGGTTTATTTGACTCCGGTTTCGTGTTTCTCGATGTAACTGGTTATATGATCCTATATGTACCGTTTTCCAGCTATAGCTGGATTGACTTGGATGTCTATGGTGGGTTAACTTTCATTTTGGATTGAGCATTTGCATGTCCGGTTGGGTTGCTTACTATGGTAGGGTAGACTTGGATAACAATTTTATGCAACTCTGACATCGCTCTTACTAGACCCACAGACCTCTGCCCCTTTGCTTTTCTTTTTCTTTTGTGGTGACTTTTGGTGATTTGGGCTTCTGTGTCTATCTACACTTAGATGGGTACTATATATGGTATGTGTAACTTGGGATTGATGATTGTAAGTAAGTAAGTAAAGTTTATTGTGTTGATTATTTAAAATCTTACAATATTGCACATTCGAAAAAAAATCAATAAAAGCTATATTCATGCATAAAACAGTTAAAATATCATTCAAAGTTTAAATATTTAAAATGGTTACATCTCCTAGTTTCCTTTTAGCTGTCGTTAGAAACTTTACAAACGTAGCATTTAAAATAATATCATTCGAGTCCAAACACCTAATCAGGGCCTGCCTGCATGACCTTATGCCTCGTGCATTTAGAGGAATCTTAAGCAAAGTTTTTCTCTCCTGGAAAAGTTCCGGACAAGTACACAGAAGATGGAGGATGTCCTCCTTACCGGTGTTGCACAATCTACATTCCGTTAGCGTTACCGTTCTTGCCCAGGGTAGACGGTGGCACAGGCCTGGCATTATTCCGAATCTTGCATTGAGGAGCACCTGTTTATTTTTTTCCGTCCAGGGAGTCACCAAATATTGTTGAATTTCCTTCTTTTTATAACCATTTATTATTGTCCAAGCGTGTTTTCTCTTAGTAAGGATAGCTTTATCGTTTAGAATAGATAGGTGGTTTGCAATTTTGTTAATTATTTTCTTAAACGATGTCTTGGTTATATTTGTATCCCATATTGACGTCACCTCAAAATCGTTTATTGCTTTCCTTAGGTACAACCCTGCCATAGAGTTTGTGTCGTTACATAATTCTTTCCATAAAAGTTGCGATATTTCATTTTGGTGATCAGTTTTTATTTGATTCCAAACTTTTATGAAGTGGACTTGCCTTGCATAGTGTTGGTTAATTAGTCCAAACTCCAACCTTACTTGGGATGGGGACGCATCTGCTGGAAGCCGAAATAGGGCCCGATATACTCTGGTTATGTTTTTATTCAGGGTTTCAGTATCCCTCCCCGTTGCAGCTTCACTACCGTATGTGATAGTTGGTTCTAGTCTTGCAGAAATAATACTGAGAAGAGGGCCGTAAGTTAGGCTGGGAAGTGATTTCTGCACAATTCTGAAAGCAGCAGACAATGCATTTGATTTCCTTTGGATGTCCCTTTTTTGTAGTTGAAAATTGCCTTTCGCATCAAATAGCACTCCTAGGTATTTATATGCCTCCACTTGCTCCAGCTCGGTGTTATCCATGTAAATTTTAATAATGTGTTTTTTCGCATTATTTTTAGTAACTACCATAATCTTGGTTTTTGTGTCATTTATGACCATACCATTTGCCTTCGAATACGTGTGAGTCCTCCTAATTAATCGCTGTAGACCCACTTTGGTATGGCTCAAAAGTATCACATCGTCCGCATATAATAGGTTCGTGAGCCGCTTATCTGCTAATTTGGGGGGGGGGTGCATTTTCGTTGTCCAGTATTGGCGTTAGGTCGGCAAGAAACAAATTAAAAAGAAGGGGAGCTAAAACACAGCCTTGTTTTAGGCCTTCCTTTGCTGGAATCTCCTTAGATAATGTACTGCCGTCCCCCATCCTCAAACTCACCCATGTGTCTGTATACAAGAGACGAATCAATTTAAGTAGTGAGGATGGTATTTTCATTGTCTCAAGTTTTTCCCAAAGTAAATTCCTACTGACACAATCAAATGCGGATTTGAAGTCTATAAAACATAGATACAAGGGTTACTTCCGTCTAATTGACTTGTCAATAAGTAGGTCCGACCCACACCAACGAAGAGATGCCGGTGGAATCGTGAACGCGGCAAAGCCCGAGGAGGACTCAGCAAATGAAAAGGCTGACAAAACACAAAAGGGAAATATTCCAACATAAAGACTAAATAGAAGATACTCCCCTCGAAGATAAAAGTATATTATTATAAACAAGAATATACCACCGTGTCCAAAGAAAGGGAATCAATACAAAGAGACATTTCAATGCCGACTATCCGTTAATAAATAGTTGCCTTTAATGCGTGGAGTACACAAAGAACTTTACGTCCCCCGTTTTTTGAGTGGGTAACACGAATCAGTTTCATTCCCAGACAGAGTTTTTTGAGGATATCACACCGTGCAGTGGTTTTTGTCTATGAATACTTGTCTATTCTGCCAGAAGGTCCTGAGGAAGGTGGTTTCATACCGCCGAAACGCGTCGACCTTGCGTAGTTATATCGCGTCTCAATCTGCGATCCCTCAGACGCAGAATAAGGAGCGAATGGAGTATGAATGAGAGAGTTTGAGTGTGGTGAAATTGTTGATATCGTTTATATTTATATGTTTCTCTGCACGGAATGCCACAATAATTTTTAATGTTGTAAATAGATAACTATATGTTTCACTAAAATGAACTACTGAAAATGTTTTTGACAAAAAAGAAAAAAATGATGTGACTTTGTACTCAGATAATCTAAAATAAAAAAAACACGAATGAAAAAAAGTTGTTGCCACCCTGTGTGAAATAATAATTGTAGAAAGATAGAAGTAGTGATCACTTCTAACTATAGAGGTCGCGAGGGAATTTTGTATATTTTTTTGCTTTTGTCAATAAGTAGGGCAAGAATAAGAATATTTGTGGTTGTTCCCAAGCCTTGAATGAAGCCTGTTTGATTTAAAGGCAATTTCATGTTCTCCGACACCCATTCTGTTAATTTGGTCAGCAGGATTCTGGCAAACAACTTGGCGTCTTTGTCTTGTAAGGTGATTAGCCTGTAGTTTTCTGCCTGTGCCCAGTTTCCTTTCTTGAAAATTGGGGTTATTAGGGATCCTCGCCATGACTTGCGGACAGTTCCTGTTAGTATGACTTCTGAGAATAATTTCCCTAGGATAGGTGCCCATAGTTGGGGATTTTCCTTAAAGAGTGCAAATGGTATCCCATTTGGTCCGGGCGCACCGTTCTTCTGTTTTTTTTATCATTTTAACTATCTCTTCTTTCTCGACTGGTATTTGCGTATCCAAATCATTATAGTGAATGGAAGATTCCGTGTCGTTATCATTTTTGCCCTTGTAACTCTTATCCGGCAAAGTTGTCTGGATAGTATCCTGATTGAGGTGGTTCCTCAGGTAAATCTCCCATTCCTGCTCAGTTAGCGGTGATGAGACTACTTCCTTGTTGGGTCTAGCCAGTTCATTGATAATTTTCCAGAAGTCTCTTGGGTGCTTGCTGGCATAAAGTACTTTTGCCCAGCTTTCTTGCTTTGCTTTATTTTTCTCACCCCATATTAATTTTTTTAGATTTTGATTTAATTGCTTCAAAATTCCCAGATTTTCTACTTTTACTCCCGGTTTCTTCATTAACCTAATAATCCTGTTGCGATCTTTCTTTAATTTCGTTATTGCATATGGCAGGTTTAACTGCTGATCCTTGTCCCTGGCTAAGTCATTCCTTCTTTGTTTCTTATTTGACTGTGTTTCACTTTGAGTCCTGATTAGTAATCCAGTGAAGGGTTCCCATTGCTCACTTTCTGATTCTGGTGTAGTGTCTTTAAAGCATAATTCGATGAGCCTTTCTATCTGTTCGTTCATTACTTCTTTGTTGCCAACATTCCAAAATATTTTTTTATAGTTAGTTGTGCCAATTTGCCCTTGAACAGTCCAAAAGGGCTTGTTTGTATTTGTTCCGATCTTCATTATAATTATTTGCTGGGCGTGGTCACTTTCCTTTACTTTCTTTAGTTGGTACAAAGTAATGTTATGAAACATAAATAATGAAGTCATAGTATAATCAAGCCTGGAGTGAGCATTATACCCAAAGTAACTGTTTGCAGGAGGCACATCTGATTTTATTCTGCTATTTAGAATTCGAAGTCCCATTGATTCAATATCCCTTACAAATTTGTTCCTCATTCTGTTCTTATTGACAGCATTATCTTTGCCTAGGTCCTGCTTGGAATTAGCCATAGGTGATTTTGCGTTTGGGTTATATCATCTCTTATGTGGGTTGACATAAGGTTAAGGTTGAAATCCCCGGTAATCAAATAGTCTGCTACCGGATCCTCCAACATCATGGTGATTAAAACATTGTTTAGTGTTCCGCAAATTGTTTCTGTGCTTCGGTTATTTGGCAATATGTAAACAGTGATCAAGTATAAAGTTTTAGTTTTTTGATTATTTGTTTTGTAGATTAATTTAACTATCAGAATGTTCGTGCTATTTACTTCCACTTGCTCGTGATGGACCTGTAATGTGTTTGAGATAAATATTGCCTGACCCCCGCTAGCTCGCCCGAACTTTTAGTCTTTCTTGCCATGTTTATAATAGCCAGCGTATCCATGTAAAAGAAATGGGTTGGTTTCCCATGTTTCTTGTAGTACTACAATCTGAAATATACCTACTAGGGAATCAATTTGCGCGTTCTGGATCTTGCCTCTTAACCCATTAATATTCCAAGAACACATTTTAATTGATTCTGTATTATTACCCGTTCCTCCTATTTGCAAAATACTACCATATCATTGTTTATCCTTGCTATGCAGGGCCACATTGATCCATTTTTCATTTATTTCTAGATTTCTGTCTGTTATGGTTTGTGTTAGGGTACATACCTTTTTCACAGGTGATCTACCAAGTGCATTTTTTAGGACATTAACTATCTGTGTATCAGCTTTTTTCTGTTTTAATGCTGAATCATCCCCTATAAAGGGAATAGGATAGACCTCAGGGCTGTGTTTGGTTATTACTATGCCCCAGGTTTTGAATGTTACAGTCTCATTCAGGATCTGTTCCGATATTAGGGGAGATATTAGTGTAATCAACATCGGAGTGTGGCTACTGTGTATCCCCTCTATAAACTCAATCGAGATAACATCCTCACTTACGATTTTATTCAACGCTGGTAAAGATTTGAAAAGTCTAAGTAAGTTCCCACGGTTAAGTATGTCATGCCTACCCCTTGACTGGAATTCTGGAGTAAATATCAGTTTTACACTGGTTTTGGGGTTTTGGTTAGTGGGGAACTCATTTATCTCAATTTGGTTTGGCTTGTAACTAATTGTTTTTTTCCCCTCTGTACTTTTAATCTGTAGCTGATCCCATTCTTGTGTATTTAACGGAGCTCTCTCCTCCTTCATCCCTATAGGGACCCCGTATTTTATTGTTCTTATGCCAAAGCTTTGATTTAGTTGAGGAATCGTTATTATGGTCAATTTAATAGGGCTAGTTCCAGATATTTTGTCTGAGTGACCTTTGTTTGGCTCTCTTTCCTCTTCTTTTTGGTTTATATCCAGTTTGGTTACCTGTGACGGTATATCTTGGGACCTGAAATCCTCTTTCCCATCAAGTAGTTGATTATTATTTCTTGTTAGGATTGGTGTTTCACTTGCATTGGGGTTTGGTTTTTTCATTAGTTCAGTTTTTTGGGTTTTATCAAATATGGGATAGAAATTGTTTCTACCTTTCACCTCTGGAGTTATTGTAATCTGGTCCTCCTCTGACACACTTGTAGCAGACCTTTTCAGTTTTTCGTTTTTTCTTGCTTTACGAAGTTTTTTTCTTTGTCGTTTTGACATTGTGGAGAAACGAACTGTTTCAGTATTATTGTGGGTTTGGTCCTCTTGATTGGGTTTACAGACAATTTAATTTCGTGGTTGGTCTCTCACTTGGTGAACTGGTGAATTAACTATTTCATCCTGTTGTTTTGATGTCTGTTTTAATTCAGGGCCTTTCATGTCGTCAAACTCATTTCCAATTTTGTTTTTGTTCCATTCCTTTGTAGTAGCTTTATCTGTTATAACTTTATCCTTGCTGGCTTGAATGTTTCTTTTAGTGTCTTCCAGTATGCTTGTTAAAACTACTGGTAACGCTGCTAGTTTATCCATAATAGGAATATAGATACTGTCAGAAGTTGTTTTTTCGTTTTCAGACTGAACTCTGATTATCAAATTGTTTAGTTGAGCAAGTTTGTTGTCTATTCCCTCCACATTATTTGCCATCATTTTTAAGAGGTCAATTTGTATGTCCATTTTATTTGATTGGTAGTGTAGAGCTTCTAACGTGAGTGTCGAGGTTTGATAGAAGATATCCCATGGTATACCTGCTTCTTGTTGTTTTGTATCTCCCTTAGTGAATTTAGTGAGTTTTTGTTGGATTTTCCACCTTTTCCACCTTATTTTTCAGTTCCACCTTCCTTTTGTCAATGCTATTCGAGGCTGAAGCAATTTTTTCTAAAGGAGCTTCAAGCTCCTCCCCCAGCAATGTTGATTTGAGGGATTGCTCTTTGTTATTTACCCACCCCTGATCAGCACTATCCTGATTTTGATGTACTTCAAATTCCTCGGAGGTTACCGGCAACCGTTTATTTATTTCAACATTGACTTCAATTGGAAAACATGATGATGCATGCTCCATTCTAATTTCGTGGTATTGATGAGTAGTTCCCTGAGTTTGCAAGTACAATTTATTTGAAGGAGAGTCAACATCAATTACCTTTGTAATCGCCATTTCCTCTGGCTCTGTGTTTGTATTGCCGTTTATCAGCACTTTCGCGGATTGTTGGTGAGTTATCCCTTGAGTTTGATCTACAAACAGTATATCTTGGTCCTCTCTTTGGTTTTTGGCACCAATTTGTTCTCTTAGTTCCGTTTGCTGAATGTTGTGTGACATGTTATGTGTCTCGCTGCTAGTTGGTTTCATAGGGGTCTGTAGTTTGTTGTTATTCGATTCTGTTTTCATTAGCATCAGAGCTCCAGTTGGATCCTTCATGAATTGGAACTTGTCCGGTATTTTACTGGATTTCTCGAACATCGTGCAATCGGGGAGATAAGCGACTGGGACAGCCCTGATGCATTGGTTTTGAACTTTTTTGATGCCGTAGATTGCTGCATCTTTTTTGCTCGTTTTGTTGATCTACCTGTAGTCCTTTCCCTTCCTGATCTCATAGTCTTGGCTTTATTATACGCGCTGATTTCTTTGTGTCTGAATGTATTTTAAGTCGTAATGTTCCCCACTCCGCTGCTTCTGGCTAGTTACTAAATCCGCGTGCTCCACAGGGGTCTGCACTCCCACCCAAGCCTGTCTGCTTCTATTATGTACCGTGGAACCTCATTACCAGTTCCAAGTTAAGCCCAGTTAGACACAGTTTGTACACAGGTATACACGTACACACAGTACGCAGTAAGAGCAGCTGCCCTCAGGGAGGGGCAATGGCTGTGGCTATGCGTTCGTAAGGCAGCAACAGTGCGATGTTTTTTTTTTACCAGACAATGATTCAGATATAGTTTTTTTGTAAAGATTAGTGCAGGTTCAGTGCAGGTTCAGTGCAGCTTATTATGGTTACATGCTGTACGTCAGTAGAGTAGAGATAGACAGCTTTGTAGTTTTATCAGGTGAGTAGTACTTTAATTGGTGGGGCTTACCGTTCCAATACGCTGTCCTGGTTATATCCTCCTTGTGAAAATCAATCCGTTCTACTTGCCGGGTACTTAGCGGTCTGTATCCTGGTCAAATCCAGATTATATCCAGTAAAACTCCAGTAAACTGTGACTGTGACTGTGACTTTTACCCATCCTTTACCCAGCCTTAGTCTCTTGCTTCACCACAGCTCTTGCACTTTTCTTACTTGCAGGAGGAGAAATGGGGGGCAATGAGAGGGTAGCTTGGCTAATTCTAGGACCTTTCCCTACTGGTGATACTGGTTAGGACAGTTAGTGCACAGTCCCATGAGCACAGCACAGCAGAGCAGAGCAAAATCAATAAGAGACTGGCCCGAGTCAGCTACACTTTTAGTGGGCTCAGTTTAGTGGGCTCGGTTAACCCCTTTGACGCTCATGACGAGCCCAGCTCGTCATGGAGTTTCCATTGACTTCAATGGAAATTACATTCAAAGCCATAAAACACCTTAGCATCCAAGTGGTTAAAGCTCAGTTAGAGCAGCTCGCTCTGCCATTTATCAGTCTTTTTTAGCTCGCTGTTGATTTACTGGACGGTCTGATTTGCCTGTCTGTACAAGCGGGCTCACCTTGTCCACGTTTCTGCCGCTGTCGTGGTTTGACCCACCACGTCCTCGTCCTCGCCGCCTCCGTGGTTGCCGCTGCCGCCGCTGATGCAAATAATGAAGCGGCGCAGCGGCGAGCCGGTGACAAGCCGGTAACCTCGCCCCCAGGTGTCAGTGCGGGTAGCCGTGTACCCTTGTACCTGTATCCCCGTGTAAGACAAGACACGGGTAATACAAGGCCCAGGCCCAGGTTCAGGCTTGAGGCTTGAGGAACTTAGGGTACGGCAGAGGCACGGCGGCAACAAGTTCGGCTGCTCGGTGTCCGGTCGGAATGGCGTTCTAGGCTTCTGATGCTCCCCGTCTCAGCTCTCTAGCGACCTCTACTGCTCCCAGTCAGCCAAGTCAAAGAGCTGCAGGACAGGTTGGATGATGCCGAAGGACGGGTACACAGGAGCAATATCCGTATGGTCCTTGGGATTGATGACATCTGTGTAGGTTCAACTCTCCTTTTTTTGTCAACATGTGCTTATATTTTGTCCTATGTGGTTATCTTTGTATGTATCATGAAGAGATGCTAACTTCGTTAGCGGTAACATTGTGATGTTTGTGCATTGTTCTACAATTTGTTATGTATAATTTTTTTATTGTATATAGGGTGTTTATTATATTATGTTTGTTATTCCAGCCTTGAAAAAGTCTTAGTAAAAGACAAAACACGTGTCGGCTACCGTGTGCTGGGAACATTTGAAAGAATTGTTTTATACAGCTTGAATAAAGACTGCTCAACAGCAAGAATAATGTCTTGTCTGGATCGCTGATTCTGATTAATGAAGTTGTGTCTTGTCCACTTTGGAGTATAGGGATATATATTATTGGTCCCAATGTTTGTGATCTTTACGGTTTACGATTTTTATGTGACTTAAAGGAGTGCTGCTAGAGTCTCAATTTTTGGTATATTAGTTTAGGTATAGTTTGGATAGGAATAGGTAATGCAGGTTAATTATATTTAGATTTTAATAAGTTTATGGTGTGTTAAATAAATATTAGTTTGCACTTCCACAACTGCTTACTTATTAACTGTGTGGCAGTTGTCATATCTGCTTGTCATATCTGCTTAGGTTGGGCATTCCTGCCAGTGTTTCCATACGTGTTACTATGTGGAGCATCTAAGAGGTAGATCACGTCAAATTGGCGATGGAGTCACCTAAGGAGTCACTTAAGAGGTCTTCAAACTTGATTGTGTATTGTTGCTTTCAAAGGACACACAGCTGAAAACAGGTATTAACTTACTGTTTCACTGTGTGTGTAAATGATGCTAATGTTTTGTATGGATGAATAAGTCAAACCATTGTAACTAATCAAGGATGTGTTTGTTGCCACACTGATGCCAGCAACTTACACACTCTCCATTGCACCATTCTGTTGCCACATTCCTGTTGTTTGCTGGCTAGTATGCATGGAAGTATCCGCCACCTGGCCAGAAACGTAATCCAGTCTTACCATTCACTAATTGCTAATTGTAGCACTTCATGCATGTGACCTTTAACAACTTGCTAGTTTAGATGCAGAGAGGGATCACATATGCTATTTTGCTTTGCCTGTGCAGATATACTCTTGAATTTATGGAACATAAAACGTAATTCCCTTTATATAGTAGATAGTGTCTTTAGGGTCAGCACATTCACCATGGTCTACTTAGTCCAATCATGAAGAGACATACAACAGCCTGGTTCCGATTCGTGATCTTACTTATCTGTGAACCAAAGAGCAAGGAGCAAGTAGCAGTCCTTGCAGCAACAACCCAAACATAGTTTGTGAGCTATTGGATGTCCAGACAGAGTCCACGGGGGATACATGTCATGGTACATGTGGAGTAGAGGAGTGTTCCAGTGAGGAGCAGGACCAAATTACCATTAGAGAAGATAGGCCACATCAACAGTTCACAAATGAGTGAGAACAATAGGTGGGAGGGCAAATAGAGGACAGGACCAGATGTGAAGTACACTCGCCTAGCCATAAACACAGGTCAAAAGAAGAACTGGCCATGTGGCACAGAGATACTGGCCACTTTTTCAGTGGAAAGAGGTGAAGTCCACATCTTCTTCCTCTGATGTGTGTGGTGCCTCCCATGAGGGGAGTGTAGTAGATGCTGGAGGCAACAGTGGCACTCACACATCCGGGACAGAAGATGTGGATCTCCTGTCCCCAGAAGCATTGCTCTGTGCCAACAAGTAAGGTAATACAGAAGAAGGGCCTTCTGGTTTGCCAGCACAGCAACACCTTTGTTGTGTAAGACACCTATTGTAACTATGTAGGAGTCCTGCTCCTGCTCCATGGACTCCAGGATGTTTGAGATTATCCCGACAGGTTGGAAAGCTCACTGGTGCCACTTCAGCAGGGCAGTTGTTTGTGACTCTGCCTCATGACACCAGCAATGTCAGCGTGGGACCAATCCAAGCCATGGAGCAGATGGTAGCTGCCTCTTATAGCCTCCTATGTGTCCCCTTTGGGACTAAGGCAATTATGCACTCCCTCTAAGGTGCCCGCCATGGTCTCCATCCCAGCCTGCACCGGATCTACTAGCTCCCACTGGAATTACACTGCACAATGTTACAGTTCAAGTTGGGAGTCCTTGGAGTCCAGGTCTGTGGGTGGGCTTGCTGGTGATGTTTGTTGGATGAAAGGCAGATCCTCTGGAGACTGTGCAGTGCTGTCAGACTTTCTTGCGACCAGAGAGTGTCTGAATGGAGTACAGGATTTAATGGCGAGTGTTTCATTCGAGGGTTGGCAGTATTCACATACAGGTCAGGCAGCTGGTCAGGAGTTGTTTGTACACCCTCTGCAATGAAATAGACATATATTGATGATGATTCATGTTAGAAGGTGACATGAGTAAGATGTTTGACAATCAGGCTTCCTACTAAATCACTTTCAGGTCAACTTCAACTAGTTCTGGGTGACCTAAAGAACAATATCCACATAACCTTGAAACTTGAGAAGCTTTTGAATCCTAGCAAGAATTCTGGAGCTAACAATACCCCAGATACTAAACAAATTAATCCTCCCACAAGGGGGAAGCACACCTTGCTTCAGTCCTCGACCATAAGGAACCCACCTATAATGCATTGGAGATCGCAACTCCTTCCAATTTCCTTCTCCAGACCCCAGGGGACTACTGATCATCTATCTGATGCTGGCAATTACTCCCTTTTATTTTCATACAACACCACACCTAAGGATTCGTTATCATATAACACCCCACCTAAGGACTCATTACCCTCACCGGTCAATATCCAAACTATTCCTTCCAACCCACTTAGAAAACCCAGTTTCAACTATAGAACTATAAACAAGCATTATTTACTACATGTTTCTATTACACACCAAGAGGTAGTAGTTACCTAATCACATATCAAGCCTATGCTTCTAAATTGCAGGTCAGCGGTAAGACTCGCGGCTGACATCATTGATCTCATTTTCACACAAGACTTGACATCCTGGGCCAAACTGAAACATGGCTTAATGACACCTCTGCAAACATTCTGGACATTCTAGTGCCTCCCAATTTTGACTTGCTCAGTCTGTATAGAGCTCAATGAGTGGGAGGTGTTATGGTATGGGGTACATCTATCACTCCATACTCACGTATAAACACACACACATTGCTCCATTGTCCTCCTGTGAATACCTAGGCATCAAAATATTGAATAATGACAAGATGGTATGCTTGCTACACACAATTTATTACCCCCCAGGAAATAATCTAACTTTCATTGAACAATTAATGGAAACCATCTTCTCTAACATACACCAACCCCCTAACTTCAACATTCACTGGCGTGATACATATGACCCCATACTGAATACCTTTAAAACCTTCCTTTCTGACCTCAACCTTACCCAGTCTTTTAGTGGCCCAACACAGAATAGAGCCTCAACCCTGGATATAATCATTGTTAAGGAAAATGTCATGAATCTTGAATCCATTTTACCCTGTGACTGGTCAGATGACTACCACATCTCCTTCGTCATCTCTGATAATGTGCTGATTAGACAAGCCCAACTCCAAAAAACCAAACAATGGTTTAGAGACCTGTTAAATATTAACATAAATGATCAAGCCTCCACTAGCAACAACATCCTTCCACTGCCCTCAAACATGATGAATGTAAATGACCTTCCCAAACATTACATACAATCCATGTCAGACATTTTTTATACAATTGCTCTGAAGCAGCGGAAAAGAATACCTAGCAGACACTCCAAACCCTGATTTAGCAGCCACCTTAAGGAGGCTAGGCATAATTTAAGGCTAGCTGGGAGATCATGGGGGATCTCTCCCTACACAACTCATCTTCAGTACTTAAGGTCAATGAGAAGCTCCTATAAAAACTCAATAGTCAAGTCAAGTCAAGTCATAAAATTTATATAGCGCACTACATACCCAGAGGGTTTCAATCATAGCTCCAAAGCAGAATACTTAGGATGCAACTAAGCAATGCTAAAAACAGACCCCCAAAAAACTTTTCAATATCATCAAACAGCAAGCTAATGGTAGACCCAACCACCACTCAGCCGCAAACATGTCACTCCCTAATGGTGACGATTTCTCCACTCATTTTATTGAGAAGGCGAGAAAGATTGCATCAGAACAATTACTTGCCTCTCAACATCCACTTAGCTAGGTCTAGCCCAGTCTCCTACCAATGCTTCCCATAATAAGGTTATCTCACACTGATTTGACTAAAAAAAATAATGCTGCATGGAATACCTTCAAACTACCGGATGAAGTTGAGATGCTCAATACAATAATATCAATAAAACCCTCAATCTACTTCAACGATCATCTGCCCCCCAAACTGGTCAAAGAGCTTAGAACTTCTTTTCTCCCACTTTGGTCTAAGATTGTCAATGCATCTCTCTCTCAAGTCATGATTGCTGACTGCCTAAAGATAAGACAGGTTACCCCAATCCCCAAAACAAAAACAAATGCAGCACTGTCAGAACTCAATAATTTCCATCCAATTACTAACAATATGACACTAGCAAAACTACTAGAAAAATCCTTACATCTTAAACTCTGCAACCACATTGAGCAGTTTCAGCATCTTGAATACTGCCAATCTGGTTTTACAACTGGCCATAGCACTGAAACAGCTCCAACCCACATTGTAGATGACACCCTGATACTATTTAATCAGAATGAACCTTGCCTGCTTATACACCTTGATCTCTCCTCCGCGTTTGATACGGTCAAACATGACAACATGATTGACCTCTTGGACAAAAGTATGGGTTTATCTGTTCCTGTCTTATGCTGGTTTACCTCTTTTCTTCATAATAGAGCTCAGCTAATCAAAATTAATCAAATCCTTTCAGATATAACTCAGTCTCGATTGGAGTGCCTGAAGGATCCACACTCTCACCCATCCTTTTCGAATTGTTCATAGAAGCTCTTACCGAAATTCATAAACACTCAAACATATATTACTACATATACGTGGATGCTACACAATTAACGTTGAAAGATTCCCCACCTGAATTTATAACAGCTCTTAACTGCACCCTATTTGAAACCCTACAATGGTTAACCCACAATCACCTTTTGCTAAACACACGCAAGACAGAATTTCATCTGATCGCCCCCCATTATCTCTCTGTCCCCTTAGATGAATGGCTCATACGACTCAAATCCATCCATCCCACATGTTGTTGATTCCACTAGATCATTAGGTATAACATTGAACAACTACCAGAATATTTAAGATCACATCAGTGCAACCACCAGAGGATCCAATTAGCAATAGAATATACAAAGGAAAATCAAATCCTTTTTGCCCCGTGTCACTTTCAGTTAGCAATCCAATCACTAGTCATCTCCCGACTAGACTACGGAAGTGCTACTCTTGCAGGATTACCCAAAGCTAGGCTGGCTCCGTTAAGGGCCACTCTGAACTCTGCTGCATGGCTCATCGTGGAATCCAAGATTCAGATGAAGATAGCCTGCATGAAGCATACGGCTCTTTATTAAAACACCCTTGCATACTTGGCAAAAAAACTCAATCTATCGAATGAGAGTCATTCCCTAAGAAGTTCTAAATCACTACTGTTGAAGCCACAGATGTTTATCAAATAGGAAGCTTATAACCACTGCTTTTCTGGTCTTACCCCAAGATTATGGAATGCAATACCTTTTTGATAACCAGATTTACCCCTGTAACTACTTCCTTCAAAAAAGATGATAACTGCTATTACTGAATAGATACTCTCAACAGTAGTCCTGAAATTGCTCTGCAAGGCTATTTTTCCTGCATACAATTCTAGATCTTTAATTTACTAAGAAATTGCTAAGTCATTTGCTATATTGTAAATACATTGTTTCCTTTGCCTGCTCCTTATCACTTTATATGTTTTAACATGTTCTGCTACAAGTAAAACATTTGCTATCTATACCTATACCTGTGATGTTTTTACCGCACTCTGATACCCAGACGGTTCATGTTTGCGGTACATAAAACTCCTAAATTAAATACATAAATAACTAAAATAAGATTGATGCTACGGCATATGTAAATGTAGATGCCTTCTCTGGCAATCTTGATTTTGGAACAATGACTCAACCCAGATGATACATTGACTCTCATGTGCGTACAAAACCAAAAATAATCATGACCATATCCAATGGAATGACATGGCTGGCTATTTTTGAGGGCTTTCGGTGAAGCTGTAGACCACATGGTAGTAGTGCTGGAATTGGTGACAAGTTCCTACTCAGGGTTGTTACACAACTGGGCCCATTCACCTCTGCAACCAACTATCCCTGACTCCTACTCTTTGTGGTGGAAAACTAGTTACTCCTATACCTTGACAGATACCTTGACAGATCCTTGTTTCACATCCTCCCACTTTGACAAATATGGCATTGTAAGATAATTTGCCTTCAGACTCCCTCCTGCCATATGCTACATCTTCACCCAGGGCCACATAACATGTAGGATGTAGTCCCACAATGGTCTCTTCTCTGTCATCCCTTCCCAGATGCAATACACGTGTGACACTGTCAGAAAGAGCAGTGCATGTGTCTCAGTCAGGCTACCTTGCAGTACACATATCCATTCTTACCTCTTTACTATGCAATTTCTCCCTATTCAGACACAGGGGCAGGTCAATGTGCTCAGCCAGCACCCACGCTGAACTGCACATCCAGAGGCCCACCAGAGCTGCACACCATATTTTATTTCAACACACATGGTCCTCTGGTGTGCAACACTAGCATTCAACCCCACACCCAGTCTGATGTAGTTCATGACAGGGCTTCGGATGCTCCCTCCCATGGAAGCTGACCCCTGTGTGCGCTCACCCAGCATGTTGAGACAGCTGCGTGCTATGCACTTTCATGCAGTTTACTATACACGTAGCTCTTGGCATTTTCCTATGTGTTGATCTGACGAGCCTATTACATTCCATTGTTTCACAGTCCAGATTTGTGTGCATGGGCTCAAGTTAGACACAGTGGTCTCATGGTGCAAGGTGACCTGCATTGTAGCAGTCAGGTTGGGCAGGGTTATTATGTCCATGCATGATGTGTTGTGCCAGTCCAGGTTTTTTGCTTTGTATTATGGGACTAGTAGTTCCCATGTGACTCATGTTGTACATTTCACTACAAGTGCCAGTATACAAAGATGTACCTTGGCTGTTCCTGCACTTCACACATGGAAGGGAGAAACATGATAGAGCTGGACTGAGGTGTGCCACATGTAACTGAGCAGTGTAGCCTATACTTACGTGGTGTTTAATGGTACATGAGACAGATTCCTGACCTTTGCCCTGCACAAGCACAGTGGAGCGCTTGGACATATGTAGCTGCACTGCACAACATGACCTTTTATCCCACATTGCCCTTTGTTGCGACTTACCTTGTAGGTCTTGTTGTTCCTCATGGGCTGCATTATCCTGTCCTGGTTTTCATGACATCAACTCCTCTGAGATCACAGCGGCCACCCTCTCCTCCAGGACATCCAGCTCCTCCTGGGGCGCCTGGCTTCCTCCTCCGGTCTGCAGAACTTCAGGTTGTTGTCCAGTTTCTTCTGCATCCTGCGTTCAGAGTCATGCCAGCATTTTGTACACTCAGTGCCAGTCCTCTTGGCTTGTCCTACACTGTTGATCTTGGCCACTATGGACTGGCAAATGGCCTCTTTCTGGTGTAATGGCAATTTTGAGGATACAAAGAGCTGATATTGGTTCTCTGTCACCTCAGTGATCAAAATGTCATTCTCCTGACTGAAATTGCACTTCCTCTTCCTCTTCTCGTGGGAGTCTGTCTTGACATCCTGGCTGGTGCTCTGTTCTCTCTGCTCCATGGCTATCTTCTGTTAAGTGTGCCATTTTTTATTATTCAAAGTGCATTTTTTATATGGTTTTGACGCTTCCCGCACTGCAAAGTGGCGCTCAGATGGTTAACATCACTTTATGTGCTGCTAACCAGCACTATGTCAGTTTTGCTCCAGATGCATCAGTTTCCTTTGCAACATCACCCTCATGGAAGAATCAATTTGTTTTTACGCAGCCTGCACCTATGCCATGGTGCACTATACAGTAAATACGGTGCATCCACGGCGTTTAAAAATGACGCCGCGAATCACAAGTCATTTTGACGCATCACTGCTGCAACACAGCAATGCACCAGCTCTTGTAAATGAGGCGCTTAGAGTGCAAGCTATCTGTTGTTTCCCTATTTTTAAAGTTCTTTTTGTGTTTAGGGTGAGGATATGGGCGCGTGGCTTTTAGCATCCATGCTTGAGTGAGAAATGATACTGTGAGCTGTGATGGTGTGCAGTGTAGTGTCAAAAATATTGCACATGCTTAATGAATTACTGAGAATCAGAAGAGATTGACATTTGCTGACGTCGCGTGGTGGGGCTTTTTAGTTACTGTAACACTGGCTGCAGTGGCATTTAAGCCCCGGGGTCTTCACCAATATTAAATGCTACATTATCTACGTGATTTTTACGGTTTATGTGCATTGGCATGATAAACACCGAATGTGTCTGAGTAGAGGAGGTTTACTGTCATACTCATTAAAATATGTGCTTAAATAGATATTGGAATCGAGGAAGTCAGGAAGTAGTTGCTCTATTTAAGAAATCGATATGTGAAGGATGTTAGCCATTCCCCCATCTGATGTTTTATGAGGCCACACGATTTAAAAGTGCTTTCTGCAGCTGAGCAAAATCACAAGATCACTTTATCCTTGGGAGTCAAGTATAGCTTGTCTCTATTCGTACACTTGCCCTTGGGCGTTTCAAGGAGCCCGCGAATGATCGCATTACATATCAAGCAAGCATTAGTGATGGGTGTCATGATCAACTTTTCAGGTGCAGTGACACAAATAGCAATAGCATGCAGACAGTTTGGGTCAGGTTGACAGGGCCAGCAAGCGTTTTCAAAGGAAATGGAGCACTCGGAAGCATGCGCAGTGATCACAAATCATGCTCAAGTGCCACCAGGGGACCATTTTACAAAAATAATTGAATTCTGAAATCCAGCCTGCAATTTTCTGAAAATGCCCGCCATGCAACACACCAGTGATTGTGGGTTCAGTGACTTTGACTTTATTGGGACATTCACTTTAGAAAAGTAAAAACCTTACTTCCAATTTCTGCAAGAAAGTGGAATTCGATAGTATGGATCGCCATATTCATAATCATGGGTCTTATTGGCCTTTGTACAGATGTTACAGTTTAGCTTTCGATGCGTTTGAATACAACATCCTATTTTATTTAAAAGGGCCCATCATTTCTTAATTGAAATATAGTTCAGTTTGAAAACATGGTTTTGCTGTATGTCATGCGGTTCTAAAATTGTTCACAGAAAGTGCTTTCAGTTAGACTCAGCAAATTGTTTGGTTGCCAGAGTTGGCTTCACAAGCAGAAGAATGATTAGCAATAAAAATTATTTTTATTGTTGCCGGGATAGAGTTTTACAAGCTAAACTAAACTGCACATTTAATCTGCAGATCAAGGCCTAAGAGCAGTATTTTATGTGCTCATAATTTCGCAAAGGGAAATGAAGCCTTGTACGGTTACAGCTTCCTCTCATTTCCCACATTTTACCGGCAGCGTCTTTTAGAATTTATGGCATGAAGGATTTTGTCAGAATAAAACCTTGAATCTGCACAAAAAATCCTTGTTTTTGAAAGTTGGTCAATATGTGCCTCATAATTATACCACATAAATCAAATCACTCACCACATTGATATCACACTCTCTTTTTCCACTAAAGACATACATTTTTTCAGCGCCTCCACACCAATAAACATCATTTATATTCCCCAAAGATACATATAACAATACCTGAATATAACTGATGTAAAAGCAATTCACCACTTCCTAGATCCCATGAAGGTCGCCCTTTCCCATAACCACCCTCTCTATCCATGCATCCCTAGTCATAGCTCTGCTAAGATCAGGAAGCACGTTCTCGTATTTTCGGCCAGAGTTCTACCCAGTTCAGTTTCCTTGGAAGTCCCAACAATATTACATCCAAACTATCCAAATTTAATACATGTTTCAGGACTGCTTGTTGCCAATTACTAATGAAATCATCCCTTTGATTGTGTCATTGAAATTGAGAATGAGAGTACACCCCACATATTGCATGTAGCCCTCATTCTGTACCTGTTTTAGCCCCTCAAACTGTAACATCCATTCAACAAGGTATGTTACAAAGAGATTAGGAGGACTGACAAGGAGTGTCCCATAACAATGTGCAAAAATCTTGTTACCCCCATTGTTCCAACTAGCTAAGTTATAATCGCATCACGCTCATATTCAAAGCCGCTTTAATTTGCCTATGGCTATTTCAGGAGCTAGTGGTTTTGAAGTAAGAGAGGGGGAAAGAATCCTCCTTTCTTCCACAAAATGCATCTAGCAAGATTACCGGGCAATTTTGCAGTCAGGGAGCAAAAAGCTTGGGTCCTGGGCAGCAAGATACGTTTTAAATAGTTTCCTAAATTTTGTTTCTTCCTCGGTCACTCACAGGGTTTAAGGAAGCTAGTTCCCAAGCCTTGTTTCCAAATAAGCGAACAAAGGCCCTCTACTTCTGGCTTTCCTTTTTTTTTGGGTGCAGTGAGAAGTCTCTGATCTGCGGAGAGTAATAATCTTTTAGGGATATCGGTATCTAGCAGCCACTGAATCAAAGGAGTACTTTTATTGCAGATCCCTCCATGGGCCAGAGAAATTTAAATGTAATTCTCTTGAGATCCGGCAACCAATGTAACCCTGCCAAAGATGAAGAAATAGAGTGATGCTTGGGAATCCTTAGGAGAATGCAGGCTGCAGCATTCTAAACAATTTGAAGGCACTTGATCACATACAGGTGGATTCTCAGATAGACTTGCATAATCAAGGCAGGAAAGCACTAGGCCCTGGACTATTGTTCTCCGAGTGGCCTGAGGTAGCTAACCCAAAACGTTCCTTAGGGTCCTAAGTAAACCAAAACAGCAGGCAGTTCATTTCTGAACTTGGACCTCCGCGGTAAGGTGGCAGTCAATATAGAAATCCAGAATGTTTATTTCAGGTTTTTTTTTGGGGGGGGGGGCGAGTAAATCTACTAAATAATTGGCCCATTGTAATTCATTCGAAAGGAAGGAGTTATTACCGGCCACCAACACCTCAGTCTTTTCTCCATTAAGTTTCAGGCTGTTACTGGACCTCCAATCTTTGACATCCCTGAGACAAGCAATACGCTGTTGTGTCAGGTGTTGGGGAGGTGGTTATATGAGTATTATCAGCTTATTATACCACTGAAAAACCATGTCCCATTAAGATGTCTGCCAGTAATTAAACATAGACATTAAACATGGTGGGGCTCAAAGATGAGCCCTGTGGCACCCCCTCATCCAAGGGGAGAATTTATGAGCAGAATGCTTCCCCACACACCTGAAAACTTTTGTTTTTTTTTAGAAATTAGGTTAGCCATATAAGGGCATTGCAAGCTATTCCAGCCTCTTTCAGTTTTCCCATGAGAATCAAATAAAATACTCTTTCAAATGTGGCACTAAGATCCAGAAATATAACTGCAGTTGGCCCATTTGTGACTAAAATCGATATGAGCTCATCAGCAACATCTAACAAAGCCATCTTGGTGATATTGCCTGCTCAAAAACCTGTTGGATATAATGGAGAATTGGAAGTAGGCAGATGTAGGTCATTTTTCTTTTGCAATTACCGATTCTGTAAGATTCGGTATTTACCGATTCGGTAAATACCGAATCGGTATTTACCATTGATTCCTATGGGCCTTGAAGCCCATAGGAATCAATGGGAAATACTGATTCGGTATTTACCGAATCGGTAAATACCGAATCCTGGCAGGGGGAACGGGGTGTCACTTTGACACCCTGTAGCAACCCAATTGCATATTTTTAAAGTTCTTTTTGCAGGCTTGTGTGCCATGTGGCACACATACATGCCCTAATGGCATGTCTGTGTGTCACATGGCATAGGTGTACATGCACAGATGTGCATGTACACTGGAATTCGGTATTTTACCACCCAATAGGATTGGGTGGTAAATACCGACTCCTAAAGGGCCTGTGGCACTCTTTGAGGTGCCAGCTACATCTGGATTTACCGAATCGGTACATATACCGATTCGGTATTTTACCGAATCGGTAAATTTACCGATTCGGTAAATTTACTGATTCGGTAAAATACTGGCCCCCTACATCTCAAAAACCAATTACCGGTCGTTAACGGCCTAAATCGGCTGTTACCGACCGGTAATTCACGACCTACATCTGGCCCCTAGTGATTTAAAAGTGGTTTCAGCATGGCATGTTTCCATGCCCACAGGACTTCAATTCTTTCCCAAAACTGATTGATCATATTATCCAGAACAGGGCAAATAACGTTTCCCTCTTTCATAAGAATATTGGTGGGCTGCAGAGTCCGGATGTGATTCTGAATTAATTGATGTAAGTACATTTTGATTATCTTCAACTTTAATCTTTGAAATGGATGTCAAATGCACCCTAGCCTTCTCTAATTGGGGTTATGAGGTGTAATTGGAATTTTGAAATACCACCCCTGGCAGAGTTGCACAGATTTTAATAACTTTCTCCAAAAAGAAAGTAACAAACATATTGCATCTGGCTTCAGCTGCTGTAGGACTTGCTAATGAAGTGGAAGACTTCATAAGTGAATTTACAATTACATTTTTTAATTTTGCTTAGTCGATCGAATGTTGTATCTTTGTGCTGAGGAAAACTATCCTAGCTTTCCAAATAGCAGCGTGGTATTTTTTTATTGTGTGGTCATAGCCTTTTTTACTGGCTGTATCATAACATTTTCTCCAAATTCTCACCTTTCTTAACCTTGGAGTAGTCAATCACACAGTTATTCTGTGCTTCCCCGTTTAACATAGTTATAGGAAACCAATCACAGACTGATCAATTGTCTTGGCTTGTAAAACCCATTCCTTCTATTAATCCGAGCAATCTAGCATAGTCAGCCCTAAACAACTAGATGAGCACAAAGGATAGCAACGTTTAGTGAGTACGGGGTTTATCCCTTCAATTAATTTGAATGGCAAAGAAACTGTTTCTATCACAAATGTAGTTGAACTTAAGTTTTTTCGAAAGCTCTTATGGCTGGTGGTTTCCAGGTCTCAACGCCCCTCTCTCATTGCAAAAGGTCTGATACTTGCTTAGTTGGAATACTGTAGATTATGGCAAAGCTGTTTGATTAGGATTGAGAGACTTCAGTAGATTCATTAGAAGTGTGTATGTTTCAAGGAACATGGGCTACAAGTGAGATATATTGCCATGGCTATAGACATTACCAAGTGTTATTATCTTGGGATTTGGATCTCTGACTCTAGCTTCTAGTTGAAACAAATTGATAAAAGTACTGCTTTACTTAACTGTAGTGCATTCGCTATGATTAATATTAATAAGAAAGCCATTAATCATCTTTTCTCAGAAGAGGTATATAAAGCACAGCCTGCGAACACCTCTTTGTATGGCTCAGAGATATAGCGTTACTGTGACTATCGCAAACTTGATAAAGTTGAAAATACCTTCCTCAGCTTTCTTTTGACACTCCCCCAGAGCTCACCTATGCTACCAATTCGACTAGATGTGGCCCTTAAATTGTCTATATTGTCTAAGACAGGGTTTGAGTTTGGATGGTAGAACATCTCTCACCCCATAGACTGAGTTTATTAGATGTTTTGGAGAACTTGAGTGTGTCTAAAATTCCTTGACTACGTTACGTAAAGAAGTCCCTTATCGAGTTAGGGCTTTCAGCATTTTGGCTATGCATGAACTCTTTTACCTGTCAATGGCAGACAAGTTGTAAAGGATAGATGTTGTATGGTAATCATGAAAAATGTCTTTCTTCATCTTCCTTGTGTTCATAGCCTGGTGATTTTCTCTTGATTAAATGGGACTACAAATAAAAGCTTTTTAGATAACATTCAACCAAGGGTAGCTAAGAACACTGTATGTAAAGTTCAGGTAGGGAACTTTACCGACAGCCTCCTCCTTTTGCAGTAATTGGCAAACTGAGGGTCAAATCTCAAGTACTTGTCCATCTTGTAAGTCCCAGGATGAAACAGAAGGTCATATTTTTTTAAGCATATAGTAGAGCAAGATCCATAAGGGTAAAGCTGCTTTGTAAACTATATGGAATAGGGCTGTCTCTTGTGACAATAAGAATTTGTAAAACCAATACAAACCCTATGATTGTCTTTGCGGTAGCCTAATTTTTATACTCTGCTTGGGTCATTCGATGTAAAGCCTTCATTTATGTTTTTAACAATTGATTACGGACTTTTTGAAACCTGCACGTTTGCACTTCACTAATTTTTCGACAAAGTTTTTTTTTTAGTTGTTATTTTTCACTGGATCAAATTACAATAAATTGGTGCTTAGCGTAGTATGATGTAATGGGAAAGATATAATCTATTTATTTTAACTGCTTTTAAAGAATTAAAAGTTAGGAATTGTGATTCCTAAATTGCTATTTTAAGAAATCCCAATTTAGGAATCGCAAATCCTTAGGCATGTAGGAATCGAAAAACAAATTGCGATTCATACACATTCCTTATTTGCGACTTGAAAATTGCAAATCACAAATAAAGAATTGCTTCCCATTCATTCCTATGGGCCTAGAGGCCCATAGGAATCAGTGGGAATGTCATGGTACTCGCAAATTGCGCATGCAATTTCAATGGTGCAAGGGTGCCATAAGGATACCCTGATGCACCCCTCAAATTGCAATTTAAAAACATGTTACACACACACATGCCCCAAGGGCATGTATGTGTGGAACATGTTGCACTTTTGTGCATTTTTCAAAGTTCTCGCAAATTACCATCAACTTGGAATTGATGGTAATTTGAGTTTCTTAAATGTGAAATTGCAAGTTTTTTTTTGTTGCATTGCATTTAGGGCATTCCAATTTGCGATTCCCTACATGCAATCGCAATTAAAGTAATCACAAATTTAGTGATAACTTAAATAGTGATTTTTGCATTTGGGATGATGCATTCAAAATGCAAAAATTGCGGTCGCAAAGGGGCAGATTCTGCCCCTTTGCGACCGCAATTTCCAATGATGCATGTGCCCCTTAGAGTCAGGGCCGGACTGGCTACCGGGCATTTTGGCATTCTGCAGAGCTGGGGGCTGATGTCACTGCGGTGGGGGCTAATTTCGTAGATGGAGACCTGCGTGTGCTTCGAAATCAACAATGCAAAACGAATTTCGTTTTGCACATGCAGGACCCCATCAACGAAATCAGTCCCCAGCTCTGTAGAATGTCAAAATGCCCGGTAGCAAGTCCGGCCCTGCGTAGAGTATGTTTTGAAACTATGGGATAATATATGACAGAGTGAGTGTAAGAAGCACAGTGTGAATGTGAGACAGGCAGAGAAGGAGCAAGGAGCAGTGTGTTAGTCACTGGGAGAGAAAGGGTGAAAGAGAGAGAGTGTGAAACACACACACATTAAGTGAAAAATAAAACTGATAAAGTGTTAATGAGGGTAAGAAAGAGAGATACAAGAAGAGTATGACAAAGGAACAGAGATTGATAGAGTGTGTGTATGAAAAAGCCCAACGCTGTAGACAGTAAGCTAGATACAAAAATAGAGAAAAAAATGTAGTGTGCTAAATAATATGAGATACTATAAGACACGGAGAGATAGAAGCACAGAGTGAATCTGTGAAAGGCAGAGACTGAAAAGTAAATGACAGAATGTGCCTGTGAGAGAGAGACACAGTGAGACACAAAAATGATGACTCGCAAACACACAGCATGAAGGAGAAGCATACAGAGAAGGAGAGAAAGTGCAAGCAACAATCAGAAAAAATAGAGTGACAGCGGAAAAGAGCATGATAGAGACTGTGCTTAAAAAGTGCCGAACCATAGACAGTGAATTTGACATAAAAATAATTATGTAAAGTCAGAGACCCTGATTCACAACCTGCATTTTTTAGTATCTTAAGTAATACTGCACTAGTAATACACTAATAATACTTACATACTACAAAATGCAATTCACAAAGCTCAGTGTTTCTACCTACACCTCTCCTATCTGTTCTATAGGTAGATCCTCTCAAATATCATTTTAGTACTAGTAGGCTACCACTAGTAATGACTGTAGAATAGACTAAGGAGTGCCTAGAAAAAAACTGGAATATTTACGATAAATGGGAAGGGTTTATGGAGGGCTTAGGAGGAGCTTAGGGACAGACACCCACCCAAAAAAGTGTCAGCCATTGCTATTTACCAACTGCACTTCTAATGCTACTACAGCCAAAAAGGACCCACAACAGTAGTAAATGCACTCCAATTCATATCTGGAGCACACTTGACCAATCACTGATACTGCGACACCTTCAAATAGAAGATAATGGAGGCAGGGAAACAAATTAGAACTTCTTTAGGAAATTATCTCAAACAAGTACATTTTTTTAGATTTTTCATAAATACATATACATTTATTTTAATGTTTAAAAATAATTTCATACAAAATAAATATTATTGAATGATAATATATTTGGATTACAATTTTTAATTTTAAAAATAAATGTTTTTTAACAAAGTATTACATTAATTTAAAGTATATTAATTCATCGTTTTGTAATTTTTAATATATACATAATTATATATAAGTATAAACATTTTACGGTAGTTGGTGATTTAAAAGAAAATACATCTTTAAAACAATTTACATTTAATGTAGTTATATAAATGAAATATTTAATTTGAAATCAATATTGCAAAGTTACTGCACGTAAAGTTTCATATGTAGGCAGAAAATGTATAGGGAAAATTGTAAAAGTTGATGAACCTTTAAAAATATATAAATATTTCATTATTCAAGAAAGTTTACATGGACCTCTGTCATACACCCAAGTTCTCAAAATGAGTAGATCACTTAGGAGTAAGACTTTCAACAAAATTGTCGTGAACTATCTAGAACCTTTCTATGAATGGTGTTTGAAGCCCAGATAAAAAATAATCTTCAGCAGTTGACTGTTGTGTAACTTGGTGCTGGAGTTTGCTGACTTTCCTTACAATAACCTCAATCCATCGTTGACTTGCTTCTTAGCAAGAGCGTGTTTTTCCATACCATCCTTCCACACATCCTCCACTTTTACCCATACATTCAGCAGTATATTCAGTTTCAAATGGATATTTACCAAGCAGATGTTATTCTTGTTTCCCAATTGTCATTTAAAAAATATCCGACTTTTCCATATCTCTTTACCCCAAGAGCTTTAGTTTTGGTTGTACTCTCCTTCTGATAATGGATTTCAACAAGACCTGGATTTCATTAGCAGGTAATAGTTGCACCCAATGGCTTTAGGTTTATGCAGGAAACATTGTTATTGGCAACTCCTTAGGCATTTCTATTGTGGAAATTACTTGAATTGCATTTATTGGTACAAATTGGTGTGATGTTTTAAAAGCATTGCAAAAGATGCATCGCTGTCAGCAGTCTATGTTTTTTTTATTCACTGTGACTGGAAAAATTATTTCCACTAGTCTTAGTCTGACAATTAACATGAAAAACAATGGCAAAAGTTTCATGCTACTTTTCATTTTAACAACAATTGAATTTTCAGACATTGCATAACATTTGAAGTGCTTTTGTAGTTCAAAGTATTGTTCACAATTTGAAAGAATCAAAAAGAATATCAATAAAGCTTTGGCAACTTTCATGCATGATCCTGATATGCCAGCCATCTTCCATATTAATATTTTCACAATGATTGTGTGGAAATAACTAATTTTCTAACCACATTTACCTCACAACAGTAAAAAATGTCTTCATCACCTCATTGTGAGAAAGTGGATTATTGGCTGGGGTAGTTGTGAGACCTCACTAAGTAATAATGTCACTATTCTGAATCAGGCCCAGATAGTTTTCTTTAAAACAAACCTTAGCTAAGTACTGGGTAGCTCTGGCAAAGAACAGCCAGGCTTAGCACTGAGGAAAACAAGTGAAAAGCATTTATCTTCACCAAAATAGTTGATAAGTAAGAAACAAAACACAATACAAAAGTCCCACTCCAATTTATGAAAATAGTATATTTTTTAATCTTTTAATGGACACTGGATGACAAATATGTGATGAAGGAAAAGGAGTTATGATTTCTGTAAGGTTTTCGTAAACCACTGCAATTCACTTCAAAAGGTTTTGTAAATCACTGCCTTTCACTACAGCAGCAGTAGTTTAAGAGTCTCACACCCGAGGTCCGAGCCAAAGTCAAAGTTTGAGGCTGACCGTAATGCAGTGCGGGCGGAATAAAGGGGGTGGGTCAGTCCTGGCTTTTACCTCATCCGTAAAGTCCTTCACTGCTTGAGTCTGTCGTTGGGTTCATCATTGGTGAACAGCTTAAGTTCAGTGGTCAAATGAAAGCCTTGGGTTTTGATGGGAGTTCGAGGCTACCTATGAACTGGCAAAGTAGGAGTAGTGTATAAACCTCTGATTCTCTGCAAAACTGCTATCTTTTAGTTTTAGGAACAAAAGTGGCAGTTTTGTGGGGAGAAAGAATACACTTTAGCACCAGCCAAGGACCTAGAATCTCGAGGAACCTCTTGACAAGCTAGGACTCGAACTCATGGGTTACACCAGCAGATTGAAGGACAAGGCCACTGGTAACTGGTGAACTGGGCACTTTGCTGGTGCAGCTCTGCCTTAGCTGTTGTGTTCCTCAAGCTTCACAGGAGGATGGTCTTCCAGTCTTAGGGCCTTCATAGTGGCCTCGATGCAAGTGGGACTAGGTCCAGATTTTAGGGTCTCTCTTGCCTTGAAGTCAACAGCAGTACAACCCTCCTCTTTCTGAACTCCTATCTTGTTTCTACAGGTGCAGTCTTTTTTGGTGCAGCCTTTCTTTCTGGGTCCATAGGTCCAGCAGTTGCAGTCCTTCTTCTGTTCTTTCTGACTCCAGTAGTGTACTGAGGCGGGAAGTCAGGGATGACACTTTGTAATGCCAATTCTGAGTTAGTGGGTGGGTGGACTTACTACCCTAACAAATTAGGTAAAAATGACTATGGGTAACCCTACACATTCATTCATCACTTTCTGTGGTGTAGGCACTAAACAATCTGTTGGACCTGGTCATTTCTGCATTTTGTCTGCCATCCTCTGTTGGACCGTTTTTGTTGGCAAATCACTGGTAAAGTGCCTGTGCTCCCTCCTTAACAAATGATTCAATTAGTCTACACCTTATGGTAAGTCCCTAGTCCATGGCACTATATGTACCTATGCCTGTAAATTATATGCTACTAGCGGGCTGCAGCACTCATTGTGCTACCCACTGAAGTAGCCTTTTAAAACATGCCTCATGCCTGCCACTACAGCATCTAAGCCAGTATTAAACTGCCACTTCAACCTGGCAAAATACACCTTTTGCCAGGCCTAAGCCTTCCTTTTTAACACTTTTAAGCCACTCCTAAAGTAGAATCTAAAGGCTCAGAGGGCAGGGTGCATGGATTTAAATAGTAGGACACGTGTGTTTAGGTTTTACATGTCCTAACAGTGAAAACCCCCTAATGTTGGTTTATAACTGTTAAAAGGCCTATTTTATAGATTAACACTGGATTCGTTAATTTCAATTGATAAG
The DNA here is from genome assembly GCF_964261635.1 of Lissotriton helveticus. Lineage (NCBI taxonomy): Eukaryota > Metazoa > Chordata > Amphibia > Caudata > Salamandridae > Lissotriton > Lissotriton helveticus. The sequence continues at coordinate 821,230,230 of NC_136057.1, forward strand.
TGCTAACTTCACATTTAAAGAAGATAAAAAAAGGATGTTTGCATTCAAATGAATTGTAATTTAAAACCATCTTTAGTGGTAAAGTCCTGTTTTAGATTATAAATCAGAAAAGTTGATATTTTCCTACCCAACATTTCTGAGGTCTTTCTAGGAGTTGCCAACTGTCTGGACCTGTTATGGATTCCCCATCAAGAATGTGTATTGGGTTCAGGCGATTAACAGTGGGACCTGGGTGTAGCTGGGAGAGGGTCTTTCTGGCAGGATGTCATGGGAGAAACTGTACCCTGCCCTGATTTAAATTCAAAGGGACTTGCCTGCTCTACACGCAATGAAACCTGACACCAGCCCTATCCTTTTTCACCTTAGACAGTTTGAAACCAGTACATAGTGGTAGAGGTAGAACTGACCAGAATCAGTTTTGGGAGTAGATCAAGAAATTTCCCTACATAAAGACTGGCACCAGGTATAAAGATAGGACCCTCAGAGCCACTTTTATGAACACTCCTGGACCTGTGGAAGACGCAGAAGAAGGACTTCCCTGCTGCCAGAAGGACTGTCCTGCTTTGGAAGGAATGCGTTGCTGTCTAAAGAAGGATTTTTGGACTTCTTGCCTTGATCCAAGACTGTCCAGAGTGACTCAAAGGTTCAGTTCACTGGCTACCTGTGTGAACCTCAGGGACACAAACACCTTCCAGAGGCCCTCCTGTATATGCCCAGCTTACCAGCACCAACTGGAGATGCCTGGACCTGCATGAGCCCTACTGGTGGCCTGTGCTGAGTGAGCCCTGATTCCCAAGTGGGGCTCCCCAGATCCTTGACCCTTTGTTGGTTTCAGAGGAAGCGCCTCCACCAGAAAAAGGTTAAAATCCTGACACCTGGGCTGTTCATAGGTGCAATCTGGCCTGTTCGTGTCAAACCTCTGCCATATGTGACAACTGCAAGGCAGAGCTTGTGTGAGACCTGACCTTCGTGCCAACAGTGACCATTAGTGATCACAACTAGGCAAGACTTGCACTTCACTCTGACAGTTACCATCTGCGAAGCTCTGGTAACAAGTTGCTCTTTGCCCGACAATAATGACAGCCAGTGACTCCCAACATACTCTCCTTGCCAAAAGCTTCTTCAATTCGGCATCGCCCAATGTGAGCAGAACTCTTTGCCCCAGACCAGAGATGGTAACTGTTCAGCAGGACTAAACTGATCCCTGAATGCAACACAATCTCCTTCGTGGTTAGCCTGAACGTGTGATTTTTCCCCAGTTTGGCATGATCAGAAAATCACAAGTGGCAGTTTCTGCTTCTCGGTACAATTTCCACAAAAAAGTTAAAATTCAATATCTCTGATACTACTGATGGGCTTTTTGTCATTCTAGTATAATTTCATTTATTAAACTTTCCTCTATTTTCTTTTTTTTTCTTTTTTCCTAAATTGGTTTGCGATTTTTCTTGTGTTGTCTTTTACCTTTATTGCTGTTTGTCTGCTACAAAAATAATGTTTACATTCCTCTAAGTTAAGCCTCAAAGCTTTTCTGGCAAGCTACCACAGAGCTAAACACAGGTTAGGTTAGGGACTTTTGTGGTTCATTTAATATTTTGGTTAATGCTTCAATGTGGCTTCCACCCCTCTCAACCAATAACCCAATTTCTTACACAATCCCACAGTGCATTTCTCTGCCTCTTCCTTTCTGTATTTATTTAAGGGTCACGCTCTGTATCTTACTCTATGTCCCTCACCTTCTCTTTGTTTTTCTCTGCCTTTCTTTATCTCTCTCTCTCTGTGCCTTTCTCTCTCTCTTTCTCATTTTTTCTTTCTCACCCACACTCTCATTCTCTCTGTCATTTTTCTCTCCTGCACTTCTCTCTTAGTTTGTTCATGAAAACTCACTGTTCTCTCTTTCTTTCTCTCTCCCTCCCGATCTCTCTGTCTATCTCTCTCTCTCTCTGTTTCTCCCTCTGCCTATTTATCTTGGTCTATATTTCTCTCTCTTCCTTTTTGTCTTTGGTATTGGTTTTTCTTTTTTTATCTAACTCTGTTTCTCACTCTTACTCCTTCTCTCTGTAAGTGTCTCTCTCTTTCACTCTCACTATCTCTCTTTGCCTCTCTGTCTTTCACTATGTCTCCCAGGCTGTCTCTGCCTTTCTCCTTCCCTGACTCTCATTCTAACTCCCACGTTCTATGTTCCTTTTTCTCAGTCTCTTTCTGTCAATGTTCCTTCTTCTCTACCTTTTTCTGCGTACTTCTATGTGACTCTCTGGATGTATTTCTCTTCTCTGTTTTACAAATTGTCTCTCTATCGTTCTTTCTGTGTCTCTCTTCCTCTCTTTATCTCTGTCTCTTTCTCAAGCTTCCCTTCTGTGTCTCTACTTCTCACTCACTCGCCCTCTGCCTCTTTCCATCTCTGTCTGTCCTTTAGTGGCTATCTCACTCGTTGTCCTTCCTTCTTTATTCTCTCTGTCTCGCTCCCTATTTGTTTCTTTGTCTCTTTTATCTACCTGTTTCTCTGATTGTCTCTTGTAGTATCTATCTCTCTTTCTGCCTTTCTCTCTCTCTCTCTCTCTCTCTCTCTCTATTTCTATTCCTCTCTGTGGTTTGTTCCTTTTTGTCTCTTTCGCTTTGCCCTATATCATATGTATCATTTTCTCTCTGTTCCCCTCTCCCTCTTTGTCTCTCTATCTATCTAGGGTCTCAATCTCTTTGTCACTCAGTCTATCTTCTTTCATTCTCGATTTTTTCTTGCCTTGACTTTCTTTCTCTTTATAACTCTTCGGTTCATTTTTTTTCTTTTTGATCTCTCATCCTCGCTCTTAATCTTCTTCCTTATTTCTCTTTGCTCTCGGTTTATCTCCATCTTACTTCCTCAGTCATTGTGTTGTTTTATTCTTTGTCTCCCTCTCTTCATCTCCCTGATATGTATCTCTAGTCTGCCCTTTGTACACTGACCGGGCTTCACTCCGCCGGTGTGCTTCTGGGCCGGGCTTTCCTCCGCCGCTCTGCTGTTGGGCCGGACTTTGCTCCGCCGCTTTGCTGTTGGGCCTGGCTTTGCTCCGCCGCTCTGCTGTTGGGCCGGGCTTTGCTCCGCTAACCGACCCGAGGGGTCGGACTACACTTCCCAAGTCTCCCGGGACCGGCGAGGACGCTGCACACGTCAAGCCCCAGCGCCAGGAGGCGCATAAAGCTCTGCCGGGGGCCAAGCTTCCCTGGAACCTTTGTACACTGACCGGGATTCGCTCCGCCGAAGTGCTGCTTGGCCGGGCTTTGCTCTGCCGCTCTGCTATTGGGCAGGGCTTTGCTCCGCTGCTCTGCTATTGGGCCAGGCTTTGCTCCGCTGACCTACCCGAGGGGTCGGACTACACTTCCCAAGTCTACCGGGACCGGCGAGGACGCTGCACACGTCAAGCCCCAGAGCCAGGAGGCGCATAAAGCTCTGCTGGGATCCTCGCCCCGCGAGACGCGCGCGGGACGCACCGGGAGAAGCCTGGGACAAGGGCGGGCCGTCTGTGGCCGTCCAGGGCTGAAGGAGGGCGGGCCGGGCCACCCCTCTTGCACTCTTGGTTGACCAATAATAGAGACACTAACAAGTAAGGTGCGAGAATTTGTAAGACAGTGTTATACCAGGGTTACAGTTCTGACAAACTTGGGTTAAGATTTCTGTTTATCAACGTTCCGGTGTTCTCTATTGCATTGTTATGACTAAAGCTAACCCTAAAGTGTGTCCTGGGGTTGGAGCTGTTGGGACTTTGGATGCCTTCCCTAAGCGGGCTGAATCTGCTGTGGCCAAGGAAATTGAACTTGTAGAAAGGAGGTGGTCCCTGGACCCATCATGTCATATTGTTCCCCCTATCTTAATACCAGTCGTTGAATCGTCCTATTGTTTTATCTGGTCCCACAAATCTCCTGCAGGTTACTAATGGGTCAGTTCTAGATGACAGCTTGTCTATCAGCTCGGTTCCTTCTCCTGTTATCAGCTTACCTCCCTCACCCCCGGCAAAACACGCACTAGGCAACATCGGGCAATGCCGGTGAGTAATGCTAAAACTATACTGCGTAAAAGAAAGGCCAGTAATGCTCCTAAAGGAAGCCGGCAACAAGCTAAACAACCGAGGAACGTAAATTCCTCATCTGGGCTGGGGGTCAGCAAGATAATGTTCCACCCACGGCCACTGAATGCAGAATGCCAGGTAGAAATGAGAAGACTGTGCAAGAAGTAGTGGCTAATGAGGGATGTGGTATGTCTGAGTTTATTAGGCTCATGGACGAACAGCTTAGGTCTTTTATCTCTCCACTTATGGCCAAACTCGAGCTAATAGACGGAAGATTGAGTATCATCGAAAAACACTTCTGAGCTCAAAAAAGTCCAACACTTGGGAATGACCCATCTGTAGCTCATCTTCTGAGTAAAATTACAACTAGAGTAAATGATTTGGTGGACTCTATGATCCCTCCACCTCAAGTTACAACTCAAGCAGTAGTATCTACTACGCTATCTCCTGCTTCAGGAGCTAGGGAGGGAGTAAAACACGGCCCTCGGGGCCCTGTGGGGAGATTAAGTCCACTGACAAAGCCTCCCAAAAAAGAGTTTTCATTGCACCTCCCCCCGGAGGCATGCCCATACTCAGTAATCTTGGCAAATGTCCCGAAAACCCAGGATGGTCGTGAAGAACATTGGACTACATTAAAGAATAAAGCCCTTCATTTCCTGACCACCAAAACTGTGCTGGGTGAACACTTGCACAATAACTTTAAAATGGTGAGAAAGGTACAATGGGTGGGCAAGTCCAAGAAAAGTATGGAAGGTGATTGTGTCGTGGTGATTTTTGGCTCCCCTAGATTGGTGGATGATATCTTGAGGCAGGCAGGATCAGCTAGAATTCATGTCAACGTAGTCCCATTGAGGTTTTTTTTACCCCCCCCCCCCATAATATCGGAATTATTGGTAAGGGACAGCCCAGTCCTCAAGTAGCTCCCTATATTGACCCAGTCACATTAAGTAACAGATATGAGGCATTGAGCTCACTGGATGCTAATGACTGACTCAAGGATGATAATATTAAGGCTCAGAGAAGGGTGTGTCCAGTTGATGTCGATAGGGCGTTTTCACCAGTGGAAACAGGGTTGCAAATTTCATCTGCACAACTAATAACCACCATTGGGAACAGGGATCCAGATATAATAGAGATAAGGAATAGAATCACTGAACAACCCATGGGGGACAGAGGGCCGGTCCCAGAGTATGCCGGAACCTCTGATGGGAAATGGACTATAAGTGGAACAGGGGAAGCAGCGGAAGTAGTAAGAGTTATCTCTTGGAATATAGCTGACCTGCCATCCAAATTTAACAACTTTGAGTGGCAACAATACATCATTAGGTACCAGATAATCAGCCTCCAGGAGACATGGGTGGTTGACAACAGCCCCTTTCACATACAGGGGTACAAATGTTTTTTTGTCCAGGCACTGAAATCACGATTAGGTAGAGCGATGGGAGGACTTTCTATCTATGTAGATCTGAACCTCCAGGGCACATGGTCCAATATGAACTGGTGCTCGCATGCTCTACAGGCAGTACGGTTTAGGGGCAAAGGACTAAGGTTGACCATGTTTAATGTTTATAATAATAGGGCTAGTGGAGATTATAACATATTTATAAGGGAACTGGACGATAGATTGAGACAAGAAACCACAGTCAGGGAAGGGGCTTATGCCCCCACTATACTCATTATGGGAGATTTTAACTGCCACCTATAGTTCCTATAGACGCGGAATGGTCACATTGCCCCGTGGAGGACGGGCCGCATTTTGATCACACACCAGAAGGTCTCGCCTTTAGTAAACTCCTACATGCTCACGATATAGAGCACACCATTAATATGATGGCTGTCGAGAGGGACGGTAGGTTACCCCCGACATTCAAGGGCAGAGGGTGTTCCTCATATATTGACTACATCCTAGCTTCTAGAGCCTTAATAAACAGAATTTCAAGTGTAGGGATAAAATGGAGCTCTTTTAGTGATCACAATCCTTTAGTACTGGAGTTCTCCTATTTGGGTCGGCCCTGGTGCAGACAGCCGGGTACGATCATTGAGAAGGTAACGGACCAGGGTAGACGGCTGAGATGGTCTAAAATAGACGGGGAAACCTTTTACAAATCCTTGATGGATACTGGGAAATCCGCTGTTGAGGACTGTTTAGATATGTCAGTAGAAGGTTTGGCGTTACTCTCAGCATTTGGACGGATCGCTAGCTTGATAGACAGGTTGCTAAAAACAAGGGTGCATATGAGGAACAACTGTCAACCAAGATGGTTTGACAGTGATTGTTCCCACGCGCTAAGTGAGCTTAAGAGTAGCCTTAAAACTAGGCCTAGGAATACCCAACAAGTAGCAATGTGTAGACTAAAATACAAGCGCGAGACCAAGTGGAGGAAACTAGCTCTACAGGGGGAAGCATGGGTTGACTTAAGAGAGGTGGGAGAAAAAAGCGACTTGTCTGAATTCTGGAGAATCATTAATAGACCAAGCTTCAAGGATGACAATGCCTCCGAAATAGGGACAAATATCTTGCCGGAACAGTGGGTTACACATTGTAAGGGGCTTTACAACCATGAAGCAGGAATGATTGAAGAGAAGGCAGGGACGGTGGAGCAGGGTCAGCAGGGTCAGCCTGTAGTTTTTTCCATTAAGGAAATTATTGCCGGAATAGAGGGTCTGTCAAAAAATAAAGCCCCCGGCCCAGATGGGATCCCGCCTGATTTGTTTCTGAGCTGTGTGGAGCTGTGGGCCCCCATAATGACTAGAATTATAAAATGCAGCTATTAGCTGTGGATTGCCGTCTTCGTGGTCAACGGCCATAATTGTCCCTATTTTTAAAAAGGGCAATAGGGACAATCCCCAGTGCTATCGCCCGATTTCACTGATTGATGTGTCTGCGAAACTTTTGGGTCGAGGAATCCTTAATCGCCTTGCTGAGTGGACCGAGGAAAATAACACCATCTCAGACACTCAGTACGGCTTTAGGATAGGGAGGTCTACTAGCGACCAATGTCTGAACCTCTACATGCTGACCGCCAAATACACCAAGGCCAGCAACGAAGTTATCTATATGGGGTTCATGGATTTGGCAGCTGCATTCGACCACGTGAATAGGGACAGGCTTTGGGCTATGATGACTCTTATGGGGATTGATGTTGGCTTGATTAACATCTTAAGGGAGCTTCATAGTGACACCTCAGCAAAAGTACGGTACAACAAGGAGGGTGGGTTGACAGAATCATTTCCATGTAGGAGCGGGGTACGGCAAGGCTGTATTCTCGCCCCTTTTTTATTCTCTCTCTATATAAATGGTTTAGAGCAGTTCTTGTTAAATTTGAAGACAGACTGCCCAAGAGTAGGGTCTCGTCACATTACTGTGTTACTTTACGCGGATGACGTGGTCCTGTTCGCGCGCACGCCAAAGAGTCTACAAATTTCAATTGACGGATTTGTTAAATTTATGGAATCCTTAGAACTGTCCGTCAAACTAGGTAAGTCTTATGTGCTCTTGGCAGGCAATAAACCTTGCAGCAAATCCTCCTTCAGGATATAAAGCCACAAAATAGAAAGGGTTAAAACATTCTCTTACCTAGGCTTACTATTTGACGGGTCTCTACAACTTAATTCCCTGGTGGAGGAGCGTAGTTGTAAAATGACTGCCACTAATGGCGCTATTGCAAGCTATGGGCGGAGGGTAGGCAGATGGTGCCCCGAACAGGTGATGAACCTTTATGGCTCTATGTGCTGCTCCAGAGTTAAATATGGGGCAGAGGTATGGAGCTTTGCTAAGATTACGCAACTTCAGCGGGAAGAAAATAAATACTTACGATCCATTTTGATAACCCCACAAAGTATCCCCGCTGTTATAGCACACAGGGAATTAGGAAGGCCATACCTTGAAGATTTGGTGAAGCTCAGACCTATCTTGGCCTGGCTAAAGATTTGGACAAATCCTGAGGCGTCCCTAAGTAGGGAAATTCTAAGTGATTGCCTAGGAAGAGACAAATGTATGAGCATCCCATGGCTCAATTATGTAAAGGCCACCCTAGAAACTATGGACTATAAGAATCTCTTGGTCGATCCGGCTACAATTGTACCCCAGGACAAAGTGATCGTAAAGAGAGCCTTTTTAGCCCAGAAAATAAAACAAAGAGCAGAGGTTGAAGGGTCTAAAAAAACTGTGAGTGCCCATAGTCTGGTCAAAAGCACTGAGGGAATGGAGCCATACTTATACCTCATGTACAATGCCCAGGATAGGTTTTTAATGTGTCGTTTTAGGCTCAATTTATTACCCTATTTATTAGCGTCCCGTCAGGGTTTTTAACCACAATTGAGCAGAAAGGATCCTGCGGCTGCGACAATAGGTCTCCGCAGGATTCCCTTCATTTTGTATTATTGTGTTCCTTTTATTCAATGCCTAGGCGTAGATTCCTGGTAGATATTTTAAAACAAGCTAATTTGAAATCTGCTAGAGCTGCTATAGTTTATTTACAACAAGCGACTGACCCTTTTACATTATGCTGTATTATGAACTTCATCAAAGTGGCGGTTAAATTGAGGTTAACTAGAGTGGGGGATTGATTGATAAGACTTCCAATGAATTTATATTGTTTTTCTCCCTCTTTTTGAAATCGGATTGTATAACAAGTTGGGTTCTGACAATGATTTAATGAGATTTTAATAATTTGTATATATATGTGCTTTTATGGTGATTTTTAATCATCGAATAAAGAACTCTTGACTGACTGACTGACTTTCTCTTTATAACTCTTCGTTTCAGTTTTTTTCTTTTTCATCTCTCGTCCTCGCTCTTAATCTTCTTCCATATTTCTCTTTACTCTCTGTTTATCTCCATCTTACTTCCTCAGTCATTGTGTTGTTTTATTTTTTGTCTCCCTCTCTTCATCTCCCTGATATGTATCTCTAGTCTGCCCTTTTTCTCTCCCCCTGACCACCTAGCTCTTTTCCTCTCTGACTCTATTTTGCTCGCCCTTTCCTTTACACTTTATCTCCATGATCCTTTCCCAGAATCTCAGCTTCTGTGTGTGGCTCTCTTCCTTTCTTTCTCCCTCCCATTCTCTCTGTGTTTCTTTCTGTCTCTTCCTCTCTGACTTTCTTTCTCTCCATTCTGTTTATCTGTTCACGATAGTTTTTAAAACTTTTTTAGAAAAACACACATTTATTTGAATATAGCAATTACATTCACTACCTAAGGTGTTGGTTTCGAAGTAGTGATCCTCTTTAAAGTTCTGACATTTGTTACGAACTGAAATCTCCCACTCATCTGACTCACTTTTTCCACAGGCCTGCGGTAATACACCTTTCTAACTATCTCCCCTTAAATGTGTATTTCAATTCGATTTCCAATCACAATTTTCAAGATGGCACAAAACATTCTGGATCAGTCCTGAACCAACCTTTCACATTCATCAGAAAACTCAAATGTGATTGCCAGGAAACATGATTTACAGATCTGCTACTTTAAGGTATTAATATATACCATATTTGTAACTCTTTCGAGCCCGCTAAGCCACTTTGTAAATTAACTGTTGAACAGATTTACACCAAACCAGCAAAATTATGCTTTCTGAGTAAAGATCTACTTTCATGTGAAGTTTTCATGAATCCAGTCAGCAGTTTATGCTGTAGCTTCAAGCAAAAGTTTCTAAAATGCATAGTATAAAATGCTAAATCGAGTATAAGCCAGCAATAAAACTGCAATCCCAGTTTAGGATACGCAATAGTGATGAGGGCCTAAGCCATTGACCTTGTAACCTGGAGTCTACAATCAACCAGGGAGCAGAAAAGAAAGCAGACCAATCCTACAAAAACCTCTAAGGGTCCGCTTTGAACATGAAAAATAAACCCTCATCTTAAATAGACGTGTACAGTACAATGACAAAGAAGGCATGTGCTGAATTCTGATGTTTTTGCATGTGTGCGAGGTGTTAAGGCGAAGGAGCTGTTAATTTGCGCCTCAATGACCAAGCCGTGCCCACGAATCCTGCCACTGCACAAACAAAAAACGGGCTTGGATCAGTGTCAGAATCCTGAGTGCTTCAATATGTCTTTCCGTACCTTTAAGGGCACACACGTGTCTTAACCAAGACAGCCTTAATCATCTATATGCAGGGTAGGCAAACAAGAAATGAGCAACAGATTCCCTCGAGGTCTTGCGCACTGGAAAGGTCAAGGGTGACTCAGAGGAAGCTGACAATTCAGCCTTAAATGTGAACAATCAACCTCTTCCGCAGCACCTCACATACTCTCCCACAAGCTCACATCGGAAATACATCGTTTGACTTATCAAAGGAATATAGTTGTCCTTGTCCTTTGTTGAGCTTCTGGTCACAAAACATTTTCTCACATGGAAGATCAATCAATCAGTCAATCAATGCATTTGTAGAGCGCACTACTCACCCGTGAGAGTCTCAAGGCGCTGGGAGGGGCGAGGGTGCTGCTACTGCTTACACAGCCAGTACTTGAGGAGTCTCCTGAAGGCCAGCAGGTCCTGGGTCTATGGAAGGCGGATGGGGAGGGTGTTCCAGGTTTTTGCGGCAAGGTGGGCGAATGATCTGCCGCCAACGGTGGCAAGTGCGAGGTCAGCGGCGCAAAGCTGGCGGTTTGGGGTGTAGAAGGTGAGTCGTTTGTTGAGGCACGCTATTCCGATGTTGTGGAGTGCTTTGTGAGCATGGGTGAGGAGCTTGAAGGTGATCCTCTTGTTGACCGGGAGCCAGTGCAGGTCTTTCAGGTGGGCTGTGATGTGACTGTGGTGGGGGATGTCGAGGATGATACGTACAGAGGCGTTCTGTATGTGTTGTAGTCGTTTCTGGAGTTTGGCTGAGGTTCCTGCATAGAGAGCATTGCCGTAGTCCAGCCTGCTGCTGACATGGGCCTTGGTGACCGTCCTTCTGGTTCCAGAAGGGATCCATCTGTAGATCTTGTGGAGCATGCAGAGGGTGTTGAAGCAGGAGGAGGAGACAGCATTTACATGCTGGGTCATTGACAACGCTGAGTTCAGGATGAACCCCAGAATGTGTGCGTGGTCAGGTGCATTGGTGCAGCTCCCAGTGCCGCCTGCCACCCTGAGTCGTCCCAGGCGGAGGGGGCGGGTCCGATGATGAGGACCTCAGTCTTTTCCAAGTTCAGTTTCAGGTGACTGTTCATCATCCATTCAGCGATGTCCTTCATTCCTTCATGGAGGTTGGATTTGGCGGTGGTGGGGGCCTTGGTGAGGGAGATGATCAGCTGGATGTCGTCTGCGTATGAGATGATGTTGAGGTCATGCGATCGGACGATGTTGGCAAGTGGTGCCTTGTAGATGTTGAAGAGTGTCGGGCTGTGGGACGACCCTTGGGGTACGCCGCAGATGATCTTGGTGTCTTTAGAACGGAATGGGGAGGCGGATGATGTGGGTTTTGCCGGTGAGGAAGGAGGTGGTCCAGTCCAGGGATTTGGTGTTGATCCCTGCGTTGTGGAGGCGTGTGCGGAGGGTGTGGTGGCAGACGGTGTTAAAGGTGGCTGAAAGTTCCAGGAGGATGATGGCCGATGGTTTCTCCATTGTACAGCATGGCCCGGATGTCGTCTGTGGTGGCGATGAGTGCTGTTTCGGTACTGTGGTTGCTGCGGAATCCAGATTGGGGCGGGTCCAGGATGTTGTTCTCTTCGAGGAAGGAGGTCAGTTGCTAGTTGACAATCTTGTCGATGACTTTCGCCGGGAACGGGAGTAGGGAGATGGGCCGGAAGTTCTTGAGGTCCTTGGGGTCTGCCTTGTGTTTCTTGAGTAACAAGTTGATCTCGGCGTGCTTCCAGCTCTCCCGGAAGGTGGTGGTCTCGAAGGAGCTGTTGATGATCTTGTGGAGATGGGGTGCAATGGTGGAGCTTGCTTTGTCAAAGATGTGGTGCGGGCAGGGGTTAGATGGTGTGCCGGAGTGGATGGTGTTCATGATGGTGTCGTCATCGTTGACGTGGGTCCAGAAAAGCAGGGGGTCGATGTGACTGGGGGCGGTGAGTCTGAGGTGTCGGTGTCTGTCGGGGGGGCCTGGTTGCTGAACCTGTCGTGGATGTCTGCAATGTTGTGGTGGGAGAAGCTGGCTAGGGAGTTGCAGAGGTCTTGTGATGGCGGCACGTGGGTGGAGTTGAAGCTGGGCTTGGAGAGTTCCTTCATGATGTTGATGAGCTCTTTGCTGTTGTGTGCATTGTTGTCGATACGCTCTTTGAAGGAGGTCCTTTTGGAGGTTTGGCGGTTCGGATGACTTGGTAGTGTCTGTGGATGGCACTCTTGTAAGCTGTGTTGCTGTCTGTGTCTGTTCGTGGTGCCACTTCTTCTCAAGCCTACAGCATGCTTGCTTGGATGCCGGGAGGTCGACGGTGAATCAGATGGCTTTTCTGTTGGTGCTTCTGTTCGAGGGTTTCTTGATCAGGGCGAGATCCAGCTGCGTTGGAGGGCCACTTGTGTGCGGTGGTGCGTGGTAGGCTTCTCGAAGGTGACGTGGATGCAGTGGTGGTCGGTCCAGTGGAGTTCGGTGGTGTGGCTGAAGGTGACGTGGTTGCTGGCGGAGAAGATGGGATCAAGCATGTCTCCGGCAGAGTGGATGGGAGTCGTGACAAGCTATTTGAGTCCAAGGTTGTCGAGCAGGTTGGTGAAGTTGCTGTTGTTGGTGTTCTCGAAGTGGAAGTTCAGGTCTCTGAGGAGGATGTGGTCCATGGATGCAAGGGCGTGCACGCTAACGGAGTCGGCGATGGAGTCACTGAACTGCAGCCGGGGGGTCTGTAGATGAGGGTTCCTCTGAGGGTGGTGTTGGGGTCGGTGTGGATCTGGAAGTGCAGGTGTTTGGTGTTTGGTTGAGATTCCAAGGGTGTTTCTGTGGATGATGATGATTTCTCCTCCTGTTCCATTGGTGCGGTCCCTGCAGATGATCTTGTAGCCGTTAGGGATGGCTATGGGGATGTCGGGTGCCAAGGGGGGTTCATCCAGGTCATTGTCGTGGCACTCCTGGGGCCAAGGCGCCTGCCGCTGGGTGTGGTACAGGTGCAGACGGGCGCCGATGAGCTTACCTTAGGCACACCTTTGGCACTCCAGCGGCGCGCCCAGTGCGCGCGGCCGCCTTTAAGAGGGGGAGGTGGGAGGGAGGGGCAGCTGGGAGGTGGGTGGGATGGCAAATGGGCAAACGAGGGGGGCCCGGAAAGCAGGGGATGCAGCAGCGGGAAAATAGAACCAGGGGGGCTATGGGGAAAGGGGATCAATAGAGGGCACAAGAGCAAAAAGGCACAAAAAAAGCAGCAGGAAGGCAATACAAGCCCAGAGGAGCAGGCAAAATACAGAACAAATACCAGTGCAAAATTAAGCCAGGTGAGCAAGGGCAGCCACAGGAGCCTGGAACTCGCGGCAGCAGTGGTGGGGAGGCACGGCACTAACAGGTGGAGCTCACTGTGCGGCAAGGGGGAGCAACCAGCCAGAAAAGGGTCAGGTGTCGCAGATGGCTTCAGAATTCCCAAACAATGGAAATCCTGGTTTTGTTCTCAGGTTTCATTGTCTCCCAAGTGCAGATCAACTCTTGATCTCCAGATGCAGAAAACCAAGCACATAGAGAAGATGGCCCTGCAAGGTAATTCTCAGTACTGTTCACCATTGCTTACTGTGCGGCAAATGTAGTCACACAAAATCACAAATTCTCAGGCCTCTTGTTCCTCACAAAATGTTGGTGTTCATTCTGTTACTATGGGACAGGCACTTTTTGATGTTGTAGGAGGTTACCTGAGCTCTGAGCCAATGGAAAGGGTAGCATGGTCTTAAAAATGCAGGACATCTGCTGACTTTATAGGAAGTCATTTTCTTATTGCAATGTGACCCACAGACCAGAGTTCAGGACCTCAAATCTGGTGTCTTTTTAAAAAGTGTAGTTTATCATGGACAACCTCCTAAAATAGAATCTAAGGTTGTGGCACACATATATGAAGATTATTTCATATGGCTAATGCTGGATTCATTATGCAGAGCATGTGATCCATTACCCGCAGTCTTGCTGTCAAGACCTTGCACCTAGGAGAGGGGCTGAATGCGGGTCCACAAGTGTCATAGTCTGTGGTCTCAGCACTGAGAAAGCAGACATGAGATAGTGAACTTCGGGGATCTGGACCGTTTTGGTTCTGTGCACGCTACATGGAGTTTGCAGACCCCGAGAAAAACACAATTTTCAGATTCATTTTTATAAATACTTTGAGGTCAAAAGCATTGCATTTGGTGAGTGCAATGTGGTTTGCATGAGAGGCGTGTAAGTTACGGTTGTGGAAGCTACCTATAATTGGGGAACTTCAAGGGTTTAGTGTTTAATTTTATAACTATAACTACAATGTAACTTTGTTTTAAGTGATTTTAAGGAACTTTTTTAGTATACACAAATGTGTTATGATCAAAACCACACATAACGTGATATTAACAGTATTTTTCTTAGATGAAAAGGTAAAGTGCTTTACTTGTTGTTGTGTGGGTATGTGTGGTTGGGTTTGTCATAATGCCTCTGTAAGCTACACCCCATTCTTCATGGCCTTCAGCTTTGTTTAGATGGTGCTGATTGTATTGTCTGCCTGCAATTCATGCCCTGCTCATATTAATCCTCCAGTTAACCACCGCTGCACATAGCTTTTGCTCAGTTGTAACAATGATTTGCTGCAAGCCAGCAACCCCTCAAGCAACTTACTGACAGATGCAAGTGCAGTTTACAAATTAAACACAATTCTAGCATCTCAACTTTCACATAAATCTGTCAACTTGAGCCACAATTATTATTAAATCAGAGCTGTTTAAACCCCCTTTAAATGTACCCCCTATTTTTAGATCCACATGAAAACTGGGATCCCTGAATGAGTTTAACTTGACATTCCAACAGAAAACTAAACATGTAAAGAATTGTGTGTGTATTTGTCAAAGGTTTCCAACAACTGAATTAGCAAAGTAACCCTTCTTTTTATCCCCTTATCTACCTTTTGTTTGACAGAGCTGCACAAAGCTCAGCATAGCAGAAGTAAGTTAAATATAACAAGTGTCTGCCAAATTTCTTTCAGATCTATGAAATTGTGGCAAAGTTATTAGTCAATGTTGGACTTAGCCTTTTTTGTAGGGTTACCCCAAACTTTTTGTCTTACTCTACTATTTTACTGATCCTCTTTTAGTTGACCGTAGGACTCTTTACCCCTGCTAATCAGTGCTAAAGTGCATGTACTCTCTCCTTTGAAGCATGGTATGATTGGTTTGCACCTGTTTGGCATATTTCATTTACTTGCAAGTTCCTTTTATAGTGGTATCCCATATATCCAGGGCCTGTAATTTAAATGTTAGCAATGGGCCTGCAGTGCTGCTTGTGCCACCCACAGAAGTAGCCTTTTAAACTTGTTCCAGGCCTGTCACTGCAGGGCCTGCGTGTGCAGTTTACTGACTCATTGACTTGCCATTTATAGTTACTTTCAAGGCGTGAAACTCCCCCTTTTCTACACATAGGTCACCCATAATGTACGTCCTAGGCAGCCCTATGGGCAGGGTACTGTGTCCATAAAAGGTAGGACATGCACCTTTATTGTGTAGCATGTCCTAGTAGTGACAAACACCCTATTTGGTCCCTACTGTGAGGCCTACTCTTCTCATCGACTAGCACTGGCAATTCTCTTCTATATTTTTAGTAGTTATTCCTGGTCAAAAGGGAGTAGCACTGCCATATTTGGTATGTTTAGAATGGAAGTGATAAATCTTGCTTATTGGTGTAGGTAGATTTGTTTATTACTATTTTAGAAATGGAATTTATTTAGAAAGATGCAATTTATCTTTTCTTATAACTATGTGCTTTGCAGCCTCACTCCAATCCACATCTTGACCTGGTTGACAGCTACACTTTGTGCATACATTTCAGACAGCCACAACACAGGAAGGGCTGGGTGTGACAAGAGCAGCATCTGCATCCATCTGCATACTGATAGTCTTACTTGGTTGGGAAAGAGGGAGGCATTCACACTTACATTTGTATAGGCTGTGTCCTGCCCTCATACAAAGGGCTATTTTCCCCCTAATGTATGCCTGGAGCCAGGGCTGGGGCTGAAAGGGGGTGTTGTACACTTCTAATGCTTCTTTTGAAGTTCCCCCTAGACAAAGACATTTTGTGTATAAGTACAGGGACCTTGACCCCATGATTTAAGACAATGCGTGGAATTTGTAATCAGACACTCATGGATCTACATACTGCACCTGAGGATTGCTGTGCTACCAGTAAGACCACCACTTGGACTCTGGGCTTTGTTGTGCTGACCTGCTGGCCTGCTTGGATGCTAGAGAGACTGCCACCTTGCTGAGGAAACCACTGTGCTCTCCTGCTGCCTGCCTCCCTACTTTTGTCCCTAAGTTGTTCTCCAGGGGTGGGTTGGTTGCTTCCTCCACCCTTGTTCATGTGGAAGCCTGGGGATTTCCACCTGTTGGTTCTAACCTAGGCCGAGGAAGATTTGCGTGATGAGTGCTCTTTTATGCCCCTCTTCTATTCACATAGCGCATGAGGAGCACTCCCTCTTCTCATGCTAGTTGTTCCACTTGTGCTTAGGAATGCACCTCTCCTGCATGTTTGGAAGCTCAGTGTGTTTTGAGTGCTTTTCACTGAGAGGTATGTTGGGAGATCTTTTGTTCCATTACAAGGCGCAGTGTGTTTTCAGCGCATTTCATGCTACAGGGAGCAAAACAGGGTTTCCTTCAGTGTGCCCCACACCAGGGAAATATCAAAATGGTAGCAAGATCACCAGGCTGAGACACTATCACCCTACACTCAGTATCCCTGCGGCCACCATAACCCCCTCTCAGGAATAGGGGGCGTTGCCAGAAGAAGGAGTCCAATGTCGATATGGCCTTGCAGGCCCAGAGGGTCCAAGAGCAGCAATGTGCTTGGTCCCAAGGAGCTCCTGCAATTCTGAGACTCCCCCGAGAGAGCCCATATCTCAGCAAAGCACTGTGGTGAGGGCTCCGTTGTCCCGCGCTGCCTTAGCGGGTGGCTCTGTGCCTTACTCGAAATCGCGACATCTCCCCTTAGGATTCCTCAAAGCCTGCGCTAGCACTGCCAAAGATGGGCGCCTTGTTTCCTGGGCTCTCGACATGTTGGGGCACCTTGCTGTTATTTTCTGATAGTTTGTTACACCTTTTATTAAAGTTGGAGAACAGTCATTAGTACTACTAATTTAGAAAATTAGTGGAGCCATTACCAATGTGTCTTCCTCTGCCTACGTGGGGTTATTGTAGCTGGTGGTGATGGGGATATTTTGTGATCTCTGCATCTGTGATATTTGGTAATTCATGTGCTTCTGTTCCAAATCTAACGTGCTACTGGTATGATATACGCCATTTCTTTCTTGCATCGTCAGGGTAACAAGTACTATTTGCTTAGCCTGCACAGCGGTTATGGATTAGATCGTTTTTGGCCTCATTGTTTTAGGATGACAAATACTTACTGAAAAGGTGCACATTCTGAAAAGCCTCTAAGGACTATGTGATTTCATTCTAACCAAACTGCTGCAGTCTCAGGTTCTGGTGACAGACTTCATGTCGATCTGCCTTGCCTGAGTATCATCTTAGGATTTTCCTGGTGTGCACAGTATTTTGTAGGATAAAAGCAGGGTCCTTCAGCAAGCAGACTGGTCAGACACCAGAATTGTTCTAGCTTCCAGCTTGCTGCCTTTGAAGAGTGTAAAAACTTCTACACATGCTTCAGACAAATCTGATATGCAGGAGTAGACACTGGGTGTGAGGAAAGTTACTATATGGTCTGGGTGTGCAATCTCACTGTGTAATAAACTCACAAACCCATATCAGGTCCAGTAAGGTTAATTTGAAAAATCTTCGCTTAGTCCTAGGTAGCTGTAGCTAAGAGCAGATAAGCTTTATCAAAGGAGCAAGTGTAAAGCCCTTAGAAGAACCAACAGAGTTGAATAAGTACAAAACACAACAAAATAAAAAGTCAACACCAATTAATAAAAATAGTTATAGTATTATTATGGTTAAATAGATACCTCCACAACAAAAGTCCACGGGTGTTCCAGAGATATGAACTTTTAAAGAAACAATAAATCACAGATTTTCACTTTGCACAATACATTATCATAAGCTACTGTGACTCTTGGTTCATGGTTATCCACAATAACTACTGTAAAGGCACTCTTATGCTCACCAACTCCAGCTTGGAGCCAGTCAGAAGTCCAGTAAGGTCGAACAGAGAAATTACCTTGCAGTCAAAACAGTCTCCAGTCCAGATCCAGGCTCTATCATATGAGCTTGCCACCCCAGATGTTCAGTTAATGTTATTCATAAGTACACAAAAGGGTGCACACGCTCTGAAGGAGCACCTGCTAGTCTTAAATGAGTTCTGATAGAATGTCATGGGTTCAGGACCATGTATTTGGGTTTGTTCACATTACTCTCTAATCCCCTCATTTATAAAAACGTAAACTGATCCAGCAACCTCTACAGTCCCATGGGGGATTTGGAGATTAGTAAGGTATCATCAGTAAACATGAGGGCAGGAACCCCCGTGTTTGTAAATCTGGGGCATCATTATCGCACTGGTCCAAACATTTTACAAGGCCTTTAATATAAAGAGTAAACTATGCAGGAGCCATTTCAAACCCCTGCCGGACTCCTCTGGTAATGGGGAAGGAATCAGTTAGCTCACCTGTCCTGCCACACCTAACCTGCACATAGTTATTAGTGTGCAGTTTCACTATAAAATCTAACAGATAACTAGGTACCCCCATTGCAAAGAGGTCCTGCCAAAGCATTGATCTTGGTACTAAATCAAAGGCTGAACGCAGGTCTACAAAATCGACCCCCAACCAGAGTAACGGTCTTCCAGTACATCTGTCAATGGAACTCTTCATCAACTGTACTTTTGGGCTTTCTAAAGCCCACCTGGAGGTGTGTCACAATCTCGTAGGCAGATAGCCAGCCCCGCCGTCTGCCCAGGATAACCTTATCAAAAAGCATGTGCCCGCTATCTGTAGTTCACTGGCAACTCATGAGTCCTTTTTAAAGATAGGGATTATTTTGGGCCCTGCCTATGTAGGTGGAATATGTGCCCACTTCATATTAGCTGTAAATATCACTGAAAAGTAGGCACTCTAGATGTCTATCTCACTAATAAACAAATAACCAAGAATTGTGTCTAGCCCAGGGGCCTTGTTGCAAATTATTCCCCTGATTGCCATTCTCAATTTCTCTACTGTGATTTCCTTAGCATCCACTTCTTGTGAGATACATAATGAGACTGTGGAGTTGGCCTTAGGACTCAAGCCCTCCTCCCCATTATCACTGTGCAACTGACGCAATTCCCTGGACCCCAACAAGTTCCATATAATGTCCTGCTGTTCTCCCTTATGTATGTATAGGCTGGAGAAATGTGCCACCAATTACTAACTGCAATGTTGTTTTCTATGGACCTAAACCCGTCCCTGATACCATAAGATGTCAAGTTCCAAAAGGAACAATGGTCACTTGATCTGGCAGCAGGTAGAAGGGCTTCCCATTTCCCTTGCTCCCAGTCGTTTTTAGCCATGGAATGCATTCTCCTATATGACTGTCTAGTGGCCTGAATCTGAAGTCTATTTCTCTGTTTGATTTCAGGGACCAATTTGGACTTGGCATCGCTACATCATTTTTTTAACCAAGATTGAGGGCACTTCCTCTCCATTATATGTTCAATTTCAATTAGAAAATGAATCCTCAGGTTTGTATACACATGTCTGTGAGACTCCAAGGACTCAGAAGCATTCCCTGCAGTGTCCAGTAGTGTCAACCCCTCCACACCAATGGCAGCCAGTCTCTAAATCTCACTGGCAGGCTTCTGCGAGTGTTTTAATGTGCTCTATTTAACCCGGCATCTGTTGCTTGTAACTCCCAATCTTCTGTCAAAAGGCTATCCTAGAGTGTAGTATTGTACACTAATGGGCATTTGAGGGTCAGGGCATTATGGTCACTGTCAGAGCAGGGAGAACTAACATATTCATCAAGTATGGCCATAGTTTAATGTACAGCATTATGTAGTCAATTGAGCTGATATGATTAACCCTCCTGAACGTGTGATTGCCTATTTTGTCAGAGACTGGCCTGCCGTTTAGCCCCTGATTTATTGTTAGGGCATACATTGGAATTGCTAATAGAGACCATTTCATAATCGGGGGGATTTCCAATTCTGGTATTGACCAGACAGCATCCTCATCAGTAGTTACAACACTCAGGGGTTCGAACTGACAGTTGAAATCACCCCGCAATTTTCCATGCAGTACCTGGAAGTGTAGCTAAGTGTTCATTCAAGTAATCTACAACAAAATATTCCATCTTATTCCCAGGGGGTTTGCAATATACATTATATATGTAGTATGTCACATCTGAGAGAGCAGACAAACTAAGGCACAAGATGTCGGGGGAGTCTACGTTGATTTCCTTCAACATGCCTGAAATGGGGGTTCAGACCCATTATGTTAATCGCATTGATGGCCTGCCCACCCCTGAGGGTGTAGCTGCTATGTAAAAATGCATGTATCCTGCCCGATAAGGAGGATGCAGTGAATATATCTCTTGAAGAAGACAAAAATCTTATTGATCTATAAAATCACACCATTTTGGAATAACTAATTTGGCCAAACCAGCTATGTTCCAGAATATAAACCTAAAATGAGAAGTAACCTCATTAGGCGCTGACCTAACTGATTCATCAATCGGTAAAGGTAAAGGGGTGAGAAGAGGGTACTCCGCTGGCTCTAATACTTCTAATAGGGGTAGGTAAATACCTTTGATACTAGCTTATTTAAATCCAAACCTAAACAAGGAGAGACATTAGTTCGTTTACGGGCATCAAAACATACTCCTGGTTATGTACATTCGATTGAACCACGAAATATGTCCTGTGCCAAACTGAGAGTCATTCATTATTGTCCAATCCTGATAACAGCAAAAATCTATTGCTAGTGCTAATAGAAAAATCTCTTAAATTCTTCAGACGCTGGCCAACAATCCTTCTCCTACTCATTTCACTGAGTGGATTGTGCGTGTAAAAAACCCAAGTGGGACAATGCTCGCAGTGCACCTAAATTGCCAGTTCTACAGCCAGTGGGCGAGGCCTAGGTACCTACAGTTTATATTTTCACACTCTCCTTCCATAATTTCAGATGCTTGTCCAATCCACCCGTTTTTCCTTAATTATAGTATATCATCATACTCAGCAACAGAGAAATTGGCTTCTTTGGACATGCCAGTGGCAGACTCCGTTCTTTAGTTGCCAATGCCTTTCTTCCCTATCATAAGGTAAAGATGGTGCCTGTTAGAAATGGGGTTTCTGGTTGGCTTGGGTATGCAACTAAGCCAGGCAGAACCCACCACTCTAGTCAGGGTAAGGGAGTTGCACAAGCAAGATAACCCCTGCTCATCCCTTGGTAACTTGGCAGAGCAGTCGGGCTTATCCCAGAGGCAATGTGTAAAGTGTATGCGCAACACACACACACACACCAGTGACACACTAGGAACACCACAAAAAGAGACTTCACACAAGGTTGTATAAAAAAATATCTTTTGTATTATACATAAAACACATTAGACCACAATCACATACATCACTGCACCACTAGGCACCTATCATAAAACTGCAGGGATCATAAATCACTTTGTCCCTAGGCAATTTTCATAAATATGGAGGACATGAATCAATTTGCATGTTATGCAAGTCAGATCGAATAACCCTATCTTCACCTTGCCATAAGGCTAAGGTCATAAAAATCACAGTGCACTAAGGTAAATACTCCTATAAGGGCACGCAGCCAAATCAATACTGAAAATATTCATGCATAACATCCCTGTGAGGGCAATAAAACAACCACGTATTTGTAGCAGCTTCACGAACGTTTGGACTACTAGAGCCTCCACAGGCCCCTGCCGGAGAACCAATCAGAGAAAGGTCCCCACTCAGTGAAGATAAGCTAGGCACCCCCCCCCATATCAAGGGATAATCGCATCTCCACCTAGTCAAGTTCCTTAGTGACCACACTCGCAGCGCACACCAAGAAAGAATCCAGGGTGATAATATTTTGTGGATTATTGGTAGTACTGTCCTTTCCACTGGCCATTTATCTCTTGCTCATACATCAAGGCCTATTGGAGCGAGCAGTGATTGCCACTAATTACAACCCAAAAGAACTCACCTACAGTTTCTGGTGCCAAAGAGGCTGGTCCAACCCAACCTCTTCCGGGCGATGATGATCAATGGCCAGGGCCCCAACAAAGGCAGCAATGGTGATGAGTAAGTAAACTAACAATCATCCAAAAACCCAGGTGCTGTTTTGTAGCAGGCTATATTAGAAGCTGGGCAGAAGGGCAATCACACCTCCACTCCACTTGCCGTTAGCCTTTCCCTTATTTTTTTTGGGAGGGGGATGCACACACACCACCGTCCATGTAATTCAATTAGGCAGTGACACCTTTACTCATTACTCTATAGTAGCCTGTTGGCCTGCTAAAGTCAAACATGTATGCAGCATCAGTGAGAAAGGACTAGGGGCCAGATGTAGGTCACCGAATACCGGTCGGTAACGGCCGAATTCGGCCGTTACCGACCGTTATTTGGCTTCTGACATGTAGGTGGCTCGGAATTTACAGAATCGGTATATTTATCAATTCGGTAAATTTACCGCCTCAATATTTTTCCCAATCGGTAAATATACCAAATCTGTAAATCCATATGTAGGTGGCACAGTTTGCAGTGCCACAGGCCCTTAGGAATTCTTAATTTACCACCCAATCCTATTGGGTGGTAAAATACCGAATTCCAGTGTACATGCACATCTGTGCATGTACACCTATGCCATGTGACACACAGACATGCCCTTAGGGCATGTCTGTGTGCCACATGGCACACAAGCCTGCAATTGGGGTGCTACAGGGTGTCAAAGTGACACCCCGTTCCCCCTGCCAGGATTCGGTATTTACCGATTCGGGAGATACCGATTCGGTATTTCCCATTGATTCCTATGGGCTTCAAGGCCCATAGGAATCAACGGGGAATACCGATTCGGTATTCACCGAATCAGTAAATACCGAATCTTACAGAATCGGTAATTGTAAAATTAAAATTACCTACATCTGCCTACTTCCAATTTACCTACTCTTAAATACCGAATCGGTATGATTTGGTATTTAAGAGTAGATACATCGGAATTACCTACATCTGGCTCTAGATAACATAACATAACATGTGTATTTGCGAAGTGCACATTCACCCATCGGTATCTTGACACAGAATAACACATATTAGGAAAATGGAAGTGGAGGCAGATGTGGAGACAGATTGTTAGACCTGTCATCCTTAGGGTGGTATCCCCCAACTCATCTCTTTTTGCATCCCCCTTTTTGGTGTATCTTTTTGTTGGACTTAGGACTCTGGGCACTTTAATACTGCTAACCAGTGCTACAGTTCAGGTCCTGTCCCCTAAAACCTGGAGACTTTAGCATTCACCTGATTGGCATATTTAGCTTACTATAAGTCCCTTGTAAAGTGATATCCCATATACCCAGTGCCTGTACTCTAAATGCTACCAGTGGGCCTGCATCAGTGGTTGTGCCATCCTCTTAAGGAGCCTTTCAAACATGCTCCATGCCTTCCATTGAAAGGCCTGTGTGTGCAGTTTACTGACACTGCAACTGGCATTTAAATCCTCTTCCCAAGCCTTAAACCTCCCCCATGTATTACACATAAGTCAGCCCTAAGGTCGGCCCTAGGTGACTCTAAGTGTAGGGTTCTGTGTAACTAAAAGGCAGAGCATGTACTTAAGTTGTATATGTCCTTGCAGTAACAAACAGCTAAATTTGTTTTTTCACTGGTTTCATAGGCCAGCATTGGGGATTCCCTTATAGTCTTTTCAGTGGTAATTCCTGAACAGAAAGGAGTAGGTCTGTCATGTTCGGTATGGTTGGAGTAGTAATGGTAAATCATTTTTAATGGCAAAGTTGGGTTTATCACTACTATTTGAGAAATGCCAATTTTTTAAAGTTAACAATTCTCTACTCACATTGCTCTGTGCGCCTGAATCCTGTCTTTAATCCACTTCAGGCTAGGGTGACAGCTACACTTCGGTGCATACACTCTAGACAGCCACAAACACAGGGAGAGTTGGGTGTGCCAGAGGATAAGTCTGCAGTAATCTACAAACTGCTGAGAGTGGGAGAGGTGGTCCCCACCTACATCAGAATAGGCTTTGTCATACTCTCACACAAAGGGCTGATCTACCACCCACTGGTACCCTTGCACACTTCTGGAGACCCCTTTGAAGTCACCCCTACATGAAAGGCATTTTAGGGTATACATCTGCTGTCTCTGACTGTTCCTAGGAACTGCTGCCCTGCTTTGCTGTACTTCCCTGCTGCATGCTGATCCATGCCCTCCAAAAAGGACACATTACTATGTCCATGGTGACTCCAACAGCTTACTGCCTTGTCGCTTGTTCTCCCAGGGGTCTCAGGGATATCAAAGACCTCATTACCCACTTCAATTGCTCCACTTGTGTAGAAGCTTTCCTGCAACCACCAGAATGCTGTGTTTCTCACAAAGCTGAGGCTTTGCTTAGCAGTCCATTCTGCTTGGGGGCTGCCTTCCACCCAACTGCAAAGATCAGCTGGGTCTTCGACTGTAACCAGCCTTGCACCACGAAGATGCCACAGACAAAAGGTACATCTGCTCTCCCTGAGTTGCCATATAGCAAGAACCACCCTCAGGGGGGCCTGACAGTCATACAACTGTGCCCGATTAAGCATCACACATCAAGATTCTCCCAATGTGACCTTCCTCCTAAAACATGTTTGAAGTTATGCTGAGGGCATCTATACCAACTCCTAGCCCCAGCAGCCTGAGCAGAACAGTTACATTGACACTCATCAACCTGTCGTAAAGACTAGCCAAGAACCGACTGTCATCAGGGCTTTCATGTATTGGCCTGCTTCCTAGGATTATAAAGACTGTGTCAGGAACTTATTGGCTTTCAAAACATTAGTGTCCTACAGATCCTGAAAATGCACATAGATTCTTAAAAAGCACCGTTGGGATTCATGCAAAAGTGAACACCTTATGAACAATTCATTGATTTGTTTGTCATTGTGATCACATAGGTCATATATAAATATTGCATATTTTTTATAAATCTGTTAAGAATCTATTTGTGGTGTTTTCATTGTGCTTCTGTGTGTGTGAGAGTGTGTGTGTGTGTGTGAGGGGGGGTGTCTGTCTGTGTGTGTGTGTGTGTATTGCACAATTTCTTTACACATTACTTCTTAGGATAAGCCTGTCTGCTCAGTGCCAAACTACTAGAGAATGAGAACTGGTTAATCCTGGTGTGAATCTGACTTACCCTGTCTAGAGTGTTCTGTTCTGCTTGGGTTAGATGCATATCCTAGCCAAACAAAAACACCATTTCTATCTCAGGTTTTACAAATAGCACCCCAACGAGGCAACCTATAACCGACTTGCAAAATATGGTTTGCGAGTCAGTATTAGGGACAGGCATGCAAAGGTCGCCCCTTCCTAATAGTGAGACGCAGGGGCAGGTATGAATGTTTTGCAACCGGAATACCATCAGAAACCATTAATACTTTACTCCGTGAAGGAGGTGATAACCCATTTACAAACTCAAAGGGGTCCCCGAGGGGCCCCTTCCCATTTGTGAATGTGGAGACCAGCATTTTTTAGGAGCAGGCAGTGGTCCGTGGTCCCATGGACCACTGCCCCACGGACCACTGCCTACTCGTAAAAAATGAAAAGGAAACTTTTCATTTTTCTTTTTTAAATGCAGCCTGTTTTCATGTAAGGAAAATGGGCTGCATTAAAAAAATTGCTTTATTTAAAAGGCAATCACACACACAGTGGTCCACTGAACCCAGCAGGCCACCATTCCGGTGAGTTCAGGTCATTCCCCATGAGTCGCAAATTGCAACCTGACTCATGAATATTGATGAGGCAGGCCATTTGCAACCCCATAGGGAAATACTAAATGTGTCTGAGGCACATTAGTACATTTAATTTTGCGAGTTTCTGATTGCGAGTGGCAAAAAAATCGCGATTGGCTAATTGAATGGTTGCCCTCGTGCCCTGCGGATTCGCGCCTGGGCAAAGGGACCGAGTGTCCCTTTAGGGGCTCTATTCAGATCCTGTGTCATCAACCAGCAACCACTTCTACCTGCAGCCTCAATGCCACAGCACTAAAGTGAAATCTAACACCGCCCTGCTGTTCACCCGTCTCCATGGGCAAGTAGGTCTACTCTGGTGGCAGGAGGAAATGGAGTTGCTAGCAAAAGCAGGGGTACTAGAATGGGAGCAGCTACAGCTCAAGGTGAGGTGAGGGCAGGCACAGCAATGTCTTAGGAGGCCAACACTCCAGCCAAAATGATCTGCGTTGCGGCTATGCTAAGCCTTAAAAGTGTAACTGCAACAAATGATGGAGGGAATGCTGAATGATTCAAACATTCTCCCCTAGTCAAGCGATCTGGATTAAACCATTGTTCTTTTGCCCACTACGCCACCCCAGTTTAGACCAAGCCATATGCAAATCAGTCTCAATGCTGTGCCTCATGGGAACAGTCCATACCGAACTGCCAAGCCAGGTCCTCCAGGGACCGGAAACAAGCATCGTGGGACCAGTTTTGGGGGTATGTCACCCTTCATTAGCCAAACTAGCTTGAATCCAGTGGCACAGTGAGCAAGGGACCCACGTATGGGCATACCCGTCCAATTCAGGGCAAAAAGTGTAACTGCAACAAATGATGGACGGAATGGTGAATGACACAAACATTCTTCCCCAGTCAAGCGATCTGGGTTAAATCTATTGTTCTTTTGCCTACTACACCACCCCAGTGTCAACCCAGCCATATGCAAATCGGTCTAGACCCTGTGCCTCATGGGAACAGTCCAGACCGAACTGCCAAGCCAGGTCCTCCCTGGAGACGGAAACAAGCCTGGGAGGCTGGCCTGGGACTGGTTTCAGGGTATGTCACCCTTCATCAGCCAGGCTAGCTTGAATCCAGTGGCAAAATGACCAAGGGACCCACGTCTGGGCATACCCGTCCCACTTAGCGCAAAAAGTGTAACTGCAACAAATGATGGACGGAATGCTGAATGATTCAAACATTTCCCCAGTCAAGCAATCTGGGTTAAATCCATTGTTCTTTTGCCCACTACGCCACCCCAGTTTCGACCCAGCCATATGGAAATCAGTCTTGACCCTGTGCCTCATGGGAACAGTCCACACCGAACTGTCAAGCCAAGTCCTCCCTGGACCGAAAAACAAGCATCCTGGGATGAGTCACCCTTCATCAGCCAGGCTAGCTTGAATCCAGTGGCACAGTGAGCAAGGTACCCATGTCGAGGGAGGACCTGGCTTGGCAGTTCAGTCTGGACTGTTCCCATAAGGCACAGGGTCAAGACCGATTTGCATAAGACAGGAAAATAACCGTAAAAAAGAAAAAACGGTTCGTTTTCCCACGGGAACCCTTGGAAGGTGGGGGCCCCGGGCAGTTGCTCACAATGTCAAGTCCTTAAAACGCCTCTTAGTAAAGTCGCTGATACATGAGATGAGATAATCCATGGTTCTTTGGCTACTTCTACAGATGTATTTTTATATGGTATAAGCAATGCCTATCTTTCATGGTATGCACATAATTGTCCTGGTCAATCACAAGGGCAGCAATGAGAGATAGAGCGAACCTGCTTATCGTAGTGACTATGGCAAGTGTGCCGTCGCTAGCGCAAGAGTTGTACAATGCATTTACTCAGCATTATCTGTGGATGGCCTGAAACAAACGGCTACACTCTACCTGGTGAACGTACTTTGAAAGTATCTGCTTGTTTGGTCTATGCTAAGTATCAGTATCACATTCTTTCTCTTTAATCTGAATTGTCTGCTTCTAATATATGCCTGAAAATGGTACGACGCACACAACTGTCATACTCTAAATTACATGGAGGTAAATCATTAAGAAAAATCACGTCTTCAAATTAGAACTCATTAAACGTCGCTGATGAAAATCCATCAATGGTGTTATTGTCACTTCCATAAGCAAATCATGATTCCTGTGGTAGATTATTGCACATTGCACGATCAGCCTCGTTTTTTTAATAAACTTTCTAATGATGCTGGATGCCTCATTAAACATAGTCTTGAAAGGGGAAAACATCATCATTCTTTCAGGGCCCCTGTTCGCTCAACAGGGAACCTCTCCGTACTGAACACATTTTCATGCTCTTCCTTCTTTTCAATGTATATATGAATCCGTTCCCCTTTGATAAAGAATGCATTTCAAGGCTTCACGTTGTTTATTTTTCAATATACTTAAAACCTGAAATAATTAAGAGTGTTCCAGTACGAATTTTTTAACATAATGCTGGAAGCCCGCTGTCAGTACCATATAATCATTCTTCTTTAGTTTTCATACTCTGGTTCATGTACCTGAACAAAGTAAAACAGCTCATATTTCATTTACGATACCCAACAACAAGGTTGGCATGAAAGAAAATGAAATCTAGGTACCCCGGCTTAGAAAGCTAATTACTGCTAGCATCATCCATGTAATATGAGATATTTTAGTTTTGCAAGTAAAAGTGAGCTTCAAGAAAAATTAAGTTTACTCTTAGGGTGAGTCTTTCATACTGCATCATACAAATGTTCGTATACATTGCAGAGCTTCCAGAAGCAACTACCAACTGTAAAACGATGGCAGCATTTAGCCACTCTCAAATTTGTATCAGAGCCCCACCAACAGCAATTCCCAGTAAATGGCAATTTTTAAGCATATATCATTTCTAGAGTTATCTGCAATACTGTTCTTTCATTTTTCATTTGCCCCAGAGGCAAAAACCTGAATAGGCAAACTGTTTAAATATCATGCCACTTGCGTATCTAGGCTTTCTCATAAATACATCAAATCATAAATCTAGCTTCTTACCTAAGCTATAACAATGACGTTCCAAGGATAGCAAAAACATTTTAGTGGAATACCTAATGAATGGAACTGCTTGAAACGGTTCTGCAGTGTAAGTTGGTGGGTAAGTGTTATTCCTCAGTGTTGGGACGACTAGTGAAAATGTGAGCACCCTCTCACTTACAAAAAAGAGACCTTAAGGATTCAATGTATATTCGAGAATACACAAGTAGCTATGGAATAACCTAATGCACACCCCAAAATGTACAAACATTATTGTATCAAAACCTGTTTTTAAAAACACTCAAAAGGTAATAGGAGGAATGCTTGCTATAGTTTTAACCACTGACAACCACTCAGGTTAGCATTCCAACCCAATGTTGTTTTGACTACCTCAGTTTGGACCAAGCCATATGCAAATCTTGACCTTGCTCCATTAGGAACAGTCCAGCCAACCTGCCAGGCTTTGAACTGGAACATAAGCAACACAACACTTGATTCACCCTGATTGAGGCTCATCAGTTGGGTGTAGATTGGTTCCAGAGGCAGAGTAAGCATGGGACCCGTGTCTGGGCATACAGCTTCTAAATAGTGTGGAACATGAAACAAAGCAGGGCTGAGGCTGACTTGCATTTGGCTGGTGTATCGACTTCCCTAGCCCTAGAGCATGCAGATGAAATACAGCACATGGGCGCTGCAGTCAAATACATCTTTATTTCTCAGCATACACTCACACAATGAGCATTATCTCATACTCAAAATTAACCACACCCTAGCACCTCCCCAGATATCATGTGTTTCCTTTCCAAAGTCCGCCCTGAAATATGAGAGCCGTAGAGTGCATAAAGTCAATATGGTATGTCTCCCCCTTTGTTAAACAAAAAGTGTCAGACATTACTAAATAATGTTTCCTTGATTAGTCGATGAGGCGCTTGCACTTGTCAGCTGGCTCGGGTGACCGGAGATCTTCAAGGTCCACCTTGATCGGGAATCAATTACATAGGCTCAGGCATTTGATTCGAGCCTACTGGCATGGTTTTAGGACTGGACAAGTGTTGCGGTAGGTGTTTAAAATGTGATAGGTCTAGAGTGATGGATTGTCCCGGACGATGTGATGTAATCATTTGTCCCTTGCATGCTACAACCTGTAAAGGAGCAACAGCAAAAGAAGTGTCTGTTTTTTGTTTTTGTTTCTGCTTAACCAGTACACATTCTCTTTTGTCAAAGGCTTTCTCTCAGGCATGGTGACGCTGATCTGTATAAGTTTTCATTTCTCTTTTCAAAGTCATGTTAATGTATCGAACCTTGCCATCGTTTACTGATCGATCTGAGGCTTATTGGGGTGGTTTTGTTCTGATAACTCTCCCAAATAGCAATGTGGCTGGTTTCTCAACAGTTGTAGAGTGAGGGGTTAATTTATTGGACCAAAGGGCCTGGCACTGGGCTTTGCTTAGATCGATTCCCTCCATGGATGCTCGTTGAATGACCCTCTTGAGGTTACACATGAGTCATTCAACTACACTGTTGGCCTGTGGCCAAAGGGGTGTGCTCTTCTGGTGTTTGACATTGAGCCAGACATGAAATTCTTTGAAATCTGTGCTGTTAAAGGACGGGTCATTATCAGATTTAAGCATTTCTATGCCCCAAGTTGCAAAGATTTTATCAAGCCATTCTATGACTTTGTCATTGGTTGTTAAAGACAGGTCGTCCACCAAAAGAAAACATGAATATTTGTCTATGACTACCATGAGATAATTTATGTTGGAAAGTGGATTATTGGTAGCTTTTTCTAGCACATAGAAACCTATAGTGCCTTATCGGGACATCTGGTTGCGATAGACCAGGTCAGTTTGGTTCAGCAAGCTTTATTCGGTATGTGTAACAACCACAAATGCAACAAATATATATATATATACAAACAGTTAAATCCAATTACACAGAAATAGTCTAAGTAGGTGATTACATTAAAATTAGTTAAAAATCAGTTAAAAATCACGATACTTTTCTCACATAAATTGATTTTAAGATAAATGTTGCAACATAAAAACATATCTCGGGGTCTTTTAGTGCAATTAATAAGTTCATAGCAGCATTAGTTACTCCTATAGTATATTTTTTAAGCAATGGATTTAAATAAGCGCTTCTAAAATGCAAATAAAAATCATGGAAAAGTAGAAAGTGCACGGTGCTCTGTTTTGAATACTCATCACATTGGGAATAAAATTATGGGCAGTATTTCCTTTTCAGGGGACGCATCTAGGTGATGAGCAATTCCCAATCTCAGCCTTGTTAGTACAAAAGGATATGATGGCTTTGTAACTAAAGACAAATAACTTTGAAAGCCATCGGTATCTACAATAGTTTGGCAAAACAGGTATGTAGTTTGCTTCCCAACAGTTCTAATACGGATCTCATTTATATGTGCCAGGAATGTGCCCTTTATTACCTTCTTTGACAGGCCTGTCACATAAGTT
Organism: Lissotriton helveticus; assembly: GCF_964261635.1. Lineage (NCBI taxonomy): Eukaryota > Metazoa > Chordata > Amphibia > Caudata > Salamandridae > Lissotriton > Lissotriton helveticus. The sequence goes on from NC_136057.1 coordinate 821,261,699, forward strand.
GGGTTTACCCGGATCTTAATCCTAAATAAATCGTTATTTACATCTGTGATATTTTTTAACCAAGGAATGGATGAACAATTGTCCAGTTGCAGGCAATCCCGGATAATTGTTTGTGTGAATTTTGCCTCATTCTTCTTGGCCCAGATGGATCACAAGAGCCTTAGAGGTCGCACAGCAATCATGTCTGACAGATATCTTATTCCCACTTCTTGGTGTATTATCCAAGAGGATGCGGACGCTGGCAGGCATAAGAGATGTCTTAGGAAATATTTTTCCTCTATTTGCAATGCCTAGCCAGTATTATGGCCCCACACCCCAGCACCATATAATGCAATTGAAGCGCATCTGGCTATAGATATCTATCATGTCCTTAATACGACGATCTCCCAATTTGGATGCAAATCGGTAGACCCCATGCACACATTTTTTAGCATCTTTGCTAGGACATTAGATAGTTCTTGTAACTAGTTACCCTTACCTGAAAAAGTTATCCCCAAATAGCAGAGGTTATTGACAGTTTCCACTGTCGTACTATCTGTAAAAAATGTTTTAGTTCCTGGGTTTTAAGCCTCATATGTTTTAGCTTTATTGCTTAACAACTTCTTTCTAGAGATAAAGTCTTCGAACGTATCTATTAGTCACTGTAAACTGACCAGAGGTCTAGATAAAAGCATGGCATCATCTGCGTAAAGCAGAACCGGTACTGCCTTGCCTGCAGCTTGGGGTGTGTCCGCCTGCACTTACTTAAGGGCTGTGTCAACTTCATTTATAAATAAAGTAATAAGCAGTGGTACTAAGACACAGCCTTGGCGGATGCCTCGTTTAACCCTAAAATGTATTGTAGACACCCCGTTGACCATACCGGACTCTGGTTGTTAATCTCTTGTACAATCTTGCGAGGTAATAGATGATAGACTCTGGAGCACCAAGGGTAAGTAGAACTGGCCAATGAATGGCATGGTCAACAAGGTCAAAAGCACTGCTGAGGTCTGCAAAACATAAATAAAGACTTCCTTGTTTGGCACACGTATATTTACCTATTAAAAGCTCTAAATGAATATATTGCTTTGTCGTACCTAGCCCTCTTCTAAAACCATATTGTGCCTGTGATAAAATCTCGTTCTCTGTCACCCACTCCTCCAATCTTGCCAATAAAACTCTACTCATCACTTTCACTGAGAAGTCTAAGAGGGAGATAGGGCGATCATTTTTAGCTTCTGATTTACTCCCTTTTTTGTAAATGAGTATAATAAACGATTGACCTTAAGTAGGGGGTGTGCCATCGGTTACTGCAGAGTAAAAAACTTTAGTGAGTATTGGTCCCCATAGATCCGATACCGTTTTATATACATCTATTGGGACCCCGTCGGGGCCTGGGGCTTTTCCTCCATTACTACCCCTTATTCCTAACTTAACCTCATCAAGCGTGATATTTAGGGGAATAATTGGCCACTTGCAATCTGTTAGGCTTGGGGGTCTAAAAACATCCTGATCAGATAGATTAAAAATACTGAAGAAATGTAGCACCCATTCTTCACAGCTAACATGGGCCAGTAATTCCGGGAAAGCTTAGTTTTTAGGAAAAGGTGAATTGACAGTTTCCCAGAAAAGCTTGTTATTGGATGTATTCACTGCCAGGGATAATTTATTCCATGCCTCTTCCTGACGCTCCCTTTCAAGGGCTGATTTATAGTTGGATCTTACATTTTGGACTAATTCCTTATTCCTAGGTCTACTACTAAGGGCCTGTTTTAATTAGTTCAGAGTCTGGGTGCATGTATGATTGGACCATCCCCTACCTTGGGTAGGTTTGCCTCTACAAGGTGCAGTCATTATCTTTTCAATAATTTCATTTATTTTACAAAAATCAGTTAGTAACAAGGTAGGGTTACCATCTTCTTTAAGGCATTCAGAAATCTCCACACCACATTTTAAAACAATGTTATTTAAAACTTTGCCTGGGTCAATCCCCTCACATTTGATTCTTATACCATTTGGCCTGATCGGGGCAATGTTACCAATGACTGTTTGTTGGAACATAAATTTGTTGCCCCATATCAATATTGGCATTATAATATAATTATGATCCCTAAGTAACCGCTGTGCAATTCTCGGCGTAGAACATAAAAGTACAATAACCGTGGATATTAAAATATGATCAATTGTTGTGATAGCATATCTTTCAATGTAGGTTGGTATCACCCCGCTGTTGCTATCACATGCACATACTACTAAATCAAGGTCATATTTTGCCATCATTGTGTTTAAGGTACCTCCATAATAATTATGTGGAAGTGTATACAGTTGTCCCCTTCATCGCTCTTGTACCCGCAGACTTTAGTCATGGACAATGAGCATATTTGTGTGTTAAAATACCCCACCCACACAATTGCAAAATTAGTATTCACTGCTTTGACCAAAACATCTAGCCCTTTTTCCAGTACAAGGGCTATATTGTGGCGAGTTGAATCAAAGACTGTGTTATAAATTGACGAGGAGGACATCCTAGCCATCTTTGCAGCACAACCACAGTATCTGTGAGTGGTCTCCGATTTTAACCACCACAGGAAGTATTAACAACCCACCTTTTGCTCTACCTACAGAAGAGGGTGATGCCGGCAAATCATAAGAGGTCAACCCTTCAAAATGTACTTGATCTGTGCTCCATGTTTCTTGCGTACAGATTATGTCATGTTTGTTAACGGAAGTGAAGTAGTGTGGCTCACTGGTTAGAGGCGGCAGACCCGAGAGCACAGGACGGCCCGGGACCAGGGTTCGATTCCCGGCGCGGCAGGTTTCTGGACCAGGGTCAGCGGACTCGATAATTCTCTCGCCTCGGTGCCCACTCTGATCAGTGTTCACACTCGGCAACTCTGGGCATTAGCTTGCCTCATCTTCACTAACGGCCCCACCAGACCGCCGGGGATGCCTGGTCTCACCCTGGAGATACCCATTAAGGGACCATCTCTCAGGGAAGCCAGGAAGGGTTTCGCAGTGGTCGAAGCGCCTTGGGACCCTACGGGTAAGTAGTGCGCTATATAAATGCCTATACATACATACATACATACAATCTGTCCAACCTAGTGAATCCTTTTTACTTGCCAGTTCGGTTATATTCCATGTGACAATTGTGTAGCCATTTACTGGCAAGTTCCCTGTATTATCATCAAGGGGATCACATATTCTTTCATCATCCTCACTTGTATATGGGGGCACTTCAGGTGGGCTTATTATAATTTTTAGGGGGGAGTTAAGCATAGGTATTTACAACTTATCAGAATTTGATGCTCTGTCTCCTGTCATCCCTTCTCCCGTCATCCCTTCTCCCGTCAACCCTTCACGATCATGTCTAACCTCCACACTGGGTAGACGGGCAATACTATGTCAATCATTTTCTTGGAGTGTGCTAAGGGCTTGGAATCTCTTAAGCACTGATAGTGTATATAGCGGATGAGCTGGCACTACAAAATTCACACTAGGTGACACCCTGATCACCTCCACTGTTATATATAGGCCAAAAGTGTCTATAAAAAAGTCAAGGGGTAATAAGGACATATTGGGTTCATGGTATGACTGTGCAACCGCTCTTTCCAGAGTGTTCCTTGCCCAATTAAGGTTTCTATAATTGATGATAATACAGTCTCCTTGAAAATTCTTATCTAAGGGGTCAATCCATCTTACTCTTCTAGTTAAGAGTATCTGGTCTACACAGACCACTGGGTAACCACAGTTCCTATTTAGCAAATGAACCACTTTATTTTTTAAAGTATGGTCCATTTCCATTTGGACCGGCTTTAACTGAGGTACGTTCACCACAACTGCCACATATGGACAGCATTCAGGCAGTACATTTATAAAGATGCCAGTTTTTCCCTCATCTCTACTAGCTTGTTATGATTCATGCTCATCTGAATCCTCTCAGTCCTATCCCCACTAGTAGAGCATGGTTGGTTATTTGGAGTCCCGTTCGGTTGAGGGTGAGTTACGACTCCTTTGGGACCATTTATACACCCTAGGGTTGTTCTACCTTGGCCCCCACGATCACTATTACTAGTCGCTAATGTGCTAGTAACCACATTGGTGGTGTTTGTTTTCTGTGGTGCTTGTTCAGCAAATCCCCACAAGGTTGCATTTGTCTTCTCCCAGGCATTATCATTGATATTCTTTAGTATGTTACCAAGCTTAACTATTTCTCTAATCAGTTAATTTATTTTATTATTGAGTGGTTGTAATAATTCTTCTAGCTTTAGTGTTACAAGGGCTACAATTTGTGTGGTTTGTAAATCCGTTAAATGCCCTTGGTCAGGAAGATCTTCATGTACCTCAACTGTCATAATCTATGGTGGTCCTTTCTTTTATTTATTATTCCCTGTCTTTGCTTGGCTCTTTTTGTAGCCTATTTTCCTTTTTGGGATGGGGGATCCGCTTGGCAAATGTAATTGTGGTGCACAAGTCTGCATATATGGATTTGTACCTGAATTCCCTATACTCTCTATTATCAGTGAGTTGCCTTGTTGTTTATTATAGGGAACTTCCTGAGTATTCTCTTGCAGGGTTTTCCTACTACCCACCCCGACCATGTCTTCTGTCGCCATACCTGCTCCTAACGAAAGGCAGCGTTCAGCTCTTTCAATTTCAATATTGATTGCACTAACCACGTGCACTAGATTAGAATCAAAAGTCGTACATGGGTAATCAACTACCAGTTTTTCTAGTTTAAGCTTCGCTATTTTGGTTTATCTACTTTGACACAATAAACCATGTCCTCAAAGTGCGGCGTGCAGAGTGCAAAATGAAAGAGAAAAAGTGCTGGGTGCGTTAGTTTTAAGGGCTAGGGCTTGGTAAAACTGCCAAGTGCAATACAGAGGGCTAGATCCAACAGGTTTGTGACCCTCGAGATTTAAATAGAATTAAAAAACAAATTGAATAACACTAGTAACCATAAGGTATTCACAATAAGTTCAATGTAAATATATACAGTACACTACACATAGATAGAATTAAGTACGATTGAGCTGAACCTAACCTTAGATCCTATCTGCTACTACCAGTAGCGCATGCCACTTGCAAAACCACCCTACTGCAAAGTCATATAAAGGTCACACAGTATTTAAAGGCGGGTACCGTAAGGAAAAAGGAGAGTTAATTATACTTTGTGGCTCACCGCCTTACTGCTCAGTTCAGGGTTTGAAGACGTTGTACAGCCTGAGTTCAGTTCACAGTATGGAGATTAAAAGTTTGAGCCAATGATCCTCACCTGGGCCCTTGAGTCAAAAAGCCAAGAGGGGTGGCCCTGCCCTGCCTCATCTGGCCACGGACGGCTGCAGACAGGCCTGTCCATGGCCTGGGCTTTAACCGGGCGCGACAGTGCCAGCCCGCACACGTCCCACACTGTGGGAGCCCTGGTAGATTTTAAAGCCACCTCCTGGCGCAAAGGGGAACGTTGGTGGCTACTCTGGATTCTGCAGGGGATGCTGGGGAGTGTAGTCCGGCACTCCCCGGCCTCCGCACCTCTTCGTTGTTTGGCTCCCAATGGAGGGCAAACAAAACAGCAGCAAGGCTTCCCGCACTGCGGGAGCCTCCAGTGGATTTTAAAGGTGCTTCCTGGCCCAAAGGGAAACGTTGGCAGCTATGCTGGATGCAGCAGGGGATGCTGGAGAGTGTAGTCCTGCACGCCCCGGCTCCGGGTCTCAGCACCACTTTCCTTTTCCTGGCTTGGGCCAGCCAACAGAGGGCAAACTAAACAGCAGCATTGACCCGGGATAGACCAGGTCAAAGTCAAAGTTAAAGACCCACCGCAATGGAACCCTGGGCAGCTACCCCTCACAGTTGGTCTGGGTCAAAGTTTTTACCTTCTGACAAAAAACTTTTCTGGAGCTTTTCCTTTCGGAGCCTCTTGAAGCTCTCAGCCAGTCCCAATTCGGTAAGGGTTCACAGGATAGCCTTGCGACAAGCTCACGGTCAAACTTATGGAAGCCCAACCGACCTCCGGAGCGTTCCAGCAGGGCAAACCAAGGATCCAGGCTGACACAGGGTTGAAGACAGGTGGCTAGGCTTTCACGGAACTCTCGGGCACCTTTTCTTTGTTCAGTTTTAGAAACCTTTACCAAGCTTTTTCTTATGAGGCCCCAAGATGCTTTTCACCAGGGCCAGATACCGTGATGGTTCGCAGGCCTCAGATTTCAACTACTCCGGGTCTAACTTTGGAAGCACCTACTTCAATTTTCAGCGGGATAAACCTGGATAGCAGTCCGGCTCGTGGTTGAAGGCTGGTGGCTTGTCTTCCTAGGCTGAGTTGGTCCCCTTATGGAGCTTTTTTCCAAAGTTGCTCCAACGTTCTCGTGGACTTCAGCTCCCACAATCCACTTTGACAAAGCCCTTACAAATTCCATAGTAGTTATCCAGGTTGAGGATTCTTGGTGGTGATGTTCCAGGTGAGCTCTGTTAAACTGTAGCTTGCAGGGAGTCCACTCTTTAGTCCTTTTTACAGCAAGTAATCCACAGGCTGTAGTTTCAGATGATGCAGAAGGTGCAGTCTTCAGAGTGCTCACCTTCGGAAATGCACATCAATCTTCCAGCATGGCCCGTCTTGCTTTCTTAAGTTTCAAGCATCAGATCCGAGGGGCTCTGCCCTTCTCCGATACCTATTCCAATTTCTCTGGGTCAAGCAGGAGATCACTCCTGTCCAATGGGCTGCAGGGTACCACCCAAAGGTCTGACCACTTCCTGCAGAGTGTGGCACTATTTTGTTCCAGAGTGCACCAATTCTTCCAAATTCATAATAGCTGATTTTCCAGCAGGGAGAGAAGATCTGGCTAAACACACCCCTAGGATGGCTAATCTTCATAGTCTCTCCCCCTTGCATTTGCTCATACCTTCCTTAATCCTAGCATCAGGCTGAGGGTCAAAAGAGTGGAGTTATAAATGACACTGGTGTCTTCCCCTTCCCTTGAAGTCCATTGTTTGCGACTCCTCCCCCCGCTCTGGCATTACTGTGTATCATTACTGTGTATCAGAACACTGCCTTCCCAGCAGAACTGGTCAACCCCAGGGGTTCTTTAACACATCTTTAAAGCAGCCTGGGTAATCCAATTTACTCTGACCAATCAGGACAGACCACTGGAAGGCTGAATCTGGGCTTACAAACATAAAAGTCTTATAATTTCTTGTATGCACATTGTAGGAGATATCAAACAATATCATGTTGTTGAGTTTATTAATACCGTTCAGAGAAGTCATTAAATGGTATTTTTAGCCTTCTTCTATCAAGAGTTAATAACTTCCTGTCAAGTTAACCTATGTGGCAGGGGATATGCAATGGGAAAATGACTTGGGCCATTTGTTCAGCACCAGGGCTTATTAAAACATATTTTATAAGTACTCTACATATATCTACAGGACCCCCACCCCAGGAACATCTAAGGGAGACTTTAGGGGTTCTGAATCTGTAAAGATACTTCAGATCCTCCCTCCACAGTGCTCCTACTTCCAAAGTCGATTTTGGACAGCACGTTATGAATTTCACTTACCCCAGGGAATATGAAACTCATTTTATAAGGGTCCTCCTTATAAATACCTACTCCCCACCCCTGGGACACCTAGGGGAGACCCTGGGGGGTAGCTAATACGCCTAAACATTGCAGGTAAACCATGTTTAAGTGCCCCAGACACCAAAGTTGTGTTTGGTCACAATTTACTTTTTTAAAGCAGTCCTGCAACACAGAGCTACTTTTAAACTTACCTCAGGCTTCAGCAGTGCACAAATGCAAGTACCGAAAGGACTGCTGGACTCTAAACTGCCATGCCCTAATATATACTAGGGACTGATAGGTAGTTTCAATCCCCCTGCCCTATTATGTACTAGGGCCTTAGAGGGTAGGTCATGCCAATCACAGGGATACCCTAACCCAGAGTATCTAGGTGTTTTTGCTGTATTATAAATGTGTCTCTTTCAGCATAGCACTGGCCCTGTGTCTGGTTAGGCAGAGCCTAGGGACAGTCAGAGTCAGTTACCACCAGCACCAGTCTGCAAAATGTTGGGGGGTGCCCAGCACACAAGATGACTTTCCAATAATTCACAAATCCTAAAGGCCCAAAAAAGTCAACTGCAACCCTCTCCTAAGAATGGGGAAGAGGAGCCGATATTGTCACTGGGTGCTACGTCACCATGGCAAACAAACAATTGAAATTGTGGTACACCGTCAATTCCTTCTGAACTCACTCATCTAGGTAAAGGAAACACATCTCTTAAGGCTTGTTGGTGGCTATGATACCACAGTGTCCTTCTTGGGCAGCTCAATGACCTACTGACTTAGGCTTCCAGGTATGATTCTTGATCTCTCACTATTACTCCTTCTTGGGTGACTGCTCACTCATTTTTACATTTTGCAACCTTTTTTGGAATTCAACCTCCTCAACAAGAGGTCTGGTATTTCTCCTCCAGGAGTGCGTGGCAATGAGTTCTTTGATCAAGGTCATCTCTTTATCTGCTTTTGTGACAGCAATGATTTGTACCTCAGACAGAGCCGCTGGTGAACTGGATCTCACAATAAAGTTGAGATAGGAATCAGTTGTCTTGGATATCGAACAGTGATGATGTAGCAGCACTGTTGAAAAGTAATCTTCTATTTTTTGATCCTTCCCTGGTGTGTGTACAATCTAATAGTCATAATCTTGCAGTCTCAACCCCCACCTCTTGATGCGAGGTTGAATCTATTGGGCAGATGCATCAACGTTTTATTTTGCGATTCCTTATTTGCGATAAATAAGGAATCGCAAATAAGGAATCGCAAATATCAATGCATCAATTTTTTTTTTTTTTTTTTTGCGATTCGGTAAAAATCGCATTTTGTACTGAATTGCAAGAAAAATGCGAATTCTTAAATGCGATTTTGCATTTTGCGAATTCGCAAAATGCGAAAAAGCACACATGATGAATCTCATTGACTCAACAGCCTGGAAGCCAGTACAGCAATTAGTCACAGCTGCTCCCTTGTTTGAAGGTGAGGTTTGGCAGTTGGCTTTTGGAGCTTTCCCTGGAGGTTGCTGCTGCAGTCTGTGTTTGTGAAATCTGTTGAGAAATGGCAAATGAAAATCCTGTTGAAGAGGGGCCAGCCAGGAAAAGGAAAATTACATTTTCAGACCATTTGTTGGAAATTCTTATTGAGGAGGTGACTGAGAGACAGGAACTTTTTGGGAAGCAATCTCTGAAGGTTCCAGAAGCTGTTAAAAGACATCTATGGATTGCTATCCAAGCAAAGTTTAATGCAGTTGGTGTAGCACATCGTGACATTAATAATTTACAAAAAAGATGATATGACCTGCGCAGTCATGCAAAAGAGAGGTTAACAACCAGGATTAAAACCGCAAAAAAAACTGGAGGTGGAACCCCCAGGGATAGACCCAATACCCCTCTGGAAGACATGGTGGAAGGCACACTGTTGACTGAGGCTGTAGTTGGAGTGATAGACATTGATACTTCAGAGCTTCCTACCCCTTCTGAAGGTAAGTGAACTGTTAATGTTTTTGGTTTTATGAATGGAGCGAAGAGAGTGCAAGAGGCTTGTCAAAGTAGTTGTACTTGCTGAATTGTTTTTTCAGTACTGTAGTATTTCTTTTTCGTTTTTAAAAAAAAGATCTTAACTGTTGGAAGTCTGAAAGCAGTGCTTCATGGGAGATGTAGTTTTGTTCAGTCCTTAATTTTTTTAAACAATACAAATATGTATAATACATTTTTAATGAAAAATGATACAGAAGTAGACAGGGAAAATGTTATTGTATTGTAACTCAACCTTTATTTGAAATTTTTGGGAAAGTGCAATCTTTTAAATAACATCATGTTTGCACTTTTTAAACCATAGAAACACTACAGGAAATAATTGAACGTGAATTGAGGGATTTCAACACCCAAGAAGGTCAAGAAACAGATGAGGGAAATGCACCAACCACATCAGCATCCCATTCTCAAAGAGGTGAAAGACAGAGAGTGCGTCAACTGCTGCAAAGTGATTATGAAGAACACATTGAAAATGTTTCTGAAAGGCAACCTCAACATACTCCAACAGTCACTAACACAAGGCTGAGTAGGCGAAGGAGACCTCAGCAGTTTTATAGACGCCGTGCTCATGTAGCAGATAGTGGCAGAGTTGGAGAGGGCCCCGGCACTGGCAGTCTTGTGGAAGACAAATCCTCAAGGTGCAGCGCCTGCAAGGCAAAGACATTAGACTCATGAAAGGTAAACTTGGACATATCAGCAAACAAATTGGTTCCATGTACAACAGTATGAACAAAATGATAAATGTAATTAAGACAGGCCATGCAATATCGTCAGAGAAGCTGGACCGCATTGCCACTTCTTTAGAGACCATGTGCACATTGATACAAAACCAGCAAAATAAAAGTGGAAAAAGGCACCTGCGACTAATGACCTACATGCAGGGTCATAACAGGCAAATGTCTCGCCTTTCTAATTGTACAGCTCAGCTCTGCAAACAGACACTTTCCATGCAGTTAGATATGAAGAAAATATTTGCAGACATTGCCAAGGGAATGGGGACACTCCATGAATCTTTTGATAAATCACATAGCAATGCAGCTCCTGAAAATCAGCTACCAATGGAGGATAGTGGAGCAGGCAGTACTGTGAGTGGCATACTTGAGCATTGCTTAACTGGCACACGCCGTAGCAATTGAAAGCAGAATGATGCCAGCAACATGCCCATGCACAATTGCAAAAATGAAGGGAAGGCATTAGGTGTGTGTGGACGTAAGAAATAACATCATTTCTGTGATGCCTCTTGTTTGTTTTGGAAAATGCCCAAAATGTTTATGGTTTAATGTTTTTCATTATTAAAATGCAGGCAAAAACAAATTTAAATTCATGGTGAAACATTCCAATTACATAAAGTAAATGCATTTATTTTGGCTTTACATAAATAAATAATTTACATGTAATCATAACATTGTCTTGTGTGCTTCCTACCTCTTTCAGAAGTAATGTTGTGTGATCTCTGCCCTTCTCCTTCTTCCCTCTGCTGCCTCTGATCCATGTACTCTTGCTTGGGGTTGTGGAGGCCGATTGTCATTTTGAGGTAATACATCTTCTTCATCTAGTTCTATGCCTCTCTCAGTTGCTAAGTTGTGCAGCATTGCTCATGCTGCTACTATTTTGCAACAAATGTCTGGACGATATTGCAATGCTCCACCAGTCTTATGTAGTATGCGGAAGCGTGATTTCATCACACCAAAGGTTCTCTCAATCACATTCCGGGTTGTTATGTGAGCCTGGTTGTAATGCTGCTCTTTCCTGGTAGTTGGATTGAGGTATGGAGTTAAAATGTAAGACCTCACTGCATAGGCACTATCACCTACAAAAATTGAAAAAATATTTAACTTGCAAGGAAGAAATGTGTCTAGATAAAGGAAGAGTGTGTTACAATTTGAAAAATTATATTTACCAAGCAAGTATCCCTCTCCAAATTGACCTGCAAGCAGTCAAGCACGGATGGCACTGTGTCTAAAAATGTAGGAGTCATGGGCACTTCCAGGGTAACTTGCAACTATGTCTGTGATAATAGTTTTAGAATTACAAATGGCTTGAATCTTGAGAGAATGGAAGCATTTCCTGTTGCGAAAAATATACTCATTTTCAGAGGGTGGGCAAATGGGAACATGTGTGCCATCTACACAGCCATTTTATAGAAATCTAACTTGGTTTTCACCAAATCCTGCTGTGAACTAGGAAATGTTATGTGATACCTTATTCTTTACAACATGGCATTTAGGAAGGCATTAAAAAATCTGTAAAGTGAACTTTGGGAGACACCACCAGCAATGGCTATTACACCCTGAAATGACCCAGAAGCAAGGAGGTGCAGTGAACCCAATACCTGCACATGGGTTGGTATAGCTTGTGTCCTGCGTGTTTGCCTCTGTAAGATTGGGTCCAATTCTTGAATTAAATCTAAAATTAAATGAGCATTGGACCTATACTTAGCATAGATCTCTGTTTCAGTCTACCCTAGTAAGGTTATGCGCACTCTGAATATTCTCTCTTGTATCAGCCTTCTCCTCCATCCTGCAGCTACTCTCAACCTCTGCCTGCAAGCCAAAAAGAAAGGTGCTGCCATTCTGAAAAGTAATTTAATGGTCTCTGAGGTCCTTATATGCAGTACTGATGACTGACACATGTTGTGAATAAAGTTTGAAAAATTACCACCAGGTTTGACTTCTTCTAATTTTAAGAATTCCAATTTGCAATTTCTTAACAAATCGCAAATTGCAAATTTTCATGCATAGCATTTTTTCGCAAAAAAATGTGATTCGCAACTTTAGCGATTTATTTTAGAAATCGCAACTACATTTGCAATTCCTAAAATTGCGGAAAAAAACTTAAAACTTGATGCATCCCAAAAAAACATAAATTGCATTCGCAAACGGCCGAATTATGCGATTCGCACCGATTGCGAATGCAATTTACATTGATGCATGTGGGCATTAGCCTTTGGGTTTCCAAGGATTGTAAGCAACGCCTGGTGATCTGTGATGATAGTGAATCATTTTTCAATGAGGAATACATGAAAATGTTTGCAGGCCCAGACCAGAGCCAGACATTCCTTCTCTGGATGAGAGTAGGGACATTATGTTTCAGACAGGCTTCAATTGGCATAGGCCACAATGTGTCTCTGAGCATTCAGATGGCAATTGTATTGAGCAAGGATTGTCACTTGCTCTACTAGGCTCGCATCAACCATTATTTGGAGACGTAGCTTCGGGTCAAAGTAGACCATTTCAGTTGCATTCTTAATTGCATATTTAATGACTTTGAAATTCTGGTTACATTTCGGATACCGCTGAAACAGTGTATTTTGCTTTGTCAAATCTCCCAATGAGGCACTCACTGTAGCAAGGTTGCAAATGTAGCTTGAGCAACATTGTAACGTCTTGGGGTGCACGGGTGGCAAGTGGATGGCAGTGCTTGCATCTTGTCCGGAGTCATTCCCTCATCTGAGAATGCGTGCCCAAAAAACGTGAGTTTTTGTTTGTGAAAATCACACTGCAGCAGTCAGAGGGAGATCTGCATCAGCAAGTAGCTGACACACTTGGTTAAGGGCTTTGTCATGTTCATCTTGTGTTCTCCCAAAAACCAGTATGTCATCACATTAATTGAAAGCATGAGTAACAGGTTGTATCACTCGGCAAATAATGTCCTGAAATATCTCTGCAGCTGAAGATACTCCAAAACTCAATCATTTATATCTGAACAAGCCAAAAGTCGAAAAGGTAGAAATGTATCTTCAGTTCTTCTACTGCTTGATTTGATGGTATTCTTTGCATGATCATGTCTTCGATGTGTTGTCCAGGGTGTCTCTCCCTCTCAATTATTTCGTTTGCTTGGCGTATTTCACCGCAAATGTTACTGTCCTTTTTTGGTGCTACAACTATGAGCAAAACCCATGGCATGGGACCTGTGGAATGCTCAATAATGTAATGCTTTAAAAGCACTTTCAACCCTTTCTCTACAGCTTCTTATAAAAGGAAGGCAACTCTATGGTGGCACAGAGCATGTCTTCAATGATGTGAAGCTGTACTTTAATTTAATGAGATTATCCAGGCCATGTATCAACAATGGGAACCAGCTCATGTTCTGTGACTGGGCATAGAGGTTGTAGATGAGGGACATCAACCCCATGTCCGCAGCAGTGGCAAAACTGAACCAGCAGGCACTTAACAAAGTCCCTTGCAGAACATGAATGGTGAAATGCTCCAATGTCTTTTTTTCTCATTGTCACTTTGAACAATCCTTGGCTTTGTAGTGGCTCAGTAGTGGCCCAAGTATATACCTTCCTGCCTGATGGAGTGAGGTGAGGCACAGTAGATAGGCTGGTAAATGTTTCCACTGTCTTGATATTTATCAATGCACCACTGCAGATAATAAAAGTAATGTTGTGATCGTTCAGTCAGTTAATTGATCTTTATTTGGTTAATACAACCCATAAATGAATACACAGCATACAAATATTAATTCAAAAATCATAAAGAGATCAATCTCCCCAATTATAGTAATGAAATGACTTATGCCTAAATCAAAAAACAACTCATCAGTAACTCCAGCACAATCAATTAATCAAGTTCATTCTTCAAACTATGCAACAATAAAGCTGAGCACATTTAAAAGCTGACACTGATCATGGAGTCCAGTAATACTAGCCATTCAATACAATCTCAATAACATCTTTACATATAAATAGTTCACAAGAAATATACAGGGTTGAGTTCATAATCATTGCAATTGTAAAACTGTCTAGAACAAGTAGTGCAAGTAAAAGAGAAAAAGTCCATAGAAGAATAAAACCTCTACAAAGAATAGCCAATAACCGAACAATATAATCATTTACTTACGATATTCCTTATTCCCACAGCAGTGGCAATACATGTATATACAATTTCGCATATATATTCAGTATTAAGCAGCTGGAGATAATGAAGTGCTGGCCTTCATTTTCTAATATTTAGTACCCGTAATAATGGAATAATAAAGTATATCAGTGGTTTGGATTAAAGCTGGCAAAAGAAGACAAAAGTGTACCATACCCTGAGCTAAGTTACAATTGCATGAACAACGATCTAAAAAGGAATCCGAATATACTTTGCTCAGGTAAGAGACTAGGAAATGTGCGAGGCTAAGCCTAAATATGGCAAGATCAAACCTTTTAGAGTGGCTATAAGGGGACACAAGGTAAGGTTCACCTCTTCCAGTAGTGACCAGGGTAAATATTCATCCACTTTGTTCTTGCCTCATTCTCTACAATTCCCTTGCTCCCTTGGTAGGGCTAGGAAGTCTCACTTTAACTGAGCTTCTGGGAGGGCTGCGATGAGTTGCGAGAATACAGGCTCCTCTTTTGTCCAAATAGACTGCCAAAGCATAACAGGTGCATTTTCTATACAATGTGATAAAGGAACCATTCCTAGATCCATATGGCATATTATATATGGCAGACTAGGAGGAACTGCTAGAAGCCTTCTTGGAAAGATTTTTCCTATTATCTGCAGGGATGAAATTTTACAAGGACCCCATACTCCTGCCCTGTGCATAATGGTGGAGCGACAACACACAAAATATGTGTTAATACGTGCATCAATTGGTTTAGAGCCCAATTTCTTTTAAACCTCTGTAAGGCTTCCACTGTTTTGTGAAAACATCTTTTGTTGACTTCTACAGGTGGTGCCAGGAACCTTTTTGATCAAATTCAACACCTTGATAAGAGAAAGTAGGAACAGTTGTACTTTTTCAATATCCGCAAAGCAAGGCTTTAAAGATGAACGAGATGTCCTAGCCACCATTACATGTGACTTAGCTGTATTTGCTTTGAGCCCACATCACTCATATACTCGTTAAATCTATTTAGAAGTATTGGAAGGCCAATGCCAGTTTTAGATAGTAGAACACAGTCCTCTGCATAAAACAGGGCAGGGAGACTTCCGGATCCAACCCTTGAGACATCAACTCCCCCCTGATTAAGATAAGTCTCCAAATCATTAATATACAAACAAAACAGAAAGAAGGCCAGAACACATCCTTGTATTACTACCCTGCTCATTTTGTTAGGTGTGCTCAATTTGCCTTCAGCCCCGTATATTACTCTCCCTGTTACATCTTGACGGATTTGGGCTAGAAGGTTACTAGAGTATATCAAAGCCCATATCCAACATTTATTGCCAGAGTTTCCCTCTCTCCCCCCAGTCAAATGCAGATGTTAGGTCTATAAATCCTAAATAGTGGGGACTGTTCTTTACCAACTTATACTTGCTTATAACCAGGTGAAGACTAAGACACTGCTCCACAGTGCCCAGGCCTCTTCGTAAACCATATTGGATATCTGAGAAAGTCCCTCTATCAGATACCCACGCTTCGAAGTAATCAAGTTAAACCCTGCCCATTAATTTGTATGTAAAGTCAATAAATGAGATAGGACGATAACATTTGGGGTTTGCCCTGTCACCCTTTTTAAAAATAGGTACTCTGGTTACATTGGACCAGGATTTTAGCAGGCGGGTCTTGGCAACACAGCCTAGAATATTAGTGAGCACTGGTAGCCACAGCTCCGGGTTTGGCAAGAAGAGATCAGCTGGGACCCCATCAGGGCCAGAGGCCTTGTTCCTAATGGTCTGGATTAAGGCTTTTTTCACTTCCTGATAAATGGGTGGTAACACATTACGGCTACCTTGGAAATAGGAGGCAAACATGATTTTCCAAAAGAGGCTGGGATCCTTGCTAAACGTAGCTTCATGTAATTTATCCAATGCCTCATGTCTAATAGTTGCCGTATGGGCCAAGAGTGCCTCCTTATATTTAATCCTGCATGGGCTCACCAGCTTCTTGTCCCTATGAGATTGCCATGAGTCTGCGAGCAATCACCATTAAACCATCAATAGGGTCTTTTTGCTTTTGGCTTTCTATCGTCCTGTGGTAGTTAATTTATTGATTGAGGAATTTCTTCAAAAACTTCCAGTATGCTATTAGGATTTAAGTCACTTTCTAAGCAAGCTAAAGTTTGGGTTCTATTTGTGCATAAGACCCTTATTCTTATGATAAATTATTGGGTGTATAGTTAGATTAAGGCAACAATTCTCAGCTAAATGTAGAATCATACTGCATTCAGTTTATGATGCTCTGATATGACAATAACATCTATAAGACTACCTTTGGCTCTTCCTGTGAATGTGACCTGCTCCTGTGCCGGTTGTGTAATAAGAACCATTGTCAAATAAAGGGAGAATTTAGATAGAATAGAGTTAAAAACACCTCCACAGGGGTTATGATCGAAGTAATATTTCCCTTCAGTATCCTCTCCCACCAGACTACAAACTAATATTTTGGATAGTGGACAAGGTCTATAATTAAAAACACCCACCCCATAAGACAATGGGGTTTGTGTTAGGATCTGATAGATGTTCGCTAAGGCAGTATTCGAGACCTGCTGCTATATTAGTACCAGCTGGGACTAAATTGTTGTGATAGAAGTTAACAATGACAAATGTTATGTTGGATTCATATATACTGCTAATAAACTAGAAATGTGGTGAGACCAAATATGTACAACAAATCTTGCAGCCTGAAGTTGTTGCTATTAACCCCTTCGATGCGGATGACAAAGCCAGCTCGTCATGGGCGTTACCTGCGCTACGCGGATGACGAGCTGACTTTGTCACAAACCGCGCATTTTTGAAATTCCAGCGCACAGCGGGAAAACGCGGTAGCGCGGTAGCGGTTAAGGTGAGCAAACCACCGTTATGACGACTCCCCCAAGGAGTTAACAGCGGGGGAATAAATTGATACAAACCCATCAACATGCACTATATCATGCATCCAGGTTTCTTGAAGGCACACATTATTGTAGCCCTTTTTAAGGTCAAGCCAATCTGCATTTTTACCCTATTTAAGAGGCCTGCTATGATCCAAAATAAACACCTGCTTCTTCCCCTCGAGAGAGGACGCCGCCCCGCGGTCCGTGCTAACTCAGACGATCCAGGACTATCCCCTGTTCTTCCCTTGATCCTGTCTGTATTTCACTCTCGACGGGAAAACATTCCGGCGCTGGACCCACCAGAGGCGCCACCATCTTTGCATACCCGGGGGATATCCCCTGTTCCCCCTTGATCTTGTATATATCCCGCACCCGACGGGGAACGAATCCATCACTGAATCCTTGAAGATTTGATCCACTCGAGGCACCATCACTACTGAACCCCTGGGATAAGAGACCCCTCCTGTCCAGATTTCGTGAGCCCTACGGCTTTTGATCCGCTCATTCTAGTACTCTGTTCGCATTCCTGAAAGACCTCATGTGACAGGACGAGCGCCCAATACGAAAGAAGGACCCCTATGTAGCTTAACATCTATGACATCGTTTTTCATGTCCTCCCAGGACCCCTCATCGTATCTCTGACTCTTGAATTCTGAGCCTTTTAGAAACCTAGCAGCTGGACCCGCAAAAACCAACACCCTCTCTCCTAGAGACTTCCCTAATATTGACGCAGGAAACTACCACCTATGTTGATGAAACCCCTACCACGCCTCCCTTACATAGCGTGAAAAGTGTGTGTGTGTGTGTCCGCCCCTCTGGTCCTCCTCGCCCTGATGAAGGTGTAGCCTAAATAGGCCTTGCATCGAAACGCGCGTTGGCGTGACCCACATGGATGTCCCCGAGTGTAGTCCTTATTAAACCACTCTGTCCACATCGTCTTGCCTCCATGGTGTAACTTCAGTCCTAGCAGCCACAAGGTATTTTTTCTGCAGGCCTTAATGTACCTCTATAATTTTCTGTGTGTGACTGTATAATTAATGTAGTGAGTGAGGTTGAGAGTGAGTGTATTTTTAGTGGATGACTGTGGGAGTGTGTGGGACCTGAATGAATGCATTCTGCTTAACTATAACTATGATATGCACTATGTAAGATTGTAAGAATGTATATATATATTATTTCAAAGCACCTATATGGATTCCCTATTTGAACTCAAACCTAACAAATAACAGATAAATTATATATATTTTCATAAAAAAGGTGTATTGATTTTGTGTGATGTATTGTCAGCTCTGATACGTATCTTTTGTCACCTTTTATCTGATTGTAAGGATCCCCTTTTGGGACCGTGAAATTAATCCTGGCAGGGTAGTTCTTGTTTCTATTCAGCTTTTTTTCCCCTGTTTCCTGTCAGTATCCTAAATCCCATTGGGGAACCCCCTTCTATTTTGTTGCAATCTGCATTTTTACCCTATTTAAGAGGCCTGCTACGATCCAAAATAAACACATGAAGAAATGTTGATCATAATTAAGTGCAGGAGAGTCCACAGCACAATTATTTCCACAGTTAATATCAGTATCAATATTAGCAACTGAAATTATATTTGAAGAAACAATATCAGTCCCAATTTCTCCTCTGAGTTAAGCTCAATCCACAGTTCCCACATCCATATGTGCCTATGTTATAAGCACACTTCTTCTAACTACTGTTGTCTTCTCTTTGTGCAAGGTTTCCACAACAGATGGTGATATCGGTGATTGGAGCCAATCTATTTGATTAAGAACTGAAAAGTGACTAGAGGTCAAAATGGGATATGAGTGAGGGACACTACAACCAGCATGGATGGGCATAGGAATGGTTTGAAAGTCTGGTTTCTACAAATAGCCCAAGGGTACCGCCATGATGTTATCACTTGCAGGCCTAGATACAGAGAACCTTTCCAGTAGAGAGCATACATTGTGCATATTTCTAAAATTGACAATAACGCAGTCACCACAATTATTATTTGTTTGCGAACCCACCATCGATACTCTCTCTACGTTGTTTATGCTTCTAAATAACCCTTCACAATTGTTACAATTTGGTGCTCCCACTTACTAGTGTACCACTTTGTTTTTCAGTTGCTGGGTATTCTCCCTCACCTAATATATGGATGGAATATTCTTCAAGACTATTACCAGGGAAGTTGCCTCTGGCTGACGCTGAAGTCTTTTGGGGCTCAGTCTCTCTTCATGTTGCTCGGGGCAAGTAATCCTGCGATTTCCTGAGGTATTAATCCAATGATCATTCTGGGAATGTCCTTTATTTAAGCCCTTCCCCATATGCTTGGCAACTATGTGAAGCAGTAGATTTGATGGCCGGGCTAGTGACCTGGTGACTGTCCTCTTGCAAAAGATGACATGTTTCTTTTTTGTGAGAAGCCGGATAGGTTTGTGATCCTGACTTCTGGTTTCTGACCAATGTAGACCTCCCCCTTAAATTTGAAACAGCAAGGGCCTTCAATTAAATGTCAATACTGTTAGGAGTAGACAAAAGGGGCTCAACGTAGGATTTTAGGATTTTCCCAAGTATATAAGGAAAAAGGCTGAAATTAGGACTTCATCGTCACCAGCCTCTTTCCGGTTCAATGGCCGATAGTAACAGAACACTCCCCCGTGTAGCGAAGGATTTGTTAGCAACTGGTGGCAATTTACAGTGAACAGAGGATTTAAAGGGACTTTTTGCTTTTTTTTGCGTGTGATGAAGAAGAAGTGACTGTTTGAGCAGCTGGATCATAATGGGAAATAAACTCCAGGTCACCCCTTATCATGGAAAGGGATAGACCTTTCGAGGGATTCAATTTACTTACAGCCAGACATGTTGATAGTGAAGTCTTGACTCTCTGACTAGAGGACTAGTTTGCAAAGCCTTCTTCATGGCCCCTAATCTTTGTTTCACACACTCAATTTCGCTATTAAATGCCCCCATGGCTGTGGTAAGAAAGCTAGTGATTGTAGCAGTTAAAGGACCATTTCTTACCTTGCAGAGAGTCACCTCTGTTGCAGTGGCAAAATGAATAGCCAAGAGGGGTGGCCTAGCCTGCTCCAGCCACAATGGGCACAGGCGGGCCAGTTCTTGGCCCAGTCTGTGCCCGGGCACGTGCCCCGGTGCGTCTCGCATTTCGGGAACTCCCAGCAGCTGATAAAGGCGCCTCCAGGTGCTGGTGTGTGTGCTGGCAGCTCACACGATGCAAGTGATGCTGGGGCCTGTGGTCCTGCCCCCACCACAAAGCAGCAAATATTCCAATGAAGCTGGATCCCCCAGCAGCTGATAAAGGCTCCCCTGGGTGCTGGCGTTTGTGCTAGTGGCTTACGCACCACAAGGGATGCTGGGGCCTGCGGTCCTGTCCTCCTCACCAGAAAGCAGTGACTCCCCCATGGTGATAATTCATTTTAAATGTTATTTTGGGACAGGGTCTAAATGGTGTATTTCACTTTGTTTGATAAGCTGTCTTTGAGCTGTGATTCATGGTCAGACAGCTAACCCTACCTGTGCATGCCGTTCTTTGGTAGCTACCATTAGTGCCCACCCATCTTTTTTGCTTATACTTGACAGTGACATAGTAGGGCCTTTGTACAATGAGAGTGATGACGATTGTCTTGTCTGGTTTCTACATGTCATAGCTGATGTTGCTTTTGGGTTTTGTGTGTGAGGGGAGAGTGCTTGTGGAATGTTTTTGCATCCATCTTTTATTTCCATTATGATGTACTTTAATTTTCTTTATCTTTGCACATGGTTATGAAATTATTCTTTTTCCACAGCCTTTGCTGTCCTGCACGATGGCTAGGAATTCACCTTCACAAGGAAATAAAAATCCACATCTGAAGCATAGCTTTGATTTCTTTGAAGACATTGATTTATGTGCATCCTGCATTTGCTTGTGCTTCCTTTTCACACCCAAGGCCAATTCATTGTGGGCTGTTCCTGCTTCCATATCAGCAGCTTGTCAGTCTGCTCATTCTTCAGCTCTTGCAGCCATCAGCACTTTCTCTAAGATGTGTCTTTCCCTCAACATATGCCTTCTAAACAAATCTAAAAAAAGGCAGTCATCAATGACTCTGAGACGCATGGCTTCTTCATCAGTTAAATCACAAAATGTGCAATATTTAATGAGGTATCAAGACTTTCAACAAATGCATTCATTGTTTCACCAACCTACTGTCATGCTTCGTTGAAGATATACCTTTCTTAGATGACTTTCAGCATTGGGTTGAACATGGCCTCCAATGATTATTTTACCTTCTGGTATGATTTTGCATCTGTTTGTGAAACTTTATAAAGCACTCTATCCTTTGCAAGGTTTTTCAAGTATTTGTGATCTTCTTTTCATTTTCTTCTTCTAGTGGATCAATAAAGTCCTAGAATGTTTTGATCCAAACAGCCCACCTGGCACTAATGTTCTACTTCATCAAAGTGTTGAAGGTCGGTGATGTCTTCAGGAATACAGCTGAAAAGTAATTTGTGCTCTCTTTTTCTACCAAAGAGAGCATGTGCTGTTCAGACAGCTTTCGCTGTACCTGCCCTCCTTTGCAACTTCTGCAAACACAACACTTGTTCTCAGACTTGGTTCACCACGCCCAATCTGAGGTCATAGAATGCTTCAGGACTTTGATGGTGAGTAAATTCCCTGTTTCTCATGCCTGGTTTCACCGGCCATTATCTTTCTGCTTGGTGTAATTGCTCCGTATGTGCTTCACTGGTGGTTTTGGTGAACATTTTGAATGTGCTGCTCTATAGGGCCTTCCCTTTCTTCTTTGGTCATGTATGGGTTGGAGCAGGACTTTGACTGCACATGTTCCAGTCTCTGATCACTTTACATTGATTTGAGGCACCCGTGGCATGAACAAGCAGTTTCTTGTACCATTGCAAACTCTCAGGGCAAGCAACTTTGTTTCCTGTGAGGCACATAACACCTTCTCGTCGCCAGATGTAGCATCATCCCCAGCCCTGGAGCATGCAAATTAAATACCCCACACAGGAGCTGCCATCAAATACTTCTTTATTCCTCAGCACTTCTTTATTCCTCAGAAACTGTGCATTGTTTCATATTCAACATTAACCACACCCTAACACCTTCCCGCACATCATGTCTTTCCTCTCCAAAGTGTAAACAGAACTATAAACATGCTACAGCGTATAACATGAATATGCTTCAGCTTGGTCACAACTGAGATGGTATAATGGGCAAAAAAATGATGAGTTGAAATGCTGCCCGAGCAATTAGCAGTGGTTAGAATTACTCAAAGCATTCCTCCCAACACCTGTTCTGTGTTTAAAAAAAAAAACAACAATCATCTGGTTTGGTGAAAAGTCAACTAAGCTGTGATCCTGTTAATGAAAAAGCATCATATGTGTTCAAAGAACACTAACACATGTTCTTCAGTGAACAAATTATTGCATCAATACAATTACCTCAAGCACAGTGAATGAACATAGATAAGTATTCCTTCATAATATTTTACAATGATGAGTATTTCTGTTACTGTTCTCAATATATATGGGTACATTGAGCAGTACCGGTTAACACGTTTCATCTCAGAACGATGCCGAGTATTTCAGATGTTGCAAACCAAAAACGAATGAAAAAACCTAATAAAAGCTATTATGATAAAAACTACATTTGAAGCAATAAAACTGAAATGATCACAAATACAGTGAATATAATTATCAAGAAAGAACTACAAATGAAGACCAAAAGGTAAGTGTTGGCCGAATCCTAAGGAGCACAAAACACAATACAATAAAACCTCATTATATATACACCCATTTACACCAAACCACAGAAATATTGTTGTGGTAAATAAGAGGAGCCATAATCCATAAGAGATACATGATAAAATAGTTAATAGAAGGAACTACCCTAATAATAACAGGTAGACTAGTTGATAAAAAGAATTTTGTTACCCTAAATTTGAATCCAAGATGTAGATAGAACTCTGGTAATGAATCCTTACACAGCTCAGCATAATTATCATATTAGCTCTTCAGAGAGCTTAAGCTTTGTCTTGACACAAGGGAACACCCAGTATAAGTCAAAACAATACCCTTTTAGGCATAGAGTGATGTAAAAATGTTGCAAAAAAAAAAGAGCAGACACAAGGGAGCACCCAGTAATCCTATGCTTAAAGACGTTGCTGTAGAAATGGTAAAAGACTTTGTCCCTTTCTATCTCGGAGTGGATGGCACTGTGCTAATCGTATGCTTAAAAACATTGATAGAAAAGTAGACATTTGATGCAGGCAAATTCAGATTGTCGCTGGTGTTGTAGGGTGTTCCAAAGAGTTGCTGCTCTCTACCTAAACTTGGGAACTACCCAGAGTTCTGTGCTCCTTTTTTGCATAATTTATGCATCACTCAATGCCAGA
The DNA here is from genome assembly GCF_964261635.1 of Lissotriton helveticus. Lineage (NCBI taxonomy): Eukaryota > Metazoa > Chordata > Amphibia > Caudata > Salamandridae > Lissotriton > Lissotriton helveticus. Next base: position 821,285,407 of record NC_136057.1, read on the forward strand.
AAGGGTATTGTTTTGAGTTATACTTGGTGCTCCCTTGTGTCTGGACAAAGCTAACTCTCTGTGAAGAGCTATAATGATAGCAAAACACGTGTCAAGGGTTGCTTTCATTAATTTCAGGTTGACTTGGTTGGTGTTTTACCAATTAAAAGCTGTAATATTGTGCCTGGACTGATAAAAGGCTTTTGTCATTTTACAGCTCAGCGTGGATAGTACTGTGCTACACCTATGCTTAAAGACTTTGCTGTTGTGCCTCCTGGCGTGCTCTTGGTTGGGGAATGAAGTTCCCATCGCTGCTGGGGGTCCTTTGGCACCAACTAGCGCACCAGGTACCTCCAGTAGGCCCCACACAGTGGGATTGCTGAGAAGTGGTCAGAGGCCATGTCCCTTTTTACACCACTCTGCAAACATGCCTCTTACACACTGCTGGTGGGCCGATGAGGTCCTCTTGTGTCCTGAAGACGCAAGGTCTAAAGTGGACTTCATCCCACATGCAAACTGGTTAACTGCAAGCATAGTGCCTGAGTGAATGACGGAGTGCCAGAGAGTAGTACCTGAGTGATTTGATGAGCGTAATAGTAGAGCCTTTTCTCTGGCAGCTTCACTATTCACAGACTGCTCAGAATGTTGGCCTAGCCAAATATGAAACAAAAACCCTTCCCATGTCACTGTTGAAAGTCTCACTATGTTTCCGAAGATGCACCTACTCACATCACAGTAGAATCCTTTATATATCCACTGCTGCTCCCACACAACCATTCACAAACCTATTCACAAAGCCATACAAGTACTTACACACCCACTCACTGATTCATTGATCTATATACACATCCACTCACTCACCCATACGTCCAATCATAGACCCACTCACACACTAATACAGCCATTGACATATCCACTCGTACAGGCATACAGGCGCTGAGACTCTGAGTGAGTAACCCATAAAACTACTCACATAACTAGACACTCACCCATACTGTTAATCATACCGGCACTTACTCACCCAAACAGTTACACACCTACCACTTACTGTTATCACTGATGTCATTTGAGATGTCATGAGTGATGTTATTGACCATGTCATGAGTGATTTATTATGTAAGGACAAAAGCCGTCATGAGTGATGTAATATGTGATGTCATCAGCAGGGCATTGCGGGGCGCGAGTTATAGTTATATATAATTCCATCACCTCGTCACACCTCCATTGTCGTCATAAAGAACAATATATATATATATATATATATATATATATATATATATATACATTCCCACAAGCGATATCCAGCGAAAAAAGCATGTCACACAAGCCCACAAGGTTGATTCAGCAGGTGAAGTTTATTCCTGGCAGCTAGGACGATGCGTTTTGACCACGTCCGTGGTCTTGGTCACATGACCTCCATCTCCACAGTGCAACTATTCAAAGGTACAGTGTATTTGTCTATCATAGACATAGTAGAAAATGAAATAAAACATGTTTTTTCGTCACATTTCAACTAAATGAAAAAGTGCATTAATAACTCTAAGTGCATGGGTAAAATACATTACTGCAGTTTGTACAATAGTTGTATGGATATTGCTGGTTGCATAAGATGTCAAGAGTACATTTGTAATTACTTTCAACATGGTTCAACAGTGGCATTTAGTATGCTGTCAAACACGATGTACATACGTTACAAAAATAATAATAATGATCCAATGTGCTTGCGTGCCCTAAACAACCTCAAAGGTGTGTGAGTGCCTGGTTAACTGACGAGAATCCTACATAGTGACGGTATAGTACCTATGTGTGCTATTTACGAGAAGTGGCTTGGAGCTTGGGCAGCAGCCACGGACTCCAGTGCACATATCTTTATTTTGGGCGGGATTCATGGGATTCACTGCGCAACCCATTCCTGTAAGAGGAAAATACGACGTGCATTGTATCAAAACTTGTTACTTATAAGTCGTTGGATAAACCAGTATAAGACACCCAGTATCGTAACAAATGTTAAAACAAGTCCCAAGACCTGCTGTGGTGACGTTTAAAAACAGGGGTGGATGTGTGGTGGTGAAGGACGGGGGAGAGGTAGGTGAGTGCATCACAAAGGCATGACTCAGTTATGTGACAATGGTATTTACATCATTACAAGTGACTATAGAATTCCTCATCCTGGTTCAGGCCATAGGGAAATTTGGTACTAGCCAGGAGGATAAAGCGTGACTCATGTTTGCAGACTGAGGCAACGGGATTGCCTCCTCTGGGATTGGAAATATATATATTTTTTTATTTATTTTTTTCACTGAAAAAACATAAGTTTCAGGTCTGTTATAGTTAGGCTGACATTTTACTCATACAAAACCAAAGAAATTCAGCCATAACTCGCGACCCCGCATTGCACTTCTGATGAAATCACATATTATATAGCTCAGCTATCTATAAAGGCTGATTTTCCCTGATTTTGTATGAGTAAATTGTCAGCCTAACTATAAAGTACCTGAAACCTATGTTTTTTTCAGTTAATCCTCATGGTTTTTTAAATGCTAATTACTAACTATAATGTCCCTGAAACCTGTAATTCTTTCAGTGAATTTCTCAAGTTTTTTAAATGGTAATCCCTACTAACTAACTTTTGTTTTTTTCTGTGAATTTCTAAGGTTTATTAAAATGCAAGTCACTAAAGATAATGTCCTTGAAACTTCTATTTTTGCTGTGAAAAAAAGTTAGAGGTTTGTTAAGATAGTTACTAAACTTCTATATTCATAAATGAAAGTTATTTAAAAAAATGTAATAGTCATTTCAGGAGTCGCAGTACGTCCGCATGGATTGTAACTTCCGTATTTGTGTACGGTACACAAATATATTGTTTAAAAAAAAGAAATTACATATAAATATAGATGTATTCACTGTTATTTAAATGAGGAGGTATAGTTATTTTAATTGAAATATTATAACATACAACCTAATATTGTTGAAATGCCCAAAAAAATCTTTAACCTAAATCGCGTCCGGTATGCAGTCGCTCCGCGTAGGAGTCACGCACCCCATGTGACATAAAAAAAGAGATTTGGTTGGTCAAACATCCTGTCATAATTAAACTTGATAGATCCCACCCACCCTCTTTCTTCTTCCTTAGGGTGTGGTGACCAACAGTCACTCTCATTCTAGGACCAGCTATTTTGCAGGTGGTTTGGTATTTTTTACATTTTGTCTTTCAAGATTTAAAATGGCTGCATCAAAAGACATGCACTAGGAGGAGGACCAGACCTTGCTTGAGAAAGAGGATGAGCCCCCACGGAAGAAAAAAGAGAACATAGCTTGGGAGATTTTTACAATTCCGGAGGGGACCAAGAAAGTGAATGTGCAAAAGGTGACATGCAAGGTACGTCAAAAGGTGCTGTCTCGGGGCTACGAGCGCAAATATTTCGTCAGCACATCCTCAATGTATAAACATTTGAGGACGATGCATGGAAACCATCTTGTGAGACCAGAACTGGAAAGACTCAACACTACTGAGGTAAGACAAGAAGCACAGTCATCGCAAGTAAAACCTAGTGATAAGCTGTAAAGTATTCCACCAACTCTGCCTGATTTTGCAAAAGTTGCACTCTTGTGTCCAAAGTATGTAACTGTTTTGAGTGTGGGGGAGAAATTTGTGCAAACAATGCTGTACACTATTAATAACCGTCACTGTTCATTTTGTTTTTGTTACTGCAGTTCGACAGAGTTTTTGTGCTAGTTTTTTTGGTTACATTTTCAATTTTCAAAATGTAAAAAACACCCAAAAAACCACAAAATGGTTTATAAAACACACAAATATAAAATAGTTTTTGAAAAAGAAGAAGAAAAACTGTTCTTACGGAACCATCTATTCTTTTTGATTTAAGAAAAGCTATATGTTGTATAAATACATGAGTCAATAGTGATTGGAAGAGTAAATGAGTAGAGTTTGAGTGAATGGTTGAGAGCAAGAATAGTGCCTGAGTGGTTGCATGAGTGCATGGGTAGTGCCTGAGTCATTGAATAAGTGTGTGACTACTGCCTGGGTGATTGGATGAGTACATGGGTACTGCCTGGGTGAATGGATGAGTGCATGGATAATGCCTGAGTGAATGTATGAGTGCATGGGTTGTGCCTGAGTGAATGGTTAAGAGCAAGAGTAGTGCCTTGGTGATTGCAAGACTGCATGTGTAATGCCTGGGTCATTGGGTGAGTGCAAGGGTAATGCCTGAGTGAATGGATAACTGCATGCATAAAGCCTGAGTGAATGCATGAGTGCATGGGTAGAACCTGAGTGAATGGTTGAGTGCAAGAGTACTGCCTGTGTGATTGCATGACTGCATGGGTATTACCTGGGTGATTGCATGAGTGCATGGATAGGTCCTGGGTGATTGCCTGAGTGCAGGGGTACTGCCCTGGTGATTGGATGAGTGTATGGGTGGTGCTTCAGTGGAACCATGGGTCCAAAGGCAATGCCTGGGTCATGGTATGAGTGCATGGGTAGTGCCTGAGAGAAAGGATGAGGGCATGTTAGTGCCTGAGTGAATGGTTGGGTGCAAGAGTAGTGCCAAGTGATTGCATGAGTGCATGGGCAGTGCCTGGGTGATTGCATAAGTGAAGGGGTACTGCATCAGTGATTGTATAAGTGCATGGGTATTGCCTGAGTGACTTTATGAGTGCAAGGGTAATGACGAGGTACTTAGATCAGTGACTGGGTTGTGCCTGAGTAAAATGATGACTGCAAGAGTAAGGCTGGGGTCATTGGATGAGTGCATGGGATGTGACTGAGTCATTGGATGAGAGCATGTGTAATCCTTGAGAGAATGGCTAAGTGCATGGTAGTGCCTGGGTGAATGGTTGAGTGCAAGAGTAGTGCCTGAGTGATTGCATGACTACATGTATAGTACCTAGGGTATTGCAATAGTGCATGGGTGAGTGCATGAGTGCAGGAGAAGTGCCTGGGTGATTGCATGAGTGCATTTGTAGTATCTAGCGGATTGCATGAGTGCATGGGTAATGCCTGGGTGAATGAATGAGTGCATAGGTAGTGCCTGAGTGAATGGATGAGTGCATGGGTAGTGTCTAAGTGAATGCTTGAGTGCAAGAGCAGTGCCTATGTGATTGCATGGGCAGTGCCTGGGTTATTACATAAGTAAGGGGGTACTGCCTGGGTGTTTGGATAAGTGCATGGGTAGTGTCTGAGTGCAAGGGTAATGACTGGGTACTTAAATCAGTGGTTGGGTAGTGACTGAGTAAAATAATGACTAAGATTAATCCCTGGGTCATCGGATGACTACATGGGTAGTGCCTGAGTGAATGGATGAGTGCATGGGTAGTGTCTGAGTGAATGCTTGAGTGCAAGAGCAGTGCCTATGTGATTGCATGGGCAGTGCCTGGGTTATTACATATGTGCGGGGGTACTGCCTGGGTGTTTGGATAAGTGCACGGGTAGTGTCTGAGCGCAAGGGTAATGACTGGGTACTTAAATGGGTGGTTGGGTAGTGACTGGGTAAAATAATGACTAAGATTAATCCCTGGGTCATCGGATGACTACATGGGTAGTGCTTGAGTGAATGGATGAGTGCATGGAGAGTGCCTGTGTGAATGGTTGAGTGCATCAGTAGTGCATGAATGATTGCATAAGTACATAGGTAGTGCCTTGGTGATTGAATGACTGTAGGGGTAGTGCCTGGGTGATACTATGAGTGCTTGGGAAGTACCTGAGTAAAGGTACGAGTGCAAGGCTAATGCCTGAGCCATTGGATGAGTGCAATGAGTAGTTCTTGAGGGAATGGATGAGTGCATGGGTAGTGGCTGAGTGAATGGTTGAGTGCAAGAGTACTGCTTAAGTAATTGCATGAGTGCATGGGTAGTGCATGGGTGATTGCATGACTGCAGGGGTAGTGCCTGGGTGATTGGATGAGTGCATGGGAAGTACCCGAGTGAAAGTATGAGTGCAAGGCTAATGCCTGGATCATTGGATGAGTGCAGTGTGTAGTCCTTGAGGGAATGGATGAGTGCATGGGTAGTGCTTGAGTAAATGGTTGAGTGCAAGAGTAGTGCCTAAGTAATTGCATGAGAGCATGTTTAGTGCCTAGATGATTTCATGAGTGCATAGGTAATACCTGGGTGATCGGAAGAGTGCATAAGTAGTGCCTGAGTGAATGGATGAGTGCATGGGTAGTGCCTGAGTGAATGTTTGAGTGCAAGAGTAGTGCCTGAGTGATTGCATGAGTGCTTGGGCAGTGCCTGGGTAATTACATAAGTGCAGGTGTGCTGCCTGGGTGATTGTATGAGTGCATGGGTAGTGCCTGAGTGCAAGGGTAATGACTGGGTGCTTAGATCAGTATGTGGGTAGGGCCTGACTAAAAGAATGACTAAGATTAATCCCTGGGTCATCGGATGACTACATGGGTAGTGCCTGAGTAAATGGATGAGTGCATGAATAGTGGCTGTGTGAATGGTTGAGTGCAACATTAGTGCCTGAATGATTTCATACGTATATGGGTAGTGCCTTGGGGATTGAATGACTGTAGGGGTAGTGCCTGAATGAATTGATGAGTGAATGGGTAGTACCTCAGTGGAAGGATGGGTGGAACGGTAATGCCTGGGTCATTGGATGAGTGCATAGGTACTGCCTGAGTGAATGGTTGAGGGCAAGAGTAGTGCCTAAATGATTACATAAGTAGTGCTGGGTGAATGCATGTGCAGGGGTAGTGCCTCGGTGATTGAATGAGCGCATGTGAAGTACCTGAGTGAAACTATGAGTGCAAGGCTAATGCCTGAGTCATTGGATGAGTGCATGGGTAGTCCTTGAGGGAATGGATGTGTGCACGGGTAGTGCTTAAGTGAATGGCTGGGTGCAAGAGTAGTGTCTGGGTGATTGCATGACTGCATGGGTAGTCATTGAGTAAATGTATGTGTGCATGGGTAGTGCCTGAGTGGAAGGATGGCTACAAGGGTCCTGCTGGGTCTTTGGATGAGTGCATACATAGCGCCCAAGTGAATGCATAAGTGCACGGGTAGTGCCTGAGTGAATGGTTTAGTGCAACAGTAGTGCCGAATGATTGCATAAGTTCATGGGTAGTGCCTGGTTGATTGCATGAGTGCAGGGGTAGTGCCTGTGTGATTGTATAAGTCCATAGAACTACCTGAGTGAATGTATGAATGCAAGGCTATTGGATTGGTGCATGGGTAGTCCTTGAGGGAATGGATGTGTGCACAGGTAGTGCCTGAGTGAATGGTTGGGTGCAAGATTATTGCCTGGGGTATTGCATGAATGCATGGGTAGTGCCTGTGTGATTCCATGAGAGTGCATGGGCAATGCCTGGGTGATTATATGAGTGCAGGAGTAATGCCTGGGTGATTGGATGAGTGTATGGGTAGTGCTTCAATGGGATCATGGGTCCAAAGGTAATGCCTGGGTCATTGGATGAGTGCATAGGTACTGCCTGAGTGAATAGATGAGCGCATAGGTAGTAACTGGGTGAACGCTTGAGTTCAGGAGTAGTGCCTGAGTGATTGCATGAGTGCATGCTTAGTGCCTGGATGATTGCATAAGTGCAGGGGTACTGCCTGGGTGCTTAGATCAATGCATGGGTAGTGCCTGTGTAACATTATGACTGTAAGAGTAATGCCTGGGTCATTAGATGAGTGCATGGGTAATGCCGGAGTCATTGAATGAGTGCACGGGTAGTGCCTGAGAGAATGGTTGAGTGCAAGAGTAGTGCCTGAGTGATTGCATGACTGCATGGTTAGTGCCTCAGTATTGCATGAGTGCATGGGTAGTGCCTGGTTGACTTCATGAGTGCAGGAGTAGTACCTAGGTGATTGGATGAGTGTATGGGTAGTGTTTAAATGGAAGGATGGGTGCAAGGGTAATGCCTGGGTCATTGGATGAGTGGATAGGTAGTGCCTGGCTGTATGGAAGAGTGCATGGGTAGTGCCTGAGTGAATGGTTGAATGCAAGAATAGTGCCGGAGTGATTGTATAAGTGCATGGGCAGTGTCTGTGTGATTACATATGTGCACAGGTATCTGCCTGGGTGATTGGATGAGTGTATGGGTAGTGTCTGTGTGAAAAAAAAGAATGCAAGGGTAATGCCTGTGTTATCATATTAGTGCAAGACTAGTGCTTCCGAGAATGAATGAGTGCATGGGTAGTATCTACAATAAAGGATGACACCCTGCCTGATTACATGAGCAACATAATGATAGTTTTCAAGTAGTGTAAAGCATCAACATTATTTATATTAGAAACAAATAATTAAACTTTAACAAATAACATATAATTAAACTTTAACAAATAACATACACTTACATTTTATTTTAATTCATGTTATCAAGCATATTATAGTATTTATTCTTACCTTTCAAATAATTTAGATACATTACTCAGTAGAAGTATTTCACATCACCCCGACCGGCTGCACTCGTGTCTGGAGAAGATCTACACGTGGATGTGCAGTTCAGCATTAAAGCTAAACGGCTCCAAGACGGAACTCATGCTGCTGGGGAACTCTTCTCCATCTCTGTCCCCCAGCAGCTGGCCTGACTGTCTTGGACCTGTACCCACCCCCAAGCAGGAGATCAAGAGTCTGGGAGTGTGGCTGGAGCAGGGCCTCTCGTTTAAAACTCATGCTAAAAAGACTGCTGGCGTGTGTTTTGGCCTGCTCCGTTCAGCCCGGAAGATTTTACCTTTGCTTCCAGCGTCCACCAGGAGGCTTCTCATCCAGGGATTGATCATCTCGCGGCTGGATTTCAGCAACGCGTTATTCCTGGGTGCACCTGAATCTACCCTGAACAAACTGCAGCAAGTGCAGAATGCGGCCGCCAGGCTCCTGACGGGTCTCCCCAGGCGTCAGTCTGCTCGCCCGGCGTTGAGGGCTCTGCATTGGCTCCCTGTTAGGGACAGGGTGAAATTCAAATCACTCTGTATTGCCCATAAAGTTCTGCATGGGGTAGGCCCACCTATTTTGGGGGAGATGGTCCAGCCTTATAAGGCTCTTCGCTCTCTTCGCTCCGACCATCAACATCTTCTCCAGGTCGGGAGGGTGAAGAGGGCTAGAACGGGTGGCAGAAGGTTCTCAATAAATGTGGCCACCCTGTGGAACTCACTGCCCCTACAACTACGTTCAGAAGCTAGTCTTCTTCGGTTCCGCAAACTTTTAAAGACTTTTCTGTTTTCTGCTTAACCCCTGCATGATTCTTTGGTAGTGCTATGATCTGGTGAGCGCTGGGATGCCTATTTGGTAACCAGGCGCTATACAAAACTCAGAATAATAATAATAATAATATTTTAGAGTACTATTGTCCTAAACAACATTAAAACTATTTTCAAACTTCAACAGTACCTACTATAAAGAAGACGAAGAAAAACTGTTATTCAAAAGTAATATATTACAGATAGGATAATATTATATTTTTAAGAACACAACATAAATTTAGAATTACACAACATTTTCAGTTTCCCTTTTTTGCTGTTCTCAGATTCCACTTAACTTCACCATATACAGTGATTTCAATGTAGTATCATTGTTGAACAGCGGGAAAAAAACAATCAAATTGATTGTACAAAAAAAAACAAATCGGCATAGAGCATCATTTTGAATATGTATAGCTATGTGTTTTTCTGTTCACACTTTTTTAATTACTTCCTTCATCTACATTAACTCTATTACTTAGCTCAAATACATTTGACAAAATATAGACTCTCATTTACATCTGGTACAATATAGACAACAAAAACATAAACTATTTGCTTTTAAGCACAATTTTCCAAATGCAATATCAATTAGCTCAAATAATAATCCAAACACTAATTATAAATACTAATCGTTTGCACTCCTGTCTACTTTCTGTTCACATCTTCCCAAAGGCCGAATGATGTACTCAAAACTTTGGCTTCAAAAATAACAAGTACAGACATAGCTCAGTCACAAGACCGTGCAGACCTTTAAACTTGACAGACAGCAGTTCCCATTCCAATGAGACACCTAGATTTATGCGGCGTACTTCAAGTGTACCTTTCAACATACTTTTACAAAGTAGCCTAATCACTAATCGCTCTGCTAACATGTCTTAAACCTCACTTTTGTGCTGCAGCTTAACCATTCTACTACTACTCAGAGTGTTGGACCAAGCCAAATATAAACAAGCAACCCTCCACATGTATCTGTTATAATTCTCACCATATTCCTGAATGCATGCATGCATGTGTCTGTACATTTTGCTAGTCTTATGGTGTATAAAAGAAACATACAAATAGATGTATACCTGTGCTTCATACAACTAACATCTTCAGATGCATAAGACGTATGACTAATACATGTGCAAGTAGAGACATACCTCAGTTACAAGACCATGGAGTCCTTAAAACCTTTAAGCCTGGGTGGAGTGTGAGGAGAGGTGCTGCGCGTAGTTCCACAGAGTTAAAAATAAAATCAGTGGAACTATGCCCCGCTGTGCTACTCAACCTCCCCCCTCCCAAAGAAATTAAAAATAATTAAAAAGGCACTTACCTGCCGCGTCTTCCTTGGCTTTCCCCTCCTGGCAATGGCTGCTCTCTCCTGCCTCCTCCTCGCACTGAATAACCCCTGTGTTGTAGGTCTGGGACATGCACATGCGCATTTGCAAGACGTACAAGTAGGGTTTATTCAGTACAAGGAGGAGGCAGGAGAGAGCAGCCATTGCAAGGAGGAGGCAGCTGAGGAAGACGCGGCAGGTAAATGCCTTTTTAATTTTTTTGAATAACTTTGGGAGGGTGGAGGGGTTGGATAACTACGCTCCACCACGGAATCGTAGTTTAGCCTGAACTCTGCATCCGCAGCGGTATGCGGAGGAGGACAAACTACGCAAACTCCACGGGCGGAGCATAGTTACCCGCCCAGGGTTAAAAACTTGACAGCCTGTACTTCCCATTTCAAAGAGACGCCTAAAATTATGCATCGTACTTCAACTGTACCTTTCCACAGACTCATACAAACTACCTTAGTCACTAAGCCATCTACCAATGTACACATATTAGTATGCACAAACTATTTCAATTGTCATTTCAGTACAATAAAAAAGTATAATACACATCTGTACATTTCGTAACATATTTCAAACATCACACTTCTCAAATAATTTCAAAACTTTGAAAATAATGCTTTTCAGACCTACAAATATCACTACAAAGAGTGAAGCACTACTACATAATACATAAAACACCTTACAAATTTGTAACTCACCTTTCAAATAGTATTGCAGAATATGAAATATCAGAAACTCAGAAAAGATGTTCTTTTGCATGCAATAAATGTAATGCGCCACTCTCAACAACGTAATACCAGTAATGGCAAACTTTCCCTCTCTTTCTGCACACAAATAAATGTAAGCAACAAATTGCTTCCTACATTATTTCAAACTGTGAAACACATTTCTATTTTTTAGACATAATAACACTTTCTAACTGTCTTCTGGTTATGTAATTTTCTGGAGTCGCAACTCCACCACGGTGCTGCAGTATAGCATCAGGATGGAGCTGCAAACCCTTATGGGAATTCAAAAAACCTCTTTCTTATAATACTAGTAATATTTTCTAACAACAACACTACTTCTACACATACTACTGACTTAGAAAAACGTAATTTAGTAAAATATCACTGATATATGTTACAATTTCACATTTTAAAACCACAGTTAAGTTTCAACCCTTCCCCCATTCTGTTTAATACTATTTCCATAGTAACACTTTCTGCAACATTCAACTGTACCAAAAGGTGAGAAGTTCACCACATTTTGCAATTCAGCACACAAGCTTACAAATGCAACAACAGGTGTGGTTGATCTTTGAAAAAGATTACCTTACCTTATCCTTTCTACTTTACCTTTCAAACATTTTTTAATAACCAATCAAAAACCTGCTTCTTGAGCAAAATAACATGCATCCCATTTTTGAGTGCACAATGTTGATAAACAGCCAATCACTTATCGGCTTTTCAAAAACAGCATCTTCTCCACCATTTTACATACCTTTCACTCTACCAACTGACTACCTCAGCTACAGACATATTTTCTTTCCTTACAGACATCCCTTCAAGATGCTCAAATTATGGATTGTAGGGCACAGCTATGTTTTCTGGTGTAAAAGGTATGCTGAGCACAGAGGTATTGACAAAGACCAAGGTTTGTAAAATGTGGATATTAAAGATTGCACAGAGAGGATTAAAGTGGCACCACATGACGACTTTGGTTAAAAACATTTTGCATCTCCAAACTCCTAACCTTATGATTATGCACTGTGGAGGCAATGACCTAGGCACATTGACTGGGGTTGGTCTAGATGTCCTAATCAAGGATAACTTGGCACAACTGATGTTGCTTTTGCCTCAAACTGTCGTTGTATACTCTAATGGATGTATGACATAATATCGACAGACATAATATAGATATACAAAAATATTGACACAAAATTATCGACATCAAAAATATCGAAGTTGTATCTACATAAAGGTAAGTACAAAAATATCGAGAAAAAAATATTGTAGTACAAAAATATCGAAGTAAAAAATATTGTTTTTTTAAATGTATAAATAATTTAAAAATAATTTATAAATGCATATAATTAAAAGAACATTAAAACATATTTAAAAAAATAATAACTAATACAAATACATTTAAAATAAATTAAAAACTCTACACATAAATTAATATATATATTTACTCCACATATTGCATGAGTAGGGAAAGCGTTGGATAGCGTAGGGGTAAAAATTACTATTCCCACTCCAGAGGGTGCAACAGTAGGTAAAGCGCTGGATAGCGTAGGGGTAAAAATTACTATTCCCACTCCAGAGGGTGCAACAGTAGGGAAAGCGCCGGATAGCGTAGGGGTAAAAATTACTATTCCCACTCCAGAGGGTGCAACAGTAGGGAAAGCACTGGATAGCGTAGGGTTAAAAATGACTATTCCCACTCCAGAGGGTGCAAAAGTAGGGAAAGCGCTGGATAGCCTAGGGGTAAAAATTACTATTCCCACTCTAGAGGGTGCAACAGTAGGGAAAGCGTTGGATAGCGTAGGGGTAAAAATTACTATTCGCACTCCAGAGGGTGCAACAGTAGAGAAAGTGTTGGATAGCGTAAGCACTATATTAACATACTTATCAATTACATATTTAAAAAAATATATATTACTAAAAACCAAATATTTATAAATAATGTTTACTTAAATAACAAAATATTACTTCCCACGCTACTCCCCCTTTAACACACAACACACTACACATACAAACAAACACAATTAGTCAAAATATCAATTAATACATTTATAACAATTAATATTATTAAATTGATATAATTATAAATTAAGTAATTAACAAATATTAATTACCAATTAATAATTAATGACCAAATATTAATTAATAAAAATACAAGAATAAACAATATTTATTAATACATTATTTATAATTATTATTATTATTACGAAATAATTTAAAAAATACTAATTACCAATTAATTAATTAACAATTAATTAATAAGAAATACCAATAAATAAATACAATCGCTTTAATTGATTTAATTATTTCACTCCCTATTCCCCTATAAACCCACTACTCACTACACATAAATAAATCACATCAAAATAATAATGATCATTTAATCACTTAATAATAATTAATTACCAATTAATAATTGATTAACAATAACAAAAAATTGAAAATAGTAATACATTAAATCTAATTAATTTAATTAACTAATTACTAATAATTAATTACCAATTAATTAATAATTAACAATTAATTATTAATCAATAATATTAAAACATTTTAATTAATTAATTATATATTATAATTAAATTACTTCCCACCCTATTCCCCTATAAACCCACAACCAGCTCTGATACTAAAACGCAAAATGTAAACAAAATTACTAATTTCTAAACATACATTAAAAAACATGTTTAACAAACAGATAACATACATATAAAAATACATAACACAAAACAAAATTTCGATATTAGTAACATCGATATATTTGATATCGATATTACTAACTTCGATATTACTTACCTTAAAGTCGATATTCTGACCATCGATATTACTGCACATCGATATTCTGCACCATCGAAATTAAAACATCGATATTATTGTATATCGATATTTTAAACTCGATATTTTAGCTACTCACCACTCTAATATATGCAAAATCAGAAATGGAAGTGGTCAAATCAATTCTGTCCACAGATTAAGAAAGCTTGAAAGAATGTCAATAAAGCTGTTTCTGCTTACCTCAGAGACCATAGGATGGGCTCCATCTATAACACCAATCTACATTTTGATATGGATGACATCTACAAAATTGATGGGGTTCACTTCACAGATGAAGGGAACAGAGTGTTTCTCAACAACCTTAAGCTGTGCATCTGCACTTACATGTAGCTCCAACAAAGTCATATTGAAAACTATGGCTCTTTTCAGAGCCACGCTATAACCCAACAGTGAATCTTATTTATTTTTTAACATACATACTCTTTTTTGATATTTTGCTGGTTCATTGACCCGTCGCTAATCCGCAAAACAAAAGCACAAATTCAACATACTACAACACAATACACGTTTCAAGTTTACATTTTTACTAACTGTCAAATTTAATGTGATTATTAACTTCAATCTCACTAATTCTATAAAAAAAGTTTACAAATGCAACACTACCTTCTGAATTATATACTAATAAATTAGTTATTTGGGGTGGATCAACAAATCCACTGCAACATTACACTGGGGAGGGCAGTGCTGAGAGCTGCGACGGGGTCGCAACTCCTATAATGAGAGAAAAAATAATAATTAATGCCCCCTACTTCCATTACCCGATACCAGCCCCATAGACCCCCTCCCCCTGGGCCCGACCATTTTTTTTAAAAAAGGGAGAGGGGGCGCTTAAACCCTCCCCCCAGGCCATTTTTAGGCCCTGGGGACCCCATCCCCTGGGGCTTGGCCAATCCTTTATTTTTATTTATTTTCATTTTAAAAGGGGCGAGGGGTCTGATTGGCCCCACTCACTGGCAATTTTCAGCCCCCGGGATCCCATCCCCAAGGCATAGAAGCGGAGTTTGCTATGGCATCTCCTGCCATGCCATAGCAAAGTGCAATGTCCTAGGGTGGGGACCCCGGGACATGGCTGGAGCCGGCACTGGGGGGTTGCAGACCCTGGGGCCATGGAACACTCCACCAGGGGAGACGCGCGGCCCCCAACACGTATAAAGCCCTGGGGAGGTGGTGGTCCTTGGGGCTGCGTTGGGGATCAGGAGCCACCCCACACATTTTTTAAATAAAATAAAGCCCCAGGGAGTTGGCGGTCCACGGGGCTGCAGGGGGCTGTATCCCCACAACATTTAAATAAGTATCACCCCCTGGGGAGGGGGCAGTTCCCAGGGCCCCTGCATCACATTTCACCAATGCCCCCAGGTACTGGCCTAACCGGGGGCTTACTTAAACGAAGTGCAGGAGACCACGCTTCATTTTTTCAATGGAATTCGCAGACCTTGCACAAATCTCGCAGAAAATATTTTTAAAAGATGCCCTGTTTTCACATTGTTTCACCTTTTTCCTTGTGACTTGGTTCAACCGAGTCACAAAATGTCTGCCAACACTTCCTGGTTTGAAGCGTTGGCAGTCAATCAGAGTCAAGCTCGTGATCAGGAGGGTTCATGGATCCAACAGGGTCACCAGATAATAATATTTGAGAAAATATGAATTTCTCTGGAACTACTGCAATGATTTACACCAGTTACAGCAAAGAGTGCACTCTGGAACAAGAGCTACCTTTCTGCCAAATGTGGTGTTATTCTGTTCAGAAGTTTGGGCTGTAGCTGCGACAAAGTTTTCCTATGGAAATGAACATGGAGAAAACACGGCTTGGGACCCCCTTTTTTCTTGGCCTCTGCTTACCAAATCACCCCAAAACTTTTAAGACAGGAGCTGATCTGAGCAGGGCATTAGTTTTGAAAATTCTTCTAAGATTCGTCAAACTGCGCCAAAGATATTGGCAAAAGAAAACTGCTTTTTGAATAGAAACAAGGTCCTAACTATAACTCATTCATTCAATAACTTTAATTTGGCCGTTGTGGCCATAAAAGTGCCATATGCATTAGGAACACATGAAACAAGATAAAACATGCAAAATAAGTAATATCAATTGTACAAAGACAAAAAAGATAATATTTATAAATACCTGTGCAGCAGCCCCAACAGGGACGAAATATCTAAGTTGAATGGTCAGTTACTGCATGATGTATTGGATCGAACTTCATAAATATGTAATAAAGGCATGAAAGGATAAAAACAAGAAAGTGCAAATGCATACAGTGCATATATTTTCAGCTGTACTGGTTAGGACCAATATCTAGAAGAAATATTAAGGTCTGGCTTAGATGATATACGTATGTGAAGGTGTAAGGCCCACTAAAAGTGCTCATGCCTAAGGTGCAAATGAGCCAATGAAAGCATGAAGTTGGCAAAACAATTGATTCATCAGTAGCCAACTTGAATAAAATTAATAAAAGGTGTTAAAACAATTTAAGAAGAAGAGTACCTGAGAGAATGGATAAGAACTATGTCAGCAAAGGTCTATGCAGTCGAAATTAGACAGCATGACCCACCATATGGAACCGATCTGGAAATGGCTCTCTTCTGAACTTAAGTAACTACATATATAAAACCATTAAAAAAAAAAGTGTCATGTGAATGACATCTAGTATGTCATCATTGCGTGCCTCCTGCTATTCCACATTTTGCCCAGGAATTTAGCAATTGCCCATATACTTAGAGTACTTCACTCAGATTTTAAAATACGCAGAGTGTTTTTGTGGCATCAGGTTCCAAACTTTCTATAAACAAGGCAACCCACCTGGATCCCAAACGACTATATCTAGGGCATACAAAAGGATATGACTAATGGTCTCAACTGTAAGAGCACAGCTTGAACAGAGCTGCGATGCAGGTAAAGGCTGGTGCCAGGAGGCTGTAAAGGAATGCACAGGGAGGGGTCCAACTCTAAACTGCATGTTCAGCCTCCTGCCCTGTGGCTTTGTAATAACCTCCAGATATTGCTCAAAGGCTCCTTCTAATTTGAACTCCATAAAGTCTAGAGTCAAATGACCCCAGGATGGTTGAAAAATGGTGGACAAGGTCACCCAGCCCAGTATTGTTTTTTAATCAATGCTTTTCTGGGTAAGGATTCTGTATTTGTAGTGTCTCAAAGACCTTCAAGCCTCACAGAGGTCATCAAAGCCTTCACCTTGGTCAGCCAGCCAATTTTCTAAAGGTGGTCGATCGCATAGACCTCGTCCAGGGCCTTAGCATAAGGGAGTAGCTCGGGGGTAGTTTTCAAGCATAACCAAAAGAGTAGGGGGCGTAACTGAGCTTTTTCTACGATCAAAGTTCTGCCCATATCCAGTCGCAACGGATGAAGGGGGCTGCTTAGGGGAGTGAGCAAATTGATCTTAGAAATGTATTTTCTGGTGCAAGTAGCGCATCTAATTTTTCAAAACCCCAGAGTTCTGCCTCAAATAAAGCTGCTCCCACCGATTTATGATCATATATATGCAGAGAGGTTCAGCTATTGGTTTGCTTCCTGGGGTCTTGTGCTCTTTAAACAAGGCCCCTGTGATAGGCCTGTTTTGAAGATTCCGGTTCTTGACATCGTTTTTCCAAGATAGGTCTTCCGAGAGGGTAACACCCAAATAGTCAAAGGTGTTTACTCTCTCAAGAGGAATCCCATCCAGGAATAGCTTTCCCTTAAAAGATTTGTGTGGCTTCAACAATAAAAGTTTGGTCTTCGAGGTGTGGATCTCAAGGCCTCTAAGTGCACAAAAAGATCCAAAGAGTTTTAGACGATGTTGCAGACCGCTTGGGTTCTTGGAAACTAGCAGGGTATCGTCGGCAAAAAGTAAGGTTTTTAACTTGTCCCCTCAAAGAGTTGGCGCGTCAGCTGGGCTCTCAGCAAGGTGCTGCACAACTCCATTGATGAAAAGCGAGAAGAGAGTGGGGGCAAGTACGCACCCTGGTGAACCCACCTGTCCACTCTTATCAGGTCGGTCAGTTGTCCCTGACATCCCCAGCGAACCACCGCATAGTTATTCTCATGGAGGCATAATAACAATGCCAATAGCTCACAAGGGAGGCCCATTTCCTTCAAGATGCACCAAAGTTTGTGTCTGGGGATAAGGTCAAAGGCAGATCTTAAATCAATAAAAGCTACATATAAGCTGCCTTGACAGATGGTCACAGTCTTCCATGCTAAAAGTAGAAAAAGAAAAACCTGATCAACAGTGCTAACTTTCTGTCTGAATCCTGCTTGGAAGGGGGAAAGGATGTTATTGTCACCCATCCAAGTTTAGATTTTCATGAGAAGAGCACATGCAAAGACGTTTTGAGCACTGTCAATCCGGCTACTGGGTCTGTAGTTCGAGTGCAGTGAACGATCACCCTTTTTGTACAGCTGGATTACCTCAGCTCCCCTCCAGGTAGCCAGAATAGGGGAGCCAGCAGCAATTTCGTTGGCCAAGGCTGAGCTATATGTTGACCAGTTTTCCATGTTGCTGAGGATTATGTCGCCAGGGATGGCTTAGGCCCTTACAGTTAGACTGATACTGAAGCTTCTTTCTACTGCGGTAAAAAAAACATCAGGCTGGATACTGCTATAATCATCTCCAAGGGTTTCTCTGGCTTGGTTGGGCTCTTCCGTTTATAGTGAGGAAAAATGATGGTGCCAAGCTTCAATGGCAATGTTATTGTCTGGGGTGGGTGGTCTTTCTCCATCCCCCCTTGTAATTAAAATCCAGAACCATTGGGTATCATTTTTGTGGCAAGCATCACTAATCAGCACTGAGCGCTCTATTTCCCATTCTTTCTTGGCTATATTTAACGCTCTCTTATAGGCTCTCGTAGTTTCCCTCACTATAGCCACATCATTTGTTTGAATTGCACTAGCCAATATGGTTCTAAGCTTCCTGCACTCTCAATTGAACCAGGCAGACTGTAGCTTCAAACTTTTGGTCCCGCCCTGTGTATGAAGTGGAATTTTAAAATAGGAGGCTAGCTGATTAAAACAAATTGTGTGACGATCAGCAATTTTAGACATGTCCCCCTGGGGTCTTAGCAGACTAAGCATCTGACTAGAACTATACTTCAGATTGGTGCTGCTTCGTTTTAGCTTCTCCTTGTCCATAGTGACGCATGCCCATTTTAGATGACTGTTATCGTTGGAGGGGCAAATCTCCCTAGTTGTGAAGATAGTGTTTGGGGGATATGAGCGAATGGGTGAACAGCATTTACAACAAAACTTTTACAACGCACTACCATTACGACGCAACTTTTACAATGCAAACCATTACAACGCATTGCGCTGGAGGGCGCTCTAGGATAGGGAATAGGTTTAATGTACTATCCAACACCTTCCCTACTATCCACGGGGACTGGAGTTGGAATAGTAAATTAAACTATTCACTATCCAGCGCCCAAAATCACTATGCGTTGTAATGTTATGCATTGTAAAGTTTGCGATGTAAAGGTAGGCGTTGTAAAAGTAGGCGTTGTAACGTCATACATCCGAGCGAATGGCCCATAGTGAGATCAAAGTGAGCTCAAGAGTTTTGTGATCACAGTCCGTAGTGGTCCCAACAGTCATGTCGATTACTTCCGGCCATAATCTCAAGTCTAGCTGGAAATAATCTATATGAATCAAGCTTGTAGTCCGATTATAGGTATTTGCTCCTGACTTGTCAGAATTGCTATGACCATTTGTGGCCCTCAATCCAAATTCAAGAGTTAGTGCATTAAGTTGCAATGCTATTTGGAACCATTTTTAAATGGGGGAAAGATCTATAGGGGTAATAAGCCACAGCTCCTCCTCCTCCCTGCTTTCGCTCAAGTCCTCCTGCCCTAAAGGTTCAAAAGTGACGTTAAAGTCACCAGCGAGTATTTGAGTGGGCCATGTATCCCTAGCGTCAAGGAGGCTCTCTAATTCCAGGAGAGTGGATGATGTAATGCCCAATTTTGGCCATCTACCATAGATGTTAAAAAGGTCCACCCCATAACTGCCGGTAGGTAATATATACATATATTTTTTTCAAAGAGCAACATCCTGACAGACAGACATAGACCTACAGGTTTTGGCAACAGCCTTTAACTGGGTAATAGAGTTCCTGTGTAGAGTGCCTCATTTAAAGGGCAAGACGCCCTGCCACTACCTCCAATTAAAATCAATTACAATATATACAAAAGGATTTGGGAACAATTTTACATTTAAACATGTGATATAATAATTGTAATGCTCCAGTAGTTTCTGTTTTTGTTTAGTCACACTTGGGTGAAATACCATAGTTACGTGAAATATTGCACAACATGGGGCCTAAGCACAAAAAACTATTTTCTTATTTTTAAATGTTTAATTTTACAGGAGAGGGATAAGATTATATTTCCTTTGAGGAATTGATTTTCTAAGTATACATATAACTATTGGATACCAGGACATGTATTTTCCAATGACCCTAAATTTAAACCAATACTCCTTACATATATGAAAGTGCTAGTGCTCAAGTTGCAAATCAATTGTTTTTTCAGTCTGTTCACAATTCATTTATAATGTGCAAATACACAATATTACCATATTCTTTCAATATGCAAAAGTGCTGGTGCTCAAAAGAGTTGTTTTTCCAGTCTCATAACAATTCAATTATGATGTGCCACATTTTACACATGCCACCGGGACCTGGCCCATTTAAATGAAGTGCAGGTGACCGTGCTTTGTTCCTTTTAAAAAATTTCGGTGGGATTTGCGGACCCTACGAGAATCCTGCTGAAAATATTTTTTTAAATGCCCCTTTTGAAATTTTTTCACCTTTTTCCTTGTGACTCAGTTCAACCGAGTCACAAGATGGTGCAACACTTCCTGGTTTGAAGAGTTGGCAACCCTGATAACTGCTGAAATCACCAGGGTGTGCCAGGCAGAAGATTTGTTTCTTGATACTGGACTGCACTATAATCAGTATGACAGATGTCTAAATACCATATGATAGACATCGCAACAATATACTCACCAACACAAGCTTTCTTGCGGGGAGCCTGATAAAAGGTTCTTATGATGATTAATGTCACATTTGATTTCATGACAGGTGGCACTGTGTCATCACTGAATGAACTCCTAATTCATTGTGAATAGGAATATAGCGTTCACTGGTAAAAGATAACATCCGGACGCCACATTTGAGATTCCTTTTATATTTTCTTGGTCCTGAGGAAGGTGGTTAAAATGCAGATCCACCGAAACGCGTGTACACCATCGCCACATATGTGGAGAATTCCTTTAGAGACAGATACACCAAAGGCATCTGATGGGTGTGTTTCACACCTTTAACAACTGCAGAGTCTGTTACTACTAGAGTGTTATTGGATCTCCCCTATGTTTGAATGTCTTTTTAAGTATGAGAGTAAGTGTGAATGAGCAAGCCTGAATGGTGTGAGTGTTTTTTGGATGCTGATTGTGGAGTTATGCATTCATGTACTGATTTGAGTTTCTTAGTTAATATATGCTGATTTAGAAATGCTAGGGTAAACACCTAGTCTGTATATAAGGACATATGAAACAATTTAAAGATCAAACCTATGATTCTAGGGATTAATTGAAATTACTGGTTATATTTATTGTATATGTATATGTATGTGCAGGCAATGATGTATTTGTCTCTTTTAAATAATTAAACAATACTTTTCAATAATTAAACAATGGTAATAACAATTCAGAAAAATATCAAATAATTGTGTATAACAAACAAGTGTTTTTGGAATGTGATTGTGGGGTTAGGTATTCATGTACTAATTTGAGTTTCTTAGTTAATATATGCTGATTTAGAAATGCTAGGGTAAACACCTAGTCTGTATATAAAGACATATGAAACAATTTAAAGATCAAACCTATGATTCTAGGGATTAATTGAAATTACTGGTTATATTTATTGTTTGTGTATATGTATGTGCAGGCAATGAAGTATTTGTCTTTTTTACATAATTAAACAATAATTTTCAATAATTAAACAATGATAATAATAATTCAGAAAAATATCAAATAATTGTGTAAAACAAAAACATTAAATACAAATGTACATCTCTGTGATCAAATGTGTTGGATGACAGTTACAATGGGTTTTTGGTAATTTTGTGAGCCACTCTTAGGCCACATTTAAAGCAATATAGGTCAGTTTAGATGTTTTCCTGTCAAACCTTTCCCTAGGGTACTTAAGGGCTTACTTGGGTGTAGGTCCCTAGATTTGTTGTGCGATACGATTCAGATAAGACACCACTGCACTTATACCGTCTGGGTATTCTGGACTTTGCTGGACTTCTTTTGGGCCTGACTTTGTCTCCCTTCCAGTCTGCTGCATCGTCTGTGCCTGTGCATCATACAGGACCATCCCAAGGCCTGTGAAGAATCAAAGACACCTGAGGTAATCTCCCTTGGAGTAAAGGAGTCACTCCCCTGCATTTGCAGTCACCACTGGTCTGCAGATTCTGACCTCCTCCAGACTCTGTGGGCTCTGCAACACAGGTGGTAGTTTTCCACAGCTCCGGAGACCTGCCCTGCCCTCTCACCAAGTTTGAGGTTACTATCCTTCATGGGGTTGCAATAACCGAACCCCTGTGCACGATGTTCAACTTGCAGTTGCAAAGGCTTGTTGCCTATTTTGCAAGAAGGTCTTCAGGCTCCAAGTAGCCTTAATGTCGAGCATCTTCTGTGACCAGAATCTTCAGCCACACCACATTGTGTGCATCGTGGCCTGCATCGCTTGTTGAGCTGCTTGATGTACTCTTGTGACTCCAGTGCCTCCAGCCTGTGGGTCCACTTGAAGGTCACTCTTGTTTCTTTTGGGCACCCCTGATTTCTCAGGGCCTGCCCTGACTTCCCTACCTTTGGTTAATCCCCTGGACATTTCTGGTCTCAACCTTGCTCCTTCTTTGATTTCTGTGTTACTTACCTTTGCCAAGGCTTGATGGTGCTCCCACCAGACACCGACCCCTCAGCACTCGACATCCTTTGTGGGACAGCTCGTGCATGGCTCCTGGTACTCCTCAGCATTGCCTGGTCCTTACAGCTGTAGAGTTAGGGTCTTTGTCATCCATCGTCCAATGCCCGACATCAGAGGGTATTCGTCTTCCAAGTCTCCCGGTCGCCCCTGAGTGACATAGACTCTGTCCCCTCTGCTTGCAGGTACCTCTCATCAAGAATCCATCCTTGGGGTCCATCGGACACTTTCTTCTTCTTCGCCAGCGGCACTTTCCTGAAGTCCTCCATTGGGTTCAACAGCGGTTTCCGACACCACTTTACAACCAACTATGCACCGGCTTCCCGGGTGTAGGTAACGTGGGGTACTAGGGTATCCATGGTTGGGGTAGGTCTCCAACCTTCTGTCTTGTCTTCCACTGTGGGTCTTCAGGGTCCACTGGTAAGGGTCCTTAATCTCTAAAAATCCAGCCACGACTTGCACATAGAGTTGAACAGAGCACGCAGTCGAGTTTCCACACTATACACACTCTCTCTGTGGGGTCCCTATCTACTCACCTTGGATTGTTCCTTGGGTTCCCAGCGCTTCAATGTCCTCTCAACACTGTCTTTATTAACCTTTGTCAATGAACTCCACTCCGCTAGCGGAGATTGCAGAGATTTGGTAACTACGCATTTCATTGAAAACATGGAATTCAAGCAATAATACTGACTCAGCTACGTAGTAGAGTTAGCTACTATACTCCCAACCCTTTGATAAAATAACTCTACCTTTCCATTCTAAAAAGCATATAACCAATTCACAAAAGTGAGGTGATGATTTTGGGGTCACCCCTAACCTTAGGGGAGGGCAAGCAGATGCATTGAACACAACAAGCATATCATGCTGAAAGATTCGGTGGTGGTCCTATCGTCCTAGGACCACCCCAAGCAAAGTTATGGGCAACAATACCAAAATGGTCAAAAGGCCCAGCAAAGCATTATGGGGCAAGATTCTAGAGTTTTGTGAATATTATAGTATTAGCTCTCAGCTGAGCCTAGAGCCTGCCCCTTGAGAAATGTTTTGATATTGGATACTATAACATTCACTTCACTCTCTAATATCGTCCCATAATGCTTTGCAGGGACTTTGGTTGGGATTGTATTTTTGCCCATAACTGTGCTTGGGGTAGTGCTAGGAGGATGGGACCACCATCAAATCATTTCAGCATGATGTGCTCTTTGTGTTCAGAGCATCTGCTTAGTTCTTCTGGCATGTAGTATGCTATTGTCAGACATTACTTTCCTTTATAGGGATGTGACAAGTTTATTGTCTTTTACCAAGATAGCAAGGGTTACAAATTTACTGTGTTGTGAGAAAGTCAAATTTAGATAATTTTATCCTAATAAATGGATTAATTTAGAAGCCAGGGCAATATCGTCATCCTAGATTATGAACAGGTCCTCTATGTACGTAATCCAAAATGGTATGTGTTGGGTGTACCTCTTGTTGATATCAGTCCAAACCACCTTCTCCTCCCACCAGTCAATTAATACATTGGCGAAGCTGGTGGTAAAACAGGTGCCCAGCGCTGTTCCAGAGTTTTGGGGATATATTGTCCCTTTGAGGGGTTACGAGGTTCTTGTGGATTTTTGGAAGTAAATGTAGGCAAGGTATCCTAAGATGTTCCACAGCCCTCATCCACAAGCCTCTTTAGGCCCAGGGGTCTGGATCCCCCAGGACCATACATATTAGTTAAAAGAGAGTGGGGCCAGATGGCTCCACTCCCTGAGACTCTGTAGGTCTTGGATATCCAATTCCCTGGGGTTATTTTCAGGAAAAGGGAGGCACCCCTGTGCAAATTTTGGCTCCAGAGACCCCATCACCCAGGGTTTGGTGATATTTTTAAGGGACATACAGTCTCCTTCCC
Organism: Lissotriton helveticus; assembly: GCF_964261635.1. Classification (NCBI taxonomy): domain Eukaryota; kingdom Metazoa; phylum Chordata; class Amphibia; order Caudata; family Salamandridae; genus Lissotriton; species Lissotriton helveticus. The sequence continues at coordinate 821,310,329 of NC_136057.1, forward strand.
CAGACTGATTTTGGACCTGGGATTAGGGGAGGGGCACACAGCCTTCCTTCTTGTGTTGATTGCAGCCTTGGGTACCAAATCCCTGGGGACCACTATCCCCGGTGTTATGTTAGTGGGAGGTAGCAAGTGGTCCCCTCCCAGGGCCAATATTGGCCCCAGGGACCCTATCCCCTGGGACCTGGTCCATTTATAGGAGGGAAGGGGGGCACACAGTCCCCCTCCTGGGCCAATTTCAGCTCTGGGCACCCCTGGTGCATGTTTCAGGGGGAGGGGGCATGTGGGCAGGAGAAATCTTCTGAACAGGTCAAAAGTCTGCTCAAGGCAGATGGGATTATTTTCTAAGCTCCCTCCCTCTGGGAGCTGACTTGGTGTTTGCTGACTTGGTGTTAGCTCCCCCTTAGTGGGAGATTTGAAAATGCAATGCCAAACGAGAGCAAACACAGGCTTCCCTGCTGCTGTGTTCAGGGAAACTGCTATATAGCATCCAAGCCAGCCCTGGAGGATGGAGGGGGCTGCCCAGTCCCACTCCCTTCAAGCAATTGTCCCTGGTGTGGGATTTCCAGGGCCTCTCGGGGCTCATGGAAGGGGGGTAGGATGCCCCTCCACATAAGTTAATTTTGACCCTGGAGGGGGGTCTCTCTGGCGCATCTGGCAGCTTGGGAGGGGGCGTTGTTTCCACCCTCCCATATAGCTGCTTTCAGCCCCATGGGTGGGCTCCCTAGGGCCTCTCCAGTCTCAGGAACGGAGGCAACATTGTCCCCTTCCCTTTATGAAATTAGTCTCCCGTGTCGGCTCCCTGGGGCATAAGTTGTTTAAAAGAGTCCCAGCCACTAATATTTGCTTCTTGAAATGCGAGAGTCTTGTGGGATTGCATCCTTTATTGCTGTTTATTTTCTTTTTTTGGCCCCTGGGGGATCCCTCTAGGTCCCCTAATGGGCCCAAGGGTGTCAGGGTATCCCTACCTTCGCCCCTATATATCTTTATTTTTTATAACTTCAGGATCCATGTCCCCGAGCTCTGTATTGGCTGCCAGCAACATCATTCTCATGTTGCTGGCAGCCAAACAGATTGATCTCTCTAGCTCTATTTTTAAATGTGCGCCCCAATAGAGTCTACTGAGACTCTAATGGACCCAGTTGGCAAAATATACAATTATTTTTTCAGTAATTGTTTTTTTAAAACACTGAAAGGATTTACATTAAATCACAAGAAGCTTAATCTGCAGAAGTATAGGAGGCAAGATGGCGGACACAAGCGAGTGAGGCAGGTGAAGAATGCTCCCCACCACCTAAACCCCTCTATGCCCCTGTTGTGAGGGAAAGCTGTTTGGAGCAACCGGAGCGAAGCTAAGCTCCTCGCGATCTCTTTGCCGGCAACGTTACTCCTGCTACTGAAACATTTGTATCAAAAAGATTGCCGGAGTGCAGTGTATGCGGCCGCTTACTGAACCTTTTTGTCAAGCGGTGCAGCTGGTGACTCTTGGCTTCCGTGGGGGAGAAATGCAGCCACTGCTGTACGAACGTCAGACACAGCAGAAAACCAGGGCCTGAGCCGGAGTCCGGTAAAAGTCATGGGTCTAAAGAATGCCGGCATCATTCCAAAGGGGCCAAAGACTCGTTCTGCGGCGGCTGCTGCAGTACTCTCTCCTGGTCACGTTGGGGCCCCTCTTGGTGCTCTGGATCGAGCTGACACAGAATCGGATACAGTCAGCTGCTCTCCGGGTGTTACGTCCGAAAATATGCGCTGCCCCCCCAGGGTTGCATTAAGCAAAGAGAACGCTGGGGCAAAGAAGAAGATTCCTGGAATGTTTAAAAAAATCATCAGTCAGCCAAAGGTAAGACCCCTCCTGCTGAAACAATTAAAAATGTATTGGCCTCTCAGGCAGCAGTTACGATTGATGGTGGAGGCTCAGGCAATCCTGGAACACCCTCCAACATCTCGGCATCTGTGATAAATCTGAGAACTTCTTTAATAGTAAAGGTACCGATTGCTATACAAGAGTAGGGGGAGCATGAGATGGAAAGGGTGTGTGTAGAAACAGTAGACATAGAGGTTGAAAACTCTGCACTCCCCCAATCTCCAACTATAACTGCGAACAGTGTCAGCTCCGGGGGGGGGGGAGGGCAGCAAGAGTCTGTGATTACCAGCGAGACTTGCAGTAGAGATGGGATAAGAGAACCTGATTCTGGAGACTCCGGTGGTAATTTCTTTTCCATGTCAGACATCTCGAATAATTCCGAGACTGAGAGTATTGAAGGCGACTGGGCTGATGACAGAAGCTTGACTAGCTCTGCTCCTCTGGATGAGGGCAAGAATAGCCTCTTAGTCTCTGGGGACATTAACACAGAACGCAAACTAAAGGATGTACCCCAGCTAATCTTGAGTAATGGCCTTCGTAATGCCAATGATGGCTCTCCTGCTTCTGATGGAGAGCCCAATGATAGACGGGTAGTCACTGCAGGAGTTCAGGGAGGAGGTGTATGCCCCACAGAGCCGATAGAGAATGATGTTACCTTAGTCACTATATACCAGGCAATAATGTCTCATCGGGAAGAGACCAAAGCTGAAGGACTTTGGATGCAGGGCGCGGTGCGGAAACTCCAGAATACGGTGCGCCTCGTTGTCAAGAATTGTACGGCAATTTCAGCTAGGATCAGCGAAGCTGAGGGCAGGATCTCTATAATTGAGGATGAAATTGGCCAACAAAAAACGGACTTATCTTCCTTACATTCTCTTCGGGACGATATGAATTTGAAATTGACGGATTTAGAAAATATATCAAGGTGGAACAATCTGCACGTATTAGGCGTGCCGGACGGGAAAGGAATTCACCAATTCGTCATTGACCTGTTTTCTGAAGCTTTTCCTAAACTTTCTCAATGGAAGTGGGAAATTGAACTGCAAAGGGTGCATAGATTCCCCTTTCAGATACGAAGGGGCAAGACCGGGGTGGAGGGTAAACCCAGAGCTATTTTGATTTGCTTTGAATAATTTTCTACTAGTGAATCCCTATATGATTTAGCAAGACCAGACCGTAAGAGAAGTGGGAAGGGCTGTGAATTTTCTGTACGCCCTATTACTGTCAAGCCCCAGTGCAGAAGTGATGGCATCTGCATCAGCTGATCCCACAGTTTCAAGCTAAGGGGGCGATAGCCTATCTACTAAATCCTTCAAAGCTCAAAATCATATTTAAAGATAAAACACTATTTTTTATTTTTGAAATTGCTGCGAAGGAATTTATTTGGGATCAATCTAGCGGGAAGACTATGACAATGGTAGTCTGACAGCTCTCTCTCATCCTTTGTTCCTTTTATTTCCTCTCTTTTTGTCCGTTTGCAAATTGGGGGGTTGAGGGTTTGGCGCAGGGCACTTTATCCTTCCTCTCCATCACCAGTAGGGACTAGACAGTCCCTTTGCCTCATTTGGGTGGACACATGGGCGGGTAGGGAGGGGATCCGAGGAGGGAAAGGTGGGGGGTTGGTTGGGGTGGGGGGCAAGGAATAATACATTTATGTGCTCGTATGGGAGCAGCATCCTTTGTGTGAATAAAGGTTTAATTTGCAAATGTTTTGAATTGTTTTGGGCAAGCAGTCTATTGTTCCCAAAGCAAGGGAAGTCAGACGTGGTAAATCAACTTCAGTTTGAGAATGGGTAGATTTGTAGTTTGTTCATGGAATATTTGTGGCCTGAACGATAAGAAAAAAAGAGGGATTATGACTCAGATTCTCAAATCAATGAGGGTGGATCTATTATGTGTACAGAAAACCCATATCGCATGGAATAACAGGGGTTGGTTGAAGGACCTGGGTTTAGAGCTTGTTGGTAGCACACAACAAGGGTCTAAAACAAGAGGGGTGGCAGTTTTGAAAAGGTTTGGTTGGGGGGAGTTTAAAAGGGTGAAAGAGGATTTTTGTAGTCATTGGGTGAATGTCGAGTTATGGTTAGACGGTCGGGTATCAACTATTTGCTCAATATATTACCCCAATCTCGATGTCCCTGGTATGTTGAACGACCTTAGTATTGAACTAGCCCAATGGCCATCTCCCCTGATTCTCTGTGGGCACTTTAATCTTCATCTACTTGGGAGAATTGATATATTAAGCGATTACTGCTATACAGGGAAAAAAATAAAATCTTTAAAGCAACTAGGGGGCTAGTTGAGGATTTTGGGCTTTTAGTTGGTTGATGTATGAAAGGGAAGGGGGCACCTTGGAACACCTTCTATTCTGCACCACACCGTAAACATGTACGTTTTAGACTATTTCTTTGTGACGGCAGAGCTTGTTAACAATGCCAGGATGGACATCCAACCTAAAAAAAATTCGGATCATAACCCGATTTTTGCTAGACTTAGGAACTGGCTTTAGACCCCCCTTTAGAGCTTGGTCGTTTGAACAAAAATTACTGGTGGACTCTGTCTATTGTGAACAGATGTCCAAATAGATAACAGATTTTTTTAGGTCAATCGTGGCTCTGCGTCTGTCCACATGGTATGGGACGCTTTTAAAGCTGGTGTCCGTGGAGAGACCCTAAGTTACTCTGTTAACAAGTAATGTAAATTACGGTCTGCTTTGTTGGATGAGATGAATAAGCTTCGGTTGCTAGAAAATAAATTAATGGTTGCAGTTAGTAACGGCCAGGATACTGATCAGATTTTCAGCGATCTTGCTATTTCAAAAAGGAGAATATACCCGAACTTCACCTCAAAATTAGCTGCTCAAATTACAGTATACAGATCTGAGATTTATGAAGCGAGCAAAAACTCTGGTTGAATATTAGCCAAGAGGTTTCATCAAAAAGAGGCTGCCAAAAGGATAAACAACATCCACATGAGCATGGCCAAATTTGTAACAACCCAGCTGAAGTATTGGATGTCTTTAGCAATTTCTACAGTAAACTGTAGACTGATAAGGCTATTTTGGGAGTTGAAGAAAAAGTAGCAGATTTCTGCAGCGGGATTGAAATTTCTAGACTTACATCCGATGATATTGTAGATATTACCAGGGAGGAAGAAGAAGCAGCTCTAACATCATTGTCTGTTGGGAAGCCGGTGGGACCGGATGGGATTCCCCTAGACTTTTATCGAACTTTCCGCTCCGTGCTCCGAAAGGATTTTATGGCAACTCTTTCAGCTGCACAAAAGGGGAATGCACCACTAACCTGGCGGAAATCAATTATTATTGTGTTTCTTGAAAAAGACAAACCGGCTTTACTCCTATCCTCCTATAGACCTATTTCCTTAATTAATTCCGACAGCAAAATATATTCGAAAATCCTGGCTGCACGCTTTGAGGGTTATAGCAACCCTTGTCTCACAGTATTAACATGGGTTTATCCCGGGACGAGACACAGCGGATCACGTGCGATGATTAATAGCACTTATAGACTGGGCACAAGCAACGAACTCTATGATGGGGATAACCCTGTTGGATGCCGAGAAGGCATTGGATAGGGTCTCCTGGCCCTATATGTGGGAGGTCCTAAGATTGAAGGATTTTGGTCCTGTGATGCTGCAGGCATTGAAGTCACTGTATCTGTCGCCAGTAGCTTGTATTTGGATAGCGTGTTGCTAGTCGGACCTGTGCTCAATCAATCGCAGTACACGGCAAAGGTGCCCGTGCTCACCGCTGCTATTCGCTTTATATATCAACTTGTTTTTGGAAAAGGTAAATCAGTCTATTGATATCAAACCTATTCATGTTGAACATTCTGATTATAGAGCTCTAACGTATGCGGATGGCATTGTTGTTGTCACCAGTGATATTGGTACCGCATTACTGGTAATTGAGGCCCGGTCTCTAATTTTGGGCTTTTTTCTGGATACAAGCTCAACATCTCCAAAACCCAGATCTCATTAATAGGGGGAGAATCTCCGGTGAACATTGCTACTGTTTCTGAATTCACCTATTTAGGGATTAAAATCTCCTTGCCAATTAGCAAGATACCAGAGTGAAATATGGAACCAGTCCTTACTAAGCTGAATTCTATGTTGGAGAGATTTGACCATCTGCATTTATCCCTGTTTGGAAGATGAAATATCTTAAAAATGCTTGTTCTTCCCAAATTGCTCTTCATGTTCAGAACAATCCCTCTCGAATTTCCGATTTCTTGTTTAAAAAAATTAGAGCGGATCAGTTCTAGATTGTTATGGGGCTATAGACGTCAGAGAAGGGCCTACAAAAAGATGGCACTGCCAAAAAATCGAGGGGGTTGGGGTATCCCACATTTCTTGTTATACTATTGGGCAGCGGCTCTGCAGTTTATTAGTCCATTGATAGTTGGGGAATGGGTCAAGATCTTGCTGTGCCATAATCCATTAATCTACGCGGTCGGTCTGGGGGAGGAGGCCAACGGTTGCCTTGTTAAAATCCTAGGGCCTAGTTACTTCAAAAAAACTAAATTCAAGATTCTCAATGCAGCTTGCTTTGTTTGGAGACAAGTTAAGCGACATTTTGGGATTGCAAACCTTAATGCATATACTCCCTTCATTGCCACTGGGCTACTATCTCTGATTTTCCTTGACCAAATCTCTTACAGATGGTACTCAAAAGGAATTCTAACATTAGGGGATGTATGCGATGAAGGCCATTTGCGATCATTTGCTGAGCTCCAAATAAAATATGGTCTGCCTAAGCACGATTTTTTTAAGTTTCTTCAAATTTGCAGCTATCTAAATTCGTTAGGTCCTGGGTTGGAATACCAAATGAGAAAAATTCCGCTTATTGAAAATTTGGGGAAAACATTTATCGGTCAACTTTATACTCTATTGATTGAGGTATTTCCAGATGATATACAGGCATGTCAAAGAAAGTGGGTTGTGAAGTTAGGGCAAGAAGGGATTAATGTTATAGACTCGCTTAGTCTTGCAAATACAGTTCTGTTGACAGGGAGGATGCGCACTCAGCATTATATGGTTATTTACGATCTGTATTACACTCCAAAAAAGATCTCTAAATAGGCCACATCTGCGGGGACTAAATGTAACACAGGCGGTATGTTTGCTGCAGATGCAGTTCATATATTCTTTTCCTGCCCAAGCTTAGCTGAATTCTTTACATCCATAGAACGTTTTTGGGGATTAATAATGGGATCAACAGTATGTATAACTGCAGAATTGGTGCTGACTGGACTAAATTCAGATATTATTGCTCACACGAGATCCAATGCTATGACGTCTTTTTTGTTTATTTGTATGGCAACTGAGCGAGGGTGCATTACAAAGGAGTGGATTAGCCCTGAAGCTCCATCTTTTCTGAGTTGGCAGGCAAGATTATTATCAATGTATAATTTGGAAATTGATATCTATAAAACTAAGGGGGAGGAGGAAAAGGGCAATGGGAGCCAAAATGTGGGCACCTGTCACGGACTGGATTTAAAAGGCAATTGAGCATAAGCATATCCGCTTCGTCCCCTGCTCTATTCATTTCTATTCTCTTATTGGTTTCTTTCATTTTAGGACAAGATCTACTCATTGTTTTATGGAATTTTGTTTATAACTGCTGCACCTTAGTTCCTTTGTTTAGTAATTTTTAAGAGTATTCTTTCATTTGTAATGCTTAAAGTGCTGTATATATTCCTTGCATAAAATTGTGAAAATACCAATACATTTTTTTTTTAAAGAAGCTTAATCTGCAGACCAAAATTTAGCTTCCTGCTGAATTTGATGTAATTCTGTTCTGCAGTTTTGGCTGTAGCCTTGTCCAAAGATATCTATGGAAATGCATGAGAATGTTGCATTTGGCGAAATCCCTTTTATCTTTTGCCCTGCTTGATGATAATCAAAGTGATGTCATTAATGAAGTTATTTCAGATTTTATCAGTGATGTTACCAATGATATCAGAAAACATGTCATGAGTGACATAGTATGTGAGGTCACAAGCAGTGCAGTTACGGCATTTAACTTTAACTTGTGAATTTCAGTAGTTTGTTTGAGTTTTAAATTGTATTTTTAGCATACATTATTCAACTAACTATAACACCACTTTAACTTTTGTTTCTAATAGTGAATTTCTAAAGGTTTTTACTGTAAAATAAGTTATCACTGTGAGAAGTTGGCCTGGCATATGATGTTCACTATTCCTGTGGGCACCTTGCACCAGTCTAAATGACCCTTTTTGAAGGTGGGTTTAAAGTCAACCTTTATAGAAAGCTATCCTAGAGGTAGCTGTGGAGAGCAGCCTTCAGGCTAAGACTTAGAGGCGAGTTAAGCAAGTTGTTTAACCAATTATAATTTCTCTTGAATGATCAAATGAAAGCACACCACACAAGGTATTTATCAAATATATATGTATTAATTCTAAACACAGCCCCTTTGGATTCTTTATGAGGTCAGAGGTAAAAGTACAATACAAAGAACTTAATTAGCATACGATAAGTTGCACAGTATACGTTATGTCCTAGTGGCCTCACAAACCATATACTAAAATAATGGTATAAGAACCACGTGAGGGTTAGAAAGCAGGCCCAGGGCCTGTAGAACTGCTGGGGCTACCAGGAACTATCCAAGGTAGGGATGCAGGAGGCCCACGGGTACGCGTGCAGCATCTAAACACAGCTGCGGACCACCGTTGACTTTCTATGTAGAACGAACAAGTTACAATTGTAAAGATTAAGGGCACTTAGAGGTGAACTACGATGGAACCCTTTTAGACTAGGACACTTCGAGAGTCAAGACCCACGGGAGCACCGGAGTACTCATGTTACCCTACCCAGGGATGCCTGGTGCATAGGTGTCTTTTGTTGTCGGGTTTCATCGTCGATTCCTATGGAGAGATGCGAAGAAATGCTGCAGGCGACCAGAGGAAAAGTGTCCAGGTGGATCCAAGGGTGGATCAGAGATGTGCAGAACCTGAAAGCAGAGGGGACAGAGTCGGAGTCACTAGCCAGTGACCATGATGGCAATGGGAAGATGCCAATCAATTTCCAGTGTTTTCAGGTGACTCTTCAGCCATGAGGACCAGGAGGCGTCGATGCCAACCAGGAGCTGGATTCGAGCTGTCACACAAAGGATGGCCAGTGCTGCAACATCAGAATCTGGATTGGACCTAACAAGCCTTGGCAACAGCAACCAACGCAAGACAACGAGATTGGCTTTGGTTCAGACCTGCAAGGTCTGGGAGACTCCACCTTCGTGAGCCTTGAAAACGCAGACAGGCAAAGATGCTTTTGTTGCCTGTTTGAACAGGGTGGTCTCTCCTTGACCACAAGGGAGATTTCTTCCGTCTTCAAGTCGATACGGAATGTCGAAGGTCCAAGATATATGTTGCAGAGTAATCTAGGGACTGGGATCCTATTCTAATAGCAAGTTTAGGGGTTGGACTAACTCTAAGGTCCCACCTATGGGGGGACCTGGGGAGAGGGTGGTTTTACCCCTTGCCCATTGTCCAGTTTTGGGCAAGAGCTGGGGCTGTGTTCCCCAGCAACCAGTTTGAACTGGGAAACGCATGGAGCACCTTGTGTGCCCCAGGGAGTATCTGAAAAGCATTCATCGAATGCAGCCTACCCTGCCCCAATACACTAAAGCCTGTCTGGGGAGGTGCTAGCCACTCCCTGGGCAGGAAACCTATTGTCCAGGCCTCCCCTGCCAGAGTTTCGTTCAGCAGCAAGAAGGCAGACTCGTGTCTGTGGCAGCAGCATAAACTTTGTGATGCTGGGGCTCTGTTTAACTTTAACCGGGTATACCAGTGTGTACATGTCTTCTTCCTCTAGAAGGGTGGAATGCTACCTCCTCCACCAGAACTGGTGGGGAGAGGTTAGTATTCCAAAGTCTTTGACACCAAACACAACATGTTTTGCTAAAGCCAAACCAAAGTTAGCATTAATCGCGAGGATTGTAATGCACTTAAGAGTATATGGTATGGCTATATCATAGAACAGCTATAAGGAGATATTTCTGAAAGCTGCAGAGGGTCTCGGCTCATGCTAGGGCACCCTCTCACACAAAACCAAGCACTCTGCCTTCAGGATTGTCAAGGCCTGCCATAGGGGTGACTTATAGGTTACTATGTGTCTATATGTAAAGGTAGATGTAGGTATACTATATCTAAGTAAGGGGTGTTTACACCACCTTACCCAGTCTGCAAGTGCAGACTGTGGTGTCAGTTTTGAAGGCTAACCAGGGGTGGCACAATACATGCTTCAGCCCCTGTTAGGCCTCTGGGATACCTATGCCCTGGGTACCTAAGCTACCATATACTAGGACTCATAAGGGTGACCCAGTAACCAATCTGGTATGTACCTAAAGTACATGGTATCAATTTAGAGAGAGAACAGCTAGGCTGTGGTCCTGATTAGCAGGGCCAAAGCCATACTAAAGTTGGAAAACCAGTGAAACACATAAAAAAGTGGGGGTAACCATAGGAAGCGGACCCTACTCTCCTACAATCACCATGCCTGATGATAATGTCATTTTAACAATTATCCAATTTAACATTTCATGAGTGATGTAATATGTGGGATCATAAGCAGTGCATGGTGAGGTTGCAAATTATAGTTAGCTCACTAAACTAGGGAATCACTAGGCATTTTTTAAACACAAGCCAATATCTTGTTACCACGCATGAGAATATCGTCCCTTTAATCTTTGTATGTATATATTTAAGTTTAAGCTTATTGTCTGATTAATTAAAATAATTACAATTAAAACAAATCAGTAAAATAAGCATTTTAAGCTACTGTATATGTTTGGTGATTCAAGAATAGTCGTGCAAATCATATTTGAAGATCTGTGCAAGGTGATGCTAAAGTGGTTAACTTCTAATCAATTCACTTCTCACAATGCTAAAATTCTTGTATGTTCTATTAAAATCATTACCATCATTACAATAAAAACAAATGGATCAAATGGTCATTTAAGCCTCTAAACATATAAGGTAATACAAGATTAATCTTGTGCAAGGTAATGATAAAGTGCTTCACTTCTAACCACTTCATTTAGAATAGTGAAATGCTTAACGTTTGATAACACTTGATTACGCATGTGCAAATTATTCTCAGCTATCAATGTAAGAAGCCTTACGTGCTTAACATTAAATAGTCATCATTTAGCTTCATTTACTATCACTGGTTATCCACAGGGAATAATTACATTGTGCATAACAACATGTGAAAGTAAACACCCGATATTCCTCGCGTAGGGGATTCCCTGGTGCCCACATTACTCACCCGATATTCCTCGCGTAGGGGATTCCCTGGTGCCCACATTACTTTACGCGGATGACGCGGTGCTCCTAGCCCGAACAGGGATCGGGTTACAGAAACTCCTTGATGCTTTTGGAGAGTTTATGGGCTCACTTGATCTGGTGATCAATAACAAAAAATCCCATATTATGGTGGCAGGGAGGCGCCGAAAAAGACAAAAGGTGAAGTCGTTTACCTGCACTGGCGAGGGGGTGACTAGGGTACCAGTTTTTACCTACTTGGGTGTTATCTTTGAAGAGGGGGGTCTTGGACGGCCCAACTAAATGCCAAAAGTCTAGCAGTCAAGAGATCAACCTCAGCTTTATTGAGTTTTGCAAGGAGATTGGGCTCTCGCCCAATGGATGCCCTTTTGAAAGTGTATAAAACAAAATGTCTGTCCATAGCCAAATATGGTGCTCCCTTGTGGGGTTTTTCGCCACAAGGTAAAATACAAATCGCAGAAAATACTTTCCTCAGAACACTGCTTGGAGTTCCTCAATCAACACCAGTTTTTTCCTTGCACACTGAGTTAGGCATAGGCTATGTCACTGATGAGTTACAACTGGCCCCCCTAGTCTATTGGGCAAAAACCTGGCTAAACAACGAGATCCCCTTGAACCATTGCATTCTTAAGGATTGTTTGGCGCTAGACAAAGTGTCAAAAATTCCCTGGCTAGCATATATTAAGAATACGGTGAATAAAATGGGCAGGCCAGATCTCTACAAACACCCAACCAACATAGTTAAAGGGGACATAAAATGGATCAAGGAAAAGTTCTTGCTAAGGGCGTACCAGGTCAGGGAGGAGGAGGAACTAACTACGCCAAAAGTTAGAGCAAACTTTCTGCTCTTAACCACTCCTTCTCTAGAACCCTACCTAAAAATTGTAAGCAAACCATTTCACCGCCACCTCCTCATTAGATTCAGGTTCAACATTATCCAATACTCCCTGGGGGACTCCCCAGTGTGGGGGGTACCTGATTCATCAAGTCCTTGCAGTTGTGACAATTTTTCAGAGCAGACTCTGATGCATTTTGTCATGTTCTGTGAGCATTTCAAGGAGGGTAGAAGGCGGTTCTTAATTCCTATCCTGAGTGAAGCAGGAGTCCCACAAGTACGCCCAGCCTTGTTGTATTTACAACTATTAGGAACTACAAAAGTAATTTTCGGGGTTGCTAGCTTCCTGGTAGCTGCTATGCATATCAAGACCAGGAAGCTATCCCCGAGTATTCAGGTGGAGTGATTAAAGACACGGTGCTTGTTTTTACCATTTTTAGTATGCCCACTTTTAATAACTATTGAATGTACTTTTATTATTATGATTGTTGTATGTCTTTTAAACCGATGAAATGTGACATTTTTATTGTATTGATCCTGCTTTTATGATTTTAACAATCGAATAAAGCTTGTTTTGACTGACTGACTGACTGAAAGTAAACTACATAAAAATACCAGACATTTAAGATAAAGATGTAAAAATGTGGTGCGCCTCAGTAAAAAACATAACAAACTGGTAAATGAGGGGGATTGACATGTCCGATAGACAAACTCCGTTTGAATTTCTGCATGAACAATGTCCTAATAGAATCATAAAAACAGATAAAGTAGCCTTGATTTGAATATCTTGAGTAATTTGGTGTTGTTCCCTTGGAAAATAACTGAACCATAGGCTAGTGCTAAAATCAATGTAGCAAGCATGGTTTTCGCCAATGCTTATTTGTAGGACATCCTATTTTATCTCAAATGTCATTGAAAAGCAAAAATGGAGGACAATGTTTTAGCTTAATAGATTGAAATATCTTTTAAACTAAATGTTTTTATCAAATAAAAGCCTAAGCATTTATAGCTCCTAACCAATTCTATAGGCTTTCCTTTTACATGTCAGGAGCAAAATCTAGCTGTAGACTCCCAAGTGCCAATATTTTGGTTTTCTTGCTAGTCAATTCAAGATGATTAATTGAAATGTTTTTGTCAACAGACTTGATTAATTGCTGTAAGCCTATGGGGGTCTTACTGAGTAATATAATATCATCAGCGTATTGTAGATATTTTACATAAATAGTTTGCAAATTTTGGAGGGTGTACATTATTATTTCGCAGATGTTGGTCCAGATCCACCATGAACAGATTATTAAACACGGCGCAAGCACACATCCTGCCTTAGGCCATTGAAAGCTTTAATTCATCGTGTCAGAGTGGTTCCGCCCACCAAGACCAAGGTGCTGGGTGGACGGAGGAGGGGAGAGATGAACTAGCAGTCAACTAAGATGAAAATAGCCTTGTTTTTAAATGTTTTCTGCAAACCGGGATTGGAAATGAAGGTGGGTAAGGAATTCCAAAGCTTGGTGGCTGCTACGGAAAAGTAACGGTCACCGCATCTAGACCTGCAAAATATGGGAGAGACCTTTTTTTTCTGTGTGGAGGATCTCAAGGTCCTCCACAGGAGTGTACCATTGGAACAAGGTTTTCAAGTGTGGCTAACCTTTACAGAGCATAGCCTTATATACCATACTCAGAACCTTGAAGGAAATGTGCTTCCTGATGGGGAGACAGTGCAAGGCATGAATCCCCTCCTTGGCTGGCATGGTTTAAAAAGTTGAGGATCCGTCTTGCCGCTGCGTTCTGAACCACCTGGAGCTTGTCCAGGGATTCCACATTGACGTTAAGATACAGAGTGTTGCAGTGGTCCAGCTGAGAGGTGACTAGTGCAATGATGGTAGACCGATGGAGTTCAGATGGTATATACGGCAGCACCTCTCTAAGTGTTCTTAAAATATAGAAACAAGTGCTGACTGTACGGCTGACCTGGGCATCAAAGCTTAGACCCTCCTCTAAAATTACACCCAGATTGTTCACTGTCCTAACTGGGACAGGAAGGGTGCCGCACTCTGGAGGCCACGAGGCAATCGAACAGATGAAATGATGTGAGTCAAATACTTGCACCTCGATCTTGTCTGCATTGATCTTCAATGAGTTGCCCTCCATCCAGCAAATATTGCTGGACATAGACTGATTAAAGTTCTCAGCGACCGATTGCAAATCATATGAGATGGAAACAATGATTTACGTGTCGTATGCATAGGACAGCACCTGGAATCTAAATGATCTAACCAGCACAGCCAGAGGGGTCACATAGAGGTTAGAAAGAGTGTTACTCAATAACTGTCCCTGCAGGGCCCCACAGGGAAGGCCAAAGGTCTTCACTCTGAAGCCTCCGCAGCTAACGATGTGTGTTCTGCCTGTCATAAAAGAGTGGAGAAGGTGCAGGGCCTTTCCCGTAACTCCCACTTTCTGCAGATGCTGAACCATGCACACCAGAGAGACGGTGTTGATTGCCACCAATAGGACGAGCCCAATCAGCGCAGCAGATTTTACAGTTTGTCTGATTAATGGAAGGAAGCTAGGGTGGTGGAGGACTTTAGAACACTACTACTAATAATAATCATAAAAGGCATTTATAAAGCGCACAGCTACCTCAGCTGAGCTGTCCCGGTGCTATGGCAGAAAACAATCGAATAAAGCAAGCAAGGTGCTATTCCCTATGCTTGAAAAGCCAGCTCTTCAAAGCCTTTCTGAACTCCAGTTCAGAGTTCAGCATGCGTGGATGAAGAGGCAAGTCATTACATGGTTGGAGGCTACAACCTCAAATGATCTGCCCCCTAGCCTTGTTTTGGCAAAGCGAGGGACAGCCAAATAGCGCTTTTGGTTGGATCTTATGGACCTGCCCTGCTGGTACGGGTGAAGTCTTTTCCTCAGGTAGCTAAGGTCCTTACCTGGTAGGCCTGAAATGCGAATGTGAGGGCTTTGAATTCAATTCTCTTGGTGACTGGGAGCCAATGTAGTTGTCTGAGGTGAGGTGAGATATGCTGGCGGCATGGAACCTTACAGACCATCCTGGCAGCAGCATTTTGCACTATGTGCAGCCTTCTGATTAAGCCGCCCAGGTAGAGTCCTTTGGCATAGTCGAGGTGCGAGGTGACCAAGGCATGCACCACATTTCTTCGGCATTCCTCCGGCAGAAAGTCAATGATTTTTCTAATAGTTTTCATCTTTCCAAAGCAGGCTGCAAACACTTGCTGGACATGAGCCGAAAGGGACAAGTCTTTGTCCCAATGGACATCAAGGTTCTTAACCAAATCCTTAGGCACCGGAGGAACACAGAGTTTTATAGGCCACCACACGACTATGGGGGGAGCAGCTTGGTTAAAAAATAGGACCTCTGTTTTATCGGCGTTGAGCTTTAAAAAGGTATTGTTCATCCAGATGGCAATGTTTTTAAAACAGTCTCTGAAAGAGTCAAAGACTGATGACCATCAGCTGAGTGTTATCCGCGTAGGATATCACCTTGACTCCTGTTTTCATGATGATATCCGCCAATGGTGTCAGATAGATGTTAAAGAGTAGTGGGGTTAAAGCGTAGCCGCGAGGCACCCCCATCTGAGGGGATTTGCAGCAGAGGAGAAGGGTGGAGAAAGATTTGTTATTCAGCAGTTACTTTGCCTGCCTGCCAAATTTAGAGTTCCCAACTGTTTCTGTTGTGAACACTATGGGTTTGATGAACTATGTTCAATCAATCAATTAATTTTGTATAAATCACCCATACTGGTCTCAAGGCACTGGGGTTGCAAGCTGCTTCATGGTGCTGTGTTCAGTCATTGTTATTGATGCCTGGGATCAGGGGCTCATAGGTTTGTGGCAGTGTAGCTGCACAGGGTGGAAGAACCAGGTTTCCTGGCACTGGGCCTGTCCTCCATTAAGCAGGACCTGGGAGAAGGGAGGGATGATGGGAGGCGGTGGACAGGGCTAGACGGGAGATGGGAAAAACTAACATCAGGCCGGAGTGGAAATGAGGGAAAAAACAAGGAGAACGCAATTAAAGTGAGTGAAAATCAAGCTGAAAGCACTCAAAACAGGGGAAAAGGCAAGAAAAGAGTACTTAAAACGAAGGAAACGCAAGGAGAAAGCACCCAGAAAAAGAGGGAAGGGCAAGGAATAGTCACTCAAAAAATGGGGGAAAAAACAAGGAGAAAGGAGTGAAAAAAGGGAAAAGAAAGCAGAAAGCAGTGAAAACAAGGGTAAAGCAAGGAGAAGGCAATTGAAGACTGGGAGAAAGCAAGGAGAAAGAAGTGAAAATATGGAAACAGCAAGGTAAAAACACTTAAAGATGTGGAAAACCCAAAAAGAAAGTGGTAAAAATGAGGGAAAAGCAAGTAGAACACAGGAGCAAGAGTGATGCAGCAGGCCGGAGAGAGCTTGTCCTGGGACATGCTCAATGGGGTCGCTCTGCACACCCCATTAAGTGGGCCCTGGAAGGAGGTAGGGGCAGTGGGCAAGGCTAGGCGGAGGCAGGAAAACTGAGCAGCAACAATGAGGGAACAAGCATTTGTAATGCAATTGTCTCGCCTTTGGGACCTTATATGTATCTAGCTATGCAGCACATTAGCCAGGGTGCTGAAACATCGACTGTTCTTTAACATGGAGGGAAAGTAAGCACCAAACTGCGTGACACGCCAGGTATGGGAGCACATGGACAGAAACATTGCCTTGCAGCAGGAAATGGTATAGTACAAATGTCTGTTTTAACATAAAAACAGGGCTTGTGGTGGTCATATCACTGAAAATTCAAGATTTGAAACAAATATTGCTGTCTACGGGTGCTTGTGGCAGACAATTTCTATGGACTGGAATCCAGAGAATGCTAAAGTG
The DNA here is from genome assembly GCF_964261635.1 of Lissotriton helveticus. NCBI lineage: Eukaryota > Metazoa > Chordata > Amphibia > Caudata > Salamandridae > Lissotriton > Lissotriton helveticus. Next base: position 821,327,214 of record NC_136057.1, read on the forward strand.
ATTCTGGTATTTTATTGACCTCTACTGGTTGTTTTCTATCAAGAAAGTTAAATAGAGGCAGTTGCCAGAATTTTTAAAAAAAGTCCCTCAGCAGAAAGCAATTCTGGAATGTTACTGACCTCTGCTGGCCGTTTTCTATCTAGACAGTTAAATAGCGGCAGTTGAACAGAAAAAAGTCCCTAAGCGGAAGCAGACAAGTCCTAGGGATGATTTCCAGAACCCACAAAGTATGAACACATATAAGAAAGTATGTATAAGTATATATGTATATACTAAAGTATATACAAGAGGTCTCGAATGCTCGACCTATAAAAACAAGAGATAGCAATGAAAGCAAGAGAAAAGGAAGTAGAAAACACCCACAAAGAGAAAGCAGTGAACAGGAGGATAAAGCAAGCACTCACAAAACAGGCGGAAAAGCTTGTAGAAAGCAATGAAAATGAGGGAAATGCAAGTAGAAAGCACTCACAAAACAGAGTAAAGCAGGGAAAAAGCATGAAGATGAGCGAAAAGCAAGGAGAAGATAGAAGCAAACCTGATGCAGCAGCATAGGGAGATCTGGTCCTGGGACAATAATGTGATTCACACAAAGGTTTTAAAATGTTTGCTGTGCATCCAATCCATCATTGGCGATGGTCACTCATGTCAAATTTATTAAGGTTTTTTTTCCCCCAAAAGTGGGAGATTGTTTCTGGAAAGAAAAAAACTAATGGCACCAACACCATGAGAGTTTCCTCTCATGATGTAGGAGTCATTTGATTTACTCTAACTTTCCCATACCCCAGGATTTTCCTGAAGATGTTGGATAGTTAAAAAACAAAAACAACTGCTCACACTAAATAGGATGTACAGTTGTATTGATTACCTCCAATGTTGTTTTGGTAATCTCTGATCTTTTCTCTAGGCACGCTGTTGAAGCGCAGCGCATTAGGGTGGACTTCTCTTTACTGCTCCATTGATTGGCAGGAGTGGAAGCTGGACACCTCACAACAAACACTTTGGGACAGGTTTATTAAACCTTCACACTTGTGGAAGGTCACCAAAAGTGATAGAAACTGTGGTAATGATTGATTTCGGATTTACTTTCCTGTGCAAAGCATGTTTTGCGCTAGAATGCTTTGCAATAAAAAGCTGTCTAAATGTAACACAAAGTGCTTAGCACGTAGCATTACTTTGCACCTGGAGGGCATCCCATGGTTGCTCCATTGGCATTCCTATCAGTGGCGGCAGACACACAAAAATATTGGTGAATGGGTGGAGGGGAAATGGGAAAGGAGGCCAGCGAAAAGCACAAAGGGGGAGCGCACAGCAGGAGGTTCAATAATAAAAAAAAATTAAAACTTACCTGGTAGTGCCATCCACCTTGTGCTCCTTTGCTGCAGTTGCTGGTGCCAACAGTCTCTGAGCCAGCATCAAACTCAAGACTCAAACATCAGAGCATCGTGGGGATTGGCCTAAGTGGGCTAGATCAATGCTCGTTCAGCACAGGGAATATGTGTTGTTTCTCCAACCCAGCTGTACAATATGACGGGGTTGGAGAAACCTACGTTGTGCATGTCAGTTTAGCTGGCTTGAGACAGCCGGCCAAACTGATATGTGCACTTACAAGTGCACATACCACTCCTACTCCTCCTTCCCATGACCTGGACCCACCCCTGCCTGTACATGCAGCTTAAAAAAAAAAAACAATAGTAAGATATTGTTTTATTTTTCAGCTGCTGGCTCTGAGCCACTGGTGTGATGCTACTCTGCTACTGCAGAGGAGTCCCCGCTGATTACTATGCAACTAAGTATGATTTTTCAAGCAAAGCCCTGTCCACCACCTTGTTAGACAGGGTTTTGAATAAAATAATTATGCCACCTTGAGGTAGGCACAAAACAGGAAGAAAAGGTTTCTTTTTTCTAAACTTTGTAAACTTTGAATGTGGGCTGTACTGCAAAGCACACATTTAAAGTGGAAAAGTACAAAACCTAAGCTAGACTCATACAGCGGGCTTTTTCATATGATGCAAAGTTGTGTGCATGGTGTTAGGCAACTAGAAGGTGCACCAACACCTGGGAAAAGAGTGGCAGGGCCTTTCAGGTCATAGATTCTCATGCCAGTAAGACAACCTGTTTGGGCAAATGGCACCTGCTGTGAAAAACAAAAGTCTGCTATGTGTATATATCTGTGTCTGTGTGTGTGAGTGTGTGTATGTTTGTGTGTATGTGTGTGTGGGGGTGGGTGTGTGCACACCTTCAGCCTGTATTATCATTTTTTAAAGATATTTGATATGTAGCATGAGCCTTATTGCATGGGTCAGAAGACTGCTTTTCAGAGACCAGTTTTGTTCCTGCTAGAGCATCTCAGGTTTCAGGTGCCATTTCTTAATCAGTATAATCTAGGTGTGGAATACAAAAGCAAATTGTGATGAGGAGGTGGAAGATAGCGATTTCACAGTAAACAGTGGGGTAAATTGCATTCTAGGTGTTCCACCACCCTGTGCCCCAACAAAAGAAACAATAACGTTCAATATTTAATGAATGGATTTCTGTGAAAAGGCGAGTGTAGATGTGCACATTTGCAGCTTTAGGCTTGAAAGTCAGAGTCGCCATGCTACAAAGAGATCTGTAAAGTATGAACAAATATAAGTGAGAGATCCTAAGGCCACATCTATCATTATGTCAAGTAGTGATTACCTAATTGCAATTTTCTCCGAAGCGCAATTAGGTAATCAATATTCCTAATGTATGAAATCCATTTGAATTTCAATAGCGATTCCTTATAGTCGCAAATAGACCTACCTCATGCATATTAATGAGTTAGGTCGCAATTTGCGACTCATTAGGAATCTACTCCATCACAGGGATGGTGACCTGCTGAGGTCAGCAAACCACCAGGTCTGTGATTGCTTTTAAATAAAGCAGCCTTAAAGGAAAGGGGGACCACTGCCTGCTCTTAAAAAATATTTGTTTTCCTTTCTCAAAAACCGACCGGTCTGCTGTTTCCGACCGCAAAAATGCTTAATACATATGCCCTAACTCAGGAAATATTTTCTATTTTCTGCTTTAAAACAAAAAGTACAATGTGGAGAATGCTGTGTACTTTTGTTCAGCTCCTTCACTCCACACATCCCTCTCCTCCTGAGAAATAAAAAGATTTATTTGAACAGATAACGTTGGTATCTACTCTTCTCTTTGCTTTTCCATCCTAGAAAAGTACCCAATCGAAAAATTGTGAAAACTTCTTGTCTTCGAGCCGAAGCACAGTTGTATACCTCTGTTATGGATCATGTGAGAGCCATCTGGTCTCAGCACACCTGAATAATTACCTTTGTTTATCTTTGATGCCTTGTGGGTGAGACTGAGAGTAGAGGGGGGCTGCTCCTTGAAAGTGAGTACTTTCAAGGTTTACGGGTACATGGGCCTCTACTGTGATGAGACCAAGTAAAACCAACACAGATGCGCCAAACCCAACTTAGATTCCCAGGACATTATCAAAGAGGGGGGGGGACATGCCTTACTCCCTTTCTTAGGCTACACACCAAGCATATAGTTGAGAGCCTTTGACGATGATGCCACAATTTTGCATTCACCGATAGACACATGCCTTTGTCAGCCAGAGTATGACAAGCAACTCATTACTACTCTGCATGCAATTAAGCAGCTGAATGAATATTTGCATGTGAGCATGCCTCCTTTGTTTATTTGCATTTATCTTTCATCTGAAATCAATTGGACATTGGCAGAAAATCAAGTAATGTATTACAGTTGTGAAGTCGTGGATGTCAACAAGAGGGCTCTATAGGGTTGAAGGTATATATGCAATTAGGAGGTAGATCTAAAAGTGGGAGCTGGACTATGGGAGAAGAGCCACTAGCTGCCCCTGCCACTAGGAAGTGCTCAGCACCAGTTTATATCATACGGGCCCCTGTGGTCTCCATATTAGAATGAACATACACTTTAAAGTTGAAAGATAAGAGGTGAAAAAATGAAGTCATTTATAATTCAGAAAAAATAAGCTGTACGTTCATATTTTGCAAGTGTCTTTGGGAAGAAATCAACAAAAAATAATTGTTGGTAGTGATTTGTTAAGTAATAGCACTATGGGAATGTACCTCTGCAATATTTTTGTATCACAACAAAAGCGCCTATGCACAGAATTCTTAAACAAGAATGCCTACTCGTCCCTACGCTTTTTAATCTATTTACTTCGGAATTGAGCACCCTTTTTTATCAAGCACAGTCTCAGCGTCCTACCGTACAATATGCAGACGATGTAGTAAGCGAAAAGGCAAGAATTTCCACAGGACTCAATAAGTGTCTTACTTTTATTTAACATATCAAGTCCAGTACATAAGACCCAATCCATCAGAAGTCAAAGCTACTCCAGCACCCAGCTCCACCTCCTGCAGTTCAAATCATTACATACTGGTCTTGAGTACTCAACCCATAACCACTCCAGAACCATGTACAACACACCACATACATTCTAGTATAAAATACAACACCATGCTTCTCAATCGAACTGGTGTAGGCCTTCAAAGGATTTAAAACACTTTGGATGAATACTATAAGAAACACTAAATGTCAGGGAGCTTTGGAAAAACTAATATTCTCGTCTTTAGTAAAAAGGTGAATTAAAAAGGTTCAGATGACTTGGGATAAACGCCGGTTATTAGGAGCAATGAATATGAATATCTGGTGTATAACCGTGTTAGACCTGGCATCTTTGGCACGGTTTCCCCCTATCTTTTTGCCTCTACCTCCTGTATTTTTGATGCTGTGCTGGATTTCGTTTTTGCTGGTTTAGATGCTTTGGACACTCTGCCACTGCTGATCAGTGCCAGAGTGTAAGTGCTCCCTATGTAAATTGTTATTCTGATTGGATATACATGTTTGGCATATTTGTATCACCATGAAGTCCCTAGTAAAGTGCACTGGGTGTGCCAGGGCTGGTGATGACAAATGCTACTAGTGGGCCTGTGTAGCATCTTGCTACAATAACCACAGACACAATTGGTTATCAATACTGGAGCTTTATTCTTATGCATCCAGCCTGTCTCCTGTCCCTACTGTAACTGCCTCTCCCTCATCGGTCTCCTCCTCTTCCTGTCCACCCCCTAAGCTCCACCCACAACCACTAGCCTGCTAACTTCACAACATCTACCCCCTTTGTAACAAAACAAATAAACACACTGACTTCTTAGTCCATTTCTTCAATAAGTCTTTTGGGTGGACGTATGTCACGATGAGGTCGTGGTGACCTGATTCTCAGATTAGTGTCACTCTGTGTCTCATTGATTGGACCAGTGTTCTCACAACTGACCGAAGGTGATTCTTCCGAACAGGGAGTGTCCATTTCACTCGGTAAGGTCCAGGTGGTATCGCGTGGCAACTTCTTGAAGTGCGAGATATTTCTCGTGATTTGTCTCTGCTCTGATTTCGCAGTCAACATAGTTCCTTTCCTTTTCGTGATCAGCAACGGTTCATCCTTGAACAGGCAGTCGGTCTTTTTCTGCTGTTCTTGCTTGACGAGCACCCGGTCTCCTTCATGTAACGAGAGTGACCTCGCTCTTCTCCGGTGATCTGCATATGACTTCATTTTGTCTTTTCTGCGCTGGTCTGTTTTCATCATTTCCTGATGATCTTGAGTGGGTGACAATGATGGTCGTAAGGCCCCTTCCCACGTTGGAATACGATTCCTCATGGGACGTCCCAGCATGAGTGTTGCCGGGCATTGCCCCGTGGTTGCGTGAGGAGTTGTCCGGTAAGCTCGGAGGACCTCGTTGAGGGCGACTTGTAAATCCTTTCCTTCCGCTGTCGCATGTTGAAAAGTCTTTTTGAGCGTGCCCATGAATCTTTCAATTGTTCCATTAGCCTGTGGCCAGAGGGGTGTAATCTTACGATGATGGCAATCTAGGTGTTTCGCAAATGCTGCAAAGTCTTTTCCATTAAATGGGGGTCCGTTGTCTGTCTTTACTTTTGAGGGAACGCCCCTGGCCGCAAAGACTTCGTCCAGTACCTTGAGAGTACTTGCGGCATTTGTAGACGGTACAAAGTATGCAATGGGGTATCGAGAATGTTCATCAATGATGGCCAGCACGTATTTGCCCGATGCCAGGGGTCCATAGAAATCAATAGCAATTTCTTGCCACACCCCAGGTGGTAGAGGGGTCATGTTCAGTGGTGCTGGAGGGTCACTTTTGCTCGTGAGCTGACAGAGGTGACAGTCCTTCAAGGTGGCTTCTACCATTTGGTCGAGATATGGAAACCACACTCGCTCTCTTAATGCGTGTTTGGTTGACACAATACCCCGATGTCCTTCATGGGCAAGTGCAACCACTCCTTGTCTCAGATGAGTGGGAATCACGATTCGCTGGTCTCGCAGTATTATGCCATCAGTGGTGGCTGACAGCTCACTGCACACGTGCCGGAAAGCCTGCATTTCTTGTTTAAGGATAGGATCAGTCTCTTCATCCTGAGAATCATGCCTCCACCTGTTGTGTCGAATCCTGCGCAGGACCTTCTGCAGGATGACATCTTGTGCTGTGCTCTCTCGGATGGTGTCCATTGGGATAGCGGGAGGAAGAGCTTGATCAGTCACGAAATGTATGTACTCTTCCGCAATGGACGATTTAGAGACTGACGATGTAGCTGGGTGTCTGGACATATAATCAGCCGGGTTTTCTGACTTCCCCGGCTTGTGGATGATGGTGAACGTGTACTCCTGTAGCCTTAGGCCCCAACTTTCAATTCTTGGGGGCATCTTGGATCGTGGGTTTCCGTAAATGGTGACAAGAGCTTAGTGATCTGTGATTAAAGTAAAGTGTTTACCCTATATGAAAACATGAAAATGTTCACATGCCCACACTACGGCAAGACTTTCTTTTTCGGGCTGCGAGTATGCCCGCTCCGGGTCAGTCAAGCTACGACTCGCATATGCAATGATTCGATGTGGATCTGAGTCGTTATCATATTGTGCCAAGATGGCACCAAGCCCGACAGGGCTGGCGTCCACAGTTATTTCAGTCTTTCTCTGTGGGTTAAAATATGACAGGTGATCCGCAGATTCCACCGCCTTCTTGATCTCCTTGAATGATTTCTCGCATTGGGGAGTCCACTCAAACGGCTGGCCTTGTTTGGTCAATAGACGAAGGGGATGGCTGATTGTTGCGTAGTCCCTGATATAGCGGGCGCAATAACTGGCCATTCCAAGAAATGACCTGAGCTCACTGACGTCCTGGGGACTCTTGGTGTTGTTCAGAGTCCCAATCTTGTCGGGGTCAGGTTTCATGCCAGCACCTGAGAAGATATGACCAAAGAATTTCAGTGTGTCCTGGTGGAATTCGCACTTCTCTTTGTTAAGAGTCAGGTTTGCTTCTAGTAGTGCGTGGCAGACACGATTGAGTGTGATATCATGCTCTCGTAGATCAGAACCATAGACAAGGATGTCATCACTATAGTTGAATGTGTTGGGAATGTTCTGAATGACCTGCCGAATGGCTTCCTGGAATATTTCGGCTGCTGAGGAAACCCCAAAACTGAGTCTCTTATATCTGAACAACCCCAGATGGGTTGAGAACGTGGTAATGTATCTTGACTTTGCCTCTAATTCCAACTGGTGGTACCCCTTATTTAAGTCCAACTTGGAAAATATCTTTGCCCCGTTTAGAGCCGAGATCATATCACTCAAGTGTGGTCCCGGATGTCGTTCTCTTTCGATTGCAGTGTTGGGCAGGCGCATGTCCACACAGAGTCTGACTTTGTTGGCCGTGCCCTTCTTGGGAACGATAACTACTGGGGACACCCACGGTGTTGGACCCTCAGTGCGCTCGATGATATCAGCAGCTAGCAAATCCTGGAGTTCTTCCTCCACAGCGGTTTGGAGATGAAACGGTACCCGTCGAGGGTGTTGGGCGACGGGTCTGATTTGTTCATTAATATGCAATCATACTTGGCAGTCTTTTAACTTGCCTAGTCCTTGAAATAGTATGGGAAACTGGCGGGTCACATCTTGGTTTCCGCTGACCTTGAAAAGGATTTCCACTAGGTGAAGACGTTCAGCTGTCGGGAGGCTCAATAGACAGTCCGCTTCTGGGCCTTTAATGACATGGATGACAGCTGGGATGGTTGTGTCTTCATGTTGGAGGGTCGTCGAGAACTTCCCGAGGCAAGGAAGTGGCTTCTTAGCCATCCATGTGAAGACTCTGACTGGTGCAAAGGTCAGAGGAGGACGCAGACTCATTCTTTCATATTCGGTGACTGGAATATAGTTCAGGGATGCACCTGAGTCTAGTACAAACTTTGTATCATGATTGCCAACTTTGATGTCCAGCCGGGGATATGTCTTAAGCGGATCTGGATCTGCGGCTAAGTTCAGATATTCAATAGTATATGTTGAGTCTCTGGATGACGGCCTCGATTCCTTGGATGGTGACCTCCGTTCCCACCTGGACCGATGTGACTCTCGGCTGGAGTGTGATGACCCAGAAGACTGTTCAGTTTGTTCTTGGACAGCTCGTGCATGGTGTCTTCGGGTGCCGGATCGGGACGTTCTCGGGGTACCTCTTCGTGAGTCAGGCTGAGTTGTCTTTGTGGCACCACTTCGTCTCTCCTTATTGTATTCCCCACACATCCCTTCAAAATGATTCGTTCGACCACACTTCCGGCATCTTTGACCCATGGCAGGGCAACTGTCTACATGGGGGTAATCATACGGATCTCCTTTCCTTCTTCCACGGCTCTCGCCGCTGAAGTCTAGATTGTTCTCGACGTGATGACGGGCGTGACCTCCAGTGTCTGTCTCTCGAACTCCTTCGATTCTCATTCTTGGCGTACACGCGTCGCACCTGTTCGCGACTTCCTTTGTGTCCCGTTTCGATGTCTGCTGCATACTCTTCTGCTTGATCAAATATTCGTGTCATCTCCTCTATATCGTCGAGGCTATGTTCCTTTCTCAATAATCGTCTCCTCAATTGGTCGGAGTGACACCCATCAATTATTTGTGACTTAATTGCAGCATCTGTTGAGAAATTATCAAATGCACAATGTTTGGCTAGTCTCCTCAGGTGCATCATGAAAGCGCTCATTGGTTCCTCCTTCCCTTGATGAGCCGAGTGGAATGTATGGCGTTCATAGTCGACGTTCTTTTTGTGAAGAAATCTTTTGTTTAATGCGTCACGCACTTTGTCATAGGTGTCCGCCTCTGCGGCAGGAAGGTCTTTGATTATTTTGACTATCTCCCGCCCCGCCAAGTTGCGCAGGGCAATCAACTTCTTTTTATCCTCAATCACTTCTGATCCTTCGATGTAATCTTCAAATTCTTCGAACCATTCTTGCCATTTGGGACCCATGGTTCCCCCAGTGGTCACTTTGAGGGGTTCGGGCGCTCGTAGGTGCGACCCACCTGGAACCTTAGGCTTGACATCAGCCAGTGGCGGCGGATTTCTATCATCATCGGACATCTTTGCAGTGCTTGTTTGTGTCTTTGTCACACTCACTAGGTCTCACCAATGCTTGTTTATTTTCGGGTATTAATGCTTGTTTATTTGCCAGTGCTTGATTGTTTTCGGGTACCAATGCTTGTTTGTTTGCCAATGCTTGTTTATTTTTGGGTACCAATGCTTGTTTGTTTGCCAATGCTTGTTTATTTCCGGGTACCAATGCTTGTTTCTTTGCCAATGCTTGTTTATTTCCGGGTACCAATGCTTGTTTCTTTGCCAATGTATGTATTTCCTGGCGCTAATGCTTGTTTCCTTGCCAATGCTTGTTTCTTTCTCTAGTGCCTGACTTCAAAATGGCCGCTCTTTGAAAGCTAAGGGGTCTGTCCTGACGAGCGCCTGACTCCAAGATGGCCGCTGTCACTGCAGACACACGAGGTTTTCTCCCCTTTGCTCACTCGATCACTCGTCCACTCTGGACTCACCGGTTGGCAGTTTTCAGCACCAGCACGCTTCAGGATCTCCCTCTCCTCATCTATTGCTGCGACCAGGTAGGGCCGGGGTGGGCTCCCAACTTGCTTTCTGTTTCCCGCTTTTCTCGGCCGACCGCGTGCCAAAACCCACGCATCAGGCGTGAGGTAGGCACTTCTACCGGCACAGGCTCCGGTTCTGGCGCGCTTGGCCGCGCTTGACGGCAGCTTCTCAGGGCAGTGCCCCCTTCCACCAGGGCGCCTCTTCACTCACTGTGGGGCACTGGACAGGGTCGGAGTGGGCTCCCGACTCCTGTTTCTGCACGGCTGCTGGGCGACACACCCCCGGCGGGACTCGCGCTCAGGGGTTTCCTCGACCGAGCGTTTCAGCGCTCCCAGGTCGGAATTTCTTCGGGGTTCCTCGACGTCTTCAGGGCCGCGGTCGCTTGCTCTTGACCTTCCTCGTCCGGCCTCAGCTTCTGTCAGCAGCGGAGTTCTTCCCTCGATGCTGCAAGGGACAGGGTGTCTCTTTGTGATCTTGTGGGCCACAGTTAGTGACATCCCACCTTCGTCGCCAGTTGTAGCATCTTGCTACAATAACCACAGACACAATTGGTTATCAATACTGGAGCTTTATTCTTATGCATCCAGCCTGTCTCCTGTCCCTACTCTAACTGCCTCTCCCTCATCGGTCTCCTCCTCTTTCTGTCCACCCCCTAAGCTCCACCCACAACCACTAGCCTGCTAACTTCACAACAGCCTGCAGCACTGATTGTGACACCCACAGGAGTAGCCCTAAAATGAGGTCTCAGGCCTGACACTGCAGTGCCTGTGTGTAGTTTAGAACTGCCATGTCCTCCTGGTCCGTGTCCCCATGGACCAGGACTAACCCTTCCCTTTTTGTGCGCATCAGTCACCCCTATGGAAGGCCCAAGGTACCCCCTTGGGCAGGGTGCAGTGTATGTAAAAGGTAGAGCATGTACTAGTGCAGGTGACATGCTCTGGTAGTGAATGGCAGCCATTTTCGTTTTCACTATTGTAAGGCTATCTTACTCCATAGATTAACATGGGGGATGCTGGCTACAGTGGCTTCCAGTATTTCTTCCCATAGGAACAAGATAGGACATAAGTATCTAGTATCCCTGAACTCAGAATTTAATAATGTTAAGGACAACAAGGGGCCCCAAGTGAATTAGCATCGGACCTCAGGGAGCATATTTTGTGAAACAACAACGGTCCATGAAAAAGAATTATATGCAAAGCAATGAATATAGACTGAATTAGTTCTATATTTGGGGCGACATGTCCAGCCGGACAGAGGTCTTCAATTTTTTACTCAATTGAAATATTTCATACACAGGAATACCTTCAACAAATCACCAGTGTGGGGCACAAGCCTGTACCCAAACAAAGTCAGATCAGTACAAAAGGTAAACAGGGGAAAAGAGCAGGGCTTTTCAAGGCAAAAGCAGCGATTTCTGTAAAGTATTGAGTGTACAGAAATATCAGTTAAACACCATTACATATAACATGTAAATCAAGCATTTGTATATGGTGTACAATGAGTCGACGGCGTTCGGTCCCACTACTTAGTCATGGGGACCATCATCAGGACATTTATATTTGCCTTTAACATTATAAGCCTCGGGGGGGGGGGGGGAAAGGAAAAAGGTTACCCCGATCGGCACGGGCAAGGGCTAAGAAATTGATAGCCTGGGGAAGCAGCACAGAATCAGGCGCTATTGAGGTGGGCCGCGCTTCATTGATTAAAATCCGCGGTACCAGGAGAAGACCGGTTCAGTCGGTAGTGGAATCTCTACCGACTGAACCGGTCTTCTCCTGGTAACGCGGATTTTAATCAATGAAGGGCGGCCCACCTCAATAGCGCCAGATTCTGGGCTGCTTCCCCAGGCTATCAATTTTACGCGCCCCACACTGGTGATTTGTTGAAGGTATTCCTGTGTATGAAATATTTCAATTGAGTAAAAAATTGAAGACCTCTGTCCGGCTGGACATGTCGCCCCAAATATAGAACTGATTCAGTCTATATTCATTGCTTTGCATATAAATCTTTTGCATGGACCGTTGTTGTTTCACAGAATTTAATAACACATCTTTTAGGAAAGGTTGTTTTTAAATCCTGTGTTTGAGAACAGCACTTTTAGAAAGTTGCTGTTCTCTTGTCTGACCCTTCTGTGTGCCTGGGCCTGTTTGTGTATTGACTGTCTGGTTTGAGAGTGACAGGGGCTGGGGATTCCCCAGGAGGCTGGCTGAATCAGCCCTAGGCTGAATGACTGCATTTGCAACTGGAGTGGTGGGAGGAGTTAGCACCTGGGGCTGAATAGGGCTGTGCCTGCCTTTCACAATGCTGGCTCCACCTCCTGCTGGGCGGCTGACGACCCTGCCCCTCACTCTGAAAGGAAAGAAGAAGCCAGCAAAACAAAGTACTCAGGAGACACCCAGAACTGGTTCAGACCGGGCTCAGGGCCCACATGCACAAAGAGAACAAAGACTTTTAGGGGTATAAGTACAGGACCCCTGACAACAGAAAATTAGATCATCCTGGAATCAAGAAGGAACCTCTGCCAAGGAAAAAGCGGACACTGGAGAAGGAAAACAGTCCTGCTGTTGCTCTGCTGGACTGACCAGCTGTTGCTTTGCTGCCAAGGAGAGGGGAAGGACTTTGCTGTGGTGCTGTGTCCCCTGTCTTGAAGGAATCTCCAAGGGCCTGAGAAGAGCTGGCTCCCTGTTCTGAAGTCCCAGGAACAAAAGGACTTCACCCCCAGCTTCCCTGAACTCTGCTGAGAGAGTTCTGTCCTTCCTAGAGTGCTTCATCCAGTTGTGGGGCCTCCGGAAGTTGTACCTGTGCTGGGAAACTTGAAACTAAGCTTGAGAGACGTTTGCCATTGAAAAGTGTTGCATCGCTCGCTTGCGGAGCGCATCCCCAACAGTGCGAGAAGTTTCCCGCCACTACGAAGGTCGAGTTTGCCTCTGCCAGAGCCATCGCATCCTTCGTTTGCGGGACACACCAGACCGGTGCGGGAAAGTCGAACATCGCTGCGAGTGTCCTCGCAGAGCCTGTCGTCGCTGGGTGAGATCACCGCACCGCTTGCTTGCGGACCGCATCACGTCGCTGCGAGCATCGTCGCTGAACCATCGCATCGAGGAGCTGCGAGAGAGAGTATCACCGCTGGACCGCGCATCGTCGCCCCGGAGATCGTCGCAGCCCCTACGAGATCGTCGCATTGTGCCTTTGCGAGAACAAACTTCCTAGGGAACCTACGCACTGGAATCCATGCAAGTGTCCTTCCTCCCCATACAGACCGGATTCGTCGCAACACGCCCGCTGCTGCAGCGGGGCTGTCGCATCGCCTCCCCAGGGTCTCAGGAGCAAGACATCGCTTGTTTTCCACCGCACCAGCTTCTGCTTTTTGGAACTTTGTTGCAACTAAAAGGTCCTGTGAGTAAATGTGACGCAACTGTGAACTTTTCACGCATCTGTGGTTTATTTTACCGCAACTTGAAGAACTTTAACGCAAACCCTAAGAACTCTTTTGAAACCATATTCTTGAACTGTGTATGTTGGATTTTTGTCGTTTTGGTCTTGTGTAGTTTAGATTAAATACCTTTATTTTTCTAAACTGTTGTGGAGTCAGTTTGTGGTGTTTTCACTGTGTTACTGTGAGTGTTGGTACAAATACTTTACGCATTGCCTCTGGTTAGCCTAGACTGCTCGTGCCAAGCTACCTAGAGGGTGAGCAGGGGTTATCTCAGAGGGTTATCTTCTTGCCCTGACTAGAAGCAAGGGTCCCTATTTGGACAGTGGTACCTACCTCTGCCAACTAGAGACCCCCAGTTCTAACATTGGTGGTCAGGCGGTGGGATTTGAACTTGTATTTGTACTTGACCCACAGTAATTGGTGTACATCACTAGTGAGTGCAGACCACTACGCCACCACATACTACTGGTTTTTTTCTATTTTTGAGTAACTCTTCTGATACATCATGTATTTGAATGGGAAGGCACCCAGTAAGGAAGCAGAATTAGAGTTTTGCATTGGAGATTTGTATTCATACAAAGTTGAGCAACTTAGGAAATTCTGCCTTGAGTTTGAGTGCCCCATAAAGAGCGCCTACAGAAAGGAGGAGCCGCAAAGGATCTTGAAGGTCCATTGGGAGGCACAAGAGGGAAATGAGGATGCGAATGAGGAAAACAGTTTTCAAGTCACAGATCTGCCAGTGGGCAGAGTAGGTGCAGGAGCCGCCAGCAACCATTCCAGCAGGGGCCTCTCCCCAGAAGAGTTACAAGAAAATCAGAGAGTAAGAGAGTATGAGTTGGAAGTTCTGAAAATGAAAATGAAGCAATTGGAAATGGATAAAGAGAGAGAAAAGGCGGCGGAGGAGAGCAAAAGTGCCCGCGCCTTGGAGGAAAAGAAATTGCTTTTGGCTCATGAGTTGAGCATGAGAGAACTGGATCTTAAAGCCAAGGAGGTGGATGCAAGTTCAAATGGTGGCAGCACGCAGCCAGTGCATGGGGGTAAAGTATATATTCCCAAAGACCTGGTACAGAATTACCATAGGAGTGAGGATATTTATGCCTGGTTCACTTCGTATGAAATTGCATTGAAGATGAATGGTGTGCCTGATCAGCATTGGGGTGCGGGCCTGTGGAAACATTTTGAGGCTTCTGGGAGGAGTGCTCTAGAGCCCCTAGAGATGGCAGGTGCCATGACCTACCCCAATATGAAGGAGGCCTTATGTCTCAGGTATGGCCTTACTCCAGAGCAGTATAGACTGCAGTTTAGAAACTCCAAGAAGAGAGAGTCTGAGACTTGTATGGAATGTGTGAATCAGTACTCACGTGCACTGGAAGGTTGGATGAAGGGCAGTAAAGTAACTGATTTTTAAGGGGTTGTTGCATTTAATCAGTTGGGAGCACTTGAGTAGTCTTTGTGTACCAGAGCTGCGCCAGCATCTTTTAGACAGCAAGCTGACAGACCCCATTGAGCTTGTCAAGGAGGCGGACCGCTGGACCAGTACAAGGGTCCACAGAGGTGGGCAGGGTCCCCAGCAGAAGAGTGGGGGGGGGACAAGGGTAACCAAAAGGAGTTCTCACAAGGGCCCCAAAATAGTTCCCAGGGAAAGGAATCCCAACCCCCCAAACCTCAACAGCCATGGCCCTCTAAGGGCAGGCGGGACAATAGAGACAGAAGGGATAACCAAGGTCCCCCTACCTGCTATCACTGCAATGAGGTGGGTCACATTGCTCCAAAATGTCCCAAGAAGAAGCCCGCACCCACTGGTGCTCCAGCCCCAGCGTTAGCAAGTGTAGCTTTGGGCGGGGATTTCATTTCTAGTGGGGAGGTGGGCTTAGCAGTTATGTCCCTTGTCTCTCTAGGAGACCGAGAGTTGGTCCAGGAAACCTTACTGCCCTCTAACACTAAGAAGTATGGGCAGAAAGTGACCATCAATGGGAGGGAGGTTGAGGCTCTGAGAGACACAGGAGCCAGCATGACATCCGTGAGGTGTCAGTGGGTGTCTGAAGAGCAAATCATCCCTGATGTACTCCACCCTGTAGTGACAGCTGACAGCTCAGTGCGCCTCTGCAAGCTGCCGCGTGTTCCCTTTGCATGGGGGGGGAGTCTCTGGTCTTTTGGAATTAGTTGTCAGTGATGCCTTGCCTGTAGACTGTCTGTTAGGTAACGACCTGGAGAGTTCTCCGTGGAAGGATGTAGAACACAGAACTCACTTGGAGATGTTGGGTCTGCCTGCATAGATCTGCGTGACCACGCGTGCTATGGCAGCCAGTAAGGGTGATTCAGCAGAACTGGAGCCTGAAACAGTGGCCCAGAGACCAGCCAGGAGAGGAAGAGGCAGGGGGCGCGGGAAACCCGCCCCAGCAGTTCCCACGGTCCAGGAAGGAGCAGAACCTGAGGGGGATGCTCTGGAACCCACAGGGGAACAGGTGGCCGAACTGGGGAACCTGCCCGAGCTGACCCATTGGCAGCAAGAAGGTGGTCCCTCCAGGGAGGAATTCTGCCAGGCGCAGAAAGAATGCCCTTCCCTCATTGGTCTGCGGCAACAGGCTATAGATCAGGCAGCAGGTGGAGCAGCCAGAGATCACTTTATCTACTGGGAAGATGACTTATTATATAGCGAGCCTAAGTTTGCTGAGCCCGGTGCAGCCCGTGTGCTGGTGGTACCCTAGCGCTTCAGAAACTTCCTAATGGGTCTGGCTCATGACGTGCCTCTTGCAGGACATCTGGGGCAAGACAAGACCCTAATCAGGCTTGTCACCCACTTCCACTGGCCCCAGATGAGGAAGCATGTTGGTTTCTTTTGCAGATCTTGCCAAACTTGTCAAGCCAGTGGCAAGACTGGAATGAAGTTGAAGGTACCCCTTCAACCCTTCCCAGTAGTGAGCACCCCTTTCGAGCGGGTGGGCATAGACATAGTAGGGGCCCTGGACCCTAAGACAGCCTTAGGCAACAGGTTTATCCTGGTCTTGGTGGACCATGCCACCCGGTACCCGGAAGCAGTCCCTCTCAGGACAATCACAGCACCCGTGGTGGGCCTTGCATTGATGGGGATCTTTTCCCGTGTGGGGTTCCCCAGTGAGGTGGTCTCCGACCAGGGTACCAACTTCATCTCTAAGTACATGAAGTCTCTATGGGAGTAGTGTGGGGTAACTTATAATTTCACCAATCCTTACCACCCTCAAGGAAATGGGTTGGTTGAAAGGTTCAACCGGACCCTAAAAGGTATGATTATGGGCCTGGCGGAGCCCATGAGACGGAAGTGGGACGTCTTGTTACCATGCCTGTTGTTTGCCTACAGGGAGGTGCTTTAGAAGTCCTTAGGGTTCAGTCCCTTTGAACTCCTGTATGGCCACCCTGTTAGAGGACCTCTCTCACTGGTGAAGGAGGGTTGGGAAAAGTCCCGTGGGAAAACCCCCCAGGATGTGTTCAGCTATGTGCTGGTCATCCGCAACTAGACACAACGCTTCAGGAAGCTCGCTCAGGCAAACCTGGAAGCAAGCCAGGAAGAAATTAAAAGATGGTACGACCAGAATACCACTCTGGTCGAATTTCAACCTGGGCAGAAAGTGTGGGTGATGGCCCAGAGGAGCCTTGTGCGCTCCAGGACAAGTGGACTGGGCCATATGAGGTTGTGGAAAGGAAGAGTGAGGTAACCTACCTGGTTAACCTGAGGAATCGCCGGCAGCCCCTGAGAGTCTTGCATGTGAACCGCCTCAAACCACACTTTGAGAGTTCTGAAGTTACTATGCTCATGGCTACAGATGCAGGAATGGAAGAGGATAGTGATCCTCTCCCTGACCTCCTGGCAGTTAAGGAGCAAGATGGGTCAGTGGGTGGTGTGGTCCTCTCGCCCACCCTGACCCCAGAGCAGCAGAGTGTCTGTCGCCAAGTGTTGGGTCAGTTCTCCTCGCTGTTCTCCCTGACCCCAGGAGTCACCAACTGGTGCGTCCATGATGTGGACACTGGAGACAGTCTGCCTGTGAAACAAACATTTTACAGAGTAGCTGACAAGGTCAGGGCCAGCATCAAGGAAGAGGTTTCCAAGATGTTGGCGCTAGGGGTGATTGAGCCCTCCAGCAGCCCCTGGACTAGCCCAGTGGTCTTGGTGCCCAAGAAAGCTGCTACGCCCGGTGGCCCTCCAGAACTCCGGTTTTTAGTGGACTACCGTGGGCTCAATGCGGTCACGAAGACTGACGCACATCCCATCCCCAGAGCTGTTGAGCTTGTGGATCGGTTGGGAGCTGCCCAGTACCTCAGTACATTTGATTTGACTTCTGGGTACTGGCAGATTGCCTTAACTGATGGGGCCAAAGAGAGGTCAGAATTTTCAACGCCAGAGGGCACTTCCAGTTCCGAGTCATGCCCTTTGGGTTGAAGAATGCCCCTGCCACATTCCAGAGACTGGTTAACCAGGTACTGACCGGGCTGGAGGAATTCAGCGCTGCATACCTGGATGACATTGCGGTGTTCAGCTCCACGTGGTAGGAACTCTTGCAACACCTCTGCGAAGTGTTGAAGGCTCTGCAAAGGGCAGGCCTCACTATCAAGGCCAGCAAGTGCCAGATAGGGCAGGGATCTGTGGTGTATTTGGGACACCAGGTGGGGAGCGGCCAGGTGGCGCCCCTACAGGCAAAGATTGATACCATTCTGTCTTGGGAGCCTCCCAAGACCCAGACAGAGGTGAGAGCCTTTTTAGGACTCACCGGGTATTACAGATGGTTTGTCAAGGGAAATGGCACCATTGTTGCCCCCTTGACAGAACTCACTTCCAAGAAGTTGCCCAAATGAGTTGACTGGACTGACGCCTGCCAAACTGCTTTTGATGCCCTGAAAACTACAATGTGCACAGCACCGGTGCTCAAGGCACCTGACTTTTCCAGTGAGTTCGTAGTACAGACAGACGCTTCAGAGCATGGTGTGGGAGCAGTACTCTCACAAGTCATTGAGGAGAATGGAGACCAGCCGGTAGCTTTCATTAGTAGGAGGCTACTCACCAGGGAACAGAGGTGGAGTGTGATCGAAAGGGAAGCTTTTGCTGTGGTCTGGGCTCTGAAGAAGTTGAGGCACTACCTGTTTGGGACTCACTTCCGTGTTCAGACCGACCACAGGCCCCTCAGATGGTTAATGCAAATGAGGGGTGAGAACCCAAAACTGTTGAGGTGGTCCATCTCCCTACAGGGAATGGACTTTACGGTGGAACACCGCCCTGGTAAAGAACACGCCAATGCTGATGGTCTGTCCAGGTTTTTCCACCTTCGTGAAGAGAACTCCCAAGAGGGTGGGTAGTTCTCCCCACTTTCAGCTGGAGGGGACACGTGTTAGACCTAGCATCTTTGGCGTGGTTTCCCCCTATCTTTTTGCCTCTACCTCCTGTATTTTTGATGCTGTGCTGGATTTCGTTTTTGCTGGTTTAGATGCTTTGGACACTCTGCCACTGCTGATCAGTGCCAGAGTGTAAGTGCTCCCTATGTAAATTGTTATTCTGATTGGATATACATGTTTGGCATATTTGTATCACCATGAAGTCCCTAGTAAAGTGCATAGGGTGTGCCAGAGCTGGTGATGACAAATGCTACTAGTGGGCCTGCAGCACTGATTGTGCCACCCACAGGAGTAGCCCTAAAATGATGTCTCAGGATTGACACTGCAGTGCCTGTGTGCAGTTTAGAACTGCCATGTCCTCCTGGTCCGTGTCCCCTTGGACCAGGCCTAACCCTTCCCTTTTTGTGCGCATCAGTCACCCCTATGGAAGGCCCAAGGTACCCCCCTGGGCAGGGTGCAGTGTATGTAAAAGGTAGAGCATGTACTAGTGCAGGTGACATGCTCTGGTAGTGAATGGCAGCCATTTTCGTTTTCACTATTGTAAGGCTATCTTGCTCCATAGATTAACATGGGGGATGCTGGCTACAGTATCTTCCAGTATTTGTTCCAATAGGAACAAGATAGGACATAAGTTTCTAGTATCCCTGAACTCAGAATTTAATAACACATATTTTAGGAAAGGTTGTTTTTAAATCCTGTGTTTTAGAACAGCACTTTTAGAAAGTTGCTGTTCTCTTGTCTGAACCTTCTGTGTGCCTGGGCCTGTTTGTGTATTGACTGTCTGGTTTGAGAGTGACAGGGGCTGGGGATTCCCCAGGAGGCTGGCTGAGTCAGCCCTAGGCTGAATGACTGCATTTGCAACTGGAGTGGTGGGAGGAGTTAGCACCTGGGGCTGAATAGGGCTGTGCCTGCCTTTCACAATGCTGGCTCCACCTCCTGCTGGGCGGCTGACGACCCTGCCCCTCACTCTGAAAGGAAAGAAGAAGCCAGCAAAACAAAGTACTCAGGAGACACCCGGAACTGGTTCAGACCGGGCTCAGGGCCCACATGCACAAAGAGAACAAAGACTTTTGGGGTATAAGTACAGGACCCTGACAACAGAAAAATAGATCATCCTGGAATCAAGAAGGAACCTCTGCCAAGGAGAAAGCTGACACTGAAGAAGGAAGACTGTCCTGCTGTTGCTCTGCTGGACTGACCTGCTGTTGCGTTGCTGCCAAGGAGAGGGGAAGGACTTTGCTGTGGTGCTGTGTCCCCTGTCTTGAAGGAATCTCCAAGGGCCTGAGAAGAGCTGGCTCCCTGTTCTGAAGTCCCAGGAACAAAAGGACTTCACCCCCAGCTTCCCTGAACTCTACTGAGAGAGTTCTGTCCTTCCTAGAGTGCTTGATCCAGTTGTGGGGCCTCTGGAAGTTGTACCTACGCTGGCAAGCTTGAAACTATGCTTGAGAGACTTTTGCCATTAAAAAGTGTTGCATCGCTCGCTTGCGGAGCGCATCCCCGACAGTTCGGGAAGTTTCCCGCCGCTACGAAGGTCGAGATCGTCGCAGCGCCTGGCGCCGCTGCCAGAGCCGTTGCATCCTTCGTTTGCGGGACGCACCAGACCGCTGCGGGAAAGTCGAACATCGCTGCGAGTGTCGTTGCAGAGCCTGTCGTCGCTGGGTGAGATCGCCGCACCGCTTGCTTGTGGACCACATCACGTCGCTGCGAGCATCGTCGCAAAACCATCGCATCGAGGAGCTGCGAGAGAGAGGATCACCGCTGGACCGCGCATCGTCGCCCCAGAGATCGTTGCAGCCCCTACGAGATCGCGGCATCGTGCCTTTGCGAGAACAAACTTCCTACGGAACCTACGCACTGGAATCCATACAAGTGGCCTTCCTCCCCATACAGACCAGATTCGTCGCAACACGCCCACTGCTGCAGCGGGGCTGTCGCATCGCCTCCCCAGGGTCTCAGGAGCAACACATCGCTTGTTTTCCACCGCACCAGCTTCTGCTTTTTGGAACTTTGTTGCAACTAAAAGCTACTGTGAGTAAACGTGACGCAACTGTGAACTTTTCACGCATCTGTGGTTTATTTTACCGCAACTTGAAGAACTTTAACACAAACCTTAAGAACTCTTTTGAAACCATATTCTTGAACTGATTATGTTGGATTTTTGTCGTTTTGGTCTTGTGTAGTTTAGATTAAATACCTTTATTTTTCTAAACTGTTGTGGAGTCAGTTTGTGGTATTTTCACTGTGTTACTGTGAGTGTTGGTACAAATACTTTACGCATTGCCTCTGGTTAGCCTAGACTGCTCGTGCCAAGCTACCTAGAGGGTGAGCAGGGGTTATCTCAGAGGGTTATCTTCTTGCCCTGACTAGAAGCAAGGGTCCCTATTTGGACAGTGGTACCTACCTCTGCCAACTAGAGACCCCCAGTTCTAACATTGGTGGTCAGGCGGTGGGATTTGAACTTGTATTTGTACTTGATCCACAGTAATTGGTGTACATCACTAGTGAGTGCAGACCACTACGCCACCACATACTACTGGTTTTTGTTTTTGTTCTATTTCTGAGTAACTCTTCTGATACATCATGTATTTGAATGGGAAGGCACCCAGTAAGGAAGCAGAATTAGAGTTTTGCATTGGAGATTTGTATTCATACAAAGTTGAGCAACTTAGGAAATTCTGCCTTGAGTTTGAGTGCCCCATAAAGAGCGCCTACAGAAAGGAGGAGCTGCAAAGGATCTTGAAGGCCCATTGGGAGGCACAAGAGGGAAATGAGGATGCGAATGGGGAAAACAGTTTTCAAGTCACAGATCTGCCAGTGGGCAGAGTAGGTGCAGGAGCCGCCAGCAACCATTCCAGCAGGGGCCTCTCCCCAGAAGAGTTACAAGAAAATCAGAGAGTAAGAGAGTATGAGTTGGAAGTTCTGAAAATGAAAATGAAGCAATTGGAAATGGATAAAGAGAGAGAAAAGGCGGCGGAGGAGAGCAAAAGTGCCCGCGCCTTGGAGGAAAAGAAATTGCTTTTGGCTCATGAGTTGAGCATGAGAGAACTGGATCTTAAAGCCAAGGAGGTGGATGCCAGTTCAAATTGTGGCAGCACGCAGACAGTGCATGGGGGTAAAGTATATATTCCCAAAGACCTGGTACAGAATTACCATATGAGTGAGGATATTTATGCCTGGTTCACTTCGTATGAAATTGCATTGAAGATGAATGGTGTGCCTGATCAGCATTGGGGGGCGGGCCTGTGGAAACATTTTGAGGCTTCTGGGAGGAGTGCTCTAGAGCCCTTAGAGATGGCAGGTGCCATGACCTACCCCAACATGAAGGAGGCCTTATGTCTCAGGTATGGCCTTACTCCAGAGCAGTATAGACTGCAGTTTAGAAACTCCAAGAAGAGAGAGTTTGAGACTTGTATGGAATGTGTGAATCAGTACTCACGTGCACTGGAAGGTTGGATGAAGGGCAGTAAAGGAACTGATTTTTAAGGGGTTGTTGCATTTAATCAGTTGGGAGCACTTGAGTAGTCTTTGTGTTCCAGAGCTGCGCCAGCATCTTTTAGACAGCAAGCTGACAGACCCCATTGAGCTTGTCAAGGAGGCGGACCGCTGGACCAGTACAAGGGTCCACAGAGGTGGGCAGGGTCCCCAGCAGAAGAGTGGGCGGGACAAGGGTAACCAAAAGGAGTTCTCACAAGGGCCCCAAAATAGTTCCCAGGGAAAGGAATCCCAACCCCCCAAACCTCAACAGCCATGGCCCTCTAAGGGCAGGCGGGACAATAGAGACAGAAGGGATAACCAAGGTCCCCCTACCTGCTATCACTGCAATGAGGTGGGTCACATTGCTCCAAAATGTCCCAAGAAGAAGCCCGCACCCACTGGTGCTCCAGCCCCAGGGTTAGCAAGTGTAGCTTTGGGCAGGGATTTCATTTCTAGTGGGGAGGTGGGCTTAGCAGTTATGTCCCTTGTCTCTCTAGGAGACCGAGAGTTGGTCCAGGAAACCTTACTGCCCTCTAACACTAAGAAGTATGGGCAGAAAGTGACCATCAATGGGAGGGAGGTTGAGGCTCTCAGAGACATAGGAGCCAGCGTGACATCCGTGAGGTGTCAGTGGGTGTCTGAAGAGCAAATCATCCCTGATGTACTCCGCCCTGTAGTGACAGCTCAGTGCGCCTCTGGAAACTGGCGCGTGTTCCCTTTGCATGGGGGGGAGTCTCTGGTCTTTTGGAAGTAGTTGTCAGTGATGCCTTGCCTGTAGACTGTCTGTTAGGTAACGACCTGGAGAGTTCTCCGTGGAAGGATGTAGAACACAGAACTCACTTGGAGATGTTGGGTCTGTCTGCGTAGATCTGCGTGACCACGCGTGCTACGGCAGCCAGTAAGGGTGATTCAGCAGAACTGGAGCCTGAAACAGTGGCCCAGAGACCAGCCAGGATAGGAAGAGGCAGGGGGCGTGGGAAACCCGCCCCAGCAGTTCCCACGGTCCAGGAAGGAGCAGAACCTGAGGGGGATGCTCTGGAACCTACAGGGGAACAGGTGGCCCAACTGGGGAACCTGCCCGAGCTGACCCATTGGCAGCAGGAAGGTGGTCCCTCCAGGGAGGAATTCTGCCAGGCGCAGAAAGAATGCCCTTCCCTCATTGGTCTGCGGCAACAGTCTGTAGATCAGGCAGCAGGTGGAGCAGCCAGAGATCACTTTATCTACTGGGAAGATGACTTATTATATAGCGAGCCTAAATTTGCTGTGCCCGGTGCAGCCCGTGTGCTGGTGGTACCCTAGCGCTTCAGAAACTTCCTAATGGGTCTGGCTCATGACGTGCCTCTTGCAGGACATCTGGGGCAAGACAAGACCCTAAACCGGCTTGTCACCCACTTCCACTGGCCCCAGATGAGGAAGCATGTTGGTTCCTTTTGCAGATCTTGCCACACCTGTCAAGCCAGTGGCAAGACTGGAATGAAGTTGAAGGCACCCCTTCAACCCTTCCCAGTAGTGAGCACCCCTTTCGAGCGGGTGGGCATAGACATAGTAGGGCCCCTGGACCCCAAGACAGCCTTAGGCAACAGGTTCATCCTGGTCTTGGTGGAACACGCCACCCGGTACCCGGAAGCAGTCCCTCTCAGGACAATCACAGCACCCGTGGTGGGCCGTGCATTGATGGGGATCTTTTCCCGTGTGGGGTTCCCCAGTGAGGTGGTCTCCGACCAGGGTACCAACTTCATCTCTAAGTACATGAAGTCTCTGTGGGAGGAGTGTGGGGTAACTTATAATTTCACCAATCCTTACCACCCTCAAGGAAATGGGTTGGTTGAAAGGTTCAACCGGACCCTAAAAGGTATGATTATGGGCCTGGCGGAGCCCATGAGACGGAAGTGGGATGTCTTGTTACCATGCCTGTTGTTTGCATACAGGGAGGTGCCTCAGAAGTCCTTAGGGTTCAGTCCCTTTGAACTCCTGTATGGCCACCCTGTTAGAGGACCTCTCTCACTGGTGAAGGAGGGTTGGGAAAAGTCCCGTGGGAAAACCCCCAAGGATGTGTTCAGCTATGTGCTGGTCATCCGCAACTAGACACGACGCTTCAGGAAGCTCGCTCAGGCAAACCTGGAAGCAAGCCAGGAAGAAATGAAAAGATGGTACAACCAGAATACCACTCTTGTCGAATTTCAACCTGGGCAGAAAGTGTGGGTGATGGCGCCAGTGGAGCCTTGTGCGCTCCAAGACAAGTGGACTGGGCCATATGAGGTGGTGGGAAGGAAGAGTGAGGTAACCTACCTGGTTAACCTGAGGACTCGCAGGCAGCCCCCGAGAGTCTTGCATGTGAACCGCCTCAAACCACACTTTGAGAGGTCTGAAGTTACTATGCTCATGGCTACAGATGCAGGAATGGAAGAGGATAGTGATCCTCTCCCTGACCTCCTGGCAGTTAAGGAGCAAGATGGGTCAGTGGATGGTGTGGTCCTCTCGCCCACCCTGACCCCAGAGCAGCAGAGTGTCTGTAGCCAAGTGTTGGGTCAGTTCTCCTCGCTGTTCTCCCTGACCCCAGGAGTCACCAACTGGTGCGTCCATGATGTGGACACTGGAGACAGTCTGCCTGTGAAACAAAAATTTTACAGAGTAGCTGACAAGGTCAGGGCCAGCATCAAGGAAGAGGTTTCCAAGATGTTGGCGCTAGGGGTGATTGAGCCCTCCAGCAGCCCCTGGGCTAGCCCAGTGGACTTGGTGCCCAAGAAAGCTGCTACGCCCGGTGGCCCTCCAGAACTACCGTGGGCTCAATGCGGTCACGAAGACTGACGCACATCCCATCCCCAGAGCTGATGAGCTTGTGGATCGGTTGGGAGCTGCCCAGTACCTCAGTACATTTGATTTGACTTCTGGGTACTGGCAGATTGCCTTAACTGATGGGGCCAAAGAGAGGTCAGCATTTTCAACGCCAGAGGGGCACTTCCAGTTCCGAGTCATGCCCTTTGGGTTGAAGAATGCCCCTGCCACATTCCAGAGACTGGTTAACCAGGTACTGACCGGGCTGGAGGAATTCAGCGCTGCATACCTGGATGACATTGCGGTGTTCAGCTCCACGTGGTAGGAACTCTTGCAACACCTCTGCGAAGTGTTGAAGGCTCTGCAAAGGGCAGGCCTCACTATCAAGGCCAGCAAGTGCCAGATAGGGCAGGGATCTGTGGTGTATTTGGGACACCAGGTGGGGAGCGGCCAGGTGGCGCCCCTACAGGCAAAGATTGATACCATTCTGTCTTGGGAGCCTCCCAAGACCCAGACAGAGGTGAGAGCCTTTTTAGGACTCACCGGGTATTACAGATGGTTTGTCAAGGGATATGGCACCATTGTTGCCCCCTTGACAGAACTCACTTCCAAGAAGTTGCCCAAAAGAGTTGACTGGACTGACGCCTGCCAAACTGCTTTTGATTCCCTGAAAACTACAATGTGCACAGCACCGGTGCTCAAGGCACCTGACTTTTCCAGTGAGTTCGTAGTACAGACAGACGCTTCAGAGCATGGTGTGGGAGCAGTACTCTCACAAGTCACTGAGGGGAATGGAGACCAGCCGGTAGCTTTCATTAGTAGGAGGCTACGCCCCAGGGAACAGAGGTGGAGTGTGATCGAAAGGGAAGCTTTTGCTGTGGTCTTGGCTCTGAAGAAGTTGAGGCACTACCTGTTTGGGACTCACTTCCGTTTTCAGACCGACCACAGGCCCCTCAGATGGTTAATGCAAATGAGGGGTGAGAACCCAAAACTGTTGAGGTGGTCCATCTCCCTACAGGGAATGGACTTTACGGTGGAACACCGCCCTGGTAAAGAACACGCCAATTCTGATGGTCTGTCCAGGTTTTTCCACCTTAGTGAAGAGAACTCCCAAGAGGGTGAGTAGTTCTCCCCACTTTCAGCTGGAGGGGACACGTGTTAGACCTAGCATCTTTGGCGTGGTTTCCCCCTATCTTTTTGCCTCTACCTCCTGTATTTTTGATGCTGTGCTGGATTTCGTTTTTGCTGGTTTAGATGCTTTGGACACTCTGCCACTGCTGATCAGTGCCAGAGTGTAAGTGCTCCCTATGTAAATTGTTATTCTGATTGGATATACATGTTTGGCATATTTGTATCACCATGAAGTCCCTAGTAAAGTGCACAGGGTGTGCCAGGGCTGGTGATGACAAATGCTACTAGTGGGCCTGCAGCACTGATTGTGCCACCCACAGGAGTAGCCCTAAAATGATGTCTCAGGACTGACACTGCAGTGCCTGTGTGCAGTTTAGAACTGCCATGTCCTCCTGGTCCGTGTCCCCATGGACCAGGCCTAACCCTTCCCTTTTTGTGCGCATCAGTCACCCCTATGGAAGGCCCAAGGTACCCCCCTGGGCAGGGTGCAGTGTATGTAAAAGGTAGAGCATGTACTAGTGCAGGTGACATGCTCTGGTAGTGAATGGCAGCCATTTTCGTTTTCACTATTGTAAGGCTATCTTGCTCCATAGATTAACATGGGGGATGCTGGCTACAGTATCTTCCAGTATTTCTTCCCATAGGAACAAGATAGGACATAAGTTTCTAGTATCCCTGAACTCAGAATTTAATAACACATATTTTAGGAAAGGTTGTTTTTAAATCCTGTGTTTGAGAACAGCACTTTTAGAAAGTTGCTGTTCTCTTGTCGGACCCTTCTGTGTGCCTGGGCCTGTTTGTGTATTGACTGTCTGGTTTGAGAGTGACAGGGGCTGGGGATTCCCCAGGAGGCTGGCTGAGTCAGCCCTAGGCTGAATGACTGCATTTGCAACTGGAGTGGTGGGAGGAGTTAGCACCTGGGCCTGAATAGGGCTGTGCCTGCCTTTCACAATGCTGGCTCCACCTCCTGCTGGGCGGCTGATGACCCTGCCCCTCACTCTGAAAGGAAAGAAGAAGCCAGCAAAACAAAGTACTCAGGAGACACCCGGAACTGGTTCAGACCGGGCTCAGGGCCCACATGCACAAAGAGAACAAAGACTTTTGGGGTATAAGTACAGGACCCCTGACAACAGAAAATTAGATCATCCTGGAATCAAGAAGGAACCTCTGCCAAGGAGAAAGCTGACACTGAAGAAGGAAGACTGTCCTGCTGTTGCTCTGCTGGACTGACCTGCTGTTGCGTTGCTGCCAAGGAGAGGGGAAGGACTTTGCTGTGGTGCTGTGTCCCCTGTCTTGAACGAATCTCCAAGGGCCTGAGAAGAGCTGGCTCCCTGTTATGAAGTCCCAGGAACAAAAGGACTTCACCCCCAGCTTCCCTGAGCTCTACTGAGAGAGTTCTGTCCTTCCTAGAGTGCTTGATCCAGTTGTGGGGCCTCTGGAAGTGGTATCAATGCTGGGAAGCTTGAAACTAAGCTTGAGAGACTTTTGCCATTAAAAAGTGTTGCATCGCTCGCTTGCGGAGCGCATCCCCGACAGTTCGAGAAGTTTCCCACCGCTACGAAGGTTGAGATCGTCGCAGCGCCTGGCGCCGCTGCCAGAGCCGTCGAATCCTTCGTTTGCGGGACGCACCAGACCGGTGCGGGAAAGTCGAACATCGCTGCGAGTGTCATTGCAGAGCCTGTCGTCACTGGGTGAGATCGCCGCACCGCTTGCTTGCGGACCACATCACGTCGCTGCGAGCATCGTCGCAGAACCATCGCATCAAGGAGCTGCGAGAGAGAGGATCACCGCTGGACCGCGCATCGTCGCCCCAGAGATCGTTGCAGCCCCTACGAGATCGCCGCATCGTGGCTTTGCGAGAACAAACTTCCTACGGAACCTACGCACCGGAATCCATACAAGTGGCCTTCCTCCCCATACAGACCAGATTCGTCGCAACACGCCCACTGCTGCAGCGGGGCTGTCGCATCGCCTCCCCAGGGTCTCAGGAGCAACACATCGCTTGTTTTCCACCGCACCAGCTTCTGCTTTTTGGAACTTTGTTGCAACTAAAAGCTAGTGTGAGTAAACGTGACGCAACTGTGAACTTTTCACGCATCTGTGGTTTATTTTACCGCAACTTGAAGAACTTTAACGCAAACCTTAAGAACTCTTTTGAAACCATATTCTTGAACTGATTATGTTGGATTTTTGTCGTTTTGGTCTTGTGTAGTTTAGATTAAATACCTTTATTTTTCTAAACTGTTGTGGAGTCAGTTTGTGGTGTTTTCACTGTGTTATTATGAGTGTTGGTACAAATACTTTACGCATTGCCTCTGGTTAGCCTAGACTGCTCGTGCCAAGCTACCTAGAGGGTGAGCAGGGGTTATCTCAGAGGGTTATCTTCTTGCCCTGACTAGAAGCAAGGGTCCCTATTTGGACAGTGGTACCTACCTCTGCCAACTAGAGACCCCCAGTTCTAACAGACAGCAAGATTGATTCTCACACCTGCTTCTTAATGAACCCGAAGCTGGCTGCCTTCAGTCACGCTTTGTAAGAGCTCTTCCACAGACCCTCCAGCCCGTCACTTACTCCCCTACTTTATGTCAAAGGGGCCAAGCTCAGGCCAGTGCTATCTTTAGGTTTCAGAGCTTATACAGACAAACTGTGGTCTTTCCTAACTATATTTCAATATAAAGTCTATAGTGTATTAGTCCATCTCACCAAAAGTGCCTCGCAAGCTCATGTTGAACTAGAGTTCGGCCTGATACATCATCAACTAGCCAAGAAGGCATCATTGAATAAATATGTATTCGCCCAGAGGCATTCAGAAGCGGCCTCAGAAAAAGCCTACATCTGGAAGGAGATGTGTTTGGGTGCAAGCATGAACACATAGGAATCAGCATCGCCTGCAGCTCTTCGAAATTTGCAGGCAGAAATGCTATGGGAGCAAAATCTACCATATGCCTACTTTAAAACACTGCTGAACAAACAGGTGAGTTGGATTTCTTTTTCGAGGATGAGGACACAATCAGGAAAAGAAACCATGCCTGGAGGATGTCACTTACTACTAACAAGCATCTCCAACCCATCGCTACCTCACCGAAAGCTATAAAAGATATTTAAAGCAAAGGTTACAGCAACTAGGCTTTGGGCTGCATTCATCTTGAGACTTACTCCCAAAATGGGCCAAAAGACTACCTTGTAGGTCTTTCAGACTGTGCTTGTTTCATAAAGAAAATCTACTGCACTTACTCTGCGCTTTACCACCCTTCCAAATAAAGGTAGGCATTGGGTTTGTCCAATTTTCACTCAATTCAGTATTAGAACTTGCCGGCATACAATCAGTTTCTGCATGGGGGTGACTTCCCAATGGTCACTGTAATTTCATCAAATTAATGGACAGAGCAGAGTGGCTTCGTGACAGCAAATATTCTCCAGCTAGGAGTGAAAAGTAACTGTCCTAAATAATGCCGGTGTTTGCTATAATCACAAGGTAGGAAGGTCCAGACAGCCCCCGCAAGGTGGTTGGAAGTGTTTATGTACTGTTCACTGATGTTAAGTTTCCCTTCTTCAGATTTAATGATAATGAAATGTATTGCTTAGATCAGTATGATCTTTTTTAACTGTTTCAACAATTAATCCTAATGTTCTGTTGCCACTGGTGACTCTTTGGGACAAATTATGGGCACCGGGCAATTTTAGCTATTATACATCTCATTTACTATCTAGAATGCTTCAGGGTTTCACGGCTCATGCCTCTGATCAATAGGACTGTTTACATTGTTTTATCACTTACTGTGACTTCAAAAGGATGATTTATTCACCCTAGGCACTTCAAGCTACTATGCTTATTGATTATGTAGCATGTTTTATAGTTTTTATTAACAAAAATAAAATGTACCTTACTTTATTTCACAACTTTTTTTTATTTAGATGCCAATTCATAAATTCTGAAGGCCCTCTTTCAGAAGTTCTTTTCCAAGCTGTATGAACATCTGAAAAACTATGTGAATGGATATAATCGTGCTGCCTCAATGGCTGCAAAATGAGTGGCCGTATCACATAAAATAAGTACTACAAGTGCTAATCTAAGAGACTTGGGGGCATATTATCTAGGAATTGGTGGTGAGAATCGTTAGCATCCTTGGCTTAACGCCTCTCATCGCCACTTCGGAAGAGTCTGGCTGCACCAAATGTGTGCTGCTTCATGCAGCACACATGTAAGTTACAAAATGGCATTTAAAAAAATGTTTGCTTATGTACAGGAAGGGACACCTTCCTGTACATAAACAAACCTTGGCAGTTTGCTTTTTCCATGTGTGCTGCCACCTATTATCGCCTCTCTTGATAATAAGTGGCAGTGTCGAAGTGTCGAATTGAATGGGTATTGTGATGGAACGCCCACCGCAACACCCACTGCACAACCCTTTCACACTAATTTTAGCATGAAAGGGGCCCTATTACCAAGGCAGCATTAAGCCACTTAACATGGCTTTTAGCCTCATTATGTGGTTTAACACTGTCTTGGTAATAGCCCCTATCGCCACCACAACGTCACAAAAAGTGACATTGTGGTGGCGATAAGGGCTTGTTAATATGCCCCCTTGATGCATCATATAGAGCAATCAATAAACGTGCTAATTTAATCAATGGGGTTCTTTTTAAAAGTGCATCATTTTGGAATGACGTTCCCATTTTTTTCGGACTGATGCTCCCTGTTTTTTAACTGTGTGCCCTGAGAAACTGCTAACCATGTGTGGAGCATGTGTTCCAATCCCTAAGACATGACACAATTGGCTTGCTCCTAATTATCTATTTACTTTTCCTATAAGGTGATGGTATATGGTGTCCTAAAATAAACCCATGGCTTGAAAAGTTACATGTCACCTATGGACTACAGCACTAGTGTATCATCCACTATTGTGGCAAGACATACATCACTCCAGGCCTACCATTGTAGCCAGGCTGATGCAGTTGAAACACTGTGGCACAACTTGTGAGAATTGCCTTTTTTAACAGGGGAAACCTCCCTATAAACATTAGCAGATCTTGAAGTCCATAAGGCAAGGTGCATGGTAGTAGACAAGTGGCAATTTTTAATGTAGGAAGGCGGGCTAGCTCACAGAGAAAGAGTGGGAAGCAATATTGCATAACATTTCTACTATCTCAGGCTAGGAAACAGCTAGGAAAATTATCAAACAACTTTTTCATGTTTATTAAAAGCCCAGCTTAATTGTGAAGTTGGATTCTTGGTTTGATACATGTTAAGGAAAGGGGACTTTTAGAAAGTTACATTTTCCCTGCCTAATGCTCCTGGAGGCTAATTTGCCTCAAACTGTCACCCAGCTGTTGTCCTCCCAGTCAGAAAGGCACCAAACCCTAATGGGGTAATAGCTGCCCACAAAACCTGCTTCGGATTGTTCACAGAGGAGGGTATACTTACTACTTTGACCACACATCTGGGTTGGCCCACAGGGTTTGCATAAGGTAAGAAGGGTTTTTCCATCTTTGTTTTAGTGAATCAGGAGTACTGTGGGTTTGTTTGCAGTAGAGCACCCAGACACTGCTGCAAAAGTGGGTAGAGTTACTTCTAGGAACTTTTACCCTGTTGGTTAGCGTTGCGCTGGGAGTCACATCCACTCACAAGCTAGTGCCAGGTACAAAAGTTGCACCCCAAGACACCTTCTTCAGAACACTCTATACCTGTGGAAGAACAAAAAAAGAATGGCATCTTCTGTTTGAGGGATAGCAGAAAGAATAACGAAGACAAAAATATTGTGTGGACAGAATATCGTTTCAGAAATATTGAGGATCAAAATATCGAGAAGGTAAGTGCAAATGGGTAAGTATAGATTTAATATTCTGAACTCCACATCTAGATTCCTTGAACAAATACATTTAATAAAGGTACATAAGTGTGGAGTTAAGTATAGTAAAAATTTGCTTCACTGGAGGATTGGGAGCTCTGAAGTCGGATGGTAAAAATATTGACCTGTTGAAGGCACCAATAGTGCTTGGATGGCAAGAGGACTGAGATTTTCCCGCCTAAACCAACCGCTTCACAGGGGCCTCTTTCAATGCCTATCCAAAGTCGTGGAGACCTTCTCAAATGTAGCCTGCTACATTGCCTCCTGAGGCGATTGAAAATGATTAATGTATCTGACTCTTGCTCCATTGCAGTCATCTGAAAATCATGACTAAGTTATGCCCCACTGCTACCAGTTGACCTGCATTGGTGATTAGTGCTTTTGGTGCTATTTTTACTGATGTCTTCTAAATTATATCTCTTGTCCCCTTTATTGTATTTTTGTTCCTTTTGCTGTCATTTCCTTCATTAGATTATTCTCAAATTTTATAAATTGGATATTCATTGTGCTGGGGATTTTGACTTTTGAACTTTTTTTCTACTTCTACATGTTTTGCACAGTTTCTCTAAAACAAGCCTGTTCACTCTGTGCTATAGCTATTAGTGGTTGAGCTTGGGTTTACATTTTTGAAACTTTTAACTGTACTAACAAGACAGTACCTTTATTACTTGCGGTGAATCTCAATTCACCACAACCCTGGATCACAATCATTTTGGCTGGCATTATTTATTGTTCTTTGGGGTAAGTGAGTCAGTGCTTGTTGCATACACATTTTACAACCATATTATGAAAGCAGATTTTAGGAGGTAGTAATATGTGATAAGAATATCTGTAAATACTGGTGTGGATTTTGTTTCGATAATGATGTGCAGTATTTTTAGATCAAGCCATTAGTATGGAGTGAAAGCTCCGCCCACTCTCCGCCCATGTTAATAATTGGCTTGTGTCATTGCCTTTTGTAAAGGCTGCCTTCTGATTGATTATGAGGCTGGTTAGTCCCTCACAGTATGGTAATGTCGTCATTTGGACCCTCCCATGCCTACTGGCCCATTTACTCTAAGTGTTACACGGTACAGTATGTGTGATACTGTGAGCACTACTTTTGTTGCCTTTTTGCCCCCGTCTTCCCGCACTCCCGTTGTCAATGCCCTCCGTTGTCCATGATGCAATGCAATAGGTCTCGCGTAAATGTGAGTCCTATTGCATTGCAAATGCTTGTTATTTTTATTTGACTGTTTGAGAACCTGTGTAGGACACTGGGCCATGTGCACTGTAGTGCGAGTCAGCATTCTGCGTCCAGACAAGGGGCCCAGCTTCACTCAGCAACCCGAGGCACGTGACAAAGAGAAATATCTCCAAGAAAACAAAGACAAATTGTCTGCATGTAGGACGGTCATAAATCCAATCTCCTCCATGGCCTGAAAAAGGTCCCACGTCACGTCACACTGTAAATGTACGCGCCCACACAATGCACAAATTCAAGACCTGAGCCTTACACGTTATTTTCATATGTTTATATTTATGGAACACCTATTTTTTTTTCCTGGAGACAGGGGATTTTTTTTGCAGGTCCCACTGGAAATCACGACAATTGCTTGATGAGCGACATGTGCTCACGACACAGCACTAAATATCCGTAGGAAACTGCCTAGACACTGAAACGTTAATAATTAAGTGCCTGCATCTAGATGCAGTACTTTCCACAAGGCATGAGGGAAAAGTAGGTATGTGTGGAAAAAATCGATAATGCACCCGACGAGAGCCGCGTGTGTGTATTTTATATTAATAAAGGGTGCTTCTATTGCGTATAATGAGATGTTTTATGCACACGTACTTCGATTGCATTCATTCTTTTGTTATGCATCGACCACGCTTTCCAAAATAAATAACAGTTTCGATGATGCTTGGTTCCCCCGTTATTGTAATATATGTGAGCTGGAATTAGCTCGTTGTTTAGTTTGTCGACCTTGGAATTATGAACGGCTGAGTTGACCCACTCGGGATGACAAACAGGGAATGGTTAGATTGCAGTAGCTGGAGTTTAACTTGACAAGCCATTGCTCCGGTTGCATCTGCCTTTAATATTCAGGTTGGATGGTCGCACATTCACACGCATGAATCTGAACTCAGATCAAACTAAAGGAAGCTTACAAGATAATGAGGTTGACCCAAATATATATATTTTTCCTTTGTATTGATACTCCACACAGACTTTGCAATTTAGCAACAGGTGGCGTGCTATTTTTTAGGTCGAGCCTGGGTGCATGCGCTGCTCGCTCTGTGAGGCATGCTGTATTAGAGTATGGACTTGAAGCTCCACCCAATCTACGCCCATATTTTTCATTGGCTTGTGTCACTGTCATAAATGCTGACTTCTGATTCGTTAATAGACTCGTTAGTCCCTCCTTAGTACGTCCTTGTCTTCATTTATATCCTCCAATGAGGTCTGGCCCTTCTACTTCTGTTGTTACATGGTCTATCTTATTTAGTCTGTAAGCACTATTTTCTTTAATTACTTTCACCTACTGCAGGAACAACATGCTTTCCTGCAACATTCAGCGTGCCATGCGCACTTTAACTTTCCAAGAAGCCTAGAATAATGGTGGCCACTTCTTGGAAATTAAATAGGTCACGCATTTACAAGAGTTTGAGCTATTTGCATTGTATATGACAAGGTCTTTTATTTGTATGTTAATTGTCAAAACAGATAAATAAAAGGCATTGTCATTTGCAATGCCAATAGCTTAAACTCTCGAAATGCAACACCTATTGTTGTTTATGATGCTATGCTTGTTTATGATGTTATGGTTTTGTGCTTCGTTATTACAACGTACCGTTGTTGTGCTCTGTCTTGGTTGTTGTGTTGAATTCATGTTTTGAAGCACTGCCTTATTTTACCAACCACGACATGAATTAGCGCCAGTAAAAAATGTCTTGTGATCTGACTCTATGTGTCACTGAAAGGCCATAACTGAACAAAACTCTTATCAGCTGAATAAAAAGTGATTTACACTTCCTTTTCAATTAAGTTCCTCATGAAATATGAAGTGTAGAGTATTACCTTTTAATTTGCACCAGTGTATTAATTGAAAGGCACAGTAATGGTTTTGTGCACCCAAGGGCACATCCTGGCTTGGGTGCTATGTGACGGGAACATATCCATTTCTTCAAGTGACCTAATCCAGGTTCTCAGGCGGTTGGATAGATTTTTAGATTAGGGTAATGATTGGGCAATCACTTTTTATTAAAGCTAGGTATTTGTACATACTGTCAAGTGCTCATTGCAATGCAATATTAGGTGAGTAAACTACAATGCAGATGTGCATTTTTTTATCGTGCAATTCTCATTAAATAAATGTGATCACTGAGCTATGGGATCATAGCACAGTTTATTAAGTTGGATATTAATTATTCACCATCACATTGGAGTTGCTATGGAAAACAAATTAAAAGGCTTTAGACAATTTTATCTAGGGGAGGACTAAATTGCGTTCGTCAATTTCAGCTAATACACTAGTGATATAAATAAAAAGTCTAAACTTAGTTAAAGGTAATGTCGTTTTTCTCCAGTGAGGGCATTAGCCTGGATTTTGAACAGATATCAAATGATTTTTGAGCTGTAATTAGTAGAGATTATTCCAGAGTGTTCACAACTAAGTTTGACAGGACAATAGGTAATTTATGTGAAGATCTTTGGAGCTAATAAATTATGATTTTGCAAAATCGAATAGGAGAAAAAAGAACAGTTTTTAGAAACTCAACCTGAAGCGTCGAGAGCAGAAAACCATGAGACAAGTCTAGTTGCACGCACTCTAAAATGAAAAGCACTGGCAAAAAGAAGAAAAAAACATGAACATGGGTAGATGCGGATGTGTCAAGACGCGTCATTTAAAGGAGACAAATCCGATAGAGATTAGATAAAATCCATATTACCTTAAAGGTACAGCCGCGGCTGGTAGTGGGAGTACCTGCCAGGCGGTGACGTGGGGAGGGGGAGGGTGGGGGGTAGTAATGTATGGATTACAGACCTTAACAAGTACGTAAACATATAAATAAAAAAAAACATTTTGTTGCGTGCACTGCATCACTACATGCAATGCAGTGCGCGCAACAAAATTAATTTTATTTATTTATATGTTTACTTACCTGTTAAGGTCCGTAATCCATACATTACTACCACCCACCCTGCCCCTCCCAGTAACTGTCCAAGTTCTGTGGGATGGGAAAATCTGGTAATGTAGCAAATACATACAACGAGAAGTGAAATCATTTAGTTCCTGGTGCTGTGGTAAGTGATATGATTGTTGTTGAAGATTGGTAGTTTTAATTAGTGTTCACACTGTTAGAAGTCAGAGTATATTTCCTTAGACTTTGAAGGGTACAGACCTCTCGGCTTCTTTTATTCTTGCATGTGTGACGCTTCATGCTAGACACTTCTTCAAATTCTGGAAGACGTCTGCTGGATCGGTGTGGCTCGAACTTCATGGATTTACAAAAGTGAAGTTTCTTGTTGTATATATATAAGCAGCAGATCCATTTAGGATATGTACTGCGAAAACACGCGCAGAGATGCAGCCAGGGGTATGTTTAAGAAGCAGGATGCAGTAGCGGCAGGAACAAATGTACAGCCGCCACAACAACAGACAAACCTGGAAGAACTCCTAACAAAGCTGGAGAGATTATATGAGCGCGAGGTGCGCAAGTGGTGGGAAGCAACTAGCCTACAAAGTTACATCGATGACAAAAGGGTACCTAGAGGTCTTCGAGTGTACACCATCCCATCATATGAAAATCCGGACCCCCAGCTCATAACAGATTGGGCAGAACACACTGCAAATTATTGCGAAGTGACACTACAAATATTAGTTCGTTATGCCTGGAGTGACCGCGATAAGGCATTAGCAGATATCGCAGTGCTGGAAGGAGATCTATCAAAAGAGGAGGCAGCCGACAAAATTATAGCACTGAAGGATCAAATGAAAATTAGACTATCTAAATACGAAGAAAAAATCAAAACCAGAAAACAGGAGAAATACACCAGAGACGAAAACGATTATTTACAAGGCAGAGTACTAACCTTTGCTAAGAAGTTGTCCTGTTCTAGCGCTGTGACCGTCCTGAGCTCCTCAGAAGCGGTCGCTCCCCACGCTGCTCCCTGCTCTGACCTGGAATCTGGTATCGTAGCGCTTTACTGCCAGACTGATCTTTGCTCTTTGCTTGTGAAATCAATAGCGCTTAGCTCGAATTGCCTCTGGTTTCATTTGTGCCTGATTGCTGATTAAATTTTATCATAGCGCTATATTGCTGAAGAAATTTATCATAGCGCTATACTGCCAAAGTGCGCTTTAATTAATAATCAATTGCGCTTTGCTGCCTTTGCCTGTGTAATCGATTTGTGCCCGATTGTGCTGGTGCCATTGCCCATTTCCTAGCCATTATTCAGGTTGTGCCCCAATATCGTCGTGGTAGGCTCTTGGCTTGCTGCCATTTTGTTGTTTGTTGTTGTGCCTCCCAGCCCAGCTCTCCACCCCGCTCCCGCCTCCCAGCTGCTCCTCCCTCCCACTGGAAGTTTAGGCTCTACTGTCCTGTTCTAGCGCTGTGACCGTCCTGAGCTCCTCAGAAGCGGTCGCTCCCCACGCTGCTCCCTGCTCTGACCTGGAATCTGGTATCGTAGCGCTTTACTGCCAGACTGATCTTTGCTGTTTGCTTGTGAAATCAATAGCGCTTAGCTCGAATTGCTTCTGGTTTCATTTGTGCCTGATTGCTGATTAAATTTTATCATAGCGCTATATTGCTGAAGAAATTTATCATAGCGCTATACTGCCAAAGTGCGCTTTAATTAATAATCAATTGTGCTTTGCTGCCTTTGCCTGTGTAATCGATTTGTGCCTGATTGTGCTGGTGCCATTGCCCATTTCCTAGCCATTATTCAGGTTGTGCCCCAATATCGTCGTGGTAGGCTCTTGGCTTGCTGCCATTTTGTTGTTTGTTGTTGTGCCTCCCAGCCCAGCTCTCCACCACGCTCCCGCCTCCCAGCTGCTCCTCCCTCGCCCCTCCCCACTCCACTATCCACATATGACAGATACTTTTGCGCGCAGCGTTCATGCGCAGCGATCGCGCCCAATTCCCGCCGAAGGTGCGCCAAAGGTAAGCCCGTCTACGCCCGTCCGCGACTGGACCGCGCCCAGCGCCAGACCCCCTGGCCCACGCAAAATCCACCCCGCCCGCATACCATACGACGCCGCTACCCTCTCAGCCCTTAACCCCGGCCGCCCACCAAACTGCTACCAAGCCGCCCCAGGACACACCTATGGACCTTTCACCTGCCACTCCTGCAAATTTGACTGCATCAGGACCCACACCAAATCCACAAACTCCAAAACAGAGCTCCGACACTAACCACCTAAAGTGCATCCTGGTCAACACCCGCTCGGTCCACAGACACGCCATTGAGCTCTGGAACCTACTCGACACTACATCGCCGGATGTCGCCTTCCTTACAGAAACCTGGATGAACGCCTCATCAGCACCCGACATCGCCATAGCCATCCCGGACGGCTACAAGATCATCCGAAAGGACCGCACCAACCAAACAGGAGGAGGCATCACCATCGTCCATAAGAACACCATCCACATCACGACCAGTTCCGACGATTACCTCGCTACCGCCGAACACCTTCACTTCCAGATCCACACTGACCCCAAGACCACACTCAGAGGCACCCTCATCTACAGGCCACCAGGACCCCGCACACAATTCAGCGAAGACATCACTGACTTCATCAGCCCACACGCCCTCCCCTCCGAGGACTACATTCTACTGGGAGACCTCAACTTCCACCTGGAAAAGAAAAACGACAGCAACACCACCCCCCTTCTGGACAACTTGGCCAACCTCGGACTTGAACAACTTGTCAATACCCCCACCCACTTTGCCGGACACACACTCGACCCAATCATCACCTCCAGCAAGCACATCTCCTTCAATCACACCACAGCTCTCCACTGGACGGACCACAGCTGCGTTCACTTCAACTACAAAAAGACCGCGACCCACAACCCCCCACAACCTATTCCCCAAAGAAACTGGAACAAAATTACTACCGTCCAGCTCTTCACATCGCTTCACCAAAACACTCCTGCCAAATCATCGGACCCAAACCAAGCTGCCACCAACCTCACACAATGGATCACCCACAGCGTTGACGAACTAGCACCCTTGAAAAACCATCAAATCAAACAAGGTAGCAAAAAAGCCCCCTGGTTCAACGATGACCTTAAGAAATCCAAGAAGTTCTGTCGTACCCTCGAGAAAGCCTGGAGAAAAAACCCAACCACTGACAACCTGGCCACCTTCAAGAACGCCACCCGCAAACACCACCAACTGAACCGATCCACCAAGAAATCAGCATTCAAGGATCGCCTTGACAACAACGCCCAAAACAGCAAGGAACTATTCAACATCGTCAAAGAATTTACCAACCCCACCGCCGGCACCAACGACATCACTCCCTCCCAAGACCTCTGCGACTACCTAGCCTCATTCTTCCACAACAAAATCGCCGACATACATAACAGCTTTGGAAACCAGTCCGAAGACCAGTCCACTCTACCCACCTCCAAACCAAAACCGCCCTCTAACAACCTTTGCGCCTGGAAACCAATCACCACTGAAGACACCATCCGCCTGATGAACTCCATCCACTCGGGATCGCCAACCGACCCATGTCCCCACCACATTTTCAACAAAGCAGACTCCATTATCGCACCCCATCTCCGTGACGTCATCAACTGCTCCTTCAACTCCGCTACCTTCCCGGAAAGCTGGAAACATGCCGAACTCAGCGCCCTTCTGAAGAAACCCACAGCAGACCCCACTGAACTTAAGAACTACCGCCCCATCTCGCTCCTCCCTTTCCCTGCCAAAGTCATTGAGAAAGCCGTCAACAGTCAGCTCGCCGCCTTCCTCGAATCCAACAAATCCCTCGACCCCTCACAGTCCGGCTTCCGAGCCAAACACAGCACCGAGACCGCCCTCATCGCAGCAACAGACAACATCCGAACTCTACTGGACAACGGAGAAACAGCTGCCCTCATCCTACTTGACCTCTCCGCAGCCTTCGACACAGTCTGTCATAGCACCCTCATACAACGCCTCAGCAACGTCGGAATACAAAGAAAAGCATTGGACTGGATCATCTCCTTCCTCGCCGGAAGAACCCAGAGAGTCCGCCTCCCCCCTTTTAGATCAGAGGCCACCGAAGTCATCTGCGGCGTACCACAAGGATCATCACTCCGCCCCACCCTCTTCAACATACACATGAGTCCCCTCGCATCCATTGCACGCCAACACAACCTCAACATCATCTCCTACGCAGACGACACCCAGCTGATCCTCTCCCTCACCAAAGACCCAAACACCGCCAAAGCCAACTTACATGAAGGAATGAAAGAAGTAGCCGAGTGGATGAAGAACAGCCGTTTAAAACTGAACTCGGACAAAACGGAAGTCCTCATCTTAGGTTCATCCCCCGCTGCCTGGACGACTCCTGGTGGCCACCGGCCCTGGGAACCGCACCCATACCTATGGACCACGCACGTAACCTGGGATTCATCCTGGACTCCTCCCTCTCGATGACCAGACAAGTCAACGTCGTCTCATCATCATGCTTCAACATCCTACGCATACTCAAAAAAATCTTCCAATGGATCCCCATTGAAACAAGAAAGACGGTCACCCACGCACTAGTCACAAGCCGACTGGACTACGGAAACACCCTTTACGCCGGAACCACAGCCAAACTACAGAAAAAACTCCAACGCATCCAAAACGCCTCAGCCAGACTCATACTAGACATCCCCCGTCAAGCTCACATTTCCGGTCACCTGAAAGACCTCCACTGGCTCCGCGTCAACAAGAGAATTATGTTCCGTCTCCTCACCCACGCACCTCACCCACGCACACAAAGCCCTCTACGACCTAGGACCCGATTGCCTCAACACGCGACTGTCCTTCTACATCCCCACCCGCCAACTATGATCGTCCAATCAAGCCCTCGCCGCTATTCCGCGCATCCATAGATCCAAAGGGCAGGGACCCGTGCATATTCAAAAAGTGAAGGTGAAAAAAGGTCCCTTCCTTCCCTCCTGTAACAAATAAACAGAAAGAAATAGATTATTCTAAAATCAAAATTGTTACAAACATGTGCATAATATTAACAGTATTTTAGAACATTGAAAACACATTTTCTAGTAGTATGACTGTCCTATGTGGACTCTAATTTTCATGGAGGTGGGTGGCTAATTCCTCATCTAAATTATGCCCCCCCGGGAATCTGGTCTCAAGCTCCATAATCCATTTGAATTTCTTCTTCCTTAACGCCAATTCGTGATTACCACCCCTCTTGCCCACATGCACCTGTTCAATGGCATGATATTTCAATAGGGCATTGTTGGATTGGTGCTCTGTATAGAAATGGCGTGCAATGGGGTAGTGGAGGTCTACATTGGTGATCGCACTGAGATGCTCCTGTACCCTTTTCTTGACCATGCATACAGTGCTACCTACATACCGTAATCGGCATGGGCATTCCAAAACATAAACTGCAAAGGTGGTACTGCATGTGAGGAATTGTCCTATGTTGTGTTTCTTAGCCGAACCTGGGATTTCTACCTCTTTTACCATGTGGCTAGATTTACATGCTCTACAGTGGCCACATGGGTAAAAGCCCTTGAGATTATGTACATTCATGTTCTTTTTGGATAGAATGTCCCCCTTCACCAGAATGTCTATTAGGCTCCTGCCCCTCCTGTATGTGACTAACGGTCTTACGCCCATGCTCGGACCTATGATCGTGTCAGCCTGCAGTATTTTCCAATTGTCAGCCAGAACTTTGCGGACTATATTGGAGTCGTGATTAAATGTGGTGATAACTCTGGTGGCTTGTTCTGTTACGGTGTATCCTTGACTTTATTAACTGCTTTGTTAAGCACCCATTCAGGATACCCCCTTTCCCTGAATCTCCTTAGCATCTCCATCTGTTCTGTCTCAAACAGGGCATCAGTGCTACAGTTTCTTTTTGCCCTCAGTAGCTCACCATACGGAATACTCCATTTGAGTGTTTCCGGATGAGCACCGAGGGCATGGAGAAGACTGTTGCCTGCAGTTTCCTTCCTGTGAAGTTTGGTGGTAAGTTTACGGTCTTGTACCATAAATTGAGTGTCAAGGAACTCAATGCTGTTCGAACTCATATTTGAAGTGAGTTTGATGTTATAGGAATTTTTTTTCAGACCCGCTCCTTATAACGAAAAGGTTGTCGATGTAGCAAATACAGACTTTAACCAGCCTAAAGAACATTCCGCGCCTGCTGTCAGCACGGATCTCCTCCTCCCATTTCCCGAGGAAGAGATTCACCAGGCTCGGTGCAAAGCTTGAACCCATCGCGGTTCCACGCACCTGCCTGAAGAGATCACCATTAAACATAAAGATATTGTTGATTAGACATATCTTCATCATCTCCCCATGCATGTGCGTGTGCCCAACATACACGATGTCTCTAGTTTTTAGAAAATGGACACAAGCGTCAATTCCCTGACTGTGGTCTATAATGGTATAGAGCGAGCTCACATCCATGGTTATGAGTGTGAGCCCTTCTTCCCATTGAATCATTTCGATTTTGTTAAGGAAGTCCTTAGTATCCCTAATGTGTGAGGGAAGTGTGGTGATGTATTCCCTGAGGACGTGATCTATATATTTGGAAATATTTTCATTAACACTCCCCAAGGAAGAAATGATAGGTCTCCCCGGAGGTTTTCTAGGATCCTTATGCTTTTTAGGAAGTAGGTACAAATTAGAAAGCTTAGGGTAATCACGTTTAAGATAGCAGTACTCCTGCCATGTAAGCAAACCTTCACTTTGCCAAATCGCCAGTTGTTCCCAGGTATTTGTTATGCTGTTATTGTATTCAGTGGTGTTACATTTGCAATAGTACTCAACATCATTGAGTTGTTTGTAAGCGTCCTCGATATACATTTCTCACCCCCACAAGACTATATTTCCCCCCTTATCAGATGTCTACTCTGGTGTTTGAGTAGTTAAAAAGTTCAGTCGGGCAAAATGTAAGTCCCAAACACAATGTACTTTTTTCCGCATCATTAAGAGACCTCTGGGATA
Organism: Lissotriton helveticus; assembly: GCF_964261635.1. NCBI lineage: Eukaryota > Metazoa > Chordata > Amphibia > Caudata > Salamandridae > Lissotriton > Lissotriton helveticus. Next base: position 821,370,369 of record NC_136057.1, read on the forward strand.
AGTTTATGATGGTTCTGTTTGCCATTTCTTTTCCCATCATTATTTGGCCTTTCTGTAGCCACCACGTCTGTTTCCCATAGGCTTTGGATTTGTTATGTCTTTGCCGGTCTTTGAGACGTCTTCTTTTGGAGCGCCCCTGCCTCTTGGTCTTCCTCGTGCCGGGCTTTGTCCCCGTGTTATCTGTGGCGGCATGGTTTTTAATCGAGCTTGTTCTTTCGCTCGACGTGATCGGAGCACCCTGAATTCGTCTAAAAAAGAGGCAGGTTTTTTAGTTACCTCTACATCAGACACAGTGCTTGTCGTTTGAATGGAATTGCCAGTGTCTGAATCGCTTGCTTGTATTTGTTCATTGTTTTCATTAATTGTCTCTGTTATGCCGATCTCCTGGGTTGTGGTTGGTTGTTGGTTATAGAGATGGTCATACTTTGGGCTGTAGGTGAGTATCCTACCGCTTTCGTAGTCCCCACAGTCCCTGTGCAGTTTTCTCTGCTTCCGATATTTAATATCAACCTCATATTTTTTCAATCTCGATTTTAAGTCAACCCCAAATGTCTTTATTCTATCTTGCTCGGTGCATTTTTTTAATTCTTCCTCAATTTCTTTAAGTTCAGCAATTACTTTCTCGCGATCTTCCCATGCATATTTGATAAGTATGCAAAGCATATTTTTAGAACTGATGGAGGAATTGTCTGCCCATTCATGTAGCATTTGAGGATTTAAAGATTCATGTGAGGGTGTTATATAAATACATAGGCCTCTGGGGACCATCTCTTTCTCCACATAGTCTTGTAGCGAGGTTGCCCCCCACCACTTGGAGGCTTCTGTCTTTTTGAGTTTTTCATATCGTTTAAACAAATTATTCAATATCTCATTTCCTGGTTGCTCTATTGGGGCTTTGACAACTGGCCCTTTGCCTGGTGCTCTGGCAAGTAGTGCTTTTGCCTCTTTCCTCCTCTCTCCTTCATCCCCCATGTCCATACTACTGAAGTAGAGTCTGTGTTGTAGACGTGATCTTGGCACGTCACGGTGCTAAAGTCAGGAGCACAATAAATCCTTCCGGCTCCTGTTTTTTTGCTGATTGATGATTACCATGTATTGCACGCCTTCACGCTCGGGTATACCAGCATCTGGCTTATTACCTCTTTCCTCGATAGCGTGTATCTAGGTGAAATATGTAATGACATTAATTGTGTATTTCATAATGCTGAATTCGGGTTTTAAGTGATGCCTAATTTCGGCTACAAATTAATGATGCAGCTCAATATGTAAATATATTGAAATAGTTATTTATTTGCAGAGCAGAGCAACAGCTTAGGGGAATACATATAACGTTTTCTCCTTAACGAACCTCTTCCAAGGTGGCGACTGTTAATTTTGACGTAACTTGCAGACAGGAAGTGCCTCTTCTATGTTTATCATTTGTATTTATGCACATCCGTGAATACGAAATGTATCGTGTGATCAAGACACCGCCGGGTGTCGAAACTCGTAGCGGTATCATGGATTAAAATACTGGTGACTTTCATTTCCTTCTGAGTGCGCAGTCATTATTTGCTGAACTTTGGTACGTTAAACCGGCTGGGATGCCTGACGAAATTGCGCCAACTGACAACGGGACTGATCCCAGAAGGACCAAAAACTGTTTGAAATATATATATATCTATATATATTGCGCTCGTAACTCTTCTCAGATACATAAGAAAGAGGCAGCACTCACAGACCAAGAGGTGTCTAGTGTTTTAATTTTTTAGGGAACAGAAAAGCACAGACGTGTTTCGGCATTAGCCTTCGTCAGTGTGTCACTCGTCAATTACAAACATCCCATGAAATATAGAAATCAGTGGACATTGACATAAACATAGGACTTTACCCCTTTGTGCCTCTATGGGCGCCATATTGGAAAGGTGTTCTATCCATATAGGGGTCTGTTTCAATTCATCCGTTAATACTCCCGGTGAAATAAAGCCGTGGATCGGCTAGTGTCCTATGATAGAATGTGCAATGTCTTATTTACAGATAAACAGTGCAAAAAACTAAATATCTATATATATATATATATATACACACACATTATATATATATATATATATATATATATATATATATATATATATATATATATATATATATATATATATATATATATATATATATCCAACACAAAGTTTGCCTGCAATGAGTCAGCCCACACGAGTGCATGAAGATAACCCAATTTATTCATGACAAGAAAGGCTTTCCATTTTCAGCGCAAGAGCTTCTCCATATCAGTCCTGTGCTGCCCAACGCGTTTCATGCTTGGCAGCATTTCATCAGGGGCTACAGGTAGGAAAGGAAACACAGCCCGCAATATGCAAGTCACTTTTAAATTGACAAGTCCCCGCCAAACTTGGCGTGGCCGCTACCGCGGCCTTCTGGATTTTGAAGTGCTCACCGTAACCTCAAGTGAGTAGCAGCTGTGAAGTTCCCAACATTGTCCAAATTTAAACCCTAGTGGATAGCAATAGTTTTCCTGTGTTGATTCAGAGGCACATAGTATGTTCTTTCATACAGGTGCACCTGTCCCTCATTTGCTGCGTAGTTTGACACCACAACAGGGATGCACAGAAGTGCAGCGGGGCTGGACTCGCGACTCAGACTGTGCAGCTTTAATCTCCAACACAAAGTTTGCCTGCAATGAGTCAGCCCACACGAGTGCCTGAAGATAACCCAATTTGATCATAACAAGAACGGCTTTCCATTTTCAGGGCAATCGCTTCGCCATATCAGTCCTGTGCTGCCCAACACATTTCATGCTTGGCGGCATTTCATCAGGGGCTACAGGTAGGAAATGAAACACAGGCCCGCAATATGCAAGTCACTTTTAAATTGACAAGTCCCTGCCCAACAGAGCGTGGCCGCAACCGCGGCCTTCTGGATCTTGAAGTGCTCACCGTACCTGAGGTGTTTGATACGGCAGCTGGGTGTTTGCACGCTTGAAGGTATGGTGGTTTACCTGTTTGGATAAGAACTTAGTTCATTGTTAATTCCGAAGCATTACATGTGCGCTGTATTCAAGGATTTCTGGAGTACCTTTATTTTTACCCTGGGGGTATGTCTTCCACACTCTATCAGTTGCTATTTTTGTGAGACAGCGGAAGGTATCTTTTTGATAATTTGGGGAATATAAGAGAGATTATTGGTTATCCAGGCAGTTTTTTTATGTGTTGTTGAATTTTCCTCCCCCTTTAATTCCTAAATGGGTGTTTCAATTAGTGTAAGATTTTTGTAGTTGGGACTCAGGAGCATGGGGATGTGTAGCATCATGATTAGCAGGAGTTTCTTTTCTGGGCGTCACTAGTTTTCCAGGAATTTGTCTCGCCTGATGTTTGCATGGAGGTGCTGTTGGAGTGAGTTGCGTACTTTTTGTCTATATGTGTGTGGGAATATGTGATGGGGAGAGTCACTATTTAGTGCCACTGGAGGTCGTAACATGTGCAGAGATCACATGTGTATGTATCTCTCAATACCCAGCATGTGGCGTGCCACGCGACCTTCTCTTATGGTGCCAGTTTTCTTGACCCTGACTTTTATCTGGAATCCTCTTTTTGGGCTTAATTTGGATTGTTTTTCTTTCGATATGGACATTTACCTAAGTCTAATGTGATATCATTTGCCATTCATGGGAGGGGGTGCGTTGCCTCTTTTGACCCTTATCTATGCAGCCTCGTGGTGTCTGAGGTTGGGCAAACTGTTTTCCCTGGATAGTGCATGCAAGGTTTGGAATGCTTGTTAGTTTCAATGCTTGGTCTTGGGGTGGGAGCATTTAGTTCAGTACCTTCATCTGGAGCTGCAGTGGACATCTGAGATCCCTCTTCCAAGGCACCCCCTTCTCCCTTGGACCACACCATGCTTTCTTTCAGTGCACTTATGCCTGATATCCCTAATTGGTGGCTAAGATTGCTATGGAGGTGCATTTTAAAAGGTATGGCACAGTGACTGAAGTTTGAAAAAATTGTATGGTTCATACAGCATAGAAGAAAGCCACCTATGTCAGTATTTGCCTTGAAACCTCATAAACTTTGAACTAGGCACTTTTAATTGAAACATTTTCAAGAGTCTGCTAGGTGACCCGGGGACTGTCTCAGACATTCTGGAACTTCTGGTCACCCTGGGGAACCCCCTCCCCCAAACTGGAGGCTTGGACTTGACATCATGTGGATGCCTTGCAGCTTATTTGTGTGTGCACTGTGGAGTTTATGGGGTTCTACCATCCTAGGCACACTGACAGTTTGATTTGGAACTGAAAGGTGGCCTCAATAGGGCGGAGGCTTCTAGCTCACTGGAGGCATTCTTGTGACTACACATCATACAGGAGATAATGCTCCTGGGCCAGATGCCAGAGAATGGGGACCTTTTGAATTGGTGATTGGAACCCGTCTCTATTGACTTTGAATGCAGGGACCTGGGTGTCTGCTTTTTAAATACATTCTCTAGGTGCTGCCCTTTTCCCTTGCAAGACTTCCCACCCCCTGGGATTTGGCCAGCCAACCCCGCCCTAGCGAATTAGCAACAGAGTGGGGCCCCAGCTCCCAGAGATGCTCCTGAAGTCAAACACTAGTGAGGATACTTTGTTGACAGAACACATCGCAGCCTAAAGTTTCTGAATCCCAATAAAGTTTGTGGATCCCGATTGCTGTAGGTTTGTCTCTTTTTTCCCTATCGAAGGGAGGTAGGTATTGGTTGGATCTGCTAGGGTTTTTGTTGGGGTATTGTTCTTTCATGTCTAGTCTACTCTGAGTTTTGGTTCTAAGGTTGTGTGAGGGCTCTACCTCCCTATTCCTTTATCCCTCCCTGCCAGGGCTTTGGCCTCAGTCCCTGATGTTCTGAGTTCCCTGTCTGTGGTTGTTGCTGCCAAGTGTTTGTTTAACTACCTGATCCCTGTTGCGATGGTGAAGCAGATGGCTGACCTCCCTGTGGGGATGTGTTGAGTGGAGGGTGCACTCTGATTCCCCTCTCCCTGCTTTTGTAGATTGACATTTGTGGGGCTTTGTGGAAGCTGCCCCAGTTCATCGATTTCTGCTCATGGTATGCCTTTAACTGGCATCTGTCTGACTGGTGGCCCAGCCTGTGGCAATAGTAGCACTCCCTAGGATCTGGTTGCTGCCAATCTCCCTGGTCTCTACAGCAATAGCTGGGTTGGTACCCTCTGGGGTTTTGTGGTGGTGTTCTCCTGGAGACTGGTGCCATTTCCAAGGTTGGGGGCAATAAGGCAACATTGGGGTTGGTATTTTTTCAATATGTGTTGGACCAATTTAGAGGTGTATCTCTGATCTTGCTCCTGTGTTTATCTATCCTTTTCCGGCTTCTTTTTTTCATAATGTAAGATATAGGCTTCAATCTCCCACCACCCTTTGGTAACTAACACAACCATGCTATCTAGCCCACTCAGTATGTCGATAGTTTGCCCTTTTTTGAGAATATTTTAGAAGAATGGGACTTGTAGGCCTGCAGCAATCCATGGTTGCCCTCTCTCTTATCCCTACTGTTCCCTCATTCTATCCAAGAAATTAGTTATGCGCTCGCCTGGTGTTAGACCTGGAACCATTGGCTTGGGTCTCCCTTCCATTTTGCTGTTGCCTCATGTATTTTTTGCTGGTGTTGTATGCTTTGGGCACTGTGCCACTGCTATTCAGTGCCACAGTGCAAGTGCTCCCTACTGTAAATGGATGTATTAATCAGTGGTTCCATGCTTGGCTATTTGGTTTACTTGTCAGACCCTAGTCTAGTGCACTGAGTGTGCCCAGGGCCTGTAAATCAAAATGCTGCTGGTGGGTCTGCAGCACTGGTTGTGCCACCCCCAGAAGTAGCCTTGTAAAAGTGTCTAAGGTCTGCCATTGCAGAGCCTGCGTGCAGTGTGGTACTGTCATGCTGACTGGGCAAGTGCACCCACTTGCCAGTCCCTAAACCTTCCCTTTTCTTCATATCAGTCACCCCTACGGTAGGCCCAAGGGCAGGGTGCATTGTAGGTGTAAGGTAGGACAAGCCCTGATGTGTGTGGCATGTCCTAATAGTGAATTACAGCCATTTTCGTTTTTCACTATTGCAAGGTTACCTGTTCTCCATAGGCCAGAATGGGCTGATAGAGTTATTACATTTTATAATCCTAATTGTCTCAGAGAACATGGTAGAAATTCGAGTTTAGTATGCCTGAACTCAGAATAATAAAATACATCTTTCAGTGAAGTTGGTTTTAATATTCTGTGTTTGCAAATACCACTTTTAGAAAGTAGGTATTTGCTTGTCTAACCATTCAAACCTGCCTCTGCTAGGTTGTGTACTCCTATGTCTGGTTTTGTGAGTGATTGGGCTGGGGAATTCCAGGAGACAGGCTGAGTCACCCGGTGGTGAATAGAGAGATCTGCATCTAGATGAAAGGGAGGAGTTGCACCTGAACCTTGAATAGGGCTGTGCCTGCCTTCCACAATGCTGGCTCCCCCTCCTGGGGAGCGGCTGATGTCTCTGCCCTGCACACTGAAAGAAGCGAAGGAGTCCTGTAAACAAAGTGCTCCAGGACTGTACGTGCCTTCCACAATGCTGGCTCCACCTCCTGTGGGGTGTCTGATGTGCTTGCCCTGCACTGTGAAAGGAAAGGAGAAGTCTGGTAAACACAGTGCTTCAGAACTGGTTTGGACTGGGCAAAGGCCACTCTCCCCTCAGAGAACAAAGGATTTTGGGGTATAAATATTGGGACCCTGATCCCATGAAATTAGATCACTTCTGGACTACAATAAGAAACCTTTACCGAGGAGAGGAACCTGAAGAAACTGAGGAGAGACTATTCCCAAGCTAAAGTGCTGCTTGGGGAATTGGCCTGCAGTGGTTGCCTTACTGCCAAAGGAAGTAGAAATTAACTTTATGTACTTTGCTTTCAACTTGTGAAGGATCTGCAAGGGCTTGGAAAAGAGCTTGCCTCTGGCTGAAGTCTCAGGGACAACAGACTTCACCCCCCAGAGTTCTTTGGAAGTGCCTGCTGCTGTTTTGGGCCTTCTGAGGGACTGCGTGTAGCAAGGAGCTGGAAGCACGACTCAACAAGAAGAAGCGTGTTGCCGTCGCTGGGCCTGCGGTCGCAACTCCGAAGGAGGGTGTCGCCGCTGGAATTGTCGCACTGCACCGCATCAGAAAGAAGCGTGCCGCAACGAAGAGGAAGCGTGTTGCCATCGCTGCTGCTGCCTTCGCAACTCTGAAGGAGGGTGTTGCTGCTGTAGTTGTCGCACTGCACCGCATACGGAGAAGATTCTCGCAATGAGGTCAGAGCGTGTCCCTGTCGCTGTGCATGCTGTTGCAACTCCGAAGGAGGGTATTGCCGCTGGAACTGTCGCATTGTACCGCATCGACCAAGGGCACCTCGCATCCCCGAGAAGCGCGCCACCGACGGAGCTACTGCGGTTGCATCTTGGATGTCGCAGCTGTAGTTGTCGCATCGAGCAGAAGCTTCACGCATCGTGGGAGAAGAGCGTCACCGCTGGAGCTGTTGTCATCGCATCGTAAGGGTGTTGCCGCTGCAGTCCACACATCGAACTGAGGACTTCTTGCATCCCCGAGAAGGGTGCGCATCTGGAAGATCTTCACGTGTTTATTTCTTTGTATATGAACTGTACTGCATTTCCCATCGCTGCAACATTGCTTGTCGTGGAAGCGCAAAGCAACCTAAAGTACATTAACGCAGAGTGTCGCATCTAAGAACTGAACTAAGCTTAAATCTACCATCTTAAAGTAATCATAGTGTGTATTGTTGTCGTTTATGGTCTTATGGTAACTCTTTATAAAGTCTACTTATTTTTTATATAAAACCTGTGTGGTGTCCATTTGTAGTTTTTTTCACTGGGTTACTCTATGTGGTCACAACTGCTTAACTTACAACGCCTCTGAAGTAAAGCCCTTCTGCTCGTGCCAAGCTACCAAGGGGATGAGCAGGGGTTATTTTAGGAGTGTAATCCCCTTATCCTGACTAGAGGAGAGGGTCCCTATTTGTCACACATACCTACCTGTGCCAACTAGAGACCCCCAAATCTAACACCTGACTTCTTAGTCTCTGACAGTAACCCTCCTACATCTTGGAAGTCAGTGAACATCTCTCTCAGGGCTGTCCTTATCTGCTGCCTGTATGAATTAAATGTGGCCCGTCAAGCTCCGTCTCTGTTCCCGGAATTGCTGTAATGTGGTCTCAGGTGAATACAGCATTGGACTGTTCCCCAATAAGGCTACTTAACAGGATCTTAATGTCACCTATTACTAGGGTCATTCCTGTGGTGTTCTTCTTTAAGCATTAAATCTATTTCCCTGCTCCATCCACAACTGGCAGTAACTTTGTCCTTATCCCCTATTTATCCATCTGAGCCTATGACACATATATTGTCCACAACGTGCTCTTCTGTAGTAATGGGTACATTCTTAAATCAGGTGACTCTATGGGTTTCTCCTTAACATGGCACTCACATCTTTTTAGGTGGCATAACAGGCTCACAAAGATCTCCCCTTCCTCTCTTGCTACTATATCCCTCAGAGCCAACTTCTCTTTTATTGTGCACAAAAGGGCTTCATTTTATTTTTCTTGCATCTCTGTTGAGTTAATAACAGGCTGCCCCAGTGTTTGATTTCCTGGTCAGCCCCTCTCCTTTGCCAACTAATGGAGAAGCTATAAACTCCTGCTAAAGGCCTCTCATTTAGTTATGCCTCCTATTCTTCTCCAGTCGGTGTGCTGTACCTACCCAGCTTCCTTCATATGAAGACTGCGCTGACCTCTGTTCTTGCTAAACGTCCTGGAGACATGCTCTTTCTCTTTTTAACCTCGGCTCATACCTTTCTTCCTTACCCCATCTAGTTTGCCTCTTTCGCTTTGAATTATGCGCTGTTCTTTTCGGCTAGGCCTCAGCCTAGAAACTCATTCTCAGAGCTCAGTCCCCAAGGAATCAATGATGGGGTTGAGGCTACAGGATTTACCCAGGTAGCTGAGGAGATGACAGAGAGTGAGTTTCTAGGCTGAGACCTAGCCAAAAAGGACAGCGCATTACACCAACTTAACAAAGGTTTGCTGTGGCAAAAATGCTTTAGTCTGTTCCCAGCACAGGAGAAGGTCTGTGCAGTAGATGGTACTAAGTAAGCCTGATAGTCTGCCAATATTTGCTCTGGGACAAAGGTGATATTAATAGATATGAAAAAAGGAGTAACTCGGAAACCACTGGCCCCTCTGGGTCACACGCAAGTTACACCGAGTTTCCCAGGTCCAAGTTGTGTCCTTAATGTCCAAATCACACCCTGCATGACACTCAGCAGTCAAGCGCACCATCTGTGTCACGCCCAGCGGTCCATGCGGCCAGCAACTCCTTTCAGATACCAACGGTGTTAAAAACCCAGTAGCAGTGAGAAAACCTTTCTAGACTAAAAAAATGTGATATAGAAGTGCCAAGAGCTTTAGTATGGTGCTTTGGTACTTTTGCACCTACAACAAACTGAATCCCATATATTAATGTTGTTATAGGTCTTTTTCTGAACAGAAAGGAAGGATCCCCCAATAACACGCACAGGCTCATGAGGTCTTTATTTTGAAAACTTTAAGTAAGCTGTGAAAATATCTATTTGTGTGCTCTATTTCCATCAGAGTAGAGATTTATTGTGTGTATATACATACATATCTGTGAGCGTCGTGTTATGTCCTGGTGTGTTGTATTTTATTTTTAATTTTTTCATTTTTTCATTCATCACAGGGTTCCACTATTTTTGGACTGACCCTGTTGTATTCTGTGAAGTTGCTTTTTGGGAAGTCATTTTTCTTCTCCTTGGGCCTGTGCATCTTAGACCAAGGTGTTTATGTATGCTTTCTTTTCACAGGTTTTCATCGCCAATTGGGCGCAACAACATCAACCAACATATATAACATTGTTAGGTATATTACACATTGTTGTAATCTATTTTACACTTTTACATTTACATGTGAGTAAGGGGAGGGTAAGTGCTATCCTTGTCCTGAAGAAGGAACCTCTGAGTTCCGAAACATGTTGACACCTTTCACAGTGGTTGTAATACCTTAATTTGTATTTCTTCAACCACGCTTTGCACTTTTTTAATAATACCAGCCGGGGATTTAATAAATTTGTTTTACCCACGTGCCAGGTATTTTTTAAACCATTTTTTCACCTCACCTCACTCACACTTTTGTAGACACACACAACCTCTCACATAGTTCACTTTCAAGTGCTCCTGCGTATTCGCGAGTCGTAGCACGCCGCATCCCGTAGAGGGGTGCGAAGGCCCCGATGATGAAGCATGACACCAAGGGGCCTGTTGGTGTGTGAGGGGCATTTATACAACACTGTGTGTTCCCCACCTGTTGGGATCACCACCACTTTGAGTGGATTCTACTTTGTTTATTCATGTAACTAGGGAGGCCGAATCCACTGACTCTCTCTCTCCCCCCTCTTGTTAAATTTGTGTCTTTAGACAGCGCGCAGCTGTGGGAGCCCCTTTCCCATTATAACTTACCCACCTTGGACATACACAGACACACACACATACAACACAGAATATCAACATTTTCTTGTACCTTCCTCCTTGCTTTACATCATGGAGGATGAACATGGATTGACCTTCAGTGAGGATGATATCGACCGGCTTCTAGCTGATGCTAATCCCTTTGAAGGCCTTAGCAACAGTGACCCTGGCCCTGCTGTGGCGGATTGGGATGAATTAATGAACGTACGTAAAACCCAGATCAGAACAGCTCTTCATGGCCTCTTGATGAGGGAATATTTACGAAACAAAATGGCCCCGCAGGGTCTCTTAGTAAAAACTGAACCGTTCATCTTCCAAGATGACCTGGTTTTTAAAAAAGCATGGTCACTTATCTCGTGGCACTGCACCAGGGATTGGTTGGTGCTTATAGTCCAAACTGCCGCTAGAAAATCTCTGGAATTGAAAGTAGAGATCCAAAGACTAGAGGTTCAGCTAAAGTCCTTCATCTCACCAGCAGACTTAAAGAAGGGTTTAGAGGAACTGAACCAACAAATGAGAGACTTTGAAGCAACATTGAAACAAAGTAAATTCAACAAATTAAAGAAGGACAAAGATCGCTTCACCCCTGAAAGAGCCTACCCATACACACGGGCTGACTATGTTATGAAAGATAACACAAGCGACACGGACAGTGTGAACTCGGATGGCAGTAACTCAAGCACAAAGTCAGGGGGTTTCCAACAGAACAAACAAAGAGGAGGTTTTCGACAAAGAAGAGCCCAATTCCCCCGCCAAAGAGGCTGGCGTGGCTATCAGGGTCCCCAATTCAACCCTTACCAGCCACCTTTCCAATTCCCACAGTACCAGTTCGTTCCCCCCCAAATGGGACAAATGTACCCTCAATGGGTCCCAGACCAAACCGATGCCCCCCAGAATGCACAGCCTTTTTTATCCTGGGGCCAGGGACCCCGCAGGGGGAGGAACAAGAAGGGCAACAACGTCAACTGGCACCCCATAGGGGAGGCAGACCAACGGGTATCAACGAGGAGCATGACGGCGAATCAGGCGTCTACGAGCAGCAGGGGGACCTAGTCATTAACATAACCCCATGGCCCCTTACTGAATTGCAAAGCAAGGTGCTCAACAAAGGCCTGGGGTATGTCCCCACCAACAAACCAGACCTCTTTCTACTGCACAAAGAAATGCAGGACTTCATCAGAACAGTGAAGTTGAGGGCCTTTTTCAAAGACAAGGAACCATCTACAGACACTTCTGATACAGGTTTGAGACCTAGGTCAACCTTTACACCGATGGATCACCAACTCCCGGTGGAGGTATTGGCTTTCGAAAAAGCCATAATGCAAGAACTGAAGTGTTTGGAAATTAAACAAAGGGTTTTTCAAAACATGACTCGAATGGAAAACGAGGCAATTAAGGAATTGAGGCTGAATAAAAATCTCACCATAAAACCCGCTGATAAGGGTGGGGCAGTGGTTGTCCAAACCACCCAGGCCTATGACAAAGAGTGCAGAAGACTGCTCTCTGATAATAGGAACTATCAGATCTTAATTGAAGACCCCACTGAATCATTACGAGTGCGAATAGGTGGTATGGTAGAAGAGGCTGTTGCACATGACTGGATAACCAAAAAAGAGTCTGAGTTTTTGATTCAGAATAATCCACGTATTCCTTATTTTTACACCATTCCAAAGGTGCATAAAAACCTGGACAACCCTCCAGGACGGCCCATCGTATCGGGCATATCATCAATCTTGGAACCTCTTTCCAAGTTTGCCGATGCCTTTTTGAGACCTATTGTACAAGCCACTGACACATATCTGAGAGACACAAAAGCGGTACTCCAACTATTACAAAACCAAACTTTTGACTCCACCTCTCAAATGCTCCTGAGTCTAGACGTAGAGAGCCTCTATACCAGCCTCCCACACGATGAGACCCTACAAATCATGGAGGAAGTACTGCACTCTACCAATTGGGAATACCACACTCCCAGGAGTGTAGTACTGGAATGTATTTCATTGGCCCTCACAAAAAAATTTTTTTTTCGAGTACGAGGGCACCCTCTACTGGCAGAAACATGGTACGAGTATGGGCAGCACCTTCGCCCCAAGCCTGGCGGGTTTATATGTCCATCATCTTGAATCTACCAAAATTCTGCATCCAGACAATCCACACAGGGCAAGGATTCATACCTGGCGAAGGTATATAGATGACATTCTCGTCATCTGGGAAGGAGACGAGACTACGGTGTCTGAATTCATCCTCTGGCTGAACACCCAGAATGCATTTCTTAAGTTCACACATCAGATGTCGAAAGAGAGCATGGTGTTCTTGGACTTAAACATCTATCATCAAGCGGGCATTCTAAAAACAGAGACCCACTTCAAACCGACGGCCAGGAACTGTCTCCTCAGATTTGACAGCTTTCATCCGCGTCATCTGAGGGAGAATCTACCCTATGGACAGTTCCTGCGTCTACGTCGGAACTGTAGTGACATCAACAAATACAAAACCCAGGCAAAAGACCTCAGTACAAAACTGAGACAGAGACAGTATCCGGAAACGGTGATCCAAAAAGCGATGAAAAGGGCAAGAAATAACAACCGTGAGGCCCTCCTGGAGGATAATCCAAGGAGTGAAAATAAAGGGGAAAGAACAGTATGTGTCACAACTTATAGCCCAGTTACTAACCAGGTGACTAAACTGGTCAATAAACATTGGCGCATACTAACGAGCGGAAGTCTGTCATTGGAAAAACCTCTGTTTGCACACAGAAGGGGTAGGAACTTAAGAGACATGCTTGTCCACACGAGACCGTTGCCTAAAAGAAGTGACCAGCCAAGACTACAGGGCATTCACGGCCACCATCCATGTGGCAACTGTAACAATTGTCACCTCACCAAAAAAAGCCTATCCTTGACTTTTTCGAACGGGACAAAGTGGGACCAACGAGTTTTTACAAATTGCAACAGTAAGAATGTTGTATACTTGATCACGTGTCCCTGTGGAAAAGAGTATGTGGGAATGACAACGAGACAAGTTAAAATCAGACTCAATGAGCACAAAAGTAATATCAGGTGCAAAAAACTGACAACAAAAATGTCTGCCCATTTCATTGAACACCAACACTGTGTCAATGAATTACAGTGGACGGTAATAGAACAGCTGCCCTCAGATATGGGTCTCCTGGAAAAGGAACAAAGATGGGTGTACCGTCTTGGCACTGATGTCACTGGGCTCAATGATTCCATTCCTTGGAACCTCTTGAGATGAACTTCATTGGACCTTGCTCATAGAAACTCAGTCAAATGACCTCTGAGAATTCCTATTCGGGGGTGTATCTATTTATATAATCTCCTATAGGTTAATCCTTTCCTTTTTGGTTATTGCCGTTTTTTTTTTTTTTTTTTTTTTTTTTTTTTTTTTTTTAATGATGAACAACAGGTAGCTGACGGGGCCATAACTCAGTCAGGGTTCTTAATGATTCACCCCAACACTGTATGCCTCCTGTTCCCACATAAAAACCAATGACCACTTCCAGATTGTATGGATAATCACGTTTTCATTACCCCCCATTTAGCCTTTTTCTCGTACTCTCACTGGTACATTGGAGAAACTTTCATTCTGTGATGTTCCGCCGTAGTGCGCATGCTCAGGATACCTCCTAGTCTCTTGTGCAGGCGTACCGACATCAGCGGCAGTGCTGCTCCTTGGCGCATGCGCGGTGACTTCACCGTTCCGCGCATGCGCAGTTTATACCAGTCCAGCTGGGGAGGCGCATGCGCAGGGTATAGCGGTGGCAGAACGCGCAACACCGGACCACTTCGGTGTACCAAGTCCCTATTTGGGCTTCTTCCTGGCCTCGTTATTCAATTAACCACCAATAATGAGCTAGTGGCAGAGTATAAAGAAGGTTACAAACGCGATGTACGCTCACTTCACCGGAGCCGCGTTGAGGGAAGGCAGACAACTAGTCATTGCAGTAACCGTGAGTTTTGGGTTGAAAAAGGAGCTTTAGTATGGCGCTTTGGTACTTTTGCACCTACAACAAACTGAATCCCATATATTAATGTTGTTATAGGTCTTTTTCTGAACAGAAAGGAAGGATCCCCCAATAACACGCACAGGCTCATGAGGTCTTTATTTTGAAAACTTTAAGTAAGCTGTGAAAATATCTATTTGTGTGCTCTATTTCCATCAGAGTAGAGATTTATTGTGTGTATATACATACATATCTGTGAGCGTCGTGTTATGTCCTGGTGTGTTGTATTTTATTTTTAATTTTTTCATTTTTTCATTCATCACAGGGTTCCACTATTTTTGGACTGACCCTGTTGTATTCTGTGAAGTTGCTTTTTGGGAAGTCATTTTTCTTCTCCTTGGGCCTGTGCATCTTAGACCAAGGTGTTTATGTATGCTTTCTTTTCACAGGTTTTCATCGCCAATTGGGCGCAACAACATCAACCAACATATATAACATTGTTAGGTATATTACACATTGTTGTAATCTATTTTACACTTTTACATTTACATGTGAGTAAGGGGAGGGTAAGTGCTATCCTTGTCCTGAAGAAGGAACCTCTGAGTTCCGAAACATGTTGACACCTTTCACAGTGGTTGTAATACCTTAATTTGTATTTCTTCAACCACGCTTTGCACTTTTTTAATAATACCAGCCGGGGATTTAATAAATTTGTTTTACCCACGTGCCAGGTATTTTTTAAACCATTTTTTCACCTCACCTCACTCACACTTTTGTAGACACACACAACCTCTCACATAGTTCACTTTCAAGTGCTCCTGCGTATTCGCGAGTCGTAGCACGCCGCATCCCGTAGAGGGGTGCGAAGGCCCCGATGATGAAGCATGACACCAAGGGGCCTGTTGGTGTGTGAGGGGCATTTATACAACACTGTGTGTTCCCCCCCTGTTGGGAACACCACCACTTTGAGTGGATTCTACTTTGTTTATTCATAGAAGTGCCAACACCACCCAATCAGAATAGCTCTATCACAAAAATTGCATTATTATTCAATAAATATTCACCTATTCTAGCATGGCGACTATTGAAAAAAGATGACTTCAACAGGATCACCACTAAGCCTGCCTTACCTCTGTTTAGATAGGACATATACATAGGTAATACGCTGGATTCTGTCAGTGGCAGAGTACTCAGGTTATCTTTTTTTCTTTCTCCCTAGTTTTCAATAGACAAATGCTTTAAATTAGCTTCTGCTGTAGTCTTTTATCCTCTATGACGACTGCTTCAGGATGGACCTCTCTCCCGCAGATTCAGGAGAGCTTCTAATTAATTGTGTCTGCTCACCTTCCTTGATGTACAAATGTGAATTTGTCCAGGTGGGGTCTATTTCCTTTGGCTGTAGTCAACTTTGATTTACCAATCAGCTCCGATGGTGGTTCACCAAAATGTTACTTGAACATGAAATACCTTGAAAAAGTAAGAGATAAGAGGTGTTTGGCTAAAAAAGAACAGTTTGTTTAATTAAAAATTGTGTCCGGGAGAACAGTTACAGGCACAGGGGACTGTCTCAATTTACAATCGGTCTACATCAACCTTTTGTACATTTCATAGTAGGTAATAAAAGTTTTCCGATAATCCATGTATGGTGAGGAATGTAAGTTGTTGTCTTTGGATTCATAAATTAATTGTCTAATGGAAAATACAGGTAAGCCTAGACCTTGTGAGGACAAAATGTGACCAGTGGGTAATGTGTCCAGATGCCCGGCATGGGGAGTATGTGATCACTGCGTGTGCTTTGTCCTGTTTAGCTATATGTTCCAAACTCATGTGGAATCTAAATTTATGGGGGTTTAAGGAGAGCGGGTACCCCCTCTGGCAATGAGGCTTTATTGGCATCAATCTCCTTTGACTATTGTACTGTCACTGTGCCTATCTGTGGGATTAAACTAAGGGTTCCTGTTCGTGCATTTGTCTGCCGGCTGTGTGCCTCCACACCTGTGTGCTATCAATCACTGACCTCGGACCTAGGTCTCACAGCTTGCCTGTCTGTGTATTTGATAGTTGGGGTTGATGTGGAGTTAGTTGGGAACATTTGTTATTAAAGATGCAATTCATTCTCATAAATGAATATATAGTTTTTCATGGTAGGATCCACTTTTTCCATATTAACACATCTGCAGAAATACTGACCGGTAATATTTATAGAATGATGTTGACTCCCAAGCACCGAAATCACAGATGAGCCTTTTAACAAAGATGATCCTTTGATCTCTTTTCCTGGACCCAACTTTACATGTGAGGTGCCCACTTCCTGGAAAGTGCATTTGCAGTACACCTATTTCCTTTTAAAGAAAAACAACTAATTAGGCTTTTCCCCCCAAATTAGTGCCTAAAAAAGGTTACACTTCAAAACTGTCTGGGTGTACCTACTGTAGCAAACGTCAAAAACGGCAGACTAAAACTGTAGACCAAGTTAGTAAGAAGGTCCTTCTTTGTATGCCTGGTAATTATGACAGGGCAGGTAACTCCTGTTAATAGCACCATCAGAATTACTACACACAGTGATTCACACGGAGATGGCAGCAGCCGGAAGTAGCTGCCATCTCCAGGTGAAACACCAGGCATGCACACAGGAATTGGCACTTAACATATCAAGCTTTGGGAAATATATAGCTCTGGCTTGAATTTTAAATATTAATTGGGGCCTATTGGATTTTCCTATGACTGTTTTATATTGTTCAAGCACCAAATGGTACAGGTGGGCTTGACCAATTGTTGTGCCAGTGCAAACATTGGGTGGTATGGCCCCAGATGCCCAAACCGACTTCAGAGTTCCAAGCATTAAAGAAAGCACAAGTAGTGCCTCAGTCAGAGAATAGTGTTTAAATAAGCTGCATCTTTTACTGCACAGCTACAGTGTGTTACGTTTTTACAAATGGATGCCCAATACCAATTCTAGTCTCTCAGTGATCCTAAAAAGATGAGATCAAATCAGCAACAAAGTCTAAAATGGACGTCAATGCTTTCATCTAGCTTAAAAAGTGACTGGTCCAAGCAGAATGTTATAATGATCTCAAGTTCTTAAGTAATGAGTTAATGATACATTTCAACAATCCAGAGTGCGCTACATTATTAGCACTTAGCCCACCACCATTGTAGCCAAGTCTTGAAGGCATCACATGTAGTTCAGTTGTTTCAATTCTTTAACATACACCACTCATCCTAGCTTTTAAAGTTTGTGTTGTAGGATGGGCATAATGTGGCTATATGATAGAAAGGAAATGGGCCCCTGGGTGCCCTCCATTGGGTATTAAAAATTAGTCATAGTTGTTGTGCAGTAGACTCCTCATGCCTTCTGATCCTAGACCCACTACATTTGCTGCACATATCATTCACTAATAAATGTTGATTTGTTATAAAGGGTCCTATCAAGCACATAGAAAGATTTTGTGCATTGGCTAAATGAAAAGAATAGGGTTTAAGAAGTGGAAGAGGAACACACTGACAAGCAAATATAAAAGCATTACAGGACAACTAAGTGATGTCCACACCAAGGTCAATTCTCTGTCAAGATCTGGGTCCTATCAAATATGTGTGCTGTTGTGGAAATGAGACTGATGAAAAGTGGTTCTCTTACCCATAAAGAATGAATTAATCTATTTTGCATAAACTAGATCATCCCCTCAAGTTGGGCTGCTATTCCGATTGATCAAAAGAGCAAAATACTTGATAAACTCAAAGGATTACTTGTCCTTGATGGGCTGGAAAGGGTAAGATAAATTGGTCTGCATCCATTATGATGTTACTTTAGCTGGAGTTTCACATCTTGTAACAGGAACTCATGTTGAAGAAGTTTGAGATGCTCCTGGCAAGAGAAAATAGGTCTCTGATAACAGCAGACTTTAAAAACATTCATGAGCTATATCCATGGCTGCAGAATAATGACTGATATTTTGCTGCACAACTCACTTAGTTTCCTCATAAGAAGCTTGTCTATTGCTGCAAACTAGTGACTGGAGCTTAATGAGTAGCTCACTGACACTCTTGTTTCCTCTAGATATTATGTAGCCTCCAGAGGATTCTAAAATGGATGGCATGAAGATTTCCCCACCACAGCTTCAGAGACACAAATGAGCGAACAATGTAATGGTGTTAATAGAGCACCCAAAAGCCTGTGTAAAACTCTTCGAGTCCCATATAAGAGCCGATAATTTTATGAATATGAGTTAATGAGTCTTTATGCCTCTTTTAAGGCCAGGTCCGGCTAATAATATGTGTTTTTATTTATTATTTAGCCTTGAGTAGAAGTTAAGCTCCAGCCACTTAAATGAGGTCAGCTGGCTACTAAGCCTGCATTCCACACAAAAACAAATTCACTCTGCGTCACCTCCAACTGAGAAAAGCTTACCTCAATTGGCTACAGGGTGATCTTCATCCTATCTCTCATCACATATATTCTTAAAGAAAATCAGATTAAGGCACTACTTGTGAGAACTCGCCTGTAGCTGAAGGAGGAGAGAACACAAATACATGTGTCGGGTGTGAAGGAGAACTGCTGTTGTAAAAGTGTAAAGAGTATAAAAGTTTGAGTTTCCTGGCATTGTTGGCCAGCTAGTAGTCACAGAGAGTTGGGAGACAATGTGCTGTGGGACTTTATACTTTTTGGTACACCTGAGTTCACAATGTGTACAGTCTGCATAGTATAGAAAACACCTCTATCTTCTTGCCAAAATAAGTGGAGGAGGGTGCTGTCCTATAGTAGGGTTTGAGGTGCAAAATGAAATCTAAGGGCACATTAGCATCACCAACAGCTCAGTATGTGCTGCTATTAACACCAAAGAGTTCAAAGTGAGGGCTTCTCAGGGAAGAGAAAAAGAGAAAGAGAAACAGAACGTCAAAGAAAAAGAGAAAGTAGAACAAGAAAGGGAGGACAGAGCGGAGGAGAAGGAGAAAGAGAGGACAGAGTTGGGGGATACAAAAAGTGGAATTGTAATAAGTGAACAGGAAGAGAAGAGAGAGAACGCAAAATACTGTGAGGAGTGTTACAGAAAAAGTGTATGGACAAGGAGGCAAGGACAGAAAGAAAAGGAGGTAAAGACGGAGGAGGGAACCAATAGATAAAACAAAGTTGGTGAATATGAGAAAGGGGAACAAGTGATAATGATAGTAAAATGTGAGAGAAGAGAAGCAGTAGACAAAAATAAAGAGGAGAGAGAAAGATCTAAAAATAAAGACACTGAGGGGAACAAAGAGAATAGGGCAAGTATTAACATGATGGAGAGAGGCAGCACACCGCTGTACACATTCTGGATCCCATCTTCACATCATTCAACAACATCACATTAAACAACCCCACACCCAGCACCTGGACTGCTAACACCCTTATCAGTTTTTAAATCAACATCCTGCTATACAGAAGAGCAACCACCCTAGGCCTACACCATCAATGCCGAATGTATCAGAGAGGATTGGGCTTCCACCCTCCCCCAGAATTGCCCTGAGCACACTGGCAACCTACCAAATGCCATCAAGAACTTTGTTTGGAGATCTCCGCATGCACCGACATGTTGATCCAGCACAAACAGAGCAAACAGGCAAGAACCAAGAATACATACCTAGGCCAGCTAGTACAAAGAATAACTCAGAATATTCAAACAATACTGCAAACAGCTTGAACGTAGGTGGATAAGAAAACAGGAAGTCACAGATAAAGACACTTTTAAATCCGCCCTGAGGCACTGCCACAAGCAAATCCAGTAAACAAAAGGGAGACGCTATCAGACTGCATCAAAACCACATCCAAAAACATAAAATATATATTCTGAATTATCAGAGACTTCACATCAGCAGCCACTGGAAGCAACATCACATGATTGCAAGAACTGTGTAATGATGTCTTGGACTTCTCCAATAGAAAATCACAGCCATGTGCAAAAACTTAAACTGTCAACCTGATCTTAGCACCATTGCTATCATTCTAAAAATCAGGTATGGGGAACACACCTTGATAACATGGAATACCATCACGACAGAAGAAACTGCCACAATCAGGACGTCCTTTCTATCCAGGGCCTGGTCAGACCACTGCGCCCACCACAGCAATCATCTACCCCAATCAGTACAGCTCTCCCCTCTGTCCTCAACACCGTTTTCCACATCTGTCCTAAACACCGTTTTCCACACAGCAACATTCCTGGAAGCCTGACAGCATGCAGTGCTCAATCATCTCCTAAAGAAGCCCTCAGCTGGCCCAACCACACTTGCTAGCTACCTATCGATCTACCTCCTACCATAACAAGCCAAGGACCTAAAAATACATCATTAGATGCCTTAAAGAACACCTTACCAACCATCACCTCATCAAGACCACACAGACGGGCTTCAGATCCTGCCAAAGCACAGATATTTCTCTCAGTGCAGCAATTGAACACGTGGAGAGGATACTGGACAGAGGAGAAACCACAGACCTCATACTACTGGACATCGTTGCTGTCTTCAATACAGTCTCCCACCCAATTATAATTAAATTACTGCATGAGACTGCCATTCAACGGCCTGTCCTCAGATGGATATGCTCTTTCATAACTAAGATAACCCAAATAGTCAACCTCGTACCTTACTCTTCAGAAGCGGGGAACTCATCTGCGGAGTACCTCTTGTCTCCTCTCTCAACCCCTCGGCAACATCTACATGACCCCAAATCCTAACATCCTCCATGTCCTCCAAGACACTTAAGACCCCCTGCCTTCCTCACCAATATTCTCAGGGCTCCCCTAGTCAAGAAACACAAAAACAAGGCGACCTCCACCAAATGCATGCTCATTAACTGCAGATCAACCACCAAACATGCAACTGAGCTGACTGAAAACATCATCACCCTTGACATAGACATCACCTTCATCAGTGAAACATGAAAAAACAAATTCCCTTCCCCAAGCCTGGACATGCTTGTGCTCCCAGACTATACACTCATCAACAAAGACAGAAAGGATCAGCGAGGAGGGTGCAAAGCAATCATACAGAAAGTCAACATCTCTATGACGGAAACAGACACCTTCAAATACAACACGTATGCATGCCTAACTGCCAACTTTAAGACAAACGACAACAAATATCTACTCTGCCACCTCCTCTACCATCCGCCAGGCAACACTGTAGTGTAGTTCCTATTATCCCAATAGGCTCTGCGCATTGGAATAATACCTTCAATAGTATAGGCCTAGACCAGACGTTAACTAGGTCTACTACTGTCGATATTAGACTTAAAGTTTTGGGTTTGCCAGCTAGCTCAGAGTTCACTAGAAACTTTCTCGAATAGGCAAGGAGGAGTTGAACCTCCCTGGATAGACAAGAAGGGATTTAGTTTCTGACAACCATAGAACATGACAACTTTGCTCTCCCCTAATCAAGAGTGTATCTCTAGAGTCGTGTGAAAACAAAAGACGACTTATTTTACTCAGTCAGTACATGCATTCTTAGTCTCACCAGATTGTAGAGAAAAGGAAGAGACGGGTGTGTTCAATAAAAGATGTTATTTATTGATCAGTCTCTTTTCTCATACAAGAGAAATGGATCGATATTATTGCAATACTTATGGTTAAGTAAAGTGCATACATTAGAAGCAGAAGTATAAAATAATACTGTAAAAACATTGATATGGTTTCTAAGCCATATGATGGTTTAAAATGGATAAAATAGATACATACACATATACATTTGACTAATCGTACTCAACTGGTGTTTCTAACTACGCCTACCCCAGATGTACCTGACCTAAGCCTAATACGTGGGCGGGAATAGAAAGTAGCAGTTTAAGTTAAGTTTGTTTTGCCAAGTGAATGACTAAAGAATTCTCTGCAAGGGGTTATTCAGTTCTGTACCTGGAATCTAGGATGAATGAGGGATGGTATCTCTCGTCTCTGGTCTCGATATTCCAGGCTGCCTGCGAGGGCTACCCGGAAGCGCCGGAGCTGGATTTCTCGGCAGGAGAAAGCAGCGTCTCGTTCTCAGCGCGTCAGGAAGGCGGGGCTGCGCCAGCGGGGTCTGCTCTGCTCTGGGCTTCGGCAAGTCTGGCTGCTCCGATCTCGTCACCACCGCGTGTGTTTGCATAGGGCAATATCGGTAATATTTATACCTTTAAGGTGCCGAGATTGACGTAAGGATGGACATAGATACGTCAATAAGGATGTCATACGACCTGGTCGTTAGCACATTCTTTTGCTGAAGTTCTCGGTGAAATCAAAACAATGGCCGCAGGGTTTTTCCTAGGTTGTCATAGGTTTGATTTGTTTTGAGAACTCCGTATGCCTTATCAGGGGCTGGAGGAATATCGCTTGTCTAATTAGATGGCAAGCGTTATGACCTAATCAGATAACACGTTCCTGTGCCGTAGTGTGGCTTAATCAGATAACGGTTCCTGCATCATGGGGGTTTTCTGCCTCATGGGATGGCTGCTAGTTAATTTGTTAACCAGAATAGGGTCAGGAATAGGGGGATCGATACAGAACCTATAGGAATACATCACACCCACTCCACGCTAACTATGGACATATTTACGAATCTATGCATAGGAAAACATACTGTAGAGTATCATGTATACCTTACCACCCCAAAATACATAAATGCATTTTGAATTTATCAAATATACGGAAAAAACAGTCACATGTATTATATGCACTCAAGCTGTAGAATAATGCTAAAGTAATCACGCATATCTATACATTATCACTAATTTGTATATGAGAATTTACACATGAAATGGCTCTTAATACAGAAAAAAGGTTCGAGACCATTCCATCACAGAATAAAATAATTATGAACATACCAGCGGGCAGCTAATGTCTATAAAGTATCTAAAAATAGAAATGTTTTAGTTCTCTAAGAATAGTTCTTACTTTAAGCAGAAAATAAGTGTCCCGAAAAATTCGTAAAAATATTTTGGGGCTGCTGAAAAAAATTGCTGTCCGTGAACTGGAGGGAAAATTGTTCATGGTATTTTGCTATTCTAGTTGAAGGCCAAATTCAGGGAACGCCGTGTGCGAGCTTGCTCAAAAGTCTCTATTTCTGCTCTGGTGAGAACATCATATCATTTAGACTGTCGAAAAAGCTGTCAACAGCTTCCTGGGAGAGTTCCACTAACTCGGAAAAAGGTGTAACCATGCATTCGTTCGCATGATTGTCTCCATTGACGTTTTGATTAGAATTGCTGACAGAAGGTCGTACCTGATCAATGCTGCTTTCATCTTGAACTTCACTACCCCTTAATCGTAGTGGTGAAGCTTCCACGAATGCCGTCATCGGGATTGGTAGCCGTTGAGGACAGCACAAAGCATGAGCCTTTATTGGACTCAACAATGTTTCTGCATCCATTGGCGCATCCGATTGTAGCGTCAGACAGGTGTCTAACACGCATTCTTCTCCGCATAGCAAGCACCTTAATACAGGTAAAACACATCGTTGCCACATTGGTCAAAATGAAAGAAACCAAGTCATATTCAGGTCTCTAAGCCGGGATAGTCCCAGGATTTTTGATATCCGGTCCCGGTATCCAATGGCTAGGATTGTTTCTTCCCTTGTCGCAGGTGTTTTGTCTGTGACATGGTTTGTCATAACGAAATATAAGGACTAGGAATAGGATTCCTGCAATTAGTCCCAAAATGAGGGGAAGTCCGCCAAAAATCGAATGGACGAAATCTGGAAAAATACCCAGTATGGCTTTGAATGGTGTTAATGCCATCGAAAATACTGTCTTAAATACTTTTGAGACTCCACTGGTATCAGAAATATTTAAGATTTCATTCAGGATTTCTGCAAAATGTATGGGGGAATTAGTTGATAACAATGAGTGAATCTCTGCAGTCGTCCTTGCGACTAGGAGATCATACGTTTCTTTTGATGACGTGAGCCTGGTCGGCGTCTGAAGAAGCACTGTTTTCATTCTGCTTAAAGTATCTATTCGAATAGAAGTAATTTTCAAGTTGGGCCATGCCCTTGCCTCCCTGTCCGGAAAGGAGCTGGGGAACAATAAGCGTCCACAGCACTTGACCTTCGCAGTCGTAGTTACGAGATAGGGAGTCCCGGGCATAAGGCTACAACATCTGCGGTCCACAATTAGAACGTAACTCCCATTATAGAGTCTTTGAAAGAATGGTTCTATCTCTGTTGCAGGTGCGCCTAGTTGGTGACATGAAAGGTTATTTGAGTTCCCTTCACAGGCTCCATGCAAACTAATTCCATTACACAGAAGTGTACCGCTCAGTGACATCGCACAATTATTGCCACTAAGAAACACTTTCTGTCCTTTATTACTGACACATGCATGTGAATAGGGCAAGTTCCATGTTGTTTTAATGTACCCTTTTCCCAATTTTTCGTACATGCCAGCCTGTATATATTTTTGGCAGTATTAAAACCTGAAGGTAGATATTGGAATATTAATTATCCCATGTATTATCCATTCACTGACAGGTCGTTCTGACATTGTCACTGGTAATCTCTCGAGTTTCTCAATGCTCAGGATTGTATAATCAGCACCCTTTTGTGCCATACTGATTTGTTTATCAGTGAGGTTAAAGATATTGAATAGTGACGTTGTGTTGATTAAACGCCAAGGCACATAGCCTGAACGCAGATTTTGTAACGTACAGCCAAGCTGTACAATAGAACGCAATTGGGACTGACCGTGTTGTAACAACAGTAAATCTTGCGATAATATGTCGATTGCTGAAGACACAATGCTGTCCAGAGAAAAAATTCTGGAGGACAGAGTCATTAACCCATTGTCCACTACAGAAAGTGATTTTTCCAAATTAATACGGTCAATTTCCCGTATACTTTCTGCTGTCTCAATTTGAGTCACCTTCCAGGCCTCGTGGTATGCTGCATATACAGAGGCTGCTATGAAACGTTTCTGACGCTGTTTGCGCGGTCCCATAATGAAATCACGCAAGTCAGCACCATCAGTAAGTAAAGTTAGGTGTTGCTTAATTTCTGCCAGTGTGGAAGTTTGTAGCCACTGAAGGCATAATTTGCCCACACTGTAGGTGGTTATTATCCCTGGGTGTTGTCTTTGGGAATATCTAGGGTCTGGCCTGGTCATTTTGAACCCCTGTGTTTTGTTCAGGAATCTGTCACGACAGTTATTAGTATCTGTGGGCCAATTCAACCACTTTTTCCAATCAGGATGTGTTCTGTTTTGGTTTAATACATAATTTACGTCTATCTCTTCATCTGTAGAGCTATTGCTGTTCATTGTTGGTTTTGGAATAGACGGTTTATTTAAGTCTTTGATTTTGGCTAGGCCAAGACAGGTAGTTTGTTGAACAGTGTCATTTAAAAATATAATTTGTTCTGGGATCATGCAGACTCTAAACAAAGATTCTATACCCTGTACTTGCCATTCTTTTGTACCCCAAACACTCTTTACTTCAACATTTTTGTCCCAATAATCAAAACCAAAAGTATTCATTTGTTCAAAGAATGAGTCTGAATATATCAATTTTGTGTTTGTTATCATGGTCTTTGTCCCTGTCTTATTTGATAATTTGAAATAAAATGTTTCAGCATTACTTGTGTTAAAACCTGAAAAGTATGAATATTTGTCATAAACGGTTCTTGAGCTTCCTTTTGGAGGGGTTGCACAATGTTCCCATTGATTATAATTTAAAACATTTTTAGGTTGTGCAGATCTATGTAGAAAATGGTTACCATAGTGGTTATAACAGTACATTCTATCATAATTTGTAGAACCCTGCAAATAATCATGTTTTGTAAATTTAGCAGACATCACTAAGTCAGACATCATATTATTTATACTTTCAAAGTCCCAATCATCAGCAAATGAGCTTGGTTTTACAAAGTCACTCAACGAGATCTTAATTTGTTGTGGATATTTCAGGATTTCAACCGGACCATAAATTTCGTAGTCAGTGTTGTCCCATGCTACCCCACCCGGTATAGAATTGGCTGTGAAGTTGACTGAAGAAAGTTCTCTTTTCTCGACGTGTGAAGATGTGTGTGGTTTGAGGATCAAGTTGATTTTCTGACTTGCTGTGTCCATTTTAGCATATTTTCCCTCAATGAAGCGTCCCAAAGTTAGTACCATGATGAGCCAAAGTATGAGGATAAATGCACCAAAACCCACCCAAAATTCAATCCATGGAGAAATCAGATATGTTTCTTTCAGTTGTTTCAAAAGTACTTTAACTTTATCTTTAAAGGTTTTTGTTGATGGCTGTGTTTTTGATTCAGTGAAGCCTTCAGAGGAATCATCGAAGTTTATGAAGTAGCCGGATGCAGTTCTGTCAATTGTTCCAATTGCTTCAGGATTACTGTTTCTTGCATAGTCGTTTGTTACTTCATTATAGATTGGTGTGTCTCTGCTAAATGTTTTTATTTGGGTTTTCAGAGGTCTAAGTTCCATTGCATTGTTGCATAGTCCTTGTTGTAGTTCTGTAGGCGTTTCGAATGTGATTAGCCTCTTAGATTGAACCTCTGTGTTTGTAGCAAATCTTGGTGTTCTACTACTTTTCGGGAGTCCACTTGGCCTACTATTTGTTATCGGCCACATGATTGTGGTTTTACCAGGTCGATGGATACAACTCGGTTCTCCTTTTTACCAGCAAGCGGCGGTAGTACAACTGATCTTGTCCCGTTGATAGACAAGACAGGAACTGCTTTTCTGTAAGAAGGCCCAAATTCCTTCTTTACCGCGATCTTTTCTCTGACTAGATCCCCGACTTTTGGAATCCAGACAGGTCTTGCTGGGACAGGTGGTGGTTCTTCAGTGGTTGTTGGCTGCTGTTTCAACTTTATGTTGCTCAGGTCTTTTCTTGTTTCGTTTAAGTCCTGCAAAATAGCCAAACGATCTTTGATATCAAAGCTTTTTTTCCTTCACCACTGAAGTCTGACTGTCGAGGTCTAAGACTAACATCCTAGTTCCAAACAATAATTCGTACGGACTGAATCCCTTCAGAGAATTTCTTGGCAGGTTATTTAGACTACGTTGGACACTTATTAGATGTTTGACCCACCCAGCTCCCGAACCTAATATCCTTTCTGTTATAGATAGCTTTATGCCTTGGTTTTTTCTTTACACCATCCCGTATCCCTCAGGAAGGAAGTGAGAAGAGTCCCGCTGTGCTATGCTCATTTGGCCATGTTTCCCCTCAGGCTGGAGGGCTAGAGTGAAAACAATGGTCAAACGTAGCATGCTTCTAGCGTATATGCCATTTAGACTCGCAAATCTTTGTATAACAGTCCAGACGTCAGCCGAGCGCTGGTGATCTACATTATAAGTGGAAACTAGCCTGTATATGTTAATCGGACGCTTTGCTTTTTACTGTTGATCTTTTCTTTGAGTGAAACGACACGGTATTACACCGTTTCTCTCACCACTGCGATTTCTGTTACAGTTTGGGCAGTTCTTTACGAACATGGTATGATGCAGGCTCATGCCTGGCCACCAGTACCTTGATTGTAATTCTTCCAGAGAATCTTTTAGTTTGAGGTGTCTGAGACCCTCGCCCATATGTTTATTTATTTATTTATAGAGGCTTTTGTAGCGCGCTCTGTTACTAAAAAGTATAGTATCCTGGCGCGGGAGAAAGGGAAGACAGATCTAATTACATGCAGATTAGAGAGACATCCGTTAGGCAGTGATGTTAAAGAGGTGGGTTTTTAGGCCTTTCCTGAACGCCATGATGGATGGGGATGTTCTCAAATGGAGCGGGAGGGTATTCCAAGCTCTCGCTGCTCTAACAGAGATGGATTGGCCGCCGAGCCTGCTATATTTAAACTTTGGCACAGTCATTTGGTGGAGGTTGCTTGATCTGAGAGGGCGGTTAGGAACATAAAGAGAAAATCTTTTTCTCAGATAGGCTGGACCCGTTTGATGGAGTGCTCGGTATGCTAGCACGAGGATCTTAAATAAGATCCTTTGGGCAACTGGGAGCCAATGAAGATCTCTAAGAGGTTGGCGCACACTAGATCTTCTGGGTATGTTAAACAGCAGCCGAACCGCGGCATTTTGAATAACTTGGAGGCGGTGAATCAAATAGGCTGGGAGTCCGCAGTAGAGGGCATTCGCATAATCCAATCTGGATAATATGAGAGCGCGAATAACCGTCTCCTTGGCCTCTCTCGGGAGCAAAGGGAGAAATCTGCGCACGGTTTTGAGGGTGGAGAAGCAGATTCCAGTGAGTTTTTTCAGGTGGTCCTCAAATCTGAGATTGTTATTAAACCAGACTCCTAGATTTTTTGCGGGTCCACCAATGGATTTGGGGCACGGGAGATCGGTGGGCCAGAGGGAGTCACTGAAGTTATCAGGAAAGGAGCCGTACAGCAAGATCTCAGATTTACTCTCATTACATTTGAGTTGGGCACACGCCAGCCAGCGGAAAACCGATGATAAACAGAATTGGACCCTCGACGTGTCCAAGTTGTTTTTGGGCCACGTGAACAAAAGCTGAGTATCATCGGCATAAGCCATAGTTTTGGCTCCTAGCTGTTCTGCAAGATAAATGAGGGGGGTCAAGTATATGTTGAAAAGTAGGGGGCTTAGAGTGAAGCCCTGTGGGACACCAGTAGAGAGTTTTTTGGGAGAGGAGGAGAAAGGTGGCATCCACACTTGCTGGGACCTGTTATCTAAAAAAGACGTTAGCCAGCCAAGAGCGGAGCCAGTTATGCCTATGGCTGCTAGTCTGCTATTAACAAGGTTCTCCTGTCCATGTTTGGAATCACTCTATCCCCCACTCCAGGGATTCGAGCAAAAGGGACGGAGTTTGCATCGATTATGTATGTATAATTGAGTGGATAGTTGATCGGTAGCGCTGAGCAGTCGCTTTTTGATGACGTTTTCACCGCCAGCACTGTTTCACCGTCAATATACTTCACTGTACGCTTTTTTCGAGCTACGGAAGCCGATTTAGTTGCTACCGCTGTGGCTGTCTCAGCCAATGAATTCCCTGCAACGTGAACGCCATCACGCTGATGACTCAGTGTATGTATCACGTGAGTCTTTGGTAGTTCTTTTTGTAACAGAACTATTTGTTCCCAAAGCAGTTTTTGCTTTATTGTAGCACCTGTGTCATCTTTGTAACCGTTTTGAATCCATTTCTGCAAATCGTTGTTATATGATTTGACGCAGTAATATGAATCGGACACTATAAGTGTCGGGAATTCGCGATCTGCATTATCTAGCGCCATTTTTAATGCTATTATTTCAGTCTGTTGTTCTGAATTAGTTTCTACTGAGTGTGTTTTTGTTAATAGAGGTCTTAGATTACCTCCGCGCCACACTTCTTTTGTAATCTCACATGTGGGGTTGTATGCTTGTTCTCCCCAAACGGAGGGTTGAGCATGTCCGTCTGTATAGATTACACAAGCGTATTGTCGTAAGGGCAGAATGTCGATTGGCAGAGGGAATGTTCTTTCATATTCTAGATTTTTCAATTCCTTTAGTTCTGGATCAAAGTAGTAGTATACTTTGTCCGTTGTAATTGAATTCACCCATTGTATCCATTCCGGATTCAATGTTGTTGTTGGTAAATTACACAGTGTTGTTAATGCCTCAAAGGCTTATTCTGCTGTTCTGACTGTGATGTGTCTACCGTCCGCTTGATCTTTTTCTCTAGCTATTGCGGTTTGAACTGCATGAACAATGTTTTCTTTAATGCTGAATTTCTTTTCAGCTTCTGTGTACAAGTGTGATTTGAATGCAATTGGTACCTTTTCTCCCTCATTAGAGGTCAGGTATGTGAATCTGCATCTTCCTGGGATGACTCGAATCACAAGATTGCGTGTGTTATCACGTGTTTCTAATTTTGTTTTAATTAACATGTCTGTTTGTAAGGATCTCAGAATTTCTGTGTGTATTTGAGTCCAATTGGTTCTTTTAAAATCTGGTTTTATTAGATCATAAAGGGGTTTGACCCTTTCTGCGTAATTTGCAATGTATGTTCTTCCGAAATTTAGGAAGCCTAGAATTGACTGTAGGTTTTTTTGTGTTCTAGGTGCTTGGAGTACGGCACATTTCTCTAGGAAATTGTCAGCCAGGCTTTTGCCTTCACTTGATAGTTCATATCCTAAGAACAGGACTGTTAGATGGGCAATTCTAGATTTTTTAAATTTGAATTTGTAACCCTCTGCTGCGAACCCAAGTATTATGGTGTTCACTCTCTTCAAGTGAGTATCCAAGTCATCATCTGTTAGGTATATGTCATCGACATAAGATAATGCTTCGTCATCATATGTTTGTAGTAACTCTGTTACTCTCGCTGAGAATACCCCTGGGCTATTCTTGTACCCCTGGGCTAACCGACAGAATTGTTTTTGAGTGCCATTTATTGAGAACGCAGACAAATATCTGCTCTCTGGTGCTATGTTTTGACAAAAGAATCCATTAGAGATGTCTAATGTTGTTTTGTATTTTTTGCGCACTATGTTATTCATTAGTGCAGCACTATGCGAGTTTTGCACTGCAAAAGTTTTGCAACATGAGTTAAGGTGTCTGTAATCCAAAACTAGACGGTATGAATTGTCTGGTTTGGAGACAGTAAACAAAGGGTTGTTCATTTGTGAGGTGCAAGTTTCAATCACCCCCTGGTATTCTAATTGATCTAGAATTTCTTTTACCTGTTTTTTAGCTTTTTGCTTGATTGGATACTGCCTTTGTGCAGTAGGTTGTGATTTTAACTGGATTTTGTGGGGAGGAGAGTCCTCATCCCATCCTACATGATTTTTATATAAAGCAGGAGCTTGAGCTACTGCCCACTTTCTGGCAAGTGTGTATTTTTTATGAATTGGGATATGATTTGAGAAGGCAGGCATAATTATTTCTTCGCCATGAGGGCACTCCCTGACAAACTCTGGTGGCCAGTCTTTTTCAGCTAGAAGGATGTCATAGCCCTTGGAGAGATGATCCCAAAATAGTCCCCTTATTTTTCTAGTCTTATCCCCTTCTATACGTAAAGTTATTTCATATATTTTGTGAGGTTTGCTAACTCTGGTGTCTGCAGTTTCCACTTGAAGATATTCATTCGTGTCCACTGTCTCCAGATGATTCATAAGGACTTTGCGAGCTATGCTCACTTCTGCTGCGCTGTCTAGCATTGTCTGAGCCCATTCTCCGTTTTTCAGTTGTGTCCTCAGTATTCTCGGCATTGTTTACTACCTTGATACTGGCTACCTTCTTTTTTGGAAATTGTAGTTTGTTTTTTAGATGAGCAGATTCCTTGTCTTTGGACTTGCCGTGCTCTTCTCTTTGTTCTGATCGTCCTCTTCTTTCCGATTTCTGCGAGGAAGTCTGAAAAGATTGAGAGGGACGTGTATCAATGTCTTGATATCTATCAGGTTTCTTTATATTATCCCTATTTCTAAGGTTATATCTTTTCCCAGAGGGGTCACTTTGGGGTGACCTGTGTCTTTGGTTCGGAGATTTTTCTCTCCGCCGAGGAGACCTTCCTCTGGACTGGAAATTCTTTTCTTTAGGATTGGATTGTTTGTTTCCATCCCAGCTCTTTTTTTGTGATGTTGAATTATTATTAAAAAATATTTTTCCAGGACTTTCAATCAGTTGTGGTTTTACTGGTATTCCACCTAAACTATCTCTACCTAGTTCCTCAAAGGATTTTTCTATAATTCTGGCAATTTCAGCTGGTTGGTCTGCTATATCTGTCTCCTTTAACCTCTGGTGGATCGCCACGTTTGCTGCTTCTCCCTTTATGTTGGCTAATAATATAGCCGAGACCTGCTTGAAGTCTTTTAGTAATTTCATACCAAGAGTAGGTAAAGCGGGTTCTGGACCGTATTCGTCTTGAATTTGTTTTAGCACATCTGGTATTACCGAAATGGATGGAACACCGTGCGTTTTTGTGTAGATGGAAGCAAAGACTGTACCCCAAGTGTCACAGTCCTCCACGTGTGGTGCGATTCCCATTGGAAGACAGATAGTCAGAATCCTGTGTTTTTCTAACGGGGTGGTGTCTGGAAACACCGCCTCTATTTGGGTGATTTTTTGTGCTAACCAGAATGGTATTTGTTCCCGTTTAGCTGGTACCTTACCTAGGCAGGATTGTATGTTCTGTGGTGTAATTTTATTTGTGTTCCCCTGATGAGGGGTCAGCTGTGGAATTTTAATTGCTGGTTGAATTGTTGAAGTCCGCATCACATATTGGACTAATTGTCTATGTAATTTTATTAATTGTTTTAGCTGTGTTAAAAGCTCTGCTGCAGACATCCCATCGATGTCTGGATGTGGTGTGTATCCGGCTAGAACCGGCCACGTTGCTCCTGGTCTACCTAATGGACCGAGCCTGGTGATGTGATTATTATGTTTTAGGGCGCCATTAAATAAGAGCAGATGCTCTTGAAATTTAAGTGGTACTTCCACCTCCTCGAAAGGAGTGTACTCATTAGGAGGTTCCTCTGTTTTGTAATAGTGGAAGACCTTTGTTACAGCATTAGCTGCTGGAAAGTTTATCCATGTATAGAATACCTCTGTCTGCCGATATTCGTGTGCCTCAATTACGAATATGACTGTGCCACCTCTAGGTGTCAGTCCATTTTCTATAAGTTTTAAAGTTATAGATTTTCTTGTGTTGACCGGGATGATTATTATACCCGGGTCTGCTTCTTGCATAGCAGTATCAGCTGCTGCGAGTTCAGTTGCTATTCTAACTGCCTCTCTTTCTCCTTCATTGTCTGACATTGTACTGTCCAGAAGGTTATTTTGTTTGTTTGCAGATCAGGTTCTTATGGAAACAAAGATTAGATGCACAATATTTTGGAACAGTGTATCCTTCAACGTTGACTAAACCAAGGACCATACATAGGAGTTTCCTCCTGCGAGGTCTGGCGGATATTACCTTTCACCCACTCCAGACGTCTTTGGAGTATTATGGGAACAAAGGGGTCTGAGTGAAAAAGCACGACTGAGTTACTCTAAATGTCTTACGTTAGTTTTATCGCCTATCCAAACGCGTTGGGCGCCATGTAGTGTAGTTCCTATTATCCCAATAGGCTCTGTGCATTGGAATAATACCTTCAATAGTATAGGCCTAGACCAGACGTTAACTAGGTCTACTACTGTCGATATTAGACTTAAAGTTTTGGGTTTGCCAGCTAGCTCAGAGTTCACTAGAAACTTTCTCGAATAGGCAAGGAGGAGTTGAACCTCCCTGGATAGACAAGAAGGGATTTAGTTTCTGACAACCATAGAACATGACAACTTTGCTCTCCCCTAATCAAGAGTGTATCTCTAGAGTCGTGTGAAAACAAAAGACGACTTATTTTACTCAGTCAGTACGTGCATTCTTAGTCTCACCAGATTGTAGAGAAAAGGAAGAGACGGGCGTGTTCAATAAAAGATGTTATTTATTGATCAGTCTATTTTCTCATACAAGAGAAATGGATCGATATTATTGCAATACTTATGGTTAAGTAAAGTGCATACATTAGAAGCAGAAGTATAAAATAATACTGTAAAAACATTGATATGGTTTCTAAGCCATATGATGGTTTAAAATGGATAAAATAGATACATACACACATACATTTGACTAATCGTACTCAACTGGTGTTTCTAACTACGCCTACCCCAGATGTACCTGACCTAAGCCTAATACGTGGGCGGGAATAGAAAGTAGCAGTTTAAGTTAAGTTTGTTTTGCCAAGTGAATGACTAAAGAATTCTCTGCAAGGGGTTATTCAGTTCTGTACCTGGAATCTAGGATGAATGAGGGATGGTATCTCTCGTCTCTGGTCTCGATATTCCAGGCTGCCTGCGAGGGCTACCCGGAAGCGCCGGAGCTGGATTTCTCGGCAGGAGAAAGCAGCGTCTCGTTCTCAGCGCGACAGGAAGGCGGGGCTGCACCAGCGGGGTCTGCTCTGCTCTGGGCTTCGGCAAGTCTGGCTGCTCCGATCTCGTCACCACCGCGTGTGTTTGCATAGGGCAATATCGGTAATATTTATACCTTTAAGGTGCCGAGATTGACGTAAGGATGGACATAGATACGTCAATAAGGATGTCATACGACCTGGTCGTTAGCACATTCTTTTGCTGAAGTTCTAGGTGAAATCAAAACAATGGCCGCAGGGTTTTTCCTAGGTTGTCATAGGTTTGATTTGTTTTGAGAACTCCGTATGCCTTATCAGGGGCTGGAGGAATATCGCTTGTCTAATTAGATGGCAAGCGTTATGACCTAATCAGATAACACGTTCCTGTGCCGTAGTGTGGCTTAATCAGATAACGGTTCCTGCATCATGGGGGTTTTCTGCCTCATGGGATGGCTGCTAGTTAATTTGTTAACCAGAATAGGGTCAGGAATAGGGGGATCGATACAGAACCTATAGGAATACATCACAACACCACAGCATCGAGGAACACCTGTCTGACCTGATTACCTACAGCTCACTCGGAGATCAAACAATTTAATTCTAGGCGACCTAAACCTGCACTGGAATGAAGAAAACAACTGAATAATCCAATTCCCAATGAACTCCTAAATAACAACAACCTTATCCAACACTGCTCTGTAGAAACACACAACAAAGAATCTATCCTGGATGCCATTACTGCCCAACGTGACACAACCCTTATCGGCCACATCCTGCCGGTTAACTGGTCTGATCACCACCTCAATCTCTCCTTCCCATCTCCACGGATGATCTTTCCACAACAGAACTCACCTCTCACTATAACGCAACTATGACTTCCGGTTCTGGACCAAATTAGCCCCCCTGAAACTAAAAAAAGCCAGAAACATTCCATCCAGATCCTGGTTCAATATGGACTTAAACTCCGAAAGGAGACACCTCAGGGCCACAGAAAGACTGGAAGAACAACCCAACCTCAATCCTCCGTGAGCAACTCAAATCAACTTGCAGGGTGTACAAAAAACACATCAGTAATGAATAAACATCCTTCTTCTGCACTGCTCTAGACTACGCAAAAAACAGGCCAAAGGAACTCTTCATGCTCATCAGGCATCAGACTTCTAAGCCCTCTTTCCTCGATTGTGGCCTCCAAAGATGAGTGCAATAACTTTGCCAACTTCTTCAATGAAAAAATCACCAAGATTAAGGTCTCCTTGGATGTCAACCACAGTCACCCTCACAGAAGCCTGTCCACAAGGACAGATGATATCGTACCCAATCACCCACCAAAACTTTGGAAATCCTTAAAGCCCATCTCTGAATCGGTGATAGGAAAACTAATCTCCACCTCCAAACCCTCTTCACACGTCCTCGATCCTATACCCACTTTACTGGCTAAAAAATGTAAACTCTCCCTAGCTCCACTCTAGAGCAAGATCATAAACAGCTCCCTGAGACCCAGAACTATTCTGGACTGCCTCAATGTTGGCCAAGTCACACCACTTCTAAACTTCAGACCCATTTCCAATCTTCCTCTCCTATCCAAAATCTTAGAAAGGTGTGTTCTCCTATAATTGACCCAACACATGGACAACATCAACCTCCTGGACCCCCACAAATTGGGCTTCCGACAAGGCTGCAGTATAGAGACAGCAATCATTAACATCATAGATGACATCCATAAGTCACTAGACAAAGACCAATGCTGCCTACTCATACTTCTAGACATATTGGCAGCCTTCGACATGGTTGAACACAAGCTACTCATCAACGTACTTCGAAAAAAGGCTAGGTGCAGAAGAGATGGTCCTACAGTGGTTCTCCTCCTTTCTCCAGAACTGCACATGAAGAATAAAAATCAAAAACTTCTCGTCAGACCTACACCCCATCAGCAGAGATGTCCCCCAAGGGTCAGTTCTTTCCCCTCAACTTTTCAACATCTACATGGAACCCCCACCACCATACTAAAAAAAAAAAAACATTCCCTGCCACCTATATACAGACAACACCCAGATCTATATTGAAACCTCCTCTATTAATGACATTCAAAGACTCAACAACACTCTTAGTGAAGTCCAACACTAGCTATCTCTTAATCACCTGAAACTCAGCTAAGACAAATCAGAACTCCTCCTCATATCCAACAAAAAAGAGGACCCCTAAATCATAGAATGGCTTAAAGCTATTTATACCCTCAATGGCAATATCACCCTGGCTGGCTCCGTAAAATTGCTGGGAATCACTCTCGATCCAAAACAAGACATGGTCAAGCACATCAAGAACTTTGCAAAGAGCACCTTCCTCAACCTGAAATTACTCAACAAAATAAAACCTTTCATCCCATCCAAGGACTTCAAACAAGCTACTCAATCACAAGTGCTATCCAGAGTAGACTACGGGAACAAAGCCCTCACAGGTACAGCTAAATGCCACTTAGCTCCCCTCAGAACAACCAGAATGATCGCAGGAGTAAAGAAATACAATCACATATCACCCAAACTCAAGGAGCTAAAATGGCTCCCTGTCAAAATGCGTGCCAACTTCATAACTGCTTGCCTCACGCATAAAGCCCTGCACACAGGGAAACCCGCCTACCTGGCCTCCAAACTTAAGAAGGCCGGTCAGACATGGACCCTCAGGAGCTTCAATATGCTTCTCCTCATCCCGACGAAAACCTGTAAGCCAAAAACCGCAGCCCGCTACTTTTCTGGAAGTGCGCCCAAAATCTGGAATTCCATCCCAGTCCACATCAGAACTACCCCATCCTTCCCAAAATTTAAAATGCAGTTCAAAGACCTCT
Source organism: Lissotriton helveticus (assembly GCF_964261635.1). Taxonomy (NCBI): domain Eukaryota; kingdom Metazoa; phylum Chordata; class Amphibia; order Caudata; family Salamandridae; genus Lissotriton; species Lissotriton helveticus. The sequence goes on from NC_136057.1 coordinate 821,407,532, forward strand.
TTCTCAATCGTTCACTCCCGTATCGATAGCTGCCACCAGAGCACACTAGCTGAAACCTGGCAGCAGCCCAATTCTCTGCCATCAAGACATCTACCTCTACGAAGCCACCGGACATCTCCCTCGCCACCCCATCCCTAAAGGAGGTAGGCAGGAGCCAACGTGCACACTGCTAGTACTCCATCAGACTTCCTTGCCTCAATGCGGTACAGCGCCCTAGACCTCCTAAGTGCCATGAACCACTATGTATACTACCCCGTTACTGTGTGATTTCCTTGATACTACTGCGGTACTGTGTGATTTCCTTGACATGTATGTTGTAAAGCGCTCCGATACCCTCGGGTCTGGCCAGCGCTATATAAAACTCTTAAATAAATAAATGTCCACAACATCAACATCCTATTCTAAGCCAACAACACACAACTCATACTGTCTCTCTCAGACAAATCTCAAGTACGTCAAGTCTCCTCTCTCAGCCCTTCTTTAAGATCTATATGAGGCCACTGGCTGACATCATCCACATCCACAACATCAACATTCTATCGTAAGCTGACAACATACAGCTTACACTGTCCCTCCCGGAAAAATCTTCCAGCCCTAGGAAGAACTTCACCACCTGCATGACAGAGTGAATAAATGCATGAACTTCAACTGTCTCAAACTGAACAAGACAGAAGCAATCATCTTTGCAAATGATGTCTCACCATGGGCCTCTACCTGGCACTGAATTACAGATGTGCCCCGGGGCACAACAGGCGTTTGTTCCAACTTTGCATGCCCTCTGGCCACAGACATGTGTGTCCCCTTCTGTAATACCGATAGCACTAGAGCACATAAAGCCCCAGAGATATCATCAGAGGGTTTACCCTCATTTGCATGTGGACATGGCTCCATGCAAATGAGGGAATCTCTTTGCCTCTGCACCTGTGCCACATTACAGACATGGGAGCAGAGGCAGAGAAGCTGTCAGGGGGCGCACTGGCAATGCTCCACCTAAAAAAGTGACACACTATCAGTGCTCCCCCTGATAACACACCCCTGGTGGGGTGAAAGGGAGTCCCATCGACCACCTAGACATCCCCTTGCAAGTAAGTGCAGCCACTAACTGCACCCGCCTTCAAAGGGGATCTCTAATCCCCCTTAAAAGTGCAGACAGGTTGCAGCCTGAAGTGTGAAACACGGAGCGGCTTCAAAGAATCTCCATTTTGTACACAAATGCACTGCCCCAGGGCAGCATGAGTTTGCAGCTGCCATGGGGGCAGAGCATTCATCCTAATATGGTGAATTCTCCTTGTTTGCAACTGGTGCACTTTTTAAAAGGCGAGCCTGGTGCAACAAGGAAAATGTGTGTATGTGTAATACACCCCCTGGTCCCAACAGATATTGGCACTACCCCAGGCATCAGCCCAAAAGCAATAAACCTTGGGATCAACATTGACAGCAAAAAAAACAATTCCCTGAGGTCAACACACAGTGACTGTGTCCAGTTTTTTTACTCTGAGGATGCTGAGAAAGATCTAGAAGAGGCTACTGAACTACACCACAAAGACCATCACCCAACCTCTCATAACCAGCAAGCTGGACTATGGGAACTCCTATATAAGAATCAACAAGCAACTCACAAACAGACTACAGACTATGCAGAATGCAGCAGCAGACTCATTCGCTACCTCCCACACTGGACTCACATTACACCACAGCTGAGGATACTCCACTATTCTTAATGCACAAACATGTACAATTCAAGTTCCTTATCTACACATACAAACAACTCAGGCCCAGCCTACCTTAACAGCCACATACATTTCCACCAACCCTCCAAGCACTTCCACTCAGCTGGACTCTTACTAGAACCTATCTACCGGAACAGATCCTGAGGTCAAGACATCCCATATATATCTCTCTTAAAGCATGGAACCATCCCCCACTCCACATCACAGTCTCCTCCTTTCTTCTGGAATTCTGCAAGATGCTAAAGACCTGGCTCTTCATCTAAATTTCTCTGCCGGTCTAGCCTCACACACCGGCAAAGCAATGGGAAAACTTCACAGGTGAATGATGTCCTATACTGATACAGTTAATATAACATAGCAGATGAAGAGACAGAGAAGAAGGCAGTACAAATAGATAGAGCAAGGGAGAGGCAAAGAGGAGAGAAAAGAAGAAGAAAACAAGGCAGAATGTTGGAGTTAGAGTCAGAGAGGAAGAGCTTAGGAGGGAGATGGAGAGAGAAGATCCAAAAAAGAGAAAGGGACTAATGTGAATGAAGTAAAAAAAGAGAAACATGACAGTCAGGAAGAGAGATATATTGACAAAATGCAGGGAAACTGAGAAGGGAGAGGAGGAAAAGTTGGAGAAAGAGAGCAGAATGTGGATGAGAAAATGTGTGCTTCTTACAGATTGAGAACACAAAATGGAGCGGGCAGAAAAGTATGGGACAGATAGAGGAATAGTGAGAGGGACAGCAAGAAAGAAAGGAGGCAACAGGCAGATAAAAGGAATGGTACAGTAGAAACAAGAGGGGAACTGAGGACACAGGTGGTGAAAGGGAGGATATAGGAAGGAGGTTATGTATCCTGATCTCAAGCTGGATATCAAATCTCACCAAGAGGGATTTGAGGAGCATAATGTACCTGCTATCGAGATCTCTGAAGATGCCATCAGGCTGGTTCAGTACGTTTAAGTGTTATTCACCAACAACTTCACTTGTGTGGAGGGCACAGGGGGAGAGGGCGGAGCTTAGTGTCAGAACTTCCGGGTGGCCTCCATTAAAGACACATGGCAGCGTGAACGCGCCACCGGTGCACCGAACGAGCGCCAAAGGCAAGCCTGTCTGTGCCTGTCCGCTTTTTACCGGTGCCAGTGGCCACAACCCCTGCCTCTTCATCCTCAGGTAAAATTGCCTATTCCTCTTCTCAGCTATTAAAGTTAAGGAATTAATGCGAAGTTAATGGTCTTCACTCTATGTGCTTATCAAATGGTGACTCCCTGTTTACCTAGTGTTCTTTCAGGCTGTGTCCCTTCCTGAAGATGGTGTTAAACCCAGAGTCGCCGTAGACCTATAAAATGTTTTTATTGAACTGTAGATCGCTACCAAAACACTTCTCTGAACTTAACATAGTTTTAAAGCCAGATGTAGTATTTTTAACTGAAACGTGATCTGGTACAAACCCTCCCCTCTGGATATAATATCCAGCAGAAAGCCCATGAAAATAGGAAAGGTGGAGGTATTGTTATAATTTTTAAAAACTCCTTCAATTGTGATGTCGAGCCTAATCTTATCCCGGATTGTGAAAATCTATCCTTCTGTATACAACTCTCTGCCACTCATACTTTCTCAGGAATTCTAATCTATCACCGCCCAGGTGTCTGCGGATAGTTTCTTAATTCTTCTCCTGAAATAACTGCTATTTTTTAAAGGCTCTTTCTGTAATATCACTTTTTTGGGGGACTTCAATCTGCATTTTGATGACCCAAAAAATACAGATGCCTTGAATCTTTCCCAATGGAAATGGAGGAAAGATTACAATGAATTAAGTAAACAAAAATATAGAGAGTCTATAAAACTTTACTAAACTGAAATAAGCAAAATTACGATCACTTTACTATGAAGGATACATTCATTCAGCAGCTAACTCTCCCCGGGAAATCTTCTGCATAGTGAAGAATCTCCTAGAGCTTCCATCCTCAGACACACAACAACTTGTCTCGTCAGCTTGCTGCAATGAACTTGCAGAATTCTTCTCTGGAAAAATTCAAGATATCTACAATGTGTTTCCTGGTACCCTCATGCCCCAGTGATGATCTAGTAATGGATAAGTCCCTTTCTCCCATTGAGCATTCACTGGAGGAATTTCCTGCCATGAATTTGGATACCTTATCGGAAATGTTCTCCAAAGTAAAATCAGGCTCTCTTCTCGTCCCAGGATCCCCACACTTCCCACGCAAAGTTAAAGAAGTAGCGTTTCCAGTCATTTTAGAGGTGATACACGTATTGATTTCTTCCGGTCTAATTCCAGCCCCCTGGAAGCATGCCACGGTGAAGGCTCTGCTTAAAAAGCCAAGCCTAAATCCTGATGCCCGGGTAACTACCCTCCCATTTCCCTGGTACCTGGGATATGCAAGATCTTAGAGAAGTACAATAATACAATCCTTTCTGAATTTTTAGAATCTCACAACCTCCTGCACTGCTCACAGACTGGTTTTCACCGTCAACATGGAACAGAAACTGCTCTTCTGGCTGTAGTTGAAGAATCTAAGAGGATTCTTGAACAGGGAGGAGCAGTAGCTCTCATCCTCCTCAATCTAAGTTCTGCATTCAATAGGGTAAATTTTGATATTCTTTAAAATAGAATTAGCATTGTCGGATTTTCAGGTGGTGCTATCACCTGGCTCAGGTCCTATTTAGATGGTAGATTGTCCCAGGTATTTGCAGGAGACTCTGTATCCAAGAGTTTTTTCGCTCAGCTGTGGAGTGCCCCAGGGCTTGTCTCTGGGCCCCACACTATTTAATGTGTACGTATGACCGATCTCAGATATTATTTTACCATCCAGGATCAAAATCGTCACATATGCTGACGATACACATTTGGTGGTCACTCTTAACCATGAGCAGAACCCTCCATCCAACCTGGATGCCTAATTAGATAAAGTGCCATCATGGACGGACCATTCCTGTCTCAGACTTAACAGAGGAAAACCAGAGGTAATGCTCTTGAGCAACTCACTAAATATGGATCTTAATCATGCTTAGTCAACTTGTCTCGGCCCTACCCCAACTCCTAATACTAAAATCAAAAGCCTAGGTGTTTATTTCGACAAGTCCTGTAAATTTGACCACCAAGCAGTGACACTGACAGGAACCTGCTATGGCTTTTTCAGACTGCTACGGAAAGTCTTACCCCTCTTTCCCATGAGGGCAAGAAGGATCGTGGTCCAGGCCTTGGTCCCCTCTGGTCTGGACTACGGGAACTCCCTTTACAAGGGAGCTCCTAATTCAACAATAAGGAAACTCCTAGTCGTTCTGAATTGTGCTGCTTGGTTGCTGGTTGGCACGCCTAAAACCCAGTCGGCTAAGCCAGCCTTGAAGATTTTACATTGGCTTCCAATTTCGGAAATAATACTGTTTAACTCTCTGTGTATAGCTCACAAGACCTTATGGGGCTAGAGCCTGTTAAGCAATGATTCTCTTACCACATTCTATCACTCCATGAAATGCCTTCACTTGACTAGTTTAAATTTACCGGTAATCCCCTAAATGAAAAGGGTGAGATGTGGAGGCAAGTCCTTCGCATGCAATGTAGCTAGACTCGGGACCATTCTTCCTTTACATCTAAGTTTAGAGTCTGGACATCTCCCTTTTTGAAAGCTCCTCAAAACATGGTTATGCCAAAATGCCTCTCTATAAACCATCTAGCTCTTCCCTTTCTAACTGCTAGCGCTGGGATGCCTCAGGGTAGGTACGTGCTCCATAAATGTTGTTTTAAATTAAATTAAATTAGATTAAACTCCAATGATTTAGCATGGCAACCTCAGCTCACCACTGCTCTCAGATTGGGAGTACTTGCATCTTTTGGGTTATGAAGGATGGACCAAGAACTGGGAAGATAGTCTACACGCATAGCCCAGGAGACCACTACTAAAAAAGCACCTGAGAACACCGAGCAGAAACAGAATAGGGCAGTGCTAAGTCATCTTTGGGATGAAAGGGCAACCCGTCAGGGGAGAGAAGCTGGTAATAAACACAGCAGGCATATTTCTCTTTGTACAGCCGGGAATCAATACACTCTTAAAGGTAAAATGTGAGAAAAGCTTAATTTCCTAAAAAGAAAAGATGATGCAGAGGGGACAAATGACAGTGAATGAGTATGTACTCTAGAATGCACTGGAGTACATTAATAGTACATAAAATCCATACAGGGAGAAGTAGCAGGGAGAAGCACTAGAAGACCCCACATAAGGCAGCTTTATGTGGGCGACCAAAGGACTATCCAGACAATTTAAATAGCCTCCACTTTGAACTAAAGCACTGATGCCAGGAAGCAAGAGAAGCAATTGAGACAAACCATCCATAGAACAGTGACCTTGTCTCTTCACTCAATACATCTATTCATTCATTCTTTCACCTTCCTTCCACCAGCTGATATCCACTAACTCAAGTTCACATTCTGTCATTTTTCATTTTTCCTCTATCATTCGATCTTTCCCATTCCAGTCATCTATTCATCCATCCGTCCACTCATCCACTTTGCAATCCATCCACTCTGCCATTCATCCATCAATCCACCCACTCGGCCATCCATCCATCTATCCATCCACTCGACCATCCATCCATTTTACCGTCCATCCACACTGCCATTCATACATCAATCCATCCAGTCTGATATCCATCCATTTACCCATTATGCCATTCATCAATCCACTCTGCCATCCATCCATTATGCTGTCAATACATTCACCCTGACCTCCACTCTACCATCCATCCATTCATCCACTCTGCTATCCATCCATCTTCCATCCATCCATCCAATCACCCTTACACTCAGCCAATCATCTATCAGTTCACCGACTCTACAATCCAACAATCTACTCCACCATCCATCCTTTGTTGTTCATACATTCACTCTGTCTTTATTTTGCCATCCATCCATCCACTCTGCCATTCATCCATCAACCCACCCACTCCGTTATCTATCCTTTCACCCACTCAGTCATCCAGCGATCCACTCTGCCACCCATCAATCCATTCTGACAAGCGCCCTTTCTACCATACATATATTTCCTCTGCCCTCCACTCTGCCATCTACTCATCCATCCATCCTTCCATCCACCCACTCATCAACTTTGCCATCCAGTTACTCTGACAATCATCCACCCATCCACTCTACCATCCGTCCATTCAATTATGGATTCATGCACTCTGCCGTCAATCTATTATGCATCTTTCCACTTTGACATCCATCAACTCACTCTGCCATCCATTTACTCATCTTTTCACCAAATCATTCATCTCTTTACTCTGACATCCTTTCGCCTGTCTAACCATCCATCCATTCATTTATCCTTTTACTTTGCTATCCTTTCACCTGTCCGTCCACTATCCATCCTTTTACCTGCCCGTCCACTATCCATCCATACCTTACTCTGTCAATGTTCTACCTGTCCATCCACCGATTAATCTATCCTTTTATTCTGCCATCCTTTCACTTATTTTTACACCTATCAATTTACTCAGTAATCCATCCCTTTACTCTGCCATCCTTTCACCAGTCCACCCACCTAGCCATTCACTCACTCATACATCCGTCCACCAATCCCTTTACTTTGTTTTATATCCTACGGTTTACATGTATATGTACATCAGCCTAGGTCCTCCTAGCTGCTCAGCCAGAGAGAGAGATGGTAATGAAATGTTGGTGTGCATGTGATGCGTGGAAAGCCTGGATGACTGTGTGGATGAGTGGGGAGAGTTCAAGATGGGCTGAGCAGCTAGGCAGGCTGCTCCTGGTGGGGCTGGCGTAGGAGATATGGGAGCTGGGTTAAGAGCTGTTACATAGCTGATCCTTATTTGATACCACTTGACATGGATTAATAAAGAAGACTTTAAGAACCTACAACATGGCTACCAGTGTCTTCATGTACAAAGCACAACACTTTGCCATTCTTTACCCTGTCCATGCACATATTTTTCACCCATCCTTTAACTAATTCACCCCATACTCATCCATACACCCACTCATCCATCCATACTTCCTTCTCTTCATCTCCCCTTCCTATATTCCTTCTCTCTGTATCTGTTCTAGTGATCCTGCTGTCGTTTTACCATGGTCCTGCTTGTCCTTCTATTGACTCTGTATTCCAGCCTTCATTAGTTTTTTCTGCCAAATTCCAGACAAAAGAGGGCCCTTAAGAATCCCACCCTTGCTGTAGCTTCTAAAGTGGGGGTTCACGACATCCCTGTGGGAGTCCAGGAAGGGAAAGGAGGGCACCACAGTCACTGGCTAGATGGAAGACACCATAATGTGTTTGTTACTAGGGAAATTAAACTCTATTTATTGCTTCTGGTCAGAAGAGTCTGTATATACATAAAATGCATATCGTTTACTCATTTAATCCATGGTCATTTACACATGCATGAACTGGAAAATGTCTCAAAAAAGCAGGTATAGCTACAAAGAGATCACTCTGCATCCTTCTTTGTTACAGGATGTTGTGTGGAGGGAACATGGCTATGCATCAGGGCAAAAGAGGAAAAGATGGAAGGCAGAACAGCGAGTGTACTGTGACCATGTATCTGTATAAAAGGAGGTGGAAATTAAAGGGGTGGGGTCTGTGGAGGGTGGGCCATTAGCTCATCGCTTTGATGAGGCATGGATTGAGATGCGGGGTCAGGGAGAGGGGATGGGACTTTTTGCCAAGAACTGACCGTGGATCCTCACACCTCCACCCAAAACCAAAGCTTCTGCAGCTGCTGCTAATGTCCTGGGAAGTTTGGGGGGAACAAAACATGAAAATACGGTATGCCCAGTCTCCAAACTTTAGCTGGAAACCTTCCCTTCCGCGCTCATGATACCTAGTACCAGGCGGTAGCAGCTCCTCACCAGGAGTCCCTATGAGCATAGTTGATATTGTGTGACACACGCAGGGACAATGTGTGTTGTCAGCTCTCACAGCAGCCTCTCTCTCGTCGGCCCCAGTTCCGAGAGCTGCGTTTGGCAGAGAGGAGGGCTGCCTCCTCCAGAGAGGGAGAGTTACTAGGGTTTATGGAGCACGTGTGCAGGTAATCACAGCCAGTAACTGTTGTTTATTCAATGACGCCAAAACGTGATTTTTTAAAATGGCCAGCAATGCCCCCCACGGGTTATAGAGCTCATGGCCAGCTCCCCAGTGGGAGGGGATCGCAATGGATTCCTGCGCCATTCCATGACCCTCTCTAAAGTCACCCGTGAGGTGCAGGTAAAAAAAAGTCTGCCACCTCCTGGGTCCAACCAATTCAATATATCTCTTCAGGTTTCTGTACGCATGCACATATTTCTATAACAAGAAGCATGCACATGAGCAAAGGAACACCAGCATCTGCACCTGTGCACACCTACATGCAAATATGAAAACGACTTTTCTGAACTGGCTGTGCAACTTTTTCATTAAAATGAAAATGCATCTCCTACAGTGGAAGCAGCAACATCTTCTGTTTGTTCTGGGATGTATTTTCAATAATGCAAACCTAAAGCTATGCGTCCTTTAGAACTAAAGCACACAAATATACACAAACACAAGATTATTCAACATCACGGGAGTAGCTATAAAATTAAAATGGCCCCAATTTTGAAATACATTGCTGATGCCACCAAGCAAGCAGAGCAAGTGAGACAAAACTTCCCTAGAATAGCTTCCTTATCTCTTCCATCTCAATATCTATCCATTCATTCTTTCACCCTTCCATCCACCTGCTTATATCCACTATATAAATTATTTAAAGTTTACATTTTATAATCCATCATTCTTTCCTTCTTCATTCAATGTTTTCTATTTCATCCATCCATCCATCCATCCATACACTAATTGCAGTCTGCCATCCATCCACTCTGCCATTCATCCATCACTCCAGCCACTCTGCCATCCCTTAATTCATCCACTGTGCCATCCATCGATCCACTTTGCCATCCATCCATCCAGTCATCCACCCATTCCTCCATGTGTCTGTTTTGACTCTTTAGTTGTGTTATGCTCTATTATACTTTTCGTGTTATGTTACCTTATGTATGTTCAGGTATTATTTACTTTTGATATGTCGACAAATGGTGACATCTATCCAGCCAAAGGCTGCATGCCTTTAAAGTCCACATGACAAGCAACCAAATAGTACTGTTGAAGGTGACAAAAAAAGACTGTCCCAGCTTTTCAACTAATTAAGACACGATTCAGCCCAAACCAGTAACAGAGACTATGGGTAAGTATGGTATTCTGTATTCAGTGTTTATGTCCTAGTGGGTATTTTTCAATATTTTCCACATTTCCCTTCCATCCACCCATCCACTCTGCGAACCATCCATCCATCCACTCTGCATCCATCTAGCCATTAATCATTTACTCTCAACCATCCACTCTGCCATTCATCCATCAATCCACCCACTCTGTCATTAATCCATCAATCCACTCTGCTATCCATCCATCCTTTAAGCCATCCAAACATTCATCAACATCCATTTATCCATCCACTCTGTCATTTATCCACACATCCATTCTGTCACCCATCCACTCTGCCATCCATCTACCCTGCTATCCATCTATCATCTATCCATCCACTTTGCCATCAATCAATCCACTCTGCCATAATTCATCCATCTTTTCACCCACTCATCCATTCCTTTACTCTACCATTCATTCATCTGTCTGGTCACCTACCCATACATTCCTTTTTTTCTTCCATTAATTCACCTGTCTGGCCACATATCCATCCATTCATCCCTTTACTCTGCCATTGTTCTACCTGTCCACCTACCTATCCATACATCATCTAATTCTGCCATCCTTTCACACGTCCATCCACCTATCCGTCCACTCACTCATCAATCCACCCATCCCTTACTCTGTCATTCTTTCACCTGTCCATTCAGCTATCATTCACTCATCGTTTCATCCACTCATTCACCCACATTCTCATTCATCCACCACTCTTCCATCCATTTATTTATTTATTTTATAGAGCGTGGCATATGACTGAAGGTGTCTTGGCACTAACGCCTGCAGAGCGGAGAACAACCATAATTAAGCTAGCATACAACTATATGGAACGTTGGGAAAGTTATGTTTTAATCTGCAAATTTATTGGATTTCTCAAATGCTCAGGAAGTATGTTCCAAAATGTACAGGTTGCATGGACAAAGCATCTACAACCCTATGAGGCTGTGTAGATTCTCTGAACCCTAACAGTTCTGGAGGTAGCAGAGCACAGGCATCTTCCAGGGACATAACATAAGAATTTGTTCTTAAATTAGTAGTCTGGACCAAAGACATGGAAAGCCTTATGTGTGGTACACAATGCGTTAAAGGATACTCCCTTCTTTAAAGGGAGCCAATAAAGCTAATCCAAGGCCTTGGGAACTGAATCCCAATTATAGACTTTTTTATAAGCCTGGCAGCTGCATTTTTTGCACTCTTTGCAATCTCTTAATAGAGCTTTGTTGCATGCCCATGTGCAGGGCATTGCAATAGTCTAATAAAGATAAGACCAGGGAGATGAACATGTTTTCTGCAGTCCTGGTAGTATAAAAGGCAGACTATTCTTTAGTGTACCTAACTGATAAAAACAAGTGGCTGTTAGTTTGTTAGTTTCTTCTGAAAAAATACGTTTAGAATTGAAAATTATACCAAGATTCCTCACCTTGGAGACTGGAGTAGGAAGAGATCCTAATTTCTGTTGCCACCGTGTGTCACTCCAGAAAGAAGTATCCCGCCTGAAAAAGAGTACTTTGGTTTTATCCGAATTGAGCCTAATGGAATGGTTGCTCATCTAGCTGACCACTGCTCACATACAGTTGCTAAACCTTTCACCACCTCCTCAATGTTACTCTTATTAGACACAACGATTTGCATTTTATCAGAGTAGGAGATGGTTGAAAAACAAAAGGATCTTAGGAGTCTTGCAAGAGGTGCTATATAAATGTTAAATGAATTAAGACTAAGTGACGATCCAAGTGGGACGCTGCATGGTAAAACAAAAGGATGGGAGACAAACTTTCTAAACATGACCGATTGCTCTCTTTCCGAGAGAAACTAGTGCAGGAGATCATGGACTAGTCTACTAATTCCAGTAATATTGCATGGCTCACAGTTTCAAAGGCTGTGGATAGGTCTAATAGTTTTTTAGTTTGTTTACTTTATTCGGTTTCATTAGAAGAAAACCATAAAAGTATATTCATCTCAAACGGTACATTTTCCAAAAAATACATACATTATTTGTTAAAATCACAGTAAATTATTTACAAAGTAAAATTTGGATTCAGAGATTTCCGAATTAAAAGCATATAACAGAGATTTAAAGTGCATCAGATCTTAAGTTATAAATTAGTTCTGAGTCGAATACAAAATTTTAAAAACGTAGCGATATTTAAAGCTAGAAGATCAGACTCCAAAAGTTGTATAACCATGAAAGCGGGTCGACATTGGCATAAGCCCAGACTTTTTAGAATTGGTACGAGCCATCGCTTTCTAGGTTCGGTGTAGAATTTACAGAAAAGAGTTAGGTGTAAAAGCGATTGAGAGGATATTCCATCACAGGGACAATGGCATAACAACTTTGACCAGTCATTAACGGTTGGAAAAGTGAGAAATCGGTGGAAGATATTAAGTCTGAATCGGGTCAGTAAAAATCTGTCATAGCTAGATAATTTCCAAGTTAAATATGGCTGGATCACCAAAGATGTTTGGATTAACAAGGAATGCTGGACAGAGGTTTTTTTGACTTCAGCCAACAAACGAAGACCTGCTAGATGCATTAGACATTGATCTTTTAGCAAATTCCTTGGAATCTGTACCATTTCAAGGGGGTTGTGGTAATATTTCTCCAGGCCAAGATCATATAGAAACTTCCTAACATATTGCAGCCACTCAATCTTTTTTTGCGTTTTCAAGTATAACGCAGTCTGTTACAACAGATTGAGTAAACGCTAACTTATTTGACGTCCAGAGACGGTGCCATAAAAGAATTGGCTGTATCTTTATGATATCAGAAATGTAGGACACGCCTAATTCTAAATGGCAACTGAATGTGGACGTACTTTGTGGGACTGCAAGTAATAATCTTAAAAAGTTATTTTCCACTTTTTGTAGAGATTCTGCTTGTACGTATCCCCACACCCCCGCCCCATAGATGGCAATACTAACACATTTAGCCTGGTAGATACGTATCATCTCCTCCGGGGGTCGTTTGCCTAATCTCTGTGTGAAAGTTACTAGGGCCATTGTAGATTTTAAAAACAGCAATTTTCAAGCCTCTATAGCTCTTCTCCAGGTAACCTTTTCATCGATTACAACTCCTAGGTAGGGGTATCTGGGAGTATGCTCCACCCTAGAGTTATTTAAATAGACGTCTCTCCCTTCCGAAGTCATGATAAAGGTTTTTTTGGTGTTAATTTTTAGATCTAAGTTTGACATAAATACGTTATATCGATTTAGTGAACGTTGTAGTTCAAGGGGAGTACGGGCAATAATCACCCGTCATCCGCGTATAGGAGAGCGGGGATTGGACGATTCTGGACTAGGGGTAGGTCCTGGCACCCTTCCAACATGGCTAGTTCCAGGCCATTTTTGTAAAGGATAAAAAGGAAGGGGGCCAGGACACAGCCCTGTCTTACTCCCCGCTCAACCCTAAAGGGTGCGGTTAATTGACCCCCCCAAGCCAAATCTCACTCTGGCAGTCGCGTTGGAATAGATTTCACGCAGATAATTAACCAACAGAGGATCAACACCCATTTTTGTTAAAATATCCCAGAGTTTTGTGTGACCAACGCAATCAAACGCTGTGGTAAGATCTACAGAGGCCATGTGTAATCTTCCACCCTTCGCATCCACATATTTACTCCTAAGTAGCGTCAGGTTAAGGACCTGCTCGATGGTACCAAGGCCTTCCCTAAATCCGTACTGGAGGTCAGATATGATGTTATTTTCTTCCGTCCAGTACTGAAGGCGTTCTAATAAAATACGGCGACAACTTTTCCCAAAGAGTCCAGTAATGAAATAGGGCGATAGCACGATGGACTATTGCGATCGCCCTTTTTAAAAACCGGAACCAGAATGGATTCTGACCAAGAATTCAAAAGACCAACTTTTCCCATTGCTTCCAGTAACCTGAGCAATATTGGGGCCCATAGATCCATTTTAAATTTGTAGAGATCGACAGGTACCCCGTCAGGGCCTGGGGCCTTGCCCCCTTTGCTGGTATTTAGGGCATGCTCAACTTCAGCTAGAGTAACATCTAGGTCCAGTGAGATGGGAGGAGGCCTTGCACTATTACTACTAGTACCTAGATTACACTGGAGTAGGTTTGTATCCTCTGTTAACCCAAAAATCTGGGAGAAATAGACTATCCAAGCCCATTCATCAATCGTGACTTCTATTTTACTGGTCTCCCATGGGCCAGAGAGAAATGGAGTGTTTATGTCTTCCCAGAAAGCTGCACTATCATTGATTACACAACTATTGTGTAAGGCTACCCATAGTTCCTATTTTAGTTCCAACTTTCTTTGTCGTAGGACCTTGTTGTATGTTTTCCTAAGTTGGATGACCTCTGTCCTGTCTCTATTGTTTTTTTAAAGAGCAGTTTTAAGGTTAGAGCAGGCTTTTGTACAAGATTAATTAAACCAGCCAACCCTATTTTTTCTTTTTCCTTTGGGTATGATGGTTAGGGCTTCTTTAACAGAGTTGGTTACTACCTTAAAGTTGTCAAGAATCTCCTGCGGGGTTGAGCAATCAAGAGCTAATTGCAAACATGGAGTTTCTGACAACCTTTTCAGTTATCTTTGCTGGATCTGAGTGGGTCCATTTTATGGAGTAACCATTCAATCTGTTCATAGTCAGACTTTCCTCCTCATAAAGCATCGTCAGACTATCCCTACCTCGTGCCAACTGTGCGGCAAAGGTAATAGAAATCGGGAAGTGATCGCTGAATACGCAATCATGAGTTTTAAAATTTGTTATGAGGGGTGAAGCCCTAGTTGCCAGAAGAATAAAATCTATACAACTAAAGGCTCCTCTACCATTGAAAGTTGGACTTAAGGGAACAATGGGAGATATCAATTCATTTGCGAAGGTCAGTTGAAGGAGCAAAATTGACTTGTTCAAACACGCACCAATACAGGAGTGAGAAAAATGAGTGATATTATTTTCCTGCTCGTCTAAGACACCACATGTTATATTATCATTTCTTTCACAAAGGGATAAATTGTAGTCACCACCCCAAACAATGATAGAAATTTTCCCGTGATGGTTATTATTAAAGTCTAGTAGGAAATAGCGAATTTCCTTCAGCGTCACTATTAGCTGGGATTGTTGTAAGTTATTATAGAAATTGACTAGCACAAGGAGATCCAGTTTATCAGTGTCTATTGAGATTATTTGATAATTCTCCTAGTTTTTTAAGGTGCTAATTTCTCTCGCCTGTATTAGGTTTGAGATATAAACCACTAGCCCACCTTTTGCGCGCCCTGATGAAGATGAAGTTGCAGGTGAAAAACATTTTTATAACCATTTAGATGGATTGGTAGTACGGCCCATGTCTCTTGTAGACACAAGATGCCATAGGTCCACACAAATGTGAGCCACTCTCCTTAGTTAATCTTAGAGCAGAGGCCAGCAATATTCCAAAATATAATGCTGAGGGGGGCCCCTCTTGGAGAATTAATATCAGGCGGTAAGTCGTGGTCGAGCCTCCAAGTTCCTTTAGACTCGTACTACCAGTTAAGGAAGCCAAATCTAAGACTGAGTCATTTATTATTGGGGCACTCTGGGAAAGTAATCTATTGCCGTGATTAGCTACGGGAGTTTCATGCTCCTGTTCGGATCGGACCAAACTAGGGTTAGAAGAGAGAGTCAGAGGATTTGCTGCACGATCTGCTACCAAAGGTGGAATACAAACAGGAGTGATTGATCCATCCCTACTATTTCGCTTAGATATATGGGGAACAGACCCGGATGCACAAATTGGTTGTCAGTCCTCCTCCTCTAAAAGTGATAGCAGCTCAAATCTGTTGGAGGTTATAACAGAGCCATTTGCTTTTGCACTAGACTTGGGGACAGGTTTATTAAAGAAGCCAAGAGGAAGGGACACAATTGCTGTTGGTAGTGCGGGAATTTCCTCTTTGTGGGTTAAAAGAGAGCAAACCATTCTGGGTGTCCTAAAGTTTATAACGATGCAATCGCGCTGTATGTATTTGAGGAAGGACCCACCAACCCCACTTTTCGGTCCATCAGAATTTGGTTTATATGCTGAGGGTTGAAGTGCTTATACTTCATCAGCCAGTCCACTACTTTATTATGAAGGGAGAACCAAGATTCGGTCTGTCCCTGTTTTAAAGGTGGAACCCCGGTAGAATCAACACATAGGGACAGGATGCGGGTGGCAAATTTAGGTTATCTGTGTTGGGATGAGCAATAGAATTAGTGGACTTAAAGTTATTATTATCCTGCCCTTGATTTCGCCTATTCTCCACCCTGGCAGTAACCTTTAATGTGCGATCCCCTGCTACGGAATTTTTTAGAGTTTCTAAGTGCGGTTCCTTTAAGGAGCCAGACTTGAGCTCTTGTGTGGATTGCCTACAGGCACCCTTTTGCGATAAGGAAGAATTCATACTAATCAGGGTCTTTTTTTAGATTTCCAGTCGAGCACTAATTGAGGCCATATCCTCCTTCAGTTGTTCTAACTTATTCTCAATACAGGCAAATCTTTCATCAAGGAGTGCAGTCATCCGGGTTGTCATATCTCTAAGCTTTACTTCTAAGATGTCTTTTATGAGATCTTCCATATGAACCCTCAGGCCTTGTAGGATGTTTTTAGAATTTATGATAGGTGCACCTAACTGCGATTCAGGGTAACTCGGAGCTTCCTCTGTTTGGGTTTGTATTGAAGCTGTACCCAAAGGACTAGGATCGTGGCAATCTTTTTCCCTTCCATCATTGCCCTGCTTATCTCCCTTCTGTTTCGTTCTTGCTGCCCGCCCTTTCGTTTTTGTTTTTTTTCTTCTGAGTTTGGGCCCATTTCCCTCCGGGGGTGGTGTTATCAATCTGCCTCTCCTGAGTATTAGGGGGTAGAGATTGGATAATCAGGGGGGAGGGAGAAGGTGTTCGGGCGATGTTTATCTTTGGGGTTAGTGATCTAGTAAGTTCTTCCTCCCTAGTCAGCGGAAACTGTAGGGGGTCAAGTGAGAGCCTACGCTCAGTTAATTGAATCTCATGATTGACAAGGGATTCCGCTATCACCCAAAAAAGAAAAAGCTTCCTAAGTGCCCACAGTACTCTTTCGTTTCTCCATCAATTTTAATTCTTATGATAGGAAATCATGGTTAATAAGGGGTAAGTAGGCAGACGTAGGAGCAGTGAGAATAAGTAACTACTATTGTCAGAACAAAAAGAAAAGAAAGACGAAATAGCTCTTAAACAATGGAGCTCGTGCTAAGGGGGACTACGTTGAGAAGTCCGTACCACCAATGGTCTTACCAGTCCTCAAAATATTACAGCTCGAGGTGAACAGCCAAGGGACAGGGCCCCTGTCTGCACAGACGGGCCCGCCCTTGGCCTGGGCTTCGCCCAGCGCGGGCCCGCGCGCGTCCCGTGAAGCGGGGACCGCGATCCGTTATATGGTGCGTGGAGGCGGGGCTAGGAGACACAGGTGAGCAGCGTGGATGTCCTCCTGGACCTTGAAGTCCGTTTCCTAACAGCACAGGCACCCCAGCAAATGTCCGCGGCTAGGGGCTGCGAGCCGTTATATGGCACGTGGAGGCGGGGCTAGGAGACACAGGTGAGCAGCGTGGATGTCCTCCTGGACCTTGGAGTCCATTTCCTAACAGCACAAGCACCCCAGCAAATTTCCGCGGCTACGATAGGTCTAATAAAATCACTGCAGCCTGGCAGGTGACACAGGAGCTACAGAACTCTTTTACTTTGGCAGACATGCTGGGCCAATAGAAATGGTTGACAAGTCTATTCCAGGTCTTGGTCTGATCCAAGTGTCCTGGCAAGAGAATTTCATTGTGGAACCATGTTTATTTTATGTTGAATCAATCTGTCTTGATTACAGTTTGTGATATTTAATGACGGCAAGGCCTGAATAATATGTGCGGCAATATAGTGATCTTGCACAAATTGATGTACGCAGCTAAACTAGACAGCTTGTAATACAAGATTTGCACAAGGTCAAGGACACTGCTTGCAACATGCATTAGCTCACTAGCCCAGCAACAGACACTGCTACCATACCATATATAGATGGGACAAAGTGTCTGCCTCCTATTGGTTACTGCATTTCTTATGCTGGAAAATCCCCCCTGCCCCAATCACTGGACACCATGACCCTGCACCATTCTGGTGGCATGCACTATTAGCTTCTTCTGATGGGTTCAGAATCAAATAATTATGTAATCTGTACTTTCTGATGATAAACATGTGATGAATTTGTTCATAATTCCGAAGAAATTCTAATGCATGTGTGCTTTTATTGCACATGTACCAAAGTGCTTTGTTGTGGTTTACAGAAATAAAAGTCTGAGCTAAATGTCTGCAACTTTAACACTAGGTTACCAAGCCTGTTGTCCCTGTGCACACATATAGTACATTATCATGCATGTATGCTCAGATGGAGTGTGTGTCTAATTTCATGTAGGTTTGTAAATCATGGCTCAAAGTGAGGACAAGTTCTCTATACCCATGGGAAACCACCGCTCTCCTGGTTGACCCTGGTTTGGGGTCCCTTTTCTCAGTATAGAGAACACCATCCTCCCAGTAGACCCTGTGTAATCCACTTACATCACCTTGCTCTTGCCTAGAGGCAGTCTGCCTCAGGTCATCGAGAGTCGGACACTCTCTTTGTCCCTGACACAACTCCTCCCTGAAGGGTCTAACAGCTACTTGCAATTCTGCAAAGTTAGACAAATCTTGCATGGGTGAAAGCCCTTCTCAGAGACCAGACCCTCCCCCCTCAGGGTTAGATGTCTCCTGTACCTCTGGAGCTCTTTGGGCTGGTTCACCAGATCTTATGCCCTTTATCTTGCTCTTGGAGACGTGGCCCATTGTTCCAGGTTGCAAGTGTCAAGCACATCCCTGATGTACAGCCTGTGACCTAGTCACAGTATATACCCAGTCAGAGAGGTCCAGCATTTGGGCATGGACCTTCATTTCTACACCTGATCATTCATAAGCTTCAAGATAATTTTCCAGTAGACACTCTACTGGGAAGGCAGGAGACACAACTACAATCTAAGGGCCTGTTACATCTCCTCATTCCAAGCTAACCATTGCCATGGGATGGAGCTTGGCCCTGCTGTCTGCATAAGTTACCTCATGGAATACACCAGGTGGGATCTGTCCTGGAGAAATCAATATGTCTAGGACCATGGTCATACTGGCACCTGTATCTCTCAGAGACTCAACCTCAACACCATTAATTTTAGGCATCTGCCTGTACTTCTCCATGTTTGGAGGTAAGACAGCCAGGTCTGCAACTTCCACCCCATCAATGGAGACTAAGGCTACCTCTGTGTATCTCTTCCCCATCTCTGTGCCAACTTCCACCCACACCTACACTAAGTAAGTAAATCTTTATTGGATGATTACCTAAAATCATTTACAAAGAACAATCTATATTGCAACGCAAAAGCATCAATCAAATATAAAACTAGATAGTTAAAACCTATATGTTAGTCATTTATAACATCTGATCAAGACTATATTAAAACCATGATTTCTGAAGGCCAAACAAAACTGGCAGCTTATGTGTATGCAAAATAAAACATAGATCAAGATTTATTATAACATAAATACCAGAAAAATATTAAAAGCTCAACTTTTGAAGCTCAAACAAGATTAGCAGTATCAGCCTACAGGAGGTAGCACATAAACCCTGTAGAGACTAGGGCGAACATCTGTAACATACAACAATGCCTCTAATGGTGTTAGGTAAAGGTCAATTTCAAGCAGCTCATTTAGTTGCTGGGAGCGGAAGGAGAAACCAGGGAGACAATAGAAAAATTTGACAACATAAGATTGAGTTTAGTAAATACATATATTTGTCATATTTAACTTCATATATTCAAATATATGTAAGGGTTGTAGTGCGCTACATTAAACGACATGTAACCTGTGGGATACTGTGCACAAGTGCTCGTGAAAATGGTGACAGCGCAAGTGGCAGTGAGGAAGTATGTACAGCAACAGGAGGGGGCACAACAAAAAAACACAAATGATGGTAAGATTTACAGTCGGGATACCCAAACAAAAAAGATGCTAATATATACAAAGAAAATCAAGCTGGGTATCCATAAGGAAATTGCGCTGAGTTTTTCGCTGTAAAAGTTGATGGCGTTTCGGCCTGTTGAAGTATTCAGGCCATCATCAGGACCAGGTTACTCCTGTTTCTATAGCAGTGCTGTAGGTAAAAATATACACACTCAATGGTGGACCAGGTGGGGTCAGAAAGAAGAAGGGATAAGGAATTCAGAAATGAGAGTTGTGGATGAGCCTAAGAGGGAAGGTGAGGACAGATTTCGAATGTGGCATACAGATCAACGAATGAAGATTACGAGTCACTAGGCTCAGAAAAAGGGATGTTTTCTACGAAGAGCGATGCCCTAAAGGGCTCCCAGATAAATCACGCCGATTTACGTGACGTATCATGACTGAATTCCAACAACAATGTCTCTAAAGGTGTTGACTAACACCCTTAGAGACATTGTTGTATGTTACAAACAAAGATTAGCAGCATTAGGATGTGCAAGGGCCAAGTATTATGGGAGCAACAGATAGCTCAAAAAATTGTGTTATGTGGCCAAGCATTTTAAGGCGTGACTGGGCATGCATAAAGCTGTGATGTGCATCGGCGTGCAGTTTTAAGCCATAGACACGCATGCATAGGGCTGTAAAGTGCTTAGGCATGCATCGACTATTTGCAGTAGATGATTCCAGTATTGCGTTGTGGCACTCGGTGTTTTGCATCATAACCAGGCATATGTGAGGCTCTAAGATATGCGTACGTATGTTGACAAAGAGCAGAGTAGTGCTGGAACATCCAAGGTGCCTTAAATGCAGAGTGTGTGCGTGCAACCATAAGCTTACACAATCCTAAAGTGCCGGATTTGTGCAAAAATATATGTGGTGCCAAGTCAAATACAGGGCCCTTCCCAAAACAACTTACAATAAGGTGCTGAATCCTAAGGTACAGGAAAAATGTGTAAATCTGTATGACAAATGTTTTTGCAAGAGACCCCACCAGAGGGATTATGCAGGAGGTGAACAAGGCACAGAATGTAAAGTCAGACCAGGCACAGGTCCCTTGAGGTGCAAGCTTCAGGGGCACGAATGTGCGCTTCAAGGTACTGGTGCATGAGGTACATGTGCGAAGACATTCAGTGCCAATTCATATAAAGTATCCCCAGGAAAGTGTTTCTACAAAAGTTGGATGATCAGCAATGTGTGCTTTACTGACTTTTGTCTTCAATTCATGAATTTTTCGTAGAATCCTTCCTACTTCCGCGTAAAACTTGTCAATTTGTGCGAGGTCCATTGGCACCGCAGTTGGGTAGATAAATGTTAGGGCCTCTTTGCAAGTTCTTGTCCCATTTTGCAAAAACATTGTTCTGAGGTATAATAACCTCTGGCATGACTAGACTGGCCAGCTTCAGACAATGTACTTGGGTGATTCTGTGTGGTATTGGCACAAACA
Organism: Lissotriton helveticus; assembly: GCF_964261635.1. Taxonomy (NCBI): domain Eukaryota; kingdom Metazoa; phylum Chordata; class Amphibia; order Caudata; family Salamandridae; genus Lissotriton; species Lissotriton helveticus. Next base: position 821,428,956 of record NC_136057.1, read on the forward strand.
ACATTCCTTTTTTACTGGCGAAGTATTTTTTCAGTGACCCCTATAATCCCATATTGGCAGTGTTAGGAACCTTGTTCTCTGAATGTTCTGTAAGGCTTGCCTTCCCAGACCTGCCTTCAAATATGGTTGACATGCTGTAACTTTCTGTGAGTGGGCTAGGCCCTCTGCACCAGGGATGTTTCTGATCCATTCGATGACCTGCTCCCTTGAAATGCACTTGCCCTGTGTGTTTAGAAGTCTTTTTTGGCTGTCCATTGGTAAAGGTGTGTCAGTTACAATTTCTAAGGGCGGACCAAGTGTCTCATTGGCACTTGGCAGGTACCTGGCCTAACGACTTTTATTGTCCTGGAAAATTGCTTTTACTGCTTCCTTGATTGTGCCAGGACCGGCATTGGTCACACAGTGGTGGAATTTGACTATGTCTTTTTCACATTCAATGTCCACCGTTAAGAGTTATTAAATTCCAACCGGAACAGTGTGTGCCTTGTTGTATTTGGAAGATTGAATAATTTTCTGAAAGTGGCTATATGCAGCCACTCCAACTTTTCAGTCAACAGACTGGGAAAGGCAGGATGCTCATAGCTTAATGTTGGTATTAAATTCGCTCACAGAATTTGTTGAATGCCCTCTGCAGAATGGCTTTAGAGCTTGAGGTGTAGTTTGCATAGTGCATGCACAACCTTATCCGCCTTGACTTCCAGTTCCTTGGCCTGCAGGGTTATTCTGCTGCTATCTGAAAATTGTATATCTAGATAGTTAAACTTGTTGGCTGTGGCTATCCCTAGTGGGCCAAGTTGCCATACAAGCAGTTTCTTTTTTGGTTTATGGCCAAATACCTGAACCTTTGTTTCTGTGGTGTTAGCTTGGAGGTTCTTCTCTGAGGTACATAGATATAATATTTCCAGTGCCCTTTTCATACCAATTCGGCTTTGGTCCAATAATATCAGATCATCCACGTACTGCATGATTGGGAGTCTGAGGTGGCCTACTTTGGGCAGAAAGATGTTCGCTTTCAATAGAGCCTCTCCTAAGTTCACTGTGTACAAATTAAACAGAGTGGGAGCAATCACACAGCCCTATTTTAACCCTTTGTTTGTGCAGATCTTAGTCGTTGCATATGTCTGCGTGAGCTTCGTATGGACCCATGTACCAGTATGAAGCATCTGAATGGCCGCCAGGAGTTTCCTCAGGACGCCCCACTTTACGAGATTTGCCCAAAGTATATTATGGTCAATGCCGTCAAAGGCAGCGCTATAATCAACAAAACAAGTGAAGTGGTGGTGAAGCAGCCTCTGTGGATCTGGTTGCCAAATATGAAAAGGCAATAGCGTTATCCATGGTGGATAAGTTGGGGCGGAAAGCCCGCCAATGGATCTTCCAAAAAGGTTCGTCTTGTGAGCCAGTCTGTGGATTGCCTGGAAGCCTTTGATAGGGCTCGGTGTTAACAACCATGTTCCTTGTAAACATAAAATGTCTCCTGTTTGTAGGAATTCTATAGCTTCTTTGTTTGCCTCAGTAGTTTTTAAACCCACCATGTTCAAGCGTAGTATTCTAATTCTGGATCTTATTATCTGCTCCTTTATTTCTTCAGTGCGGGGACTTTGGTCTCCCCTTAGTGTGCAATGGTGTTGGTGTCCAGGTACAGTCGGGTATTTTCCTACACCTACGCTAGCAATCCCCTGGAACTGCCTACCAGTAGGGGGCTTCTTATTACAGACAGCATCTCCTCTCTTGTGTCCTGGCTGAAAAAACGTCCCTGCCTTTGTAGGGTCAAAGAACCTCCCTGCCTTTGCAGGATGAAAGTTCTTCCAATGATACCCCTTCCCCTTGAAAGTGGATTGGCTTAGTGACCCTCCCCCTTGTGCAGGTACTTGAGGATCTTTAGAGAACTCTTTTCCTTTTTTATTTTGGTTACCCAGGACTTTCCCCTGGTAGGGGAACTGTCTTCCCTTCTTGTGTTCACTCTCTGATTCTTCTTAGAAACCCTGGTATGACCCCACTCATCAGCAGTCTTACCCAGTTACCTGGGACTAGACAGCTTATAGCCAACCAGATATTGATGTAACTTATCTGAGGGACAATTACTCAAAATGTACTCCTTCATGAACACAATATAGAACCCCTTATAGGTGCTCACCTGGTTAGCCTGTATCGAACCCTCAAGTGCCTTTACGGAGATGTCAACAAAGTCCAGCTAAGATTAGGTGCTAGCTTTCTGGATGTCCCTGAATGTTATCCCTCACTGCTCTGAGGTGAGATCAAACTTTCTGGTCAGACATTGTTTCATGTGGAAGTAAGAGTCTGCCTTCTCACCTCCAGGGTCAGGAGCCTACCCTCCAAGCTACTGGAACCAACACCCACAGGATTGAATTTCAGTATTGAGAGCAAACCCTCCTCATTCTATGAGTCCTCTCAAATGCTGGCAGCCATTTATCAATATCATCTCCCTCCTGGTACTTATGGATCACACCTTGGGCAGCCTTGGTTCTAACCCACCACCCCTTGACATTTCAAACTCTTCTTGGTTGCCACCATCTTTTCTCTCTTCCTCTCTTACCCCCTTCTTCTTAGCCAGGGCTAACTTCGTTTCCTCCACAGCTTTGTCGGCTAATTGGGCCTCAAGTTCTCTAACTCTGAGGAACAGTTCTCCTTCCTCTCTGGTGGATCCCACAGATCCTGAACTCAATCTAGCTATAGGCCATGCCCTGGTTCCTGAAGTAGTGGAGAGGCTGTCATCATACTCCTCTTGAAGGTTAAAGGGGTCATCCTCCCTTTCATCTCTGGAGCTTCCTTTGTTTCTACCAGCTAGATCTCTGCCCAGGCTGTGAGGGACTTTATCAGCTCTAACTTCCTAGTATTGTTCGAAGCTGGTAACTCTCTAGCCCTCCACACCCCTCTAAGCTGGACTAAAGTGAGTGTGGGTAGGCTAGCTAGTGCAAGCTTCACGGTATTCCTACGTTTTGTGTCACACACAAAAGCTGTGCAAAAATTGAATCAGCAATTTAGAAAAATCAAAAAAGAATGAATTCAAAACTGAACAAGCCATGTTGGTGGGGGGGGTAGGACCTACCTCTGCTACGGAAGCATCTACTCTACGCGGACGACGCCTTGATTTTAGCACGAACTTCCCTAGAACTACAGCGTGCCCTTAAGGTATCACACTTTTATAGCAGATTTAGATTTAAAAATTAACATCAAAAAGACATTTGTAATGAGTTGTGGGGCAGGGAGGAAGAAGCAGAAGGACATTTTTATAGAAAATGTAAAATTAGAATTTACCACAACATATCCTTACTTAGGTTTTCAAATTGACAAGGGCTCCTGGAGACAAGCAATAAATGCCAGGAAACTCCTCTTTATGAGGACCACCACGTCACTGGTTAATTTCGCACAGAGGCTAGGCATGAGACCTCCGGTGGAAATGCTCCTGGTGTACCAAGCCAAATGCATCAGCATGGCAATATACAGGGCTTGAATCTGGGGTTATGGTGGGGTCGATGCTATACAGAAAGTAGAAAATGCCCTTTTGAGGTATTTGTTGGCAGTTCCACGAGGGCCTTCGACGTACAATTGCCATGTAGAACTAGGAATACCATACATCACTGACATATTAACTCATTATGACATATTAAACGTACAACCGGTCCTACTATGGCATCGTATTTGGTCATTCCATAAAACAGCATTTAATCAGGAGCTTCTGAAGGATTGCCTCGGCCTTGATAAAGTCGATAACATTGGGTGGCTCAAGTATGTGAAAAAGTTTCTATTTGATTTGGGTCTCTCAAAGTACTATTATAATCCGGCACTGATAGTACAGATCCCCAGAAAATTGTTTAAAAACAGTGCATGAGCCATCGGGAGGGGCTCAGATTACTTTTGGATGTAAATAAATGTTCAGTTCAGCACAACCTAATGATCCAAACCACTCTAACAACACAACCATATCTAACGTACAATCTGAGTTGATATGATAGGTGTGTTTTGATACGGTTCAGGCTGAACACATTCCATCATCTGATAACCTTCCCCAAATTGAATGATGGAGCCAGAATGTTGCCATACTGTCCCTGTGACGATGTATCAGTACATTCGACAATTCATGTGGTGTTGTTCTGCAAATTTTATAAAGAGTGGAGGAGAAGTTGGATAATACCCATCTTAAAAATCTTGGGCTTTAGATCATGTTGCCCACCATTTCTTGCTTTACAATTTCTGGATGCAAGGTGCTTCGCGAATAATTTTGCTCTATTTTTGAAGCTCTGCATTAGGCATAGGAAAAACCTAGAGTAGAGGTTGATGCTGTACATTCCGATCGTGATCATGGTTCTCTTCACCTATGTTTTCACTAGCTATCAGTTGCTTTTAATTATTGATTTTTAATCCTGGTTGTATATACTTTAATGGTGAAATTTACTTCAAGTACCGCTGTGTAAATATTTTCAAACTACTTATTGTAAGTAGAGAATGAAATTCAATTTGAAATATAATGTTTTTCTTTTGTTTATATAATGTACTTTTAAACTGATTCCAAACAAAAAACCAAGAATCAATTTTGCTCTAGGTCAATTTAAACAACTTTTATATATAACAGGATGTGGGAGCACACTGCTGACCTCTCAGGCAAGGTTCCCCCCTGGCATTCTGGGAAATGCAGTCTCTTGAAGCTCGCTCTGATATTTTCGAGTTTTTCACCAAGGTTGGCGCAGATAGTGCTGATCTCCAGATACGTGTTTCTGGTTTATTAACCATCATCAGTAGTGAATACAGTCTTGTATTATGGGGTTTTCTGAGTAGGCTGCCAAACATTAAATCAGGTCTGGTACGTCTCATTGGCCTGCAGGTGCTTCACCCACGAGCTTGTCCACTCAGTGACTCACGGGGGAACTTTAAATAGGCAACAAGATGTTGGAGCACACCACTGATCTCTCAGGCAAGGTTTGCCCCTGGCATTCTGGGAAATGCAGTCTCTTGTAGCTAGCTCCGATATTTTCGAGGGTTTTGCCGAGGTTGGCGCAGACAGTGCTGATCTCTAGACACGTGGTTCTGGTTTATTAACAGTCATCAGTAGAGAATACAGTCTTGTATTATGGGGTTTGCTGAGTAGGCTGCCAAATATTATATCAGGTCCAGTACCTCTCACTGGCGCGCGGGTGCTTCCTCCATGAGCTCGTCAGCTCAGCGACTCACAGGAATACTTTAAATAGATAACAGGATTTGGGAGCACACCACTGACCTCTCAGGCAAGGCTCTCCCCTGGCATTCTGGGAAATGCAGTCTTTTGTAGCTCACCCTGATATTTTTGAGTGTTTCGCCAAGGTTGGCGCAGATAGTGCTGATCTCTAGACAAGTGTTTCTGGTTTATTAACCGTCATCAGTAGAGAATACAGTCTTGTATTATGGGGTTTGCTGAGTAGGCTGCCAAACATTATATCAGGTTCGGTACCACTCACTGGCATGCAGGAGTTTCATCCACGAGCTTGTCAGCTCAGTGACTCACAGAAGTACTTTAAATCGACAACAGGATGTGGGAGCACACTGCAGACCTCTCAGGCAATGTTCGCCCCTGACATTCTGGGAAATGCAGTCTCTTGTAGCTCGCTCCGATATTTTCGATTGTTTCGCCAAGGTTGGCGCAGATAGTAATGATCTCTAGAGACGTGTTTCTGGTTTATTAACGGTCATCAGTAGAGAATACAGTCTTGTATTATGGGATTTGCTGAGTAGGCTGCCAAACATTATATCAGGTCCGGTACCTCCCACTGGCGCGCAGGTGCTTCAACCACGAGCTCGTCAGCTCAGTGACTGACGGGAGTACTTTAAATAGACAACAGAATGTGGCTGCACACTACTGGCCTCTCAGGCAAGGTTCGTCCCTGGCATTCTGGGACATGCAGTATCTTGAAGCTCGCTCCGATATTTTCTAGTGTTTCACCAAGGTTGGAGCAGATAGTGCTGATCTCTAGACATACGTGTTTCTGGTTTATTAACCATCATCATTAGAGAATACAGTCTGATATTATGGGGTTTGCTTAGTAGGCTGCCAAACATTATATCAGGTACGGTACCTCTCACTGGCGCACAGGTGCTTCATCCACAAGCTCGTCAGCTCAGTGACTCACTGGAGTACTTTAAATAGACAACAGGATGTGGAAGCACACCGGTTTCCTCTCAGGCAAGGTTCGCCCCTGGCATTCTGGGAAATCTTCAATTAAATGCTGAATGGTAGTATTAATCACAGGTACTGGATCCCACCACTGCACACCAAATGTTGGAAGGATGTTTGTTAGGAGGTGCAGGTTTGTAGCCACAGCTAGTAACAGCACCACAATCACAAATATGGCCCAGTGAAGTCTCAATAAATTATTCCTTGCTCAACTCTTTGTAGCTTGGCTTACAAGCAGTCAGGCTTAACTTAGGAGAGAGGTGTGTAAAGCATTTAATATCACAAAAACAGTAAATAAGTAAGACACAACCCACTATAAAATTCTATAAAAAATAGAAATATATTATCTTTAAAATGACACCAAAACAACAAAAATGCAATGTAGGGAACTGGAAATATGACTTTTTTAAATAATTTAAAAATTTGATTACTAGTGCTGAAAGCATAAAGCGCCAACCGGGGACATCTGGTTGAACTTGACTGGGACCAAGTTTCAGGCCAAACACGATGGAGCATGGGTTAGATCTGTTGTGGTGGTTGGGGTCGGTCATAATTTTATCTTGCTACTTAGTCACTTTTTTGATTCTTTTTCCCTCAATGCCAAGCTAGTCTCCTCTGCAAGCTTGGTTGCAGTTCGATGACAACAGCCTGCTTCAGCGCAATGCCCTGGTGATTCCTGGAGGTCTGGGTTCCCATTGTCGACACCGAAGAGCTCCGGAGGTTTTAGCATGGGAAACCTAGATTTCAGGCCAAGTGGTGGTTTAATTTCAAAGGCTGGACTCTTGTCATCAGGGTTGGTCAACTTATGGAGTTTTCAACGAAAATTGTCCAAATGTTTCCAAACTTCTGGATCCCTTTTAAGAAGACCTCCTTTGGGTCTTCAAGGGTCCAGAAGATTTGAGTTGGTACTTGGAGGTTTGGGACTACAATCCACACAATGCACCTGGTAAAATCATTTAAAGTCCAGGTGAGGCTCATCAGCTGGGCCTGTCTTGGTGGAGTTGCTTCAGGTGACTTCTTGAAACTCTATCTACCAGGCTTTCAGGTAGTCCACTCTTTAATCCTTTGAAGCAAAACAAAGTCCTCTTTTGTGTAACCCTGGGCATACAACTCCTCTTCACTCGCGGAGTTTGCGGAGTTTTAGCAACTCTGCGTTCCGCGTTGAACCCAGAGTTGCCGAAAAAAATGCACTCCGCAACAGAGAAGAGTATTTTTGTGTTTGCGCACCTGAAATACTACTACTCATGGGTGCATCAAACAACTGTTTCTGTGGTGCCTAAATGTATTTTTTGTGGTATTTCACCTTTTCTCTTTCATGTGTGTTAAACTAAATGCCTTTGTTCGATGTGTGTGGTTGTAACTTGCAAACATTTTTAGCCCTGTGGATTTTCGTTTTTGGCATTGTTGCAATAAAGATGTGTTGTTTAACATGCCTCCTTTGTCTGGCCAGTGAGTGAGTGTGTTTGTAACAGGGGGGCATTATTTGCCTTGGGTGAGCCTCACCACTTGGACAGGGGCCATTTTATAAAGTCTGTGTCCATACTTAGTCCATACTCCATTTAGGCCTGCTTCAGTTCATTGTTTCCCAGGCCTCCTGCTTGTTGTTATTTTTGTGTGACCATGTGGCTGGCAGTCATATTGTGGAGTCAGTTAGTATGCTTATAGACTTGCATGTCTGACTTCCCTTTGTTCCCCTAGACTTATTGCTTCCATTGTGATTTGTCAGCTGCACCTCCCTGAGTGCGGCATCCCAGGTGATGCACAATGCCAAACCGTTACTTTTGTGTTTTTGTTGTTGTTTTTCTTCTTTCCTATCCTTCCTGAGTGTAGTGTACACAGTACACCATGAGAGCCCTTGTTGTTGTCAAAGTCTCACAAATTATTACACTGTATTGTTAATTGTTTTAATAGCTGAGGTAATAATAACACTAACAAGTGTGAACACACACACTAAATTATATTGTATTTGTTTGTACTAGTAATTGAACCACAACAATGCCACTTTTCACTGATATTCTTCTTGCTTCTTCACTTTTAGGTACACAAAAGAGGAGGAGTCAATATCATTGATTATTCTGCCAGACAGAAGGTCTGCTCCGCACCCTGCGCACAAAGTCATGTGACTTGTGACCACAGACAGACATCTCTTCAACTTGTGACACTGCGTGCTACCTGACATCTTCAAGCTGGCCCCAAATATATTACCAGGTCCAGTACCAAGATAGTTACCAGTGAGAAAACAAAGGCACTGTCACTTACCACCACCATTATGACACCCAAGACCTTTTTTTGGAAACCAAAAATTGCGCCTGCAGCAGATGTGTCCAGGGAGCAACCTGGGAGCAGCACCCCCACATCAGTGGACCTACCTCACCAACCTAGGCCCAAGCCCATGTATGTCACAGAGGCAGCCAGTCTAATCACAATGCCCACGAGCAGTGATGTTGAATTGACTTAACTTTATCACACAGTAGTACCGAATCAATGCAGGAAACTCAGATAAGTGGGCAACAACAGCCGTAACCACCCCAACAGTAGTTGTTCCTCCTGAAGTAGGGGCAGTTCAGGAGTTCGAGCTTCCTGCTGTGGAAGAAGAGCAAGCCACTCATTCAGAAGATCCATTGTCTTCCAGATCCCCAGCAAGGAAATGGAAGGTTAGTCCATCAACGTCTTCTGCAAGCGCCCCTTCTGATCTAGGCGCCACTTGGATTTCACCTCAGTCTGAGAGTGAGACACTCCACAAGACAAGGGTAGGGAAAAGAAAGGTTCCAGAAGGCCTTAGAGTTATGGAGGTAGATGTAGAAGAGGAGGGTGATGATGAGCCAGTCATCAAGGACATTAGCCCCGCCCCAGTGGAGACCGACATTACCCCATCCCAAATTGCTGTTAGGGATGTAGTACAGATACCACCAACACAGATAACAGCAACACCACCTCCAGCTGCCATATTTACAAAGTCCCCTCAGCGACCTACATCTATCACATCCACCTCAGTAGAAGCGGGTACTGCAGTGAGTCAACCATCACACCCACCTACCAGTTCATCTGACAATGCAAGGGATTACCAGCAGCGTCAGATAGTTGACCTCCCAGTTTGCGACTTCTTTTCAATCAGCAGGAAGGAGGTGAACATTGCTATATGCTCCATTTGTATAGTAGGTGTTATTCAGGTTAAGCTTGGCGCAAACTAGGGTACCAGAGGCCAAACAACCCATCTGAGGAAACACTGCTTATGCAGTGTGAGGCGCACCTTAGCGGACAAAAAATTGCAAGTGTTGTTGGTGGAGTGGATGAAGAAGATCCGATCATGGTGGAAGGTGAACAAGAGGGAGACAATTTCTCTGGTACACAAAGCAGCCCTTTCCCCTGCAGTGCAGTGGTACTGCCCACGTCATAATCAGCCACATCACAATGGCAAAAGAGTAAGGTTGAGACACCTAGGGGTCCAAGGCAAGAGAGTGCTGCAACAAAATTACGTGCATTGATCCTGACATCTGGTGTCAAGAAGTGCATTGCATCAGTGGCACCAGAAACGAAGAAAATCCAGGCTACCATTCTCAGCATGTTTAGGTCGGAGGGGCAGTACGAATGAAATGACCCAATGGCACATTTGTACAACGTGGAGCTGGCTTAAATATTAGTGCTGGACCTCCTCCCTTTTTCTTTTGTTGAAGGGGTGGGTTTTCTTTAACTTGTGGCAGTCATCTACCCAAAAAGGAAGGTTCCCAGCCAGTCCTATTTCACCAGAGTTGCTGTACCAGCACTACATCACAATGTGCTGGAATTGCTTAGACAAGCTTTGCTGCAGAGTGCTATTCACACTATCCACCGGACAACGGAAATGTGGACCAGTTGCTAAGCCACTGTTTACATATGCATCACTGCACACCGGATCTCTTTTGTGGGGTTAGAGAAAAGAAATCTGCAGATGTTGACACTGCTGAGATTTTTAATGCCACTCGGGAACATGAAACAGTAGCCATGCTCGCCATGGAAAAATCTCAAACTGCGGCAAACATTTTGGAAGACTTTGACAACAAGGTCTTTGAATGACTGCGACCAAGGGGGCTTAACATTGGTTTTGTTGCCACGGACAATGGCAGTAATATAGTTAAGGCCATGGCCGATGGTGGCAAATTTAGGGTCCTGTGTAAGGCATTTTCATCTCACTGTGCACTATCCAGCCCCCACACCCTCACGCACCTTACGGCTTCTTCTACAAAAGATCCCCGACAAAGAGCCCTGTTTTCGGGAGCCCATCAGGTATTGCAGCGCCGGCCTGACGAGGGGCACCCGCCCTATGATGAAGCATGACACCTCTTGGGGTGTGTGCGGGCATCACGAAGAAAGACCTGTCTTCCCCCACATTCACACAGGAACTGCACACCTTCTTTAAATTCTACCCTCATTTGGGAGCCTTTGTGCAGGACCTCATAACCCAGCTCATAACCCAGCTCTCAGTCCCCCCTTTTGAAATAAACGTTAGCACTGCGGCTCAGCCATGGGACATTCCCCTTGCCCTCAACATGCAGAGGCATACCCCCAGACCTCAGGGTCCCTCCTTTTCATGTCTTCCCCCTCCCCAGCCCCGTACACCATCCCCATGGATAACATTCAAGGTCTCCCCTTTGGGGAGGACTGTGTAGCAGAAATTCTGAATGGTTCCTCCCTTCTTGACCAAGATGGACCAGCGTCAACTAGTGGTTCCACAAGTGACTGGACAACCATCACGAACATGAAACGCCAACTCATGAAGATCATCATGCATGGGGCAATCATGACAGAATATCTACGTGCAAACATAGCACCTAACAGACTTATTATTGCATACTCCAGAAGGACATCACACTTTTTAGCAAGGAAAAAATATATCCCTACCTGAAGGATGATTACAAACCCTCTGAAGATGACTGCTCTTCAGATGACAGCACAGGCTCGCGCCGGAGATTTTACTCTGCAGGGAGCAACTCTAGCATGGAAAATCAAGGAAGTTACCAACATAACCAACAACGAAGAATACCACCGAACCCAATGTACGGCTATGGCCCATCACCCTACCAAGGACCTACTCCATTCCAAGGACCACCGTTGTAGCACTACCCTCAATACCAGAATGGACCACGCCACTCTTCCCCCCCTTTCAACCACAACCTTTTTTAGGCATAGGCTGGGGTAAAGGACGTGGCAGAAGAAGACGAGGCACACAGAATCAACCCAAACAAGTACAGTGGCAAGACCAGAAACAACCGAATCCGTGACACACGGAACCGAGGAGCAACCAGGACAAGAGAAACTAATTGTGAACCCCTCCGATCAACCCCTCACTGCCACAGAAACCAATATCCTCAAAAAAAGATTGGGCTTCATGCCTACCCCAAAGTGGACCACTTTCGCACCACCTGCGAAATCCAAAACCTGTTCAGAAAGTTACGCTTAAAGGCTTACTTTAGTGACTAACCTGAGACAGTATTACCGAATACCGGCCTACGAAAACCTTCTACCTTTACACCTACCTCCAATATGGTACCGCCAAAGGTCTTGACCTTTGAGCGTGCTGTCCTCAAAGAGCTAACAGAGGAACGTCTGGAGTCCAGATTCTGTAATATCACGAATTCTGAATCTACAGCTATCAAAGTACTTTCTAATGATGCCACAATAACCATAAAGGAAGCATACAAAGGGGGAGCCATCATCATCATGGCCACCACAGACTACCAGATGGAATGTCTTTGCCAACTGGAGAACACCCAGTACTATACTCCCCTCACCCAAGATCCAACCTCACGTCTGCAGACCAAAATACTATCCATGGTCACAGCAGCCCTCAATCAAGGGTGGATCACCAAAAACAAGGCAGAATTTCTCAGCAACCAGAACCCCAGATTACCCTACTTTTGCATCTTGCCCAATATTCACAAGGGGGTGAACCCACCCCCTGGAAGACCTATAGTCTTGGGCATAGGGTCAGTCTTGGAACCATTGTCCAAGTTCTGCGACCATTTGTTCCAACCGTTGATTCGCAGAACCCCCACCTTTCTCCAGGACACTACATTGAAATCACCAATACGGAGGGCCTCCTTCCTGATGCACTATTGACACTAGATGTGGAGGCCATCTACACCAACATCCCTCAAATAAACACACTTGAGATAGTTGAGGAAACACTACAGGGAAATTCGTGGACCTCACCTACCCCCATCAGCGTTGTCACGGAGTTTGCCCACATTGCCCTCACTGAAAACTTTTTTCAGTTTGAAGACAAACTGTTTCACCAGACACAGGGTGCGTAAATGGGCAGTACCTTCGCCCCAAGCCTGGTATGTCTCTACATGTCAGAGGTGAGGTATGTGCTCACGGATTCCAACCCCTTCACGAATAAAGTTCTCCTCTGGAAACGTTATATCGATGATATATAGATATTCTGGAGAGGAGACAGGGACACCATCCATGAATTCTTCCTTTGGATTAACAACCTTAACCCATATCTCAAGTTCACAGCCAACTGCTCGGAACAGGCACTTCCTTTCCTTGATCTCTTGATCTAAAAAAAAAAAACCAATAAGCTGGAGACAATTACATACAAAAAACCCACTGACAGCCACAGTCCCCTCTTGTACCAACGTTTTCACCCCAGGGCACTGAGGCAGAATCTACCCAATGGGCAATTCATGTGTATTCGTAGGAATTGTACCAACATTGATGACTACAAAAAACAAGCCTCTGAACTTAGTACCAATCTGGTCAAGAGACAGTACCCCCACGAATCGTGAACAATGCTCAAAAAAAGAGCTCGGAACACCAACCGACAAAATCTGCTAGAAACACACACAAAACCTGCAAATGATACCATCATGTGTGTCACCACATTCACACCGGAATCCAACTTGTTAAAAAGAATCATTAACAAGCACTGGAGAATTTTGGAGACCGGGGAACTTACCCTCAGCAAACCACGATTCGCCTTCAAAAGAACAGCTAACATTAAAGACCTACTGGTCAATACAAGGTCAAAAAAGCAAACTTCCAGGGTTCCCAATACGCTTTGGGATCCACCACCTGTCACTGGCCACTATCCCTGTGGTCAGTGAGTAGTCTGCCCATTCACCCAGGCCTCGAAAAGCATTTCATTGACCAGCAGCTGGAGGTGGACGCAAAACAAACACACGAATTGCAACACACGGAATTGCATCTATCTAATAACATGCCCCTGCCAACTACAATACATAGGGATGACCACACGTGCAGTCAAAACTTGGCACACCGCACACAGGAGCAATGTTCGATGCAAAAAATCTATCACCAAGTGCACACTTTGTGGAAACCAACAATTCACCCAATGACTTACATTGGACTGTCATTGAGGCTTTTCATACTATCACCAAGGAGGCCCTCTTCAGAAAGGAGCAATGCTGGGTGTACAAACTGGGGACACACATCTGGGGCCTCAATGACGATATCCCCTGGGCAGAATTGAACAACTAGGGTTACTGGTCTTCACACCACCTTGCCCCAGTAACGCCTCTAATTCATGTTCCCTGTTTAAAAACCTGCCCTGCCTTTACATACATCTCTAGTTAGCTGTCTAAGCCACTCCCAGCATACACCACGATAGGAGGTATTCTTGCCTCCTGGACGCCCCTATCCTAGTATTACCATACAATTACCCAGTCGCAATAGACACTTCATTTTCCATGAATTGACAGTTTCTGTTAATGCTCCTGACAAGATCTTTTCCCTGATGAGATCTTTTTAATAATTCAGGCACCGCCTCTTCCCCACCACAATATGCTTTCACCTTAGCGATCATAGGCGATTACTCTTTCTTGCCCCTAGATGCCACAATTGCACACTAACCAGATGCAATACACACTCTGCTTGTCCCTGGCTTGTCTGTTTACCGCTGTAGTTAACGTCCCCGACGAGATCTTTCTAATGCTGCCGTCACCTCCATACTGGAAGTGGCACTTTTTTCCCACCAATGAACTTTCACTATAATAATAATAGGCAAAATCTATCGTAGTCCATTCTCTTCTGTGCCCTACACGAGTGTTGTCTCCCACTCAGTTTTCTATACACAATACCACACCTAAAATGGCCGTCCATCCAATTGACGGTCTAGTGTTACACATAAATACATGCAACCCGGAAGTTGCTATTACGGGGCCCTGGAGCTAGGGTAGGAGGATGGCAAGTTGCTTCACCACACCTTTTACCAGAGCAACGTGGTGCTCTGGCCATTCCTGTCAGCCTTTGACGGTGTACTAGGGTTGAGTTTTGGCAGTTGCATGATGGTGTAATTGTTTACAGTATGCGTGTTTAATCACCTTTCACCCAACTGTACGCGCGCAGATTAAACAAGTGAGATCAGCGCTAGCATTCACACTGACATTCAGGCTACTTGGGAAATTGATGATATTATGGTGCCATTTAGAGCCCGCCGAGGACCTCCATAACTGAGACCTTGTCTGACACCCTATCTACAGGCTCTCCTTGTCCCGATCAACCGGCTCAATTTGAACACCAAGCTGCTCTTCCCCGTACCCATCAGGCTACTATCTATCAACGACCCATTTACTTTTCACTCCCCTGTACCAGCGCACCTTAAACAAGTGAGACCAGCACTAGCATACACACCGTGTTCCGTCATTTCGGCTACTTGGTAATTGATAAGATTACGGTGCCATTTAGCCACCGCTGAGGTCCTCCTTAGCTGAGACCTTGTGGGACACCATACTTGCAGGGGCTCCTCCTCCTAATCAGCTGTCTCGATTTGAGCACTGAGCATCTCTTCCCCGCACCTATCAGGCTACAATCGTCAACATCCCATGTACTTTTAGTGCCTGGCCTCTCACATAGCTTTTTAAGCTCCCCTTACTGCAGGCTAATACATCTAAAAACCGAGCACTCGAGGTTGACACCTTAACCTACCGAGCGAGCAGCTGTTCCCACCTTGCAATTGGTAGATCTCCTATATCACCGTGCATGCCAGTTCTAACCACTTTTTCTCGCTACAGTCACAGTAGATCTCACTCTCACTTGCAGTGCTCTAAGCAGTGCTCTAGCAACTTCATGACCACTACACCTCAGAACCACTAGATACACAGTTTCTTACTGTCTATTTAATCTTTTCTACCTTGTTCACTAATCGTGTACATTGTTCCTCAATGCTACAAACATATTGTATTGCTGTCATATGCTTTATGTGTTGCTACGATGAGTAATACATGTTGCTTACCAAACGCCCCCACTTTTTTTTTGTTCCCTTTTACACAGGTCTACTAATTTCCCCAGTACACGTCAACTAGGGCATTTCTACAGCCCCTGGTAATTTATACTACTTATCTGAATACCAGGCAGTAGTGCACACATTCCACTATTTTCCTTAAACGGTCCTTAAGAAGTGCCAATTGACCCATTAGGGGCAAGACTAGGCATGAAAAATGTTGACCTTCCACATATAGATCTCCCCCTAGGAACATTATCCTCCACACAGGGGCACACTCTTGGTTTTTAATTAGGCTAGAGCTACCTTCTTATTAAAATTTGATTTTAGAGGACTGCTCTATACCTATTTGATCCATTTTCATCTCATTGTGCACTACCCAGCCCCCACACCCGCATGCACCTTACGGCTTCTATTTCAAAGGATCCTCGACAAAGAGCCCCGGTTTAGTGGGTCCGTCAGGCATTGCAGTCTCAGCCTGATGAAGGGCAACCGCCCTATGATGAAACATGACACCTCTCGTGGTGTGTGAGGGCATCACAAAGAAAGAACTGTCTTCCCCCACACTCACACAGAAACTGCACACCTTCTTTAAATTCTGGCATACTGCATTAACATCATTGTTCAAGACTTCCTGAAAAAAGAAGAGCGAGTCTGCAACTTACTGACCACGTGCAGAAGAATCTTCACACCTTTCAGCTATTCTTTTAAAGCCCTGAAGCAGCTGAAGATCATTCAACGTGATAATAGAACTCATCCAGGAGGTGCCAACACATTGGAACTTAATGTATTACATCCTTGAACGTCTGTTTGAGCAGTACAGACCAATCAATGAATATGTCATGCAAAGAAGGGATGCTATTGTGAAAAGCATGTTCATTGAGATGGACCAATAGGGCCTAGTTAAGTGCCTGACAGAGATATTGCTTCCTTTTGAGGTCTTCACAAGTGGAGTTAGCAAGGAGGACTGTACCATGGGCCAAGCTATCCCATTGTTGCACATGCTACAGGAACAGCCAAAGGAGGTGTCTAAAATGCATGCAGGTGTGGAGGAAAAAAGAAGCATATGAGTTGGTGGAGAGCTTAGCCCTTTGTTTATCTGAAAATAGAAGGGTCCGAAGAGGCATTGTGTCAACCAACCATTACCTTTGTGCCACAATTCTTGATCCACGGTACAAAGCATTACTGCACACTTTTATTCCTTTTTCAGATGGGGATGTTGCCAGCTTCAAATCTTGGATAGTTGTGCAAGCCAGTCAGCTAGAAAAATAACGGCTGGAAATTTGAGGCCCACTCCTCCAGGGCACAACAAGTAATGCAGGACTGCAGGGCAACGTTCAGGTTCAAATTCGGAGCCTGAGGGCTGTGCGGTTGGCTCACAGCAGCAAAAACCACCAACACCATGCCCCAACAGAGGTCTACTTTGCTCAAAACTCATTGCTGTATTAGTATGGGAAAATTCACTACTGGGCAGCGCTCAGCAAGCTGACGCTAAACTATCTGGCTTGCCTCGAAGCAAGTCTCTCTGCTGAGCGTGTGTTTCAGTGCTGCAGGTGCCGTTCTGACATTAAAAAGGACCAGTCTCTTGCCCCAAAATGTCTAGAGGTGAACCATGATCAAAATGAATCAGCACTTTATACCACCGGATTAAACCATACCTGAAGTACCACAGCAGGAAGATGATGACGGTGACTCAGGTCATGGAAGAAATGTATTAGGTTACCTACTCCTGGATGAACCATCAGAGTTTGAGAATGAGCTCTATTTCCCTGAAAACTAGAATTTCAAGTTATTTACTTTCTTCCTATGATTCCCACCCCCAAAAAATGCCCCCAAAAAGATATAGATAAGGAACATTATATACTTTGTTATTTGTGTGTGTCACTATCTTTCTGGTTCACAACAAATCCGTCTTACTCTTTTATTGCCGAAGTTGAGTTTCAACAGTGTTCAGTCAGTGAAGAAGTAAGTACACTCCTCCTGACTCTCACTAAAGCCATTTCCCTCAAGCCAGACATTGGATGGAGAATTCAATAAATGTGAAATGTATCCCTGCCTCTGAACATGGGCCCTGACTATACCCAGCCTATGGGACTACCCCAGAAGAACAGGTAAATGTTTGCATGCATTGCACGCTGAGTGATTGCTGTTTTTTGTGAATGATGTCTTCTATTCTTCTATACACAAAAAATGGCACAAGTCAATCCTTCCCTTCTTGCTGTTCAATAACAATATTGTACTACTGCAGGCCAATCCATTGCATTATTCTCAGGAGTCGGGACACTGTTGGTACAGAGTTAGACACCATACCATACCATACCATACTTGCCGTCAGAGTCAGGAGGAGGATCAGAGATAATCGACGGAATAACTCAGTGCGTGAAGTGGCATAAAAGTAAAAAAGCAGAACCAGACCTATGATAGAGCGCCATTTTATTCTGAAATTTGTAGGGGTGCATAATAATCACTGATAGTCAGCACCCGCATATTTAGAGGACTGTATTAACATATATTCATTATGAATGTAGTACTAAAACCGCGTATATGAGGGTGATTAGAAATGTAACCACGTATTTTTTGTAGACCAAAGTAGAGTTTAATCGAAAATGTGCTTTAGATGATGCAGAATGTATTAGTTTACGTATAAAGTGATGCATTAGGATTAAACGTGCACCACATTAAAGTTTGCACGTGTAGATTTGCTTATTCATGAAATGAAATATAATGATTTAGATGAAAAGAAATCTAATGATTTAGATGATTGTGAAAATAAGGCTCATAAGGTAATTTTAGAATTGCATGTTTAAATGTGTAAAGGTCTGATCGCATACACATTCAAGAGAAGGCCTATTTGTGATTTCTTATGTTAGCTGAATGTTGCAGGCCCGAAATGTAATTTACTTGGGAAGGCTCTTTTTCTTAGTCAAATGTAGAACTGTAGAATTTGTGTGAGTGAAAGGTCGATTTGCTCACAGGCTTTCTGTTGCAGGTGCAAGGACACATGTCTCGTTAGGCAGAATACCCTTTTGTTTTAGGAGTTAGTATGGTAGGGAAGGCGCCATGGGAGTAGACTGGAATGTAAATATGAAACTTTAAGCGGAGAAGGTGCCTGGGACTCAAGGACAACCTAACGGTTTCTGGATGAAGTCAGAGTTTCGATGGAAAACTAATGGAAGAAGACCTGCCTGAAGGGGTGTGCGAAGGGCATGCCCTACTGTTTTAGGGTTTTGTATTAGGGACAGTGCCCGAGGGAGGAGAGGCAGAATAGGATCGACAGAGAATAGGAGATGAGGACAAGACGGAAAACAAGAAGGAACATTTTAGAACGAGTTCTGTAGCTTAGGCTACTTACCTATTCAAAGTGAGTGTACTTCTTAGGAAATC
The DNA here is from genome assembly GCF_964261635.1 of Lissotriton helveticus. Classification (NCBI taxonomy): domain Eukaryota; kingdom Metazoa; phylum Chordata; class Amphibia; order Caudata; family Salamandridae; genus Lissotriton; species Lissotriton helveticus. Next base: position 821,447,729 of record NC_136057.1, read on the forward strand.
TTAACTGCTGACACCCTTTTCTCTTGCCTGGGAACGATGCTAAGTAGGGATTCCACTTAAGTGTTAGTATAGGGATAGATTAATAACCTTTCTTTCTTTTGGTCCAATGCAGTCAACACTTCAAGTAGGGACTGTAATCATTTGCCTGATGCTTTTAGAAACCACTTTAATCATTATTTTGAGTCATCTGAGACTCCTCTGTAGGATTATGTTTGTATTAATACCCCGTTCATTTTCTTAACCTCTTGCTGAGGTGCTTGTAGATTCAGTTACTTTTGGCTTTGAAAATAAACTTTCAAAATGTTACTTTAGTGGTCAGTAGTTCCTTTGAATTACATTATTTGGTCATTGATAAAATTGTGATCAAAAAGTGTTTCTTCCCTTTATATTTCTTAGCAGACAAAAAGATGGAATGGATAGTGGATTCTTAGGGTGGGTAAGATAAGGTCACAGTTTTGAAACAAGAATCCGGCGGTAGCACCTACATGTCTGTGTGGTGGTGGTGGTGAGTATGGTGTGACTGACAGTGGTGCATTGATTTTGTAAATAATTTGGAAAATGCTGTGTTGCTGTGTGTTTGTGTGTGTTCACTGTGCTGTTTGGCTCAAATTCAAAGCTAAGTGGAGGCTGAGTGGGGAGGCTTGTTCCTGTTGTTGGAGGTAACTGCCTGAAACAGTCATGAATTAGCCATGCTGCCTCTGAAAGTCTTCTTGTTACACTCCTCCTTAATTATGCAGTTTAACTTTTCTCCTTGATCTTTCAATCTCCTTTTGCTTTTTCCATCTCCATCTACAGGCCCTTTACCCTGAGCTATACTGGAAAAACAACTCACTCTTACCTTACCAAACCACATCCGCAAGGCACCCAAGATTGGGAGACGGACAGTTTGAGGGCAATGCGGAGATGCAACTCCCAATTTGGCAATAATACAGTATCATTTATATTTTTCTCTTCAATCATTACAATGAATGTGTGTGCTGTTTATGTTTGCTTATATTTGACTTCTACAGATAGTTAAATTTTATTTGCTATCTTTCAAAGGAACAGCACATAATGTATGTAACTTGGGTCTCTCTGGGGGCAGGCAGACAATTGCATAATATATACTGCCCTGTACTAGTCCAGTATTACTTATCATCATCATGCATGCATTTCCTTTTTCTCCCTTAAAAGTTATATGATTGTCAGCTGCCAAGATGAATGTGTTGTCTATGTGTAGAGTTTGTCTTTGCCAAACCTGTCCCTCAAAACCCTCTTCCCAACCATTTATCAAACCCTAATCCTCTTCCTATGGGCAATGTGATCTGATTTATTGACGTGCGTCTAAATTAAATTGAAACCAATAATTGATCACACACGTGCTGGGGCGGATGTGTTGAAAGCAACACTAACTCACGGCAGGGCGAGGAACTTCTTCTGCTCTAAGTATATATATAGCCCACACTGGCAATATATAGAGATTAGATTGCCTACACATACACAGTATATATTAATTTTTTTTCCAGAGGAACATAATTCATCATAATTAATTGCCAGCACCATCATCCTTGCAGCACTAAAGTTTACACTTGTCCACTTCATAGCTCGAGTTGACTTCAGTTTGTAAGTGTACTAGGCAAGCCCACCGTTCTGTTTTTTGTTTTAATTTAGCATTGCTTATCATCACGGTTTCCTGTTTGGCAGTCTTCTTCTTGTGTACTGTACTGCTACTAGTCTTCCCCTAGTCTCCCTCAGGTGACTGTCTCATTTTCTTTTTTTTACAAATGCTACTGTCTACTGCTACTACCACCACATTGGCACCTTACGAAACCAAGCCATCACCATGCAGCCATTGCTTCGCTTAATCATCACAGGTAAAAGAAGTAGTGTGGGGGATACAATAATGTATATACTATGGAAATTAATTAATTCACACCCACACCCTTCTGAGTCCATAGGTGTTTTAGTTGCAGACTGCATAGACTAGGAGGAGAGACTGACAGTAGTAGGACAAGTGAGGGTATCACATCAATCTGTTGGTACATGTTACACTATGTGCAGATTTCAAAAACTGACTGCTGCCCTACAGCAAAGGAAACAGTGCGAAGTAAAAGAGTAAACCCCAAAAAAGATTTACATCATATGTTAAACTATACGTTATTTATTCCCCTAATGAATATAAACCAGAAGGAATTTAGGAAAGAAACCCACAACACCTGGCCCACCCCTCTCCCTAACCGCAACCAATATCCAGTAATGCAAGTTCCAAAAAAATATCCATAAAAAAGCAAATGTGGCAGGCTTGCAGGATCTTGCGTTCTAGGATGTGAAAGCTCTCCTACATCCTGGCCTCAAGGTCCAATATCCGGAGGAGCATGTGGCGCTGATATTTTTTGCAGGAACAACAGTAATGGGCAGCAGTGTTTAAATTGCAGTGGGTGGCTGGCAGACCACAGTGCCATACCACCTGCGGCACTGGGGGGACCTGGCTGGGTTCTGGGGCATTGGAGACTGCAGCTGCTGCCTCCTCCTCTGCCAGAGCCACCAGCAGCCGATATTCATCCCTGATGGCCCGCAGGTTCTGTTGCCGGGTCCTGGCTGCTAACTCCTACCGGTTGGGTTGGGAAGGAGTGTCAGAGCTCAGGCATCATGCATAGTATATTGGGACAGGAGGCAGGCAGAGTGCTAAATCATGTCAAGTGTCCATCGGACCGCTCTTTTTAGAACTCCCCTTTCCACGACAACAAGTGAATGTCCATTAGTTCTTTTGAAACGGTATCTAATTCAAGTAAAGGGAACCATCAACAGCAAGCATTTGCTTGGCTTACTGATCTGATCAGGTGACCACGCCCCCTTGGTTCGTTCCCTTGTTTGAATCCTGCAACATTGAATCAAGCTTCAAATCGGCCATTGCATCCAGATTGAGTGCCTTTTCTGCCAATTCCGTGAAAGAACCGATTCCCACATTCCCATCGAGACTCTCCCAGAGTGTGTAGTTACTGCTTATGCGCTTCAGCTCATCTGCCCTCCACCTTTGAGCTGAGATAGCACGTTCACTGTCCAGAGACTCCCCTGCTGCCTGTTCTACCTGCCTCTTTCACCGCCCTTACGTTGGGAACTCTAATTGTTGCACCTACCCTCCCTGTCATATTTTGGTGCTCCACTGGTGCCCCGTATTAACAGGCAAAAACGTAGCTTGTGTGTCCCGCCCCTTTTTACTTAGTTTTCTCCTCGTTCTTATGAGAACTCTTCGCATTGTGCACTTTGTTAGGATTCCTGTTATTTTCTACGCACTGAAGTCCAATTATTATATAGAGTAGCGAGCTTTGTTTCATTCAGACTACTTTACGTCACAGAGTGGCCCTGAACTCCATTTTCACCGCTGACAGAGGAGTGCAGATAACTCCTGCCTGTCAATACAGAGGAGGTTTTGGACTATTAAGCTGGTGAGTGGAATTAGAATATGTCTGTCCTTGACATGCATTATCACTCTTATTTTTGTTATTAGCAACATGAGTTATTATATTCATAAGGTGTGTATTTCATTTGCAGCTCTCTGTTGTATCCTGTTTCTCCACACGAGCTTCGCCTGTTTCTACAACTTAGGAAGATTGGTGGTCACTCTATGAATCATTTTCCCAACTCTTTGGGAACCTGTACCTGATAGAGAGTTTTCTTATAGTTCTCCGGGTGTTGTTTTGGCTGAGATTCTGAGCCCTGACCCAAAAAGGAGTAGCTGTATGAAGAAAGAAAAAAGACAATCGTAACCAATACTTTAGAAAAAGAATAACACAACATTATACCAATACAATTATAGTGGCCCAGTAGCACTAGCAGTACATAACATTTGTGATATCCTCACCTCCTCTGCCCCTAAGATTTGGAGTTTCAGGCATTAGGCAGTATGGAGGAGACAAGTACTCTTCTTCTCCCTCTTGTTTAGCAAAATTAATCTTGTAGGCATGCTAGCTGAGTCAGCTTGGCCCTAGACAGACGTACGTGTGTCGCAGACTCATGTTACTTTACTGTCTGGAGCTGGGGCAGCTGTAGTACACAACCATCTGTTTTTCTATTATGGCCATACTTTGTTAAATCAATGGCAAATGCTCAATTTCACTTTCACCCTGACTACTCCAACAAGGCAGTTGATATGATTACTAATATAAATGATGATATATGGCACAACGCCACATGATAACGTGAGGTACTACTATTGTTTGATTGTAATTTGCAGCTGATAGGCCACCCATGGCTGACACGGTTGAAATGACATGGCTAGGGACTAGTAGCGAGAGTGGGCCTCAGGGTTGGTGAGACGTGAGTGATGATGGGTGGGTACATACATACACAATATGTAGGTTGTGCTTGTAAACTATTGTGAGTCAATGGATTATTCTGAAATACAACCTCAAACCTTTGAATCAAGACTTGAAAAAAAACAGTCATTGTTTATTCTTGTTCTCATTAATTTTCCCATTTATCCTTGCATTGCTCTTCTAGAATTATTTTTATTCTTCACCCTAGGCTTTGCTACTCTAGTACGGTTGAATTTTCTTTTACAATCTGTTCATCCAGTCTTCACCTATGATACCATCTAGGCATCGATCCATGCAAACATGGCTGTCATTCTCAACAAACAACTTTCACCAACAATATACATTTGTCATTTAACCACCCATGCAACCTAACTTGCTTGCCTTTGAGTTTGACCCATCAAACCCCCCGGAGGATTCTTTTCACCCATACAGTTTCACCCACCCAACCAGGCATCCTTTCTTTCACCTTTTACCCATCCTTCAACCACCTATGCATCCTATCAACCACCTATATGCATCCCTTTCATACCCCTACGCATCCTTCTCTGCCAGTCATATATTACATGTCATCCATCCTTCCTCCTTCCATCCTTCTCTTCCTCTTCCATCAACCCATCAAGGTCATCTTACTCTTGGTCTTCCTCATAAAACATTCTCTGCTGAGTGATAGAAGAGGCCATTAGTTACTCAACTCCTGCTAATGCTAAGTAAAGGGTGTCTTCTTATCTTCTTCAAGTGTTCACAACAACTTAGTCCCAACAGAACAGTGTACACCCTTGCAGTGAGTGTAAATGTTTAAATAAGTAAGGAATATGGCTTGCCATCGTCCGCCACTGCTGCTGGCTCACCCCCTGAAGCTGCTGCAGTAGCTCCCTCCTGGCTGGAGTTGCCTCGGCCACTGAGCCTGGCACTGGTGGTAGGTACACCTAGAAAAAACATTTCAAATTTTTTAGATGCCATATACACCACCCCCTATTTATTGTTTTCAGTAACAAGATTGAAAATACAATACATACACCACACACATCACTACAATTTGTTTACTAGAGTAGAGTAGACAGTATGTCCTATCAAAAATAATAAAATATCCGGTTGGGAATTTTGTTGGCTGCAATTTTTGAAAAGCTTCTCAAGAAGAGGGCAACCCAAAATACTGGACTCAGTGGCTACATCTGTTGGTGAATCTAAGTTTCTGAAAAGAAAAAAAGAGTGACCAACTGGGCGGACAATCGGGCATGAGGTCTCTTGTTTGGAAAATATACATATTATATATATATATATATATATATATATATATATATATATATATATATATATATATATTACCTACTGGCAGTCGCCAGTAGGTATATATAGTTAGGATTTTTTTGAATAGGGATTTCTGAAAATTCTATGTTGAATAACTTTGGCGTTGATGGACGGAATTGGCTGAAATTTTCAGGAAAATGGCACATTTTGTTTCTGAGCGTCCCCTGAAAGTTTGGGGGGGTTTCGTCAAGCGGGGGGCCGAGAAAAAAGGGGGGTCCCAAAACATGTTTTTAACATTGAGTTTTCCATAGGGCGGTTGGACTCACTTTTAGCTCGAACGGCTGAATGGATTTCCACAAAACTTGGCAAAATTGTAGGGACTGGTAGCCCGATGTGCCTTTGCTATGTCTCAAGATATATGCTACAGTGGTTTTTACGAAAATTAACTTTGAAAAATATATTTTGGGCTACATTGGGCTATATATATGTTAGAGCCCAAATGTAGCCCAATGTAGCCCAATGTAGCCCAATGTAGCCCAAAGATGGCCACCAGAGACAAAAAAAAACCAAATGTAGCCCAAATATCAGCCAGATGTAGCCCAACTATAGCCCAATGACAGAATGTCCCAGAGTGTTCTAAAGAACAACTAGAACGCTAACAGTCTTACTTATGACAAAAGTATGGCACACCTGAAGTCATCTTGATTGGAATAAAGTGGTAACACTTAATACATTTAATTTGAAAAGGAACAAAAAGAGGGGTTTCATTTTGCCATAGAAATGTTATATATATATATATATATATATATATATATATATATATATATATATATATATATATATATATATATATATATATATATATATATATATATATATATATATATATATATATATATATATATATATATATATATTACCATAGTTAGGATTTTTTTGAATAGGGATTTCTGAAAATTCTATGTTGAATAACTTTGGCGTTGATGGACGGAATTGGCTGAAATTTTCAGGAAAATGGCACATTTTGTTTCTGAGCGTCCCCTGAAAGTTTGGGGGGGGGGTTTCGTCAAGCGGGGGCCGAGAAAAAAGGGGGGTCCCTAAACGTGTTTTATTTTTTTTTCTTTTTAAGAGATTTTTATTTTGTTTTAAGAACATACAAGATAATTATAACAAGTCACATATATCAGTCAAATAAAGTAATAAAGATGATATAGAATGACTATAAATATTAAAACAATAAGAATTAAAAAAGGAGAGGGGAGAAAGGAAGTTAGAAAAGAAAGCTAGGAAGGAAAGATAGAAGTAGGAAGATAGGAGAAGGGAAAGGGAGATAGAAAGAGGAGAGAAGAGGGTACAATAATTAGACGGGGGAAAGAGAAGATAAATAGTTAGATAGGGGAAGCCAGAGAAGATCAGATTTAATTTTCAAGGGTATAGAAGAGGAAGAGGAGGCAATGGCAATTCGATGTTCATCACATATGAAATTCCACCAAGTGTGAATAGATAGTTTGGAGTTATCTTTCCAACAGGACAGAATAATTTTGAGAGCGAGAGCAATAAATAAGTCAAGTAATTTTGCACTTGATGGAGCAATATCAAGGTCATTGTAGTCAGAACCTAAAAATATAGTAGTAAACGATAATGGAACAGAAAAATGAAACATGCGCATGCAAATATTCCAAACAGATTTCCAAAAATGTAAAACTGAGGGGCAATCGAACAGTTGATGTTTGAGTGTACCAGCTTGCAAAGCACATGACCAACAAAGATCATTGGAGGATGGAGAAAACTTAGCAATACTCACAGGAGTAATAACAACTCTATGATAGATAAAAAATAACGATTGTGTATTACGAGCAGTAACTGAAATCTTAAACATTTTTAACATTGAGTTTTCCATAGGGCGGTTGGACTTACTTTTAGCTCGAACGGCTGAATGGATTTCTATGAAACTTGGCAAAATTGTAGAGACTGTTTGCCCGATGTGCCTTTGCTAGGTCTCAAGATATGTGCTCCAGTGGATTTTGAGAAATTAACGTTCCAAAAAATATATATATCTGTGACAGCGTCCCGGTTGTTGTGTTGTGTGGGTGATGTAAGTACCAACATGTAGGTACCAATGAGTCTAAAATTCAATGTACACCGTCTCCTCTGTAGATATTTTGTATGTTCTAATATGGGTTATTTAAATGTAATGTGTGGAAAAGCACTTCATGCTTTAAAGCAATTGTATTTTTGAACTGATTGTTCTTTCCTCTTAGTCCTCCTCTTTGTTTTTTTTTTTCCCCCACACTCTTCTTCAGCATGATAGTTGATAAATTCGTTCCCTCAAAAAATGTATATACATAAAAAAATTATATTAAATACATATAAAATATATTTTTCCTTTAAAAGAAGAATACATTTTACAGCTTTTGATATTTGCTATTAAAAAACCATTGAAATTCACTGAAAAAACCATAGGTTATAGACCATGTATAGTTAGGAATTAGCATTTACAAAACCTTGAAAATTCACTGAAAAAACCATAGGTTATAGACCATATATAGTTAGGAATTTGCATTTACAAAACCTTATTTTACTCACACAAAACCATTGAAATTCGCATATATAGTTAGTTGCACTAACTATATATCGCGCACCCGTAATCCACTGCTGATCATGTCACATATTACATCATTCATGACATGGTCAGTGACATCACTGATGACATCACTGATGACATCTCAAATGACATCACTGATGACATCACTGATGCCAACATCCAGTGACTGTATGTTTCTGTGAAGTTAAAATATGTCTTACATATTGAAGAATGAGTGGATGTATAAGTGTCTGGATGAAGGATTTAGTAGGTGCATGACTGACTGTATGAGTGAGTGATTAAATGTGTCTCACTGAGTGCATGGGTTAGTGACTAAACTGTCTTAATTTGTGCATCATTATGTCTGTTGTTCTGTAAACTGCTGCATGTGTTGATCAGTAGCTATATGAGTAACTATATGGGTTATTGATTGGTTGCCCAAGTATTTGTATGGGAGACTGAGTGTGTGTGTGGTTGGCTGGGAGGTGTATGACTCTGTGCATAGATGTGTGAGCAGTTGATTCACTAGATGTATGGGTTCAAAAGTGCATGTGGAAACAGCTGTATGGGCGGTTGACTGTGTGCATGAGTGTATTGGTGAGTGAATGGATATCTCAGTGCTATATGTCAAAGTAAGTACATATGTAAAACACAGTACATGTGAGAGTTGACATATATAAATAACTGTGCATAAGAGCCAGTGAATGTGTGAGTGGCTGTATAGATCATTGTGAACTTGTATCAGGGATTGTATAAGAGAGTAAATATGTGTTAGTATATGTTTGAATAAGTAAGGTGTGTATAACTGTATAGTTGAGGAAATGGAGGTGTGATTGATTCTTTGCATGACTGACTAGGTGTGTAAGTAACTCCATGGATGAGTGACAGTCTGTGAGTGTCTGTTTACACTGAGTGTATCTAAGGTTATATTAGAGTCTGAAGAGGTTCATCGTATTATCACATGAATGATGTCATCAGTGATGTGATCAGTAATGTCAAATGAGATGTCATCAGTGATGTCAACAGTGATGTCATTTGAGATGTCATCAGTGATGTCATCAGTGATGTCATCAGTGATGTCATTTGAGATGTCATCAGTGATGTCATCAGTGATGTCATTTGAGATGTCATCAGTGATATCATCAGTGATGTCATTTGAGATGTCATCAGTGATGTCATCAGTGATGTCACTGACCATGTCATGAATGATGTAATATGTGACATGATCAGAAGTGGATTGCGGGTGCGCGATATATAGTTAGTGCAACTAACTATATATGCGAATTTCAATGGTTTTGTGTGAGTAAAATAAGGTTTTGTAAATGCTAATTCCTAACTATATATGGTCTATAACCTACGGTTTTTTCAGTGAATTTTGAAGGTTTTGTAAATGCTAATTCCTAACTATATATGGTCTATAACCTATGTTTTTTTCAGTGAATATATATATATATATATATATATTCACTGAAAAAAACATAGGTTATAGACCATATATAGTTAGGAATTAGCATTTACAAAACCTTGAAAATTCACTGAAAAAACCATAGGTTATAGACCATATATAGTTAGGAATTAGCATTTAAAAAACCTTATTTTACTCACACAAAACCATTGAAATTCCATATATAGTTAGTTGCACTAACTATATATCGCGCACCCGCAATCCACTGCTGATCATGTCACATATTACATCATTCATGACATGGTCAGTGACATCACTGATGACATCACTGATGACATCTCAAATGACATCACTGATGACATCACTGATGACAACATCCACTGACTGTATGTTTCTGTAAAGTTAAAATATGTCTTACATATTGAAGAATGAGTGGATGTATAAGTGTCTGGATGAAGGATTTAGTAGGTGCGTGACTGACTGTATGAGTGAGTGATTAAATGTGTCTCACTGAATGCATGGGTTAGTGACTAAACTGTCTTAATTTGTGCATCATTATGTCTGTTGTGATGTAAACTGCTGCATGTGTTGATCATTAGCTATACGAGAGGCTATATGTGTTATTAATTGGTTGCCCAAGTATTTCTATGGGAGATTGAGTTTGTGTGGGGGTGGCTGGAAGGTGTGTGACTCTATGCATAGATGTGTGACCAGTTTATTCACTAGGTGTATGAGTTCAAGACTGCATGTGGAAACAGCTACATGGGCAGTTGACTGTGTGCATGAGTGTATTGATGAGTGAATGGATATCTCAATGCTACATGTCATAGTAAGTACATATGTAAAACACAGTACATGTGAGAGTTGGCATATATAAATAACTGTGCATGAGAGCCACTGAATGAGTGAGTGGTTGTATCGATCATTGTGAACTTGTATCAGGGATTGTATAAGAGAGTAAATATGTGTTAGTATATGTTTCAATAAGTAAGGTGTGTTTAACTGTATAGTTGAAGAAATGGAGGTGAGATTGTTTCTTTGCATGACTGACTGGGTGTGTGAGTAACTCCATGGATGAGTGGCAGTGTGTGAGTGTCTGTATACACTGAGTGTATCTAAGGTTATATTAGAGTCTGAAGAGGTTTATCGTATTAGCACAAGAATGATGTCAAATGAGATGTCATCAGTGATGTCATCAGTGATGTCATTTGAGATGTCATCAGTGATGTCATCAGTGATGTCACTGACCATGTCATGAATGATGTAATATGTGACATGATCAGCAGTGGATTGCGGGTGCGCGATATATAGTTAGTGCAACTAACTATATATGGAATTTCAATGGTTTTGTGTGAGTAAAATAAGGTTTTTTAAATGCTAATTCCTAACTATATATGGTCTATAACCTATGGTTTTTTCAGTGAATTTTCAAGGTTTTGTAAATGCTAATTCCTAACTATATATGGTCTATAACCTATGGTTTTTTCAGTGAATTTCAATGGTTTTTTAATAGCAAATATCATAAGCTGTCGAATGTCAAGTACGTGGTAAGTGAAAACATTTTCGTGTTTATGCACACTGATCTGCTTTGAATGGTGCCCCCCCCCCCTCATTTCTATTAGGAGTACTCTCTCTTTGCAGATAGTGAAAGGTAGTTAACGCAGGCGTTTGCCCCCGTTGTAATCCGTCGTGCCTGCTTCTCTCTCCATTTGATTGATTGTTATCCAAGTATTTACTGTTTTAGAATTAGTTCTCTTTGGTTCATTCTCTATTTACAAACAAACACAGAGTCGCAATACTCTGTTTAGTCTTTGCAGATAACGAAAAATCGTGTAAAAAAAAAGAAAAGGAATCGAGCAAAATCAGTAGGCCACTAATGGGATCTCTTTTTGACCTCGCTAAAATAGAAACATTAGGAACAACCCCTCATGACAAATACAAAACTAGTGAGATGAACTGAACTCCACACAATGATGGCTGCAAAACAGCTCGGCTCCGCCACCCACCCCGCCCAAAATAACGATAAAGAACGGCTGCCATGATTGGTTGCGGAATGACCACGACGGAGCTACGAAATGGTGCTGCTCTCATGCTAACCCCAGCTTCAGTCTGAAACATCCAGAAACACTGTAGACTACCAATTCGATCAGTTCCGGTAGCGCCCCAATGTAACCCGGTAGAGAAGAACTAGCCCTCCCCTCTTTGACTGATGGTTCTTGTTGCCTGTCCCTTCTGTTGCCATTTAACAGAACTATTTAGCCTGCTGAAAGGGGTTGTGTTCCGACCGCTGGTTGGTGGAGACATTTTGACTATATTCTGTACCTGCGTTGTCGCGTAATACGTCATATGACGCGCCGCGTTAGCGCATCCGGAAGTCATCCGGGGCGCGCAGCGCGTAACGTAAGCATAACAAGTCATGTGACTTGTTAATAAAACTTTTCATTGGTTCATTTTACTTTTCTTATTGTAATGATGAAAGGCTTGGTCATATGACCTAAAAATTACGCTTTTCATTACTTCCGAACATTATTTTTTCTTAAATATATGTTATAATGTTCCAGGCTAATGTACTTTCCCGGAAATTTTACAACTGTCCTGCAAGTAAAATATATTCTTTTTTCGAGAAAAAGAGCGTTTCTTCGTCCCATGACGGAGCCGTTGAGCAAAAGAGGGTCGACCTGCTGTCTTAGTCGCCGATACGCCTGAATATGAGATTCTTATCGATCACTTTATGTTGCAGGAATAGAAAACACAACAGCCCTTGACCATTTATCTTTACTGCGTTCCTTCGTATTATACCTTTTACCCTTCATGTAATTGATCTGCTTTATTTCACTTGCCTTTTAATGATTCTAAAACAGTCACTATTATTAAAAACTTTACCAATGTATATACTACTACCATGTTTTCTTTTAAAAACCTTTATTGTGAAAATGTCATTATACAAATACGAGCCTATAACCACGTGGGCCTGCCACAGAGCAAACTGTAATCGCATATGATGAATAGACATTTACACTGTAGAGGAACGTAACGGGCGGGCCATTAGGTTGCAAGAACTAAGGTGTCTAACAGTTACGGAATCGGTGGACGTACATTTTATAATTAAAATACGACAGGGCCAGTTACAATAAAATTATCTAGATATACATTTGCGGGCAAGTACCATGGGTGACGTTAATTCGAACTTTCAACAGTACAGTAATCAATAACACATCAGAACTTAATATCAATAGGGATGTCGAAATAGTCAATCAATTCTCGTCCCCGCCCGCCATGTGCTTCAAAACTGCATACGTATCTCGTGATTTCAAGGTTCTGCAACCAGTACACAACAAGGAGTTACGAGTCCCATTTATTCCGGCGCCATTTTGGGCGAGGACGGGCAGGTCCAGGATATAGTCAAAATGTCTCTACCAACCATCGACTATGATGATGTTCATATGCTGTATTTATTAGAGTAACACTCATCTGTCCACATGAAATTAATTTGCCACAATCTAAACATGTCATTTTAATCTTTCCAAAGTTCTTCTAAATATTTGGGACCGTTTCCCTTGCCTCTGAAGCTCTCAGTGCCACTTCTTTGATGAATGTACTAGCAGGTCAGGGGTTCTCCTCCAAATCTCTCTTTTATGCAGCACTATAATTAATTGGTGCCACCTCTCCATATGACGATGCATGGTATAGTTACCACAACTATATTTTTTTTCGGTTCCTCTGGAGAGTTCATCGTGGCAGATGAAGCGTGTAACGTACCGGGCATTTACCTTTTTTTGCATGTACAGGAAAGGAAAAAAAAATCGAGCGTCCGAGTTCTAAGGTGTCCCAGGGCCATTTTAGTGGACCAGGCCCAAATCCAAAGAACAGGCCGCCATTTTGAGAGTCCTCTTGCAGCCGCCTGTCGCTGTAGCATCAAGAGCAGCCGAAACTCAGCTGAATGGCAACTGAAACGGTAAAGGGGCGCCCCACTACAGCAGACGAGCCTCCACCTAGGAAGGCCCATTCACGCCGGCTCCCCCCCCTTCGGGCACCCCACGCCGTTATTCAGAGCAGTATTGTAGGATGGCCACACCAGTGCGGCAACTTGCTAGACATCACCTCGGTGGTAACCGAATCTCAACGCCTTGTGGTGTCTTCTATTCAAAAAACATTGTTATGCTGCCTTCGACCTATTCGCCGCAAGTGCGCACACAACTCAACTGCATAGCTTGCTAGACACCACCTCGGTGCCATCCGGATCTTGGAATGTCAGCACCTTTTGGTGTCTTCTCTTCAGAAAATATTGTTGCGCTGCCTTTGGCCCCATTCGCACATCAGTCCGCTACTGACGCCATCTCACAGGCTAATGGGGCGCCCCACGCCGACTTTCAGCATTGTAGAATGACCACACCAGTACAGCAACTTGCTAGACATCACCTCGGTGCCATCCGGATCTCGGCGCCCCACTGCAGATGAAGTGCCTCTCAACTATGAAACCACCACGGTGACATCCGGATCTTGGCGCGTTGTGCTGCCTTCGGCCTATTCGCACATCGGTCCGCTACTGACGCCATCTCACAGGCTAATGGGGCGACCCACGCCGAGTTTCAGCATTGTAGGATGACCACACCAGTACAGCAACTTGCTAGACATCACCTCGGTGCCATCCGAATCTTGGCATCTCAACGCCTAGTGGTATCTTCCATACAAAAAATATTGTTACGCTGCCTTTGGCCCCATTCGCACATCAGTCCGCAACTTAGACATCACCTCGGTGCCATCCGGATCTTGGCATCTCAGCGCCTTGTGGTGTCAGTCAGAAAATATTGTTGCGCTGCCTTTGGCCCCATTCGCACATCGGTCCGCTACTGACGCCATCTCACAGGCCAACGGGGCGCCCCACGCCGACTTTCAACATTGTAGGATGGCCACAGAAGTGCGACAACTTACTAGACACCACCTCGGTGCCATCCGGATCTTGGCGCGTTGTGCTGCCTTCGGCCTATTCGCACATCGGTCCGCTACTGACGCCATCTCACAGGCCAACGGGGCGCCCCACGCCGACTTTCAGCATTGTTGGATGGCCACACCAGTGCGGCAACTTACTAGACACCACCTCGGTGCCATCCGGATCTTGGCGCGTTGTGCTGCCTTCGGCCTATTCGCACATCGGTCCGCTACTGACGCAAACTCACAGGCCAACGGGGCGCCCCACGCCGACTTTCAGCATTGTAGGATGGCCACACCAGTGCTGCAACTTGCTGGACACCACCTCGGTGCCATCCGGATCTTGGCGCGTTGTATTGCCTTCGGCCTATTCGCACATCGGTCCGCTACTGACGCCGCCTCACGTGCCAACGTATTTTCTACGCATTTTATACCCTATGCCGCATAACAGGTCATGTGACTTGTTTATACAACTTTTCATTGGTTCATTTTACTTTTGGTTTCCTAATGATGGAAGGCTTGATCATATGACCTAAAAACAACACTTTTCATTGGATGAAAACATTTTTTTTTTTCCCAAACGATGAAAGCCCCACCTTGTTTCTGGATGTTTCAGACTAAACTGGCGTCAGCATGAGAGCACCACCATCTCGTAGCTCCGTCGTGGTCATTCCGCGAGCAATCATGGCAGCCGCTCCCCACCAGAAGCCTGCAGGAGTTGGGGCCCCCAAAACTTTTGATGAATTCTCAAGGCGGAGGGGACGCTTTCGAGAATGGGGTCCAAGACCTAGCAGACAAGCGTCCGATTTTCAAGGTGTCCCAGGGCCATTTCAGTGGACCAGGCCCAAAAAGGAAAGAGCCTGCCGCCATTTTGAGAGTCCTGTGACAGCCGCCTATCGCTGCACCGCAAGAGTGGGCGCAACTCAGCTGAATTGCGGCTTTTGACACAGTGGACCAAAAACGGACGGAATGGCAACTGAAACGGTAAAGGGGCGCCCCACTACAACAGATGACACTCCACCTGGAGAGGCCCGTTCACGCCGCCTCCCCCGGGGCGCCCCACGCCGTTATTCGGAGCAGCATTGTAGGATACCAAAACCAGTGCGGCAACTTACTGGACATCACCTTGGTGCCATCGTTCTGCTGCCTTGGAACTATTCGCACAACAGTTTGCTACTGATGACCCGCCCCCCGCGACGCCCCACGCCGTTTATTTGCTGGGTGGCAACTTACTAGACATCACTTTCGTGTCATCTAGATTTCGGCGCGTTCTGCTGCCTTGGAACTATTCGCACAACAGTTTGCTACTGATGACCCACCCCCCGCGACGCCCCACGCCGGAAATCTGGACGTTGTGCTGCGTTGGGACTATTCGCACAGCTGACCGCTACTTCGTTGTTTTTCCCTAAAAATGTTTATATGTTATTACTATTTTTGTTTTCTTGTATATATTTATAAATTATTAAAGTTTTATAATCTTACTACTTTGTCGGAGTGCTATATATTTTTAATGTGACACATAATTGTAAAAACTTTCATGTACAAAGAGTCATCCCTGGAATCTTCCGCTTCACGCTCGGTCCCCTCCCCAATCACAATACAGGATGGTTTTCAGATAATAGCAACGCTTCTGCTGTGACGGATCTCATCGAGTGTGGGCCTTGATCTACTATAACTCCTTTGAAGAGGGGTGATTCTTTACAGCCGTGGCCATAAACTACATCTGCAGGGCTAGCTGATAGCCTAGGACCGGCCTGGACAATCGGACACAGAGGAAAAGAAGTGTCAGAGGGTGCGGTAGTGAATAGGGCGAAAGGGAGGTGTCGGGCGGGCACAGGGTGTGATTCTCAGGGAAGAGCAGCGCAGATGGGGGGAGGTTTATTACCCATGCATAAGACAGAGAGCGGGGGTGACCACTGCCTGGGTGAGATGCTTGCGAGGGTGGGGAGCCATGCTAAGGATCGACAGCGTGCACAGAGTGGGTCTGGTCAAGGCATCTAAAATGGCTGCCGTGCACGACAAAAGTGTGGCATTTGAAAAAAGACAAGATGGCGCAGACAATGTTTTTCAACACTTCCTGATTTCCTTCTAATCGAACGTTAACAGACGTTGGGGCATATTACCAAAGTTAAGCGATATTTATCCCTAACGATGCATTGCAAAGATTTTTTTACCGTCAGAAATTATCGCAGATAAACCTTGCTATTATCAAGGTTTATCGCAAATACGATAAAAAACGACCGCAATGCATTAATATCGCTGAAAACTCAGCGATATTCATGCATTACCGAGCTAATGCTCTTAGCCATGTTATCCACCTCCCATTGGATAACATGGCTAAGAACTGCTCAGGGCAGCTGTTACTTTTTGGAGATATTCGCGCTTATCTCGAATATTTCCAAAAGTTGATAATAGGAGATAGCGATGTTAGCGACTGTTTCCAGTCGCTAACATCTTGGCATGCCCACTTTGCATGTCATTAGTGATAAATATCACTCACATGCAAAGTGGGGCCCAAGATGGTCGCTATCTCCTACTAGCCGTCGCTAACTGGTGTTAGCAACAGCTAGGTAATACAGATATAATTTTATCTCCGCGAAGCGGAGCGCTGTTACAGATATAAATATTGTTTTTGAACGTTAATTTCTCAAAATGCACTGAAGCACATATATTGAGACCTAGCAAAGGCACATCGGGCTACCAGTCCCTAATATTTTACCAAGTTTCGTGCAAATCCATTCAGCCGTTCGATTATTATTATTATTATTTTTTTTTGCCCCGCGGGGCCCTTTTAAAACCTCCACATCAAACCTAGGGGGTCAGCGAGGATCTACTATGCCCCCTTATGGTCATTTGCCCCTTCGCTTTGGCCTCCTCTTGTCTCTCGATCCTACCGAGAGACAAGATGGCGGCCGCTACGTACTGTTTGGAATGTTTACAGACACCGGAGAGCCAATCAGCTTCGCTTCGCAAAGCTCCGTAACGCGAAAAGTACGCGAAGCGGTGCGCTGTTACAGATATATATCTTTTTTTGAACGGTAATTTCTCAAAATCCACTGAAGCACATATATTGAGACCTAGCAAAGGCACATCGGGCTACCAGTCCCTACAATTTTGCCAAGTTTCGTGCAAATCCATTCAGCCGTTCGATTATTATTATTATTATTTTTTTTTGCCCCGCGGGGCCCTTTTAAAACCTCCACATCAAACCTAGGGGGTCAGCGAGGATCTACTATTCCCCCTTATGGTCATTTGCCCCTTCGCTTTGGCCTCCTCTTGTCTCTCGATCCTACCGAGAGACAAGATGGCGGCCGCTACGGACTTTTTGGAATGTTGACAGACGCCAGAGAACCAATCAGCTTCGCTTCACAAAGCTCCGTTGCGCGAAAAGTACGCGTCCTGGGACGCTGCCTGGTCCGCTGTTACAGATATATATCTTTTTTTAAACGTTAATTTCTCAAAATCCACTGGAGCACATATATTGAGACCTACAAAAGGCACATCGGGCTACCAGTCCCTACAATTTTGCCAAGTTTCGTGCAAATCCATTCAGCCGTTCGGGCTAAAAGTGAGGCCAACCGCCCTATGGAAAACTCAATGTTAAAAACACGTTTTGGGACCCCCCTTTTTTCTCGGCCCCCCCTTGACGAACCCCCCCCCCAAATTTTCAAGGGCTGCTCAGAAACAAAATGTGCCATTTTCCTGAAAATTTCAGCCAATTCCGTCCACAAACGCCAAAGTTATTAGACATAGAATTTTCAAAAATCCCATAGAGAAAAAATCCTAACTATATATACCTACTGGCGACCGCCAGTAGGTAATATATATATATATATATATATATATATATATATATATATATATATATATATATATATATATAAATACAGGTTTCCACGAACAGCAAACGGACTCAACTCCAGCCGCAATACCGCCAAGAAACAGGAGACCCAGATTTCTCTGTGAGTGATTTTTATTCCGCAACAGACAGCATAACGTTTCGGCCTACAGGAGGCCTTGGTCACATGGCGCCTTAGAGGGCGGCGGCAGAATTTTAAAGTGCAAGTGCTGGTGAATACGACATTTTCATTGGATGTCATTAGGATGCACAATAAACATAGTAAAAATACTAAACATTTTCTTTGTGCAACGGGCAAAAAGTATTGGGATAAATCCCCATAACGGTAATATTTCACATAAAGGACAAGCTGTCATGAATCAAACTGCAACTTTTGTTGATTGGCACATGCCAAAACTAAATTCAGTTACATAAAGTAACCTGGATTAGTGCAAAAAATAGCAAAATAAATAATTTTGCTATAAATATATAATATATATAAAATATATAAAATATGCACGGCATGTCCTAAAAGCCAGCCTAAAATCCAATTCTTTGTATATAAAAGAATGAATTAAAAGCAATACTGTTAAGATGTACACAATAAATAGTTGAATAATAAATGTTAAAACAGTCAACCAACATCTCATACAGTGGCCATCACGCAATGATTCAACAACAAAAACATTATGTATATGCCCAGTTTTGCAACTTTGCATCCTATATTATGGCACTTGAATAACTAAGTAAGTGAAAAAATAAAGTGCAAATAATGTCTCGATGATGTGTGAAGTAAAAGGTAGGGTATATGATCAATGAATTGCATCATCGTTAAAAAACTTACCAAATACTGGTTACTTTTTTTAGGAAAATGTCTTTTTATGTCAGATTAAAACTATGTTGAACCATGGATTTTAAAAAATACATAGGATTTGTGTTTTGAGAATGGGATGTTAATCAGACTGATCCCAGACTGCCATCCAAACACAGATAGTGGCGATTTTTTCAGTTTAACAGATGGTTTAAACACAAAAAACAAATTCTTGCAGCAAAAATAGATGGTATTACATAAATTTCATTTGCTTGCAAGATAGTGTTAAAAGATAACGGTAACCCCATAAATCTCATAACATTCAGATTTTAAGGAATTTTTACCTTAGAGACAGGTATAAAAATCTTCTGAGGCATTAAGTCCCTGAGGTGCTTTACTGTCCAACTCCAAGATGTATCTTGTTTCCAAAGCTCTGAGTGCAGCATCCCTATCACCTCCTCTTCTAAGGGGACCCACTGAGTCAATGGCATAGTACTTCAGGAGAGCACTGTTGTTATTGTGGTGTTCCTTGAAGTGTCTAGCCACTGGATAAGAAGAGTCATTGGTATTGATAGCACTCAAGTGTTGGATTACATGTTTGTGGACTTGCAGTTTTGAGCTGCCCACATATCTTAAGCCACACGGGCACTCCAACACATATAATGCAAATTCACTCTTGCAGGTTAGTTTTTTGTTGATTTTGTATGGGACTACTGAGAAAGGGGTAAGATATTCTGTTATGTTTACCCCATGTGAACAAGCTTTACATGTAGAGCATTTCCTAAAACCTCTACTGCTTGCCAGCCAATCCTTAGATGGTTCCAGTTCTGGGCTAGATTTAACCAAAGCATCCTGTAAGGAATATGCCCTTCTGTAAGTAATTGCTGGCTTTCTCGGCATTAGTTCACCAATCACGGGATCACATCTCACCAGATCCCAATGTTTATTCACTATCTTTCTTAGTGCCCCATGTTGGCTATTAAATGACCATATTAGTCTGATAGGTTGCTGCGTGGACATAGGAGTTGGACACTGGGATTTTTTATGTAACAGTGCTGTTGCACGAGAAACGGCATTAGCTTTACGTATGGCAGCCGCCACTGTGTTCTCGCTATACCCTCTAGCCAGAAACCTTTGTTTACTGGCCTGTTGTGCTACATTGCACTGTGCTTCAGTACTGCAAACCCTTCTGATCCTGAGCATTTCCCCATAAGGGATGCTCCTTATCAGATGCGGGGGATGGTGACTCTTGGCGTGCAGTACAGTGTTACCTGCAGTTGGTTTGCTAAATAACGCTGTTTCCAGGCAGCCATTGGTAATCTCAATTGAGACATCCAGAAAAGTTGCTTGGCATGCACTAATGTTAGAAGTAAATGCCAAATTGTAGTTGTTAATGTTTAACTTCTCAATGAAACGTTCTGCCTGTGCTTGTGTACCATGCCAGATCAGAAATACATCGTCGATGTATCTATACCATTGAACGATATGATCTCTGCAAGTTGCTGAGTATTCACCAAAGAGGACCTGTCTCTCCCAGTATCCCATATGAATACAGGCATAACTGGGAGAGAAACAGGCCCCCATGGCTACTCCCCTGACCTGTTGAAAGTACTGTTTGTTAAACATAAAGAAGTTGTTGTTCAGGCAGAAACTCATCATTGACAGTAGCATCTTATTATGTTCTACAAATTCAATCGGACGTTATCCCAAATAGTATGCAGTAGCCCTCAACCCATCAACATGTACAATACTCGTGTATAACGATGTAACGTCAAGAGTAATTAGCACAAATTCTGGATCCCACACTAATTCATTGATTTTCCTCAAACAATCGCTGGAATCCTGGATGTAAGAGGGAAGCCCACACAAAAATTCCTGCAAAAATGAAGCCACATAAACAGTAGTCTTTTCCAGAAGCCCCCCACATGCAGAGATGATAGGTCTACCAGGGGGTACTCATTTTTCAGAAATTTTAGTTCATCCATGCTGATGAGACCCGATGATCGCCACCCCATCAACAATGAATAAAAAGTTGTTTGAGACTTCCTGACAGAGTCCACATCACAATGTCTATAGCACGTAGCATCATTAAGTTGTAATAATGCTTCCTCCAGATAGAGGCCTCTTGCCCATAAGACAATATTGCCACCTTTGTCCGATTGGCGAACAATAACATTACCACATTTCTGTATTTTAGCAACTAAATCAGTATACCTGCGGTTATGCCTGTGTTTGTATTTATTGTTCCTGAGTGTTTGTTCATATAGACCCTTAATGTCCTTGACAGCTGCTTCATGAAAAATGTCTATGTTATCGTGCAGCATATGTGGTGTGTACGTGGAACGTTTTTTGAAATTCATAAGCCCTCCAGTATTTATTGCAGGCTGGCTCTCGCCACTCTGTGACAAAGAATGTTCTGACCTCAGTCCCTCTAAATCTTGTAGCAGTGGCATATCATTCGCTAACAGGGCCGGGCTGGTTGTAATTTTATCAGTTCTCACTGCCCCCTTGCGAGATTTGTCATTCGCAAAATGTATATATATATATATATATATATATATATATATATATATATATATATATATTCACTGAAAAAACCATAGGTTTTACACACGTTATAGTTAGGAAGTAGCATTTACAAAACCTATGAAATTCACTGAAAAAACCATAGGTTTTACACACGTTATAGTTAGGAAGTAGCATTTACAAAACCTATGAAATTCACTGAAAAAACCATAGGTTTGACACCAGTTGTAGTTAGGTGGAAATTTTACTGATATAAAACCAATGAAATTCCACGTTATAGTTAGTTGGACTCACTATAACTTGCGCGTGTAATGCACTGCTGATGACGTCACATATTACATCACTCATGACATCACTGATGACACCATCCAGTGAATGTGTGTCTTTCTGAAAAATAAATATGTCTTATATATGTATATATTATTGAATATCTTAGTGAATACATATATTACTGAGTAATGCTTAAATATTTAAATATATGTATTAGTGTTTCACTTTGTGTATAAGTGGCTGCATGGGTTGATGAGTAGGTACATGTGTATGTATATAGGTTATTAGATGTTTTTCTTAGTATCAGTATGAGTGTTTGCATGGTTTGGTGGAGGTATTACTTAGTACATAGATGCAAGAATGACTGAGTCTCTGTTTGTATGTGTTTTGAAGACAGCATATGTGAAGGACTGTATGGGTGGATTCGTGTGTATATGTCTGTGTTAGTGAGTGAATGACTGTCTTATTAGTGTCTTTATCAGTAACTACATGTGTTTTAATGTAGTATATGTGAATATTGATGTATATAAGTGACTATATGTGAGAGTGAGGGATTGTAAGAGTTCCTGTTTAAATTAGTATGTGTTTCTATAAGTGATTTTTTAAGAGAGTAAGTATGTGTAAGTTTCCTTAGAAGTAAAGTGGTAGTGTGTGTATAGCTGTTTATGCAAATAAATGGATATTCAATAGTTTATTCGCATGTGTGAGTATGTGTGTGAATAACTTTTGGATGATTGTCAGTGTGTATGTAACAGGATGTGTAGGTGTATCACTACATATGATTAGTGAATATATGTATGAGTGACTATATAGAACTGTTGGTGAATTAGTGCATGTGTATATAGATGGTGGAATTATTGAATTGGTTGTTGTAACTGGTATGGGTATCTCCATTTTTTTGAAAATGTTAGTTTCTATTTTTGAATATGTTTTTCAAGGGTTAGATTACAGTGAAAGGAGGTCTGTCACTGTGTCACAAGGATGGTGTCATCAGTGATGTCATGAGTGATGTAATATGTGACGTCATCAGCAGTGCATTACATGCGCAAGTTATAGTGAGTCCAACTAACTATAACGTGGAATTTCATTGGTTTTATATCAGTAAAACTTCCACCTAACTACAACTGGTGTCAAACCTATGTTTTTTTCAGTGAATTTCATAGGTTTTGTAAATGCTACTTCCTAACTATAACGTGTGTAAAACCTATGGTTTTTCAGTGAATTTCATAGGTTTTGTAAATGCTACTTTCCTAACTATAACGTGTGTAAAACCTATGGTTTTTTCAGTGAATTTCATTGGTTTTTAAAATGCTAATTCAGAAATATCTCGTGTATACAACCTATACTTTTGTCAATAAAGGTCTGGCAATATTTTTTTCGGAAACAAGACGTTTTCTTCACTGTTCAAGTTGCATAGAGACTCCTTGTAAAGCGATACAGAATTAGAAAGTCTGTACCTTGCCTTTTTTTGAACGCATTAAAATTTGTCTGTAAATAAAAATAGCCTTTCTAAACTTTTGTGCGCGACCCGGTGTGCGCACTCTCGGCAACAGTTCTCAATAAAATGGATAGCGCATTACCAGGCTTTCGTGTGCGACCGACTGCGCGCACCCGCCTATATATTTCGTGAAAACTTTGCAATCTGAACTTATTGAATTTCTTCATAGACCCATCAAAGAACTTATACTACGTCAAAGACACTAAACCTAGGCTTCTTTTTTATTATTATGAAAATGTACATTAAATGGAGGCGAATGTCTTTTTAAACTTTCGTGCGTGACCGAATGTACACACCTTGGTATTTTAAAAAAAAATATAAAAGGTTTTATACTTTAACAATTGTAAGCTCAGAAGATATATTAAATCCGGATGTGTTTGGATTTACTCCTTTTCACGTTTTGAAACTTCGCTGAATTAGACCGCTACTTCCAAATGGCGTACGTGACCAGATACTGTCACCGCCTACACGTCCCGAGACGCGCATGTGAAGTCATGTGACTCGAAAACATCACTTCCTTGGTTCCTGGTTCTTAGTAGTTTCTATTCTGCAATTTACACGGAGGACTCCACCCACTTCCCTCACTATCTTTTGTACTCTCAAAAGAGAACAACGTTCAACATCCTTCGGAAGACTTTGCTGAAATGGCTGCCGCCCCGCATTCATCTTCCGAATCTGAAGGAAATGAGCGACTACCTTTAAAAAGAAAAAAGGAATCTTTTATTTGGCAATTTTTCACTTATCCTGAAGAACAAAAGAAAGTGAATGCGCCAAAAGTTACCTGCACGATATGCAATTCGGTTCTCTCAAGAGGAAATCCAAGAAAAAAATATTCCTTTTCCATACATACCATGGTGCGGCATGTCAAACAAGTGCACCCTGTGGAATTCGCACAGGCATCGACAAGAGCCCTGGCCATGCTATTACCATCAGAGGTGGCCAGCACATCTTCCGATCGACGACCTGTATCTCCATCAAGTGCTGTGATGGACTTGAGACCATATCTTGCAAAGGTGCACATGAAATGCAACGAGTGTGGAGAAATTCTTCTGTACGGAGAGCAGAGCCTCATTCTTACTAAACTAAAAATTGAGAGTCATAAATGCCCCAAGAAAAGATAAATTTCTTCATTTCATTTTGATCCTGTGTCACACATGAAAATGTTGTTGCAAGTTTAAAAAATCAAAAACAACATAACACTTGTTTTAAAAAAAAAAAAAAAAAAAAAAAAAGTTCTTTTCAGAACTAACTCATTCTACCAAAAAGAGCTTCAGGAGCATATTATAAAGGGGGTTTATCTCCGCTTTTTTGGCTTTCGTTCGTGCGCGACCGTGTGCGCGCACCCGCATATATATTTCGTGAAAACTTTGCAATTGCGACTTATTAAATTTCTTCATAGACCCATCAAAGAACTTATACTACGTCAAAGACACTAAACCTAGGCTTCTTTTTTATTATTATGAAAATTTTCATTAAATGGAGCCGAATGTCTTTATAAACTTTCGTGCGTGACCGAATGTACACACCTTGGTATTTTAAAAAAAATATATAAAAGGTTTTATACTTTAACAATTGTATGCTTGAATCGAGCTCAGAAGATATATTAAATCCGGATGTGTTTGGATTTACTCCTTTTCACGTTTTGAAACTTCGCTGAATTAGACCGCTACTTCCAAATGGCGTACGTGACCAGATACTATCACCGCGTACACGTCCTGAGACGCGCATGTGAAGTCATGTGACTTGAAAACAACACTTCCAATTGGTTCTTAGTAGTTTCTATTCTGCAATTTACACGGAGCACTCCACCCACTTCTCTCACTATCTTTTCTACTCTCAAAAGAGAACAACGTTCAACACCCTTCGGAAGAATTTGCTGAAATGGCTGCCGCCCCGCATTCATCTTCCGAATCTGAAGGAAATGAGCGACTACCTTTAAAAAGAAAAAAGGAATCTTTTATTTGGCAATTTTTCACTTATCCTGAAGAACAAAAGAAAGTAAATGCGCCAAAAGTTACCTGCACGATATGCAATTCGGTTCTCTCAAGAGGAAATCCAAGAAAAAAATATTCCTTTTCCATACATACCATGGTGCGGCATGTCAAACAAGTGCACCCTGTAGAATTTGCACAGGCATCAACAAGAGCCCTGGCCACGCTATTACCATCAGAGGTGGCCAGCACATCTTCTGGTGGACGACCTGTATCTCCATCGAGTGCTGTGATGGACTTGAGACCATATCTTGCAAAGGTGCACATGAAATGCAACGAGTGTGGAGAAATTCTTCTGTACGGAGAGCAGAGCCTCATTCTTACTAAACTAAAAATTGAGAGTCATAAATGCCCCGAGAAAAGATACATTTCTTCATTTCATTTTGATCCTGTGTCACACATGAAAATGTTGTTGCAAGTTTAAAAAATCAAAAACTGCATGACACTGTTCCTGTCAAGGTAGCATAGCTGGCGGCCTAGGGGTGGAGGACCGTTGTGCAAATACCCCGGGGAGGACTCTGGATATGCTTGGTCCCTGAGATTCTTCGATGTCACTGCCTTCCACAAATGGCATAAGTCCTGGATGTTCGGTGCCATACTTGAGGGTTTGACCTAAAGACACGTCCTGCGGTGCCCTGGTCCAAAATCAAAAACAACATAACACTTGTTTTAAAAAAAAAAAAAAAGTTCTTTTCAGAACTAACTCATTCTACCAAAAAGAGCTCCAGGAGCATATTATAAAGGGGGTTTATCTCTGCTTTTTTGGCTTTCGTTCGTGCGCGACCGTGTGCGCGCACCCGCCTATATATTTCGTGAAAACTTTGCAATTGCAACTCATTAAATTTCTTCATAGACCCATCAAAGAACTTATACTACGTCAAAGACACTAAACCTAGGCTTCTTTTTTATTATTATGAAAATTTTCATTAAATGGAGCCGAATGTCTTTTTAAACTTTCGTGCGTGACCGAATGTACACACCTTGGTATTTTAAAAAATATATATAAAAGGTTTTATACTTTAACAATTGTATGCTTGAATCGAGCTCAGAAGATATATTAAATCCGGATGTGTTTGGATTTACTCCTTTTCACGTTTTGAAACTTCGCTGAATTAGACCGCTACTTCCAAATGGCGTACGTGACCAGATACTATCACCGCGTACACGTCCTGAGACGCGCATGTGAACTCATGTGACTTGAAAACAACACTTCCAATTGGTTCTTAGTAGTTTCTATTCTGCAATTTACACGGAGCACTCCACCCACTTCTCTCACTATCTTTTCTACTCTCAAAAGAGAACAACGTTCAACATCTTTCGAAAGACTTTCTTTTCACGCGATAATGTGAAATACTAAGATTGTTACAGGATTTTCTATCAGATATGTGTTCCCATTTCTGTTGAAGCACTAACACCGTGGAAAATTCCACCGATAGCAGTGATATTTTTAACGCCGAGCACCGGCGATTTTTATCACTTAGAAGCCTTCCTATTATGAAGGTTTATCTCCTAAGTCTCTGATTCTCAAACTGTGCAACGCGGCTCCCCTGTGTGCCGTAATAAGGTGCTAGGGGCGCCGCGCACATTCTAGTGTGACTAACCATCCATAAATTCCACGGACATCTCTACCCTGTTATCTGCAATTGTGAACATCAAAAGGACCTGCGCTACGCCTCTGTAAGAGGCCTCACTCCCACTGCTGCAACGGCTTGGCAGTCCTCCAGATGCACAGGAAGTTCTGTGTCGGTCTCAATACCACTTACGAAATGAAAATAAGCACTGAAGAATATTTATGCTGTAGCAGGAGGAGTACTACATGCTTGCAGAATGCATTCTATTACCTATAAAAAAGTGAAACACCCACGCTACAATCATATAGAATACTTCCTCTAAAGAAGCCTGTGAATAACTTTAAAACATCAGGTTAACCTTTTTTTACTCTCTCATCATTGTTAAAGATAAGTATTTACAATATTATATTAAACAATGCCATGGTTGTTGCTTTTTAATTTTAAAAATATTGCAATCTTTCACAAACCCAATACTCATGGCTTCTTTTTCGTGACAAAAATATTGCAATATTACATACCTACATAGAATAACAGAAAAAACATAAAACTACAAAGGCCAAACAGTCTACTAAACGCGGATTTGTAACCTATGGGGCAGATTTATGTTAACTACTTCATACCCAGATATGCACCAGTTAATGTGCACCACAGTATGCTAGTGCTCCGTTACCCATAGTGTGCCACATTTGAAATGTGGCGCACCATGGTACAAAAACACCATACATGCGTAACACATCTGTGCTGAAAAAGTAATTCATTGCTAGAGTTGCATCGCAACTGTGATGCAGCTCCAGCAAGGCTCACCAATGCACTATATTCACAATGCTGCGTCAATACCTACGCCTGCTTCAAGCACATGCACAGCTTTGAAAGAGCATGGGCCTGAAAGTCACTGAGTGAAATATCATACATTACAGTCAGCCACTTTCAAGACGCATTCCTTCAGAGGAACACTTACCGTTTATTAGAGGTAGATCGTCCGACTCCACCGGAGGACACCCCTAATAAAAAAGACATATATATAAAATGCGGACTAGCCGCTGTATCGTGCTAGCAAACTTTAACTTAAAAATCGTTAGAAAAAACAAAAGGAATCGAGCAAAATCAGTAGGCCACTGATAGGATCTCTTTTTGACCTCGCTAAAATAGAAACATTAGGAACAACCCCTCATGAGAAATATGAAACTAGTGAGAGAAACCGAGCTCGACGCCATGATGGCTGCAAGATAGCTCAGCTACGCCGCCCACCCAGCCCAAAATAACGACAAACCCTATGCAAATATTATAAATAAATACAACACACCAGCAAAGTAACAGGGTAAAACGTTTTATTAAATGACTATTTACATGGCAGCCTGCTGCAACATGAAAACAACACTTCCAATTGGTTCTTACTAGTTTCTATTCTGGAATTTACACGCAGCACTCCACCCACTTCTCTCACTATCTTTTCTACTCTCAAGAGAGAACAACGTCCTACATTTTTCGGAAGACTTTGGTGAAATGGCTACCGTATCTCATTCATCTTCCGAATCTGAACAAAATGATCGACTACCTTTAAGAAGAAAAAAAGAATCTTTCATCTGGCAATTTTTCACTTATCCTGAAGATCAAAAGTAAGTAAATGCACCAAGGTAGCATAGCTGGCGGCCTAGGGGTGGAGGACCTTTGTGCAAATACCCGGGGAGTACTCTGGATATGCTTGGTCCCTGAGATGCTTCGATGTCACTACCTTCCACAAATGGCATAAGTCCTGAATGTTGGGTGCCATAGTTGAGGGTTTGACCTAAAGACACGTCCTGCGGTCCCTGGTCCAACCATCACATATACCTCCGCCAGGAGACGGCGTGGGGTGCACTGGAAGGGAAAGGCAGCGCGAACGAGCCTCCCCCACCTCCCCAGGTGGAGGTTTCTCATCTACACCCCTAAAGACACGTCCTGCGGTGCCCTGGTCCAACCATCACATATACCTGCGCCAGGAGACGGCGTGGGGTGCACTGGAAGAGAGAGGCGGCGCGAACGAGCCTCCCCCACCTCCCCAGGTGGCGGTTTCTCAGCTACACCCCAGCGCTTCACTGATCTCCTTGTCCTCAGTCAAGCATCAATAGTAAGATTTTCATAGGTGAGTGTAGGTTCATAGTTTGCCATCCACAGACTAAAAGCCTGGAGTGGGAGTGAAAAAACCATAACTAGGTAAGAAGGAACGCAGAGGCTGTAGGAAGGACTCTGCATATGCTTGGTCCCTGAGATGCTTCGATGTCACTACCTTCCAGAAATGGTATAAGTCCTGGATGTTGGGTGCCATAGTTGAGGGTTTGACCTAAAGACACGTCCTGCGGTGCCCTGGTCCAACCATCACATATACCTGCGCCAGGAGACGGCGTGGGGTGCACTGGAAGGGAGAGGCGGCGCGAACGAGCCTCCCCCACCTCCCCAGCTGGAGGTTTCTCAGCTGCACCCCAGCACTTCACTCGACATAGGCGGCCGGCTCCCGGGGTCCGGCGGAACTTTTAGCCTTTTGGTGACTCTTCCATTCTGGACCTTGTCCCACAATCCGTTTGACCTGAAGACACTTCCTGCGGTGCCCTGGTCCAACCATCACATATACCTGCGCCAGGAGACGGCGTGGGGTGCACTGGAAGGGAGAGGCGGCGCGAACGAGCCTCCCCCACTTCCCCAGGTGGAGGTTTCTCAGCTACACCCCAGCGCTTCACTCGACAAGATGAGTTGCGCCCGCTCCTGCGGCACATTGCCTCGCTCGGCCAGCTGAATTACGCCTGCTCTTGCTATTACAGCGTCTCACCCGCCATCCGGCTGAATTGCACCCACTCTTGCGGTACAGCGACAGGCGGCTGCCACGGAGCTCAGGAAATGGCGGTCGGCTCCACAGACTTGGGCCTGGCCTGCAAGGATGGCTCTGGACAACCCTGGAACTCGGACG
Source organism: Lissotriton helveticus (assembly GCF_964261635.1). NCBI lineage: Eukaryota > Metazoa > Chordata > Amphibia > Caudata > Salamandridae > Lissotriton > Lissotriton helveticus. Next base: position 821,477,636 of record NC_136057.1, read on the forward strand.
CTTGACTGCTACGGCATGGGCCTCATTCCCAAAAGCGTCCCATCAGCCTTGAAGATTCTACAAGAGTCACCGGGGCCCCCGACTCCCGCAGAGTTCCGGTAGGGAGCTTCTGCCATGATTGCTCGCAGAATGGCCACGACGTAGCCATGGGGTGCTCTCATGCTGACGCCAGCTTCAGTCTGAAACTTCCAGAAACACTGGAGCCCCAACGACGTATCGCGTTGTTGCATAATGCGCCATATGACACGCCGCGTTAGCGCACCCGGAAGTGCTCCGGTGCGCAAGGCGCGAAGCGCAGCTTCCCGGAAGCTATCCGGGGCGCGGAGCGCGTAACGTAAGCATAACAGGTCATGTGACTTGTTAATAAAACTTTTCATTGGTTTAGAAATACTTTTTGTCCCAAATGATGAAAACCCCTCCTTGTTTCGTCTTGGCTCCTGCCCCCTCCCCAAGTCTTGCTAGGCCAGCTGAGTTTCGCCCACTCTTGCGGCCTACGACATGGATACGCCGGGGCGTTATGGATCAGTATGAGCAAATATACACTTGGGGATTCACAAGCAACAACAAGCCTTTGTATTTGGGGCTCTAAATCAACAACAGTGACAGAGAACAGAACCGAACTAAGCACTCAGGGGCTACGTTTAAACGTAACATCATCTCCCCAGAGGTACATCACCTTACACACACATGCACTCTGATCTCCTTGGCCTCAGTCAAGCATCAATAGTATGATTTTCATAGGTGAGTCTAGGTTCATGGATTTCCATCCACAGACTAAAAGCCTGGAGTGGGAGTGAAAAAACCATAACTAAGTAAGAAGGAAGGCAGAAACAGAATCTTCCTCTGCAACATCCGGCTCTGCATCGCTACTTACTTATAAATGCAGAAAAAACTCAATTAACACAAGGGCTCTTTTCAGAGCCACCTTATATCAAAGCACTCAAACTTCTGATTTATCTCCATTTTCACACTCTTGTAAATAGGTGTGCGCGCCCGAGTGCGCGCACCACGCAACTTTAAAAAAAATATATATATATATTTTCGCCTTTAAGGACCTTACTGCACACCCTGAGAAAACCTATGCAGCAAAACAATCTCTACCTTCTCCCCTTTCCATGTTCCAACGCTTTGAAATGAACAATATATTTACTTGCAGTGACAAAATGGCGGTCAACACTTCCTGATTTCCTTCGAATCGAACGTTATCAGACGTCACGCAGCAAAAAAAAAATCCGCTCGCGCGCAGCCGCTTGAGTGCGCGCACTCGTGCGCGCGTATAGATATATAATTGACTTTAACTTTAATTTTCTCAGCAACTACTGAACGGATTTACACCATTCCAAAAAAAGCGTAATCTGCGAGCCGGACTCTACAGTTTTGCCAAATTTCTTATAAATCCATTCAGCCGTTCGACCTGTAGCCGTGTCTAAACGTCCTATGGAAAATAACATGGAGAAAACACGTTTTGGGACCCCCTTTTATCTCAGCCCCCACTTCACCAATTGCCCCCAAACTTTCAGGGAAGGAGCGCAGCGGACCGAACCATCTTCTTTGAGAAATTCGCAAAGATTCATCCACCGGGGCCAAAGTTAATCCAAATAGAATGTTGAGGATTTCCTATGGAAACTAGGTCCTAACTATAACTACCTACTGGCGACCGCCAGTAGGTAATATATATATATATATATAGATGTATATATATGTACATATATATATATATATATATATATCCTCTACCATATGGCTCCCTGCTTTTCCGTGTGGACGCTGCTGTTTGGGGTCGCGTTGCTCCTGCAGTTGAGCCCAACTGCTAATTATTTCAACAAAAGTTCCCCGCCTCGAGGGAACAGTGGAGTCGCAAAGTAAACAGAGTCCAGAAAACCACTGTAATTATGTTTCTTTAGGTGATTTATTCATCCATGGGGTCAAAACAAACTAACCAACGCGTTTCGACAGCGTCCGCTGTCTTGATCACGGTCAGTTTGTGTGAGTGTGCTCACATATTTCAATTGTTCAAACCATTTCCTGAAGCCTAAGTCACGCCCCTTAATGGGTGTGTTCAAACAGTCATCATCGATTTCACAATATAAGACAGATTCGAATTGTGGGACATGTAGTTAATTTGACCATCTCCAAATTATAACATTTAAAGCAAACTTTTACATATTCGGTTCCCACAATTCATGATATGTGTTTACAGAAATGTATGAAAGTGATGTGTCATGATTATGCCACAAGTACTGCCCTCCAGTGGGCCAATTTATATTGATAAGGGGAAGATGTTTATCCGGGTGAGCATAAAGTGTCCAAAGTGAGGGAATGTGAAGTGGATTGAAATGAAGGAAAATTATAATGTTAAAATTAAGTAATGTTATTATAACATGATAAGCGGATTGATACGTTGGAACACAATATTTACACTTGGTTATACTTTAAAGTTCTTAGAGATGTATGTACAGTTCTTCCGATTGATTCAGGCCCAATGGAGTCATTGTTCTGAAAGCCAGTATGTGTCTGGACTCTTTTCGTCGTAAAGGTTTTTCATTGTGGCCACCCCTGTCAGATAAGGCCATAGTTTCCAGTCCCCAAAAACGCAATTGTTTCTAGTCCCCATCATGATTGGCCTCCATATGTTTTGCAACAGCGTTGCTCCTGTCCTTGTGAACAGTTGTGCGCACATGTTCCAGAATGCATTTTTTTAATTCACAAATGGTGCTGCCGATGTATCTCAGTTTACATGGGCATTCGATCATGTATATGGTGTATTTGCTGTTGCAAGTTATGCATTCTCTGATTTTCCAGGTCTTTTTGTTGGGCATAATTATTTCCGTCGTTGGTTTTGCAATGTCGCATACTTTGCAATTATAACATTTGACGAAACCCCTGGTTTGTAACCATTGTTTCTTTTTAGTAGCCTTTTGGAAATGGCTATGAACCAGTTGATTCTGTAGATTTGTTGCCCTTCTGTATGTGATTACAGGATGTTTGCCCATTTTTTGGCCCATGGTTTGATCAAGTTGCAGGATTTTCCAATTCTTTCTCAGTATTTGATTTATTTGTTTAGATTCCAAACTATAATTCAAAATTAATCTGATCGGTTCCGCTTCCGGGGACCGGTTTCTGGCATTACAGCCGTCTTCGGCCCGGCTTGCTTGAATCCTGATGGTGCAGTGAGCAAGGGACTCATGTCTGAGCATACCCTTCCACACTCATGGTGGGTTTCTTTCCCAGTGTAAGAATTGGCTTTTGTAGTCTGGTCTGCCCTGTTCCCATGATGCACTGGGCCAGGGACAGACTAATTTGCATACAGCCAGGTTCTGAAACTGGGATGGTGCAATGAGCTAAAAAACGGTGTTGGATCTAGCCCTGATCTCTTGACTGGGTGAGAGTACTCTGCTTAATTGAGAGACTCTGTCCATCACCACCCCTTGTTGTAAATAATTTTGTCCACCCTAAGCGTGGAAGGGTATACTCAGATGTGAATCCCTTGCTCATTGCACCATCAGGATTCAAGCAAGCCGGGCCGAAGACGGCTGTAATGCCAGAAACCAGTCCCCGGAAGCTTGTTTCCTTCCCAGTGTAAGAATTGGCTTTTGTAGTCTGGTCTGCCCTGTTCCCATGATGCACTGGGCCAGGGACAGACTAATTTGCATACAGCCAGGTTCTGAAACTGGGATGGTGCAATGAGCTAAAAAACGGTGTTGGATCTAGCCCTGATCTCTTGACTGGGTGAGAGTACTCTGCTTAATTCAGAGACTCTGTCCATCACCACCCCTTGTTGTAAATAATTTTGTCCACCCTAAGCGTGGAAGGGTATACTCAGATGTGAGTCCCTTGCTCATTGCACCATCAGGATTCAAGCAAGCCGGGCCGAAGACGGCTGTAATGCCAGAAACCGGTCCCCGGAAGCTTGTTTCCTTCCCAGTGTAAGAATTGGCTTTTGTAGTCTGGTCTGCCCTGTTCCCATGATGCACTGGGCCAGGGACAGACTAATTTGCATACAGCCAGGTTCTGAAACTGGGATGGTGCAATGAGCTAAAAAACGGTGTTGGATCTAGCCCTGATCTCTTGACTGGGTGAGAGTACTCTGCTTAATTCAGAGACTCTGTCCATCACCACCCCTTGTTGTAAATAATTTTGTCCACCCTAAGCGTGGAAGGGTATACTCAGATGTGAGTCCCTTGCTCATTGCACCATCAGGATTCAAGCAAGCCGGGCCGAAGACGGCTGTAATGCCAGAAACCGGTCCCTGGAAGCTTGTTTCCTTCCCAGTGTAAGAATTGGCTTTTGTAGTCTGGTCTGCCCTGTTCCCATGATGCACTTGGCCAGGGACAGACTAATTTGCATACAGCCAGGTTCTGAAACTGGGATGGTGCAATGAGCTAAAAAACGGTGTTGGATCTAGCCCTGATCTCTTGACTGGGTGAGAGTACTCTGCTTAATTCAGAGACTCTGTCCATCACCACCCCTTGTTGTAAATTATTTGTGTTAGAACTAGGCGCATGTCCCCTAAAAAAGCTTTCTGTAGTGGGTCTAAGTTTGAATCATCCTCGCTGTATTCCAGTGATGTCAGAGACGCCATGCTCGATGAGGAACTGGCTATGTTTGCTTTTGGCGGTTTGAAGGGGTCGTATTTTCGGGCAAATGTAAAAATGCGTCCTTGCGCATAGTCATTAGCATCTCTTTCAAATTTTGTTTGTTTTCCGACCCTCACTTCTTCCTCATGTTTTTCAATTTGTTTGTTTAGGTCATCCTTGAATTTTGTCATTTCCGGATTGAGTTTTAGAGTTTTCAATTCTTTTTCCAATGTTCGTAGTTGATCTTTTATTTTTTCAAGGGCAATTTCTATATGTTTTACCAATATTTTTATCAGCCCCAAGGAGGAGTTCAAAGTGTATTCGCCCCATTCTTGAAGTAAATCATTTGTTGCCAAAAATACATAAGAACGCCACCAAACCACCAGGGAGACCCATCGTGTCAGCAAATGGATCTTTACTCGAACCCTGGTCAAACTTCATTGATTTCTATCTAAGTCCCCAAGTGAAACTTCTGAAATCGTATATAAAAGATACAACCGACTTCCTCGGTACCTTGGAACAACTGACCTGGCAACACAATTTCATCATGATCACCATGGACGTGATCTCCCTGTACACGAACATTGATAATGAAATGGGTCTAAATGCTTGTAAATACTTCCTAAAGGAACGCAACATCCATTATCAAAATCACAATGATATGTTAATGGAAATGATAAGAAGCCTACTTACAAACAACATATTTATGTTCGTGACCAACTATACCGGCAAAAAAATGGTGCCGCAATGGGCTTTTCCTTCAGCCCAAACTATGCCTGTACAGCTATGGGATGGTGGGAGGAAACAATAGCATGGGATGAAAAATACCAAACCTTTACCCAACACATTATAACCTGGAAAAGGTTTATTGACAATCTTTTTATAGTGTGGGATGGTGGAGAGGAAAATTCTCTGAATATTTCAACATACTAAACAACAGCACGTCATGTATAAAATTCACCCACAATGTAAATCACACCAGAGCTATTTTCTTGGATACGGAGGTATATATAAACAACAACCACAAAGATGTGATGTCATGAGTGATGTAATATGTGACGTCATCAGCAGTGCATTACACGCGCAAGTTATAGTGAGTCCAACTAACTATAACGTGGAATTTCATTGGTTTTATATCAGTAAAATTTCCACCTAACTACAACTGGTGTCAAACCTATGGTTTTTTCAGTGAATTTCATAGGTTTTGTAAATGCTACTTCCTAACTATAACGTGTGTAAAACCTATGGTTTTTTCAGTGAATTTCATAGGTTTTTTTAAATGCTACTTCCTAACTATAACGTGTGTAAAACCTATGGTTTTTCAGTGAATTTTGAAGGTTTTGTAAATGATAATTTTTAAATGTATTATTTGTTATATTTTTTTTACTGATTTACTACTAATGGCTAAACATTCTTTTCTCGGGGGGGGCAACAGTTAATCGGGGTCATCAGTCATACTTCGTGTTATGGAGCTGGGGCCAATCGGGAGAAAACGGGGACGTTTTGGACATCCGTACTTGGGTGCAGAGGGGTGGGGTAATCTGGGCATTGTTTCTAACGAGCTGAGAACAGAAAGCCACTGACATATAGTCCTCCTGTAAGAAGGCCAGATTAGGGGACTTCAGTCGTCTAACCTGTCCTTTCCTTCATAGCCAATTCAAGTTGCATCATTTTACAGAAAGGAGAGGTAGTAATATGGCAAATTACACTTGTTTTGGTTTCTGTCAATTTGCCGAACACCTTTGTGTTCGAAAACCAATTAGGCTCGTGCCGGCGGGGCACGACGTTACCACACAAAGGAAGGGGGAACAGGGGGACTCTCAGAGAGAGAGAGAGTCATCCGCATTTTAAATGAACTATTCGGTACACGTACAACATGAAGAGAGAGAAAAAGAGAGAGAGTGAGAGAGAAACGTGTACAATAATAGGCCATTTAATGCGCACACAACACGAAACAGTAGGGTCACGTTATATAGAAACATAGACTGAGGGACAACGTAAATCCATATACTACGTACACATGAATTCAGGCGGGGGGTACATGTATTATATACAGAACTCAAGACAACACATAGAACAGTACTTGGCCAAAGATATTTCCTCCTGCATGCTGCGCATCCTTAGTATCCTATTTAATTCGTTTGGCTGTCTTTTGCTGTTGGCCTCTGTTGCCAATACTTACACTTTCGTCGATTGTTCGGGAACTAACCTGGTCGGGCTAGTACTTACGGTGGAATCTTTGAATCGTTATTAGTGAATGGGTATCCAGGCTGAGGCAACGGGGGTGTCAGTCGGGGGAACAATGGGCAGTTTTGAGTTTCACGTCTATGAGGGTGTAAGTGGGAGGTGGTAAATCTTAGACATTTGATGATTTTCTTAGTCTTCCAGGAGGAGGGTACTTTGGTAAACCTTACCCATGAATAGTCCTGAACCTTCCCCTATTTAGTTACCGTATGAACCTACTCGTAGGTGCACGTCATTCTTGGTTGCATTGTTCGTCGTGTATAGGTGCCATGCTCAGACCCCCTTTTTCCCCATTCCATCGGTCGTTCGTTCATCACTCAAGCCGTACGAAAACATCTCTCTTATCGAGTCAACGCGTGCAACGTATGTCCAGTCGGGTTACACACATCCGGTCATACACGCGTGCATTCATATCACCCATATTCATCATGTCCTCGGGGCAGTCCCCATGGTTCATGTATCATTTTTCCCCCCGGAACCCTGGCGTGTTGCTTAGGTCTTCTCCATACTTTAGTCGATGTTCCGATGTGACCTGCAGAAAGAAGGGGAAGAAGAAGGGGTGGGGGCAGCGTTTTAAAACACATCCGCGCGCATAAACCCAAAAGGCTTTTACTTACCACGTATTCGACCTATCTCCGCGGGGTGCAGTTCCTTCCATCTCGGCGTTTTAAGCCCAGAGGGACTGGTAGTGCGGGAGGCATAATCATTGATGGACTGCACATTGCATAGATTGCCCACGTGTGGTATTGCGGATCTTGTGTAGGGGGGGTGTCGAAACAAAAGGGCAGTCAGTGTAAAGTGGGGTGAACTCGTGTTCTCCTTCGAGGAGGCGGGGTGGTCTACAGTGGTACCGGGTCTGGTTTAGGGGCATCTGAAACAATTTTCCTGAGATATGTGGCATACAAAGTAAACCAGAACACCGGGGCCTTTATCGATTGCCGTATGTTGCACAAAAGTAAAAAAAATACACGCAACAAACTTGGACCATTCACATTTTCAATATTTCTAGGTACTTTGCTTTTTAACCTTTCAGTAATCGACTTGCTTTATTTCGCCTGTATTTTACGTAGGTCGGAAACAATGGCTATGTATTCGAACTTACCAATCCAAGAGCTACGACTATATTTGTTTTTCACAAAATCTTTATTTAAAAAAATTTTGACGTACAAATGCAGGCCTGCAACCACGTGGGCCAGCCACGGAGCAGACTGGAACTGTACATGAGGACATATTTATCTGAGGAAAACATAACTGAGTCGGTGGTCGTTTTATTTCATCAAGGTACGATAAGTGCAAATAAAATCATATGGAGAATTAATTGTGGGCAAGTATCATCAGTGTCAAAAATTCGAACTTTCAATAATACTGTAATCAATGATGCGTCAGAACTTAATATCAATTCATTGTCCGAATGTTCAAGCAATACTCATCCCCTCCCGCCATGTGCTTCGAAAACTGCATACATATCTCATGATATCAAGTCTGAGCATCCGGAACACAACGGGGAATTGCGAGTTTCGTTTGTACCGGCGCCATTTTGGGTGGGGTCAGGCGGGTCCAAGTATAGTCAAAATGTCTCCCCCAACTCGGGGTTGGACCAGAATCTCTTTCAGCAGTCCAGAAGTTCCGCTAAGGGGCAACAGAAGGGACCGGTGACATGAACCATTAATCAAAGAAAAGGGAGGGGGCAACAATCTTTCCTACCGGGTCATACTGGTGTTCCACCGGAACTGATCAAATCAGTAGTCTGCAGGATTCTTGGTCATTCAAACTGAGGCAGGCGCCAGCATGAGGGCGCCGACGTCTTGTGGCTACGTCTTGGTCGTTCTGCGGGCGATCATGGCAGTCATTTCCCATCGGGGGTCGGTTGGGGGCCCGCGGAGGTTGAGGGCCCTCCGCAACTCTCGTAGAATCTTCAAAGCTGAGGAGAACGCCTCTGGACAGGGGCCCATTTTCTGGTTGACAGGCGACCAGGCCAATCTTTTCACGCCAGGCCCATTCCTGCAAAGTCGACCGCCATTTTTAGGAGTTCTGCAGCTACCGGCAGTCACTGGGTCAAATGAGCAGACGGACTCCAGCCTGCAGGGTGAGGCGTCGTAGCACCGCCACAGTGGACGAGACCCTGCTGGGTGAGTGGAGCGTCTCTATACTGCAAGAGTGGACGATCCCTTTGCCGGGTGTGTGGACCGTCCCTATACTGCAAGAGTGGACGAACCCTTTGCCGGGTGTGTGGACCGTCCCTATACTGCAAGAGTGGACGAACCCTTGCCGGGTGTGTGGAGCGTTGGGGGTGCAGCTGAGGGGCCTCCACCTGGGGAGGCGGGAGAGGCTCGTCCGCGCCGTCTCTCCCTCCCAGTGCACCCCACGGCGTCTCGCTGACATTTGTTATGGCCGGACCAGCCGATGAAGAAGAGGGGGGGGTCGGAGGCATATGCAAGACATCCCCCCTCCGTGGCCTGCGAGGCGCCGGGAGAAGAAGGGAATGGGAGGACCAGTACATTCCGGGTCGGGCCCATGCCTTCTCCGGCCGATGGCAGCCGGCCGCTCTTTGCCACGGCCCCAGGAACGGATCCCTTGGTTCATCCTGGGGACAGGCCTTGGCGCGTGGTGTCGCCTCCGGACTATTCGCGTAATGGTTCTCCACCCCAGGCCGCCGCCAACGGCTTTTGTAGACTTTCTGACGCCCAAAAACCTACTAGAAAGTAGCCCAAAGCAGCCCAACATTGCTACTTTGGGGAAGGAGGGACAGGAACGGCGTCAAGCAGACGGCGAAATGCATTGTGGGTTTGTTGTTGCAGCCCTTTGCCATGTAAATAGTTGTTTAATATATTTTTGTTCAAATAAAAACGTTTTAACCTGTTACTTTGCTATAGTGTTGTATATTTATAATATTTGCCTAGGGTTTGTCGTTAATTTGGCGGGGTGATCGGTGGAGCCGAGCTGTCTCGCAGCCATCATGGCGTTGAGTTCGGCTTTCCTCACTAGTTTCATATTTCCTGAGGGGTTGTTCCTAATGCTTCCATTTCAGTGAGGTTGAAAAGAGATCTCATCAGTGGCCCACTGATTTTACTCGATTCCTTTTGTTTTTCCTAACGATTTTTATATTCTTTTATTTGCTAGCACGATACAGCGGCTAATCCGCATTTTCTTTATATATGTCCTTTTTATTAGGGGTGTCTTCCGGTGGAGATATTCGTTTGACGGAAGTCTCAATTATGCTGCTATCACTGCAACCAAAATTCAATGGCACAGATATCCAGTCAATACAGACTCATATATGTCTCTTCAGCCAATCATATTTCCTCCCGCAAAATTTTGTATTCAAATTTACATTTCAGTTGGTTGTCCCTCACAATATTTTCAATGTCACATAAAAGTCACCCATCACCCACTGCCATCTCTGGCTGTTTCCATGGTAACACCTCATTCTGCACCTGGCTGAAGGCACAGGTCAAAAGTTCATATCTCAACGTTCTACAGCATGTAGTACTCCTCCTGCTACACCATACAGAATGCATTCTATTACCTATAAAAAAGTGAAACACCCACGCTACAATCATATAGAATACTTCCTCTAAAGAAGCCTGTGAATAACTTTAAAACATCAGCTTAACCTTTTTTTACTCTCTCATCATTGTCAAAAATTTAACACACTACTTGTCATTTTTACATAGAATAATTTTTAGTGCATTGGCAAATTTAGTATTCACAAATAGTAGGAAAGAAATGGAATGCTTCTACATTTTACCTGTGCTGTTTTATATGTGAATCTGATCTAATTTTATGAGCATATTTGACTATTTTATTAAAGACACTACACATAACCTGTTTTTGAAGTTGTGTTTAATTTTAAATGAAACGGTTTACATTTTTACTTTTTATTTCCAGTAAATTTTAAAAATAAATGTTTATAGTTCCATAGGCTCAAGCAGGTCAGCTTCCCACCCTATGTCATACAATTCTGACAAATCGGCATCCTCATCATGTTCTTCATCATCCTCAGGATTTAAATCATCTAAGGGATCTACTTCCACTGACGTTTCAATGACAAGTTCAACGATAAGATCGAGATCAACGGATTGCTCATTATCACTCATGGTTGATGTTGTCGTTATCTTTAAAGAAAGAGAACAACAATAAGATGTTGCAGAGTAAGAGACAAATCTCAGAGACTATAATAGTAAAATTGTTTAACAAGAGTAACATTTTGCAGCTATTATTTAGCCATGTCCAGCGATGCTGAGGAGGTGAGGCCTATGTCCAAGTTTTCAGTGAACAGGACTCATCTCTTTTTAACCTTGGATAAGCCTCACCAACTCTGTGTCCCCTGCTCATACTTAAATGTAAAGGGGCAGATTTATGTTAACTGGCGCATCCCCAGAGATGCACCAGTTAATGTCCACCGCTGCTCTGCCACCCATGGTGTGCCGCATTTACAATGTGGAGCACCATTGAGCAAAAACAGCACAGATGCGTCACGCATCTGTGCCGCAAAAGCAGCACATTGCAGGAATCACGTCGTAAGCGCGACATGTCTACTGCAATGCACAGGAGCAAGCCACACATTGCATGGTGCATCACTCCTTATGCCTGTTTCAAACAGGCGTAAGGATTTGATTCAGCAATGCTATAAAGCTGACTCAGTGAAATCTTCTAAATTTCACTGTGTTAGTTTTACAGGGCTTTCATGCAAATGAATGCCCACCCTGCAACAAAACGCCTATATGAAACCTGACGCAGGTTTCATGTGGCACAGGACTTTACAGCATGACACATCTGCCTAGATGCATCAAGTTGTAAATATGTCGCAACATAGCGCATCTTTTGCGCCGCCGCTACGTCACAAAAGTGACGCACAGCGGCGCAAAAGAGGCACACGGCTATCATAAATCTGTCCCTAACATTTTAAATGATTGATTCAGGATGACGATAAGGTGTGGCCTATCCAGAGGTTTGTTTGAGGTGAGGCCTACTCAGGGTTACAGATGAAATTTAGGCTTGTTGAAGAATACAGAGGAGATAATACATGTGCAGACCTACCAATGAAGTGAGTCATGTCCACTGCACTCTTGAACAAAGGTCAGACCTCTTCTGTGTCCGTGAACAGGCCTAAACCTCATCTGCACAATGTGATTCGTAAAGTTATGAAACACAGGTGATGTAATTGAAAAATGTGGAATTTCTTTTCCTCATTTCACAATCACATCACCTGTGTTTCCTTTGCTTAGGTATCTCATTGTGCAGATGCAGTCTAGCATATCAAAGAGTACACAGAAGTTCAGCACTGTATACAACAATTTTGACATTTACAGAAGATTCAGCTTCTCCATGCCCCCTACACATTCCTAAATGTTTACAGTTTAAACAGATGGTATATTGTTGGAGATGAAGTGAGGCCTGTCTTGCAACATGGTGCATCTTTTGCATCACTGCTGCATTGGTTTCATGCCGCACAGGACTTTACAGCATGACACATCTGCCTAGATGCATCAAGTTGTAAATATGTCGCAATATAGCAAATCTTTTGCACCGCCGCTGCGTCACAAAAGTGACGCACAGCGGCGCAAAAGAAGCACACACCTATCATAAATCTGTCCCTAACATTTTAAATGATTGATTCAGGATGACGATAAGGTGTGCCCTATCCAGAGGTTTGTTTTAGGTGAGGCCTCCATATTAATATATATCCTTAATATAATAATCCTCTAAGGATGCATACATATTTGCGTAGCGGCCCATGGCAGGAATTTGGCGTGCTCTGGCTCTGTTCCACTTCCAAACACCTTGATCCACCCCCCCCTATTCAGTGGGCTGCACGCTCCGCCCCACCCTGCCCAAACCCCCTGTTACAGAGCCCCCTACCTACGCTCCCTGCCCAAGGCTGCCATGACCCTATACCCGCCCCTAGAAAATGTGTAAGACACAGCAACAGTAAAAATCAAAGAATAGGCAACATGCAGAAAAACTGCACAGTAGATAAAGAAACATATGTTTAAGATAACCCCATTGAAAAACATGTAGTAATTTTTTTAATCTGCCATACATCTGGCCCTCCAGGACCGCTTTGGAAACTCCTGCTTTAAACCTTTACATTTCATTTTCACCACACACACGTTTTGTAAAAACCCATGTAACGGACAACAACTGCATACACAGAAAATGCAGAGCTGGCCTTATGCATATGCAAGCTGTACACCTGCACTGGATCACCAAACCCCAGGGGCCACCATGCCAATATATATCCTTAATATAATAATACTCTGACAATAGATACATGTTTCTGTGATGGCCCATGCCAAGAATTACGCGTCCTCTGGCTCTGTTCCACTTCCAAACACCCTGACCCCCCCCCTCTTCACTGGGCTCCGCACTCCGCCCCGCCCGGACCCCCTGTTACAGGGCCCCCTACCTACGCTCCCTGCCCACGGCCACCATGACCCTAGATCCGCCCCTTGAAAATGTATAAGACACAGCAATAGTAAAACTCAAACAATAAGCAACATGCTGAAAAACTACACAGTAGATAATGAAACATATTTTTTAGATAACTCAATTGAAAAACATGTAGTAATTTTTTTTATCTACCATACATCTGGCCCTCCACGACCGCTTTGGAAACTCCTGCTTTAAACCTTTACATTTCATTTTTAAACCATACACACGTTTTTTTTCAAAGCTGCATATTAAACGCCTAAACATGTATTTAGTCGTCCACATGCAGGCACTTTCAATTACATGACTTATTTAAGTGGAATCCCTGTAATGTTGCATATCTTTCCAAAAATACACCAGTGCCTATTATTATAACGATTTTTCTTCATTCTTCATCAGTGATATTATTTTTTACATATAATGAAAATCACTATGAATTTTTAAACGACAAAGCTTACGCGGTAAAAATCACTCTGCATTTGCTTCCCTTTAAGAATGTAGTTTATCTACCCCACGCATGTGAACCTTGATGTTTTCATCTGGCAGCGAATTCCGGCCTTGAATCACAAGACATGAACAACAGCCTTATTGTCACAAAAAGAAGTTAGCGTAGCATCTGTTCGCGAACATATCTTTCACTTAGCTAATATTCACAGACAACACCATTCCTTATAAAAGAGTGGCCTTCCTTTACAATTTACTAAGGTGACTCCCTTAATTTTAAACGCATCCTCCACTTCAAGACAGGCTATTTTTTTTATAACTACTAAGCAATGGTTTAGTGACCGGACTGCCAAAAATTATATCAAGTCATTCTGCTACTCTTCACTCCATGCTCTGCGACCTATTTCTGTGGACTTCCTGTTGAACTGCCAGTGCTGCGACGTTTGTGTTCCCATCTCGTTTATTTCAAAATGGATGTCCCTCCTGTCTTCGCAAACAAGCCGGAACACTTAGAACTATTTTGCCAGAAGATGCTTGACTACTACGGCATCTTAGCACTCTCGACTCTGAATACTTCATATCGATTATCATTTCGATATTCCTATTTCACATGTGAACAGCCTGTATTTCATTGCCTGAGCTGTGATTTCATGTGGGCCCTGGACTTATGTCTCTGCAACTTGGTACCTCCTGAAGTGAATTACAATCATCTCATGAATCCGTTAATTGATCATGAACAGCTATGTTGCAACGGAGGGATTATGGCCTTTGCAGCGATACAAGGAGTTCTAGGTCATTGGAATATATGGAGAACGCTTGGCTGGTGGCAGCAGCCTGGCCCTCGCGGAACCCTGCAGATCATTTCTCTTACAGCGCAGTCACTTGGCAGACACTGCTGTTGCTCCAGCGCGATTTAAGCGCCAGCGCGACTGAAAATTTTAATCCTCATTTTAAATCATAAAAAGCATTGTGTTATTACCACCTACCGATTGCATTGTTAATTTCTCTGTAGCCCGCACTGTTCCATCGCGGCTGGTGCCGTTTGTGTGGAGGGTGAGGCGTGCCGCCATCTTGGGTGTAGCTGGACCGGACCTAGCGGTCTAGTTATCCCGGGAGGCAGGCCATAAAACATTTCCTGGATCAGGGCCACTCGAGAACGCTTGGCTGGTGGCAGCAGCCTGGCCCTCGCGGAACCCTGCAGATCATTTCTCTTACAGCGCAGTCACTTGGCAGACACTGCTGTTGCTCCAGCGCGATTTAAGCGCCAGCGCGACTGAAAATTTTAATCCTCATTTTAAATCATAAAAAGCATTGTGTTATTACCACCTACCGATTGCATTGTTGATTTCTCTGTAGCCCGCCCTGTTCCATCGCGGCTGGTGCCGTTTGTGTGGAGGGTGAGGCGTGCCGCCATCTTGGGTGTAGCTGGACCGGACCTAGCGGTCTAGTTATCCCGGGAGGCAGGCCATAAAACATTTCCTGGATCAGGGCCACTCGAGAACGCTTGGCTGGTGGCAGCAGCCTGGCCCTCGCGGAACCCTGCAGATCATTTCTCTTACAGCGCAGTCACTTGGCAGACACTGCTGTTGCTCCAGCGCGATTTAAGCGCCAGCGCGACTGAAAATTTTAATCCTCATTTTAAATCATAAAAAGCATTGTGTTATTACCACCTACCGATTGCATTGTTGATTTCTCTGTAGCCCGCCCTGTTCCATCGCGGCTGGTGCCGTTTGTGTGGAGGGTGAGGCGTGCCGCCATCTTGGGTGTAGCTGGACCGGACCTAGCGGTCTAGTTATCCCGGGAGGCAGGCCATAAAACATTTCCTGGATCAGGGCCACTCGAGAACGCTTGGCTGGTGGCAGCAGCCTGGCCCTCGCGGAACCCTGCAGATCATTTCTCTTACAGCGCAGTCAGTTGGCAGACACTGCTGTTGCTCCAGCGCGATTTCAGCGCCAGCGCGACTGAAAATTTTAATCCTCATTTTAAATCATAAAAAGCATTGTGTTATTACCACCTACTGATTGCATTGTTGATTTCTGTAGCCCGCCCTGTTCCATCGCGGCTGGTGCCGTTTGTGTGGAGGGTGAGGCGTGCCGCCATCTTGGGTGTAGCTGGACCGGACCTAGCGGTCTAGTTATCCCGGGAGGCAGGCCATAAAACATTTCCTGGATCAGGGCCACTCGAGAACGCTTGGCTGGTGGCAGCAGCCTGGCCCTCGCGGAACCCTGCAGATCATTTCTCTTACAGCGCAGTCACTTGGCAGACACTGCTGTTGCTCCAGCGCGATTTAAGCGCCAGCGCGACTGAAAATTTTAATCCTCATTTTAAATCATAAAAAGCATTGTGTTATTACCACCTACCGATTGCATTGTTGATTTCTCTGTAGCCCGCCCTGTTCCATCGCGGCTGGTGCCGTTTGTGTGGAGGGTGAGGCGTGTCGCCATCTTGGGTGTAGCTGGACCGGACCTAGCGGTCTAGTTATCCCGGGAGGCAGGCCATAAAACATTTCCTGGATCAGGGCCACTCGAGAACGCTTGGCTGGTGGCAGCAGCCTGGCCCTCGCGGAACCCTGCAGATCATTTCTCTTACAGCGCAGTCACTTGGCAGACACTGCTGTTGCTCCAGCGCGATTTAAGCGCCAGCGCGACTGAAAATTTTAATCCTCATTTTAAATCATAAAAAGCATTGTGTTATTACCACCTACCGATTGCATTGTTGATTTCTCTGTAGCCCACCCTGTTCCATCGCGGCTGGTGCCGTTTGTGTGGAGGGTGAGGCGTGCCGCCATCTTGGGTGTAGCTGGACCGGACCTAGCGGTCTAGTTATCCCGGGAGGCAGGCCATATAAACAATGTGTATCCAGGAGCGCAGCGGGCGCGACGAATGCGCGCCGAAGTCGCGCACAAGTCAAGCCCGTCTGCGCCCGTCCGCGGCAGACCGGGGCCTGGGGCCAGAACCCCTGGTCTAAAATACAAATACTCCTCCGCTTCGTTGCTGTCATTAAGACCCCCTGACAGCGCTGGACTCTCCCCACCCGCTCACACTTTAAAGCGAGCTGCCACTTATGGCATTTTGAAGCCTGAATTCTATCTTGACAAAGCTTCTAAGCCTATATCCCTGTCTCCTCCCTTGACTCCTTATGACTCTGAGACTACCCTCAAGTGTCTATATTTAAATACCAGGTCCATGGTTAAACACCACTTGGACATCTTTCTCCTGCTCCAGGTCGAACAACCAGATCTTCTATGTCTATCTGAGACTTGGCTTAATGAGGGATCCCTACCTGACATTCTGGCTGCAGTTCCCTCGAATTACTATATACTGCATGTCGATAGGCCAGCTGGCAAAAGGGGCGGAGGGGTTGCTGCGATTATTCGCAACACCCACAAAGTCTCTTCCTTACCATCTTTTGACTTAATAGGATCAGACAACTTGATTTTTAAAATGGATATGAACACTGGATCACTACTTTTGATCCTCATATATCGTCCCCCTCAAAATATGCCCACCTTCACTGCATCCCTAGCAGAACAACTTGCCCCCTTGATAATTTCCCACAACAAAATCGTGCTGTTGGGAGATTTCAACCTCTGGCTGGACTCGGTCGAGTCTGACTCTCAGGCAGCTATGCTGAAAGAGACCTTTCTAGACTTGAATCTCATCCAACACATTCACCTCTCTACTCATGAGAAAGGGCACAGCCTAGACCAAATTTGGTCTCAAAACATCTCCCTGGCTATCAAGTCCATCACGCCCTGTATTTGGTCGGATCATTTTTTGATCAATTTCACCATGACCATTGAAAAAAGGAGTAAGCCCTTGTCCCAGCTAGGAGGTAAGACTAGAATGTGGAAGAATGTTGACATCCCCACTTTTATTGGATCCTTAACCTCCTCCCCTCCCTCACTCGATCAGGACATAGAAGAATCAGAAGAAGCCTTTTCTGAGTGGCTACTTCATGCAGCTGATGTTCATGCTCCTTGTACCAACTTCTCACGCTCTCGCCCCAACGACGCTCATAGGTGGTTTACACCCCATTTGAAAACCCTCAAACTCAAGGTTCGTCAAATGGAGCGAAAGTGGCGAACAGCCTACTCAGGACAAGACAGAGCTAACTACTGTAAGGCTCGCAAGGACTACCAAAAGCTTATTCTGAAATATAAAACGGATTATTTTTCGGAAAAAATTCTCAAGGCTCAAAATAAATCAAGAGAATTGTTTAATATTGTGGAAAACCTCAGCACCAGTGATAGAACCTCTCTCCCGATGGTCCCCACCCAGGAGCTCTGCAACTCACTAAATTCCTTTTTCTTTGACAAAATCTGTACCATTAAACAAAGTATCCCTACCACTCAGCCCCCTCTTCTTTTTGCAGACACTTTTCATAATTTAGTCACCTTGGACTCCTATCCCCTTATTGAAAATGTCAATTTACTCAAACTCCTTACAAAAATCAAATCTGGTTCCCCTGACGACATCTGCCCTCCCCACATTCTGAAAGAAGTGGGCACCAGCCTCCCTGGGTGCTTACTTTCCATGTTGAATGGATCACTTATACAGGGCAAAGTCCCAAATTTTTTTTAAAAAGCCCTCCTCATCCCCCTTATAAAAAAGGTAGGAGCCAACCCGCTAGATCCGCTCAATTATAGACCTATATCGTTGCTGCCATATTGTGCTAAACTTTTGGAGTCCCATGTTTGTGACAGCATTTCCACCTTCTTGGAAAAATCAGAGTATCTTGCACCTAATCAGGCTGGCTTCCGCCCTTGCCATTCTACCGAGGCGGTCATTCTTTCGGTGCAGAACACTCTGAGGCGGAACGCGGATGCAGGGATCCATCAGGCTCTGGTGCTATTGGACCTCTCTGCTGCGTTCGACACGGTCGACCACACCATCTTGGTCGACCGTGTCGAGCAGGCAGGTCTTAGGGGCCCTGCCCTGAGCTGGATCCGCTCATTCATCACTGGCCGAACACAATCGGTCAGACTGAGCTCCTTCTCGGCTCCTACTATACCCACTACCTGCGGAGTACCTCAAGGCTCCTCGTTATCTCCCCTGCTTTTTAATTTGTACCTACGTCCCCTTCTGTACTCCCTCCGGAATGCAAAGGCAACCATTTTCAACTACGCCGATGATTTGCAGCTCATCTTTCCTCTGAACACCAAGGACTCTGTGGGAGAATTTCAAAGAACCATGTCCCACATTCTGAGTTGGATGAGCTGCAATCATCTAAAACTCAACCCAGGCAAGACCGAATTGGTCTTGCCTGGACAGAGCACACTTAGTTGGAATCCCAGCTTTTGGCCCTCCAGCATGGGCGCTCCTCCTTCTAAGTCACCCTCGGTTGAGAGCCTAGGTATCTTCATTAGTGAGGATCTCTCGTTAAAAAAACAGGTTGGAGCAGTTGTGTCCTCCAGTTTCTTTCAGTTGAAGAAAATTTAAAAAATCGCCCGTTTCTTCTCCTCAGCAGCCCTCACACAGATTGTCATCTCCTTGGTTCTGTCAAGACTGGACTTCTCTAACAGTCTCTACCTTGGGCTCCAAACTGGTGAGCTCAAACGCCTCCAGCTGGTTCAGAACCAAGCAGCCAGGCTCCTTCTGAACATACCTAGGAGGCAATCAGTCAGACTTGGCCTGAAACAGCTACACTGGTTGCCGGTTGAGCAACGCGTGGCCTTTAAAGCCGGGTGCATTCTATTCAGGTCTCTACATGACACTGGCCCCTTATTCATTAGAGACTTATTTAAAAGATACAGTCCTTCCCGCCATCTCAGGTCCACCTATAAATCACTTCTGACTGTACCTCCGTACAAAAGGAAGCGTCTCGGAGGCAGCTGCTTTGACCACCTTGCAGCTGTCCTCTGGAACTCTCTTCCCCTTCACCTAAAGCTGAGCGACAGCATCCTCAGCTTTAGACATTCTCTGAAAACCTGGCTCTTTTCTCAGGCACACTACTGAGCTGCTCCAGCTCTACTAACTGACTGTCGCGCCTGGTTCCTTTCTATAGCGCCATGAAGCCTCCGGGCGTACGAGCGCTCAATAAATGCTGATTAACATTAACATTAACATTAACATATATTCGCAGCGGCGCAAGATTTCCTGACAGACAGCTACATTGAAAACCCACCGAGCTGTCCTCTGATGGTACTAGAGGCTCCGATAATAACAGATCATGAATGCTGCTTTCCTCTTTTCAATTGGATGGCTGACATGTTTTCGGATCATAACAGTGACTTCCTGTTACAAGCAGTTGCTGCCTACTTCGCCTATACAATACTTGGATGACTGTTATACAAGCCGTTGACGTCCACATTTCGTTTTGCCTCCCTATCTTTTTCACGTTTTCTTGGATGAACAGACCTATTGGCTTTACTAACAGTGGACATTATGATTTCCTGCTGGTTAAATTTTGATCTTTTCTGTGGACTAAATTTTTTTTCTTCAGCTACTCGATTTTGAACTTTATTTTTTATTAAAGTCTAATCTCAACAATTCTATTGTATATCTTATCTTATGTTCTTTCAAACGTACTCGAAGCAAAACTCGGTAATATATGCTACATGTGCCCTAATTAATGTGTAAATATAGAATGA
The DNA here is from genome assembly GCF_964261635.1 of Lissotriton helveticus. Classification (NCBI taxonomy): domain Eukaryota; kingdom Metazoa; phylum Chordata; class Amphibia; order Caudata; family Salamandridae; genus Lissotriton; species Lissotriton helveticus. Next base: position 821,497,925 of record NC_136057.1, read on the forward strand.
GTTTTTCATAACTGTAAACACCATTTCGCATTTGAACTGCTTATTTCCGCCTCACACACCTCTGCTCGTTTAGTTTTCCATAAACTAAAATATTTTTTAATACATAAGAGAAAAATATGTTCTTTCAATAATATTTCCATTGTTTTTCGTACTGTACTTCAAATGCAATACTGCAACCTTCAAAAGATATCTCAATACAGTAGTTCTTCTCAACACTGATTTGCGAACGATCCAACACATTACATACATGCACCTCTCGCCATTTTGTCGGTTTTGCCGCGTTTTTTTTCCCTTACACAATAGCATAACAGAAACGTGATAGTGCTTCGCATGCAGAGAGCTCATTGATAAAGACATATTGTCTAACCACTAGCATTTTCATGTATCGTTCCTAAACTGAAAGGCCAGAGACCTTCTTCCATTTATTAACATATAATGAGCCTTATTTATGAAGGCCTTGCGCCGCCGGTGTGTCACTTTTTCCCATGTTAAAAGTGACGCACCGGCGGCGCAAGGCCTTCATAAATCTGCCCCAATATACTTCCTCATAAGAGTGTATAATTAATTTTGCTAAACCATATTCATTTTTCATCAACTATACCGTTTGTATTTTATGTACTAGTGGCTATACCGATTACTTTGTTTTTTGCAATGTCTGTACTCGTATTAGATAAGAAACTTGCCTTGAAAACAGTGCATTTCTGAATAAACATTTCAAATATACACGTTCTCTCTTTTAATCCATAATCTCAACTAAAATGATTGTATATTGAAACAGTATTCATGTGTTCCACGTAACTTCAGCTGTACTAACTTAATATTTTCTTTTGTCTACCTGATTTACTCATACTAGAACCCACAGGCCTATAACAGCCCGTGAACCCTTTCTTAGTAGGTCGCGCACCATGCAGACAGTTGTACCTCTGTAAAAAAATAATTTATTACTCTTACCAAGCACTACCGCAGTTCCGCTTCTCTCAGTGTTAATCATTGCTCCCACGCTTCTACAGACCAGACGCTATGTCGTATTTCACTCCTTATCACGCTTTAATCTCCACAATAACAAACACTTCTCCGCCAGCCACCAGAGAACAGAGTGCAGATGCAGAGGCACTAAGTAGTGAAATACAACATACCCTCTGCTCTATGGAAGCAACCGAGCGGTAATTCTGAAAGAAAACATTCACTAGCGCTTCAAAAAAGCATTTCAATTATATAAATAGTTTTTTGAAAACGTTCCAACTACTTTGATGCGACTATCTGTGTGTGCCTCCACAGCAAAGTTCCCCAACCCGGACTGAAGGCAGACACAGACAGACACACACACAATAAGATAACACAGGGCAACGGAGACGGAAAACAGAAGGGAGATGAAGATGCAGTCAAACAGCAGGAGTGAGAGAGATATTTTTATACTCCGTTTGGTACCTCAATTTACGAACACATTTACTGCACAAATCTGTGTACAACCTCATGGTCAGAACTTTTCATTTTATTTTACTCGACCACCTTCCCCTCTCACCCCACCAGTACAAGCCGCGGCCACAAACTACAATGTAATTTTGTCGTCTTTCAGAAAGTTTAAGAATTCATTAAGCATTACCACTTTTTCAAGACGGTATCACATGTAATATACCAACTTTTTATTTTATTTCACTCAACCACCTGCCCCTCTCACCCTACACCCACCAATGCAGGCCGCGTCCAGAAAACGCACTCTAATTTTGTCGTGTGACAGAAAGTTTACGAATTCATTAACCATTAACATTTTTTCACGACGGTATCACATGTAACTTACCATTTCTCTCTCTATCTGCATTATCTGTCTCTCTGCTAATATCATTTTTTCACTTCATAAACAACTTCTCTCATTATATATAAAGGCTTCAAAATCACACAAATAATTACTCTTTATATTAAACATATTTTAAACTTCATATTTCACATTTAAATTAAAAATAGTTTTAGAAATACAACACATTATGACAGCCAAAAATGAGTTTAGTTTCAAACTATGAGGAAAATCAATCATTGTTTGTGAGTAAACCATATTTTACGGTACATGACAAAACAAACAGTTACAGACTTACCTTTACCAATGCTTTGTACGATGTACAACAGTGACAGTCACAAAATAGATATTCGTTTGACGGAAGTCTCAATTATGCTGCTATCACTGCAACCAAAATTCAATGGCACAGATATCCAGTCAATACAGACTCATATATGTCTCTTCAGCCAATCATATTTCCTCCCGCAAAATTTTGTATTCAAATTTACATTTCAGTTGATTGTCCCTCACAATATTTTCAATGTCACATAAAAGTCACCCATCACCCACTGCCATCTCTGGCTGTTTCCATGGTAACACCTCATTCTGCACCTGGCTGAAGGCACAGGTCAAAAGTTCATATCTCAACGTTCTACAGCAAACTAACAACACTGTTTTCCCTCCAGAAACACCTGCCTATCCACAGCTCTGTTACATGTCATTTTTTTCACACCGAATACTACTTTTTCTTTTACATAACATTAACATGCAACGTAGTCTTCAATCTTCACTTATTAGAATCAACCAATCATTTTTCCTTTTTCAACCACACCAAGCTTCATCCATTTTTTTATCCTGACTTTCAGCTTCTAACTGCCATTCCACTTCCAGAACCCATCGGAGTACGAGTGCATCTGCCTTGAAAATGAAGGTTTGGCTTTTAGGACACAGCTATATTCACTGGAGTGGAAAATATGCAGCAAGCAGACGAATTTCCAACCTTGATTTACCAAATGTGCAGATAACGTGGATTGGGCAAAGAGGATTAAGATGTCACCAATTAATACCATTGGTGAAAACTTTTATGCATCTCCCAGAACCAGACCTTATAATTGTGCACTGTGGTGGGAACGATCTAGGCACATTGACTGGGGTAGGTCTGGAAATGCTTCTAAAAGACACCTTTCGACAATTGATGACACTTTTTCCTCGAACTGCCTTGGTATATTCCAATATATGCCAAAGACAGAAATGGAATTGGTCCAATCAACATTGTGCACAAATTGAGAAAGCAAGGAGACATGTTAATAAATCTGTTTCTGCTTTCCTCAGAAATTATAGCATGGGTTCTATTTACCACAACAACTTGCGTTACCACATGCAAGACATCTATAGGACAGATGGTGTTCATTTCACGGATGAGGGAAACAGAATCTTCCTCTGCAACATCAGACTCTGCATCGGTACTTACTTATAAATGCAGAAAAAACTCAATTAACACAAGGGCTCTTTTCAGAGCCACCTTATATCAAAGCACTCAAACTTCTGATTTATCTCCATTTTCACACTCTTGTAAATAGGTGTGCGCGCCCGAGTGCGCGCACCCCGCAACTTTAAAAAAAAAAATATATATATATTTTCGCATTTAAGGGCCTTACTGCACACCCTGAGAGAACCTACGCAGCAAAACAATCTCTACCTTCTCCCCTTTCCATGTTCCAACGCTTTGAAATGACAATATATTTACTCGCAGTGACAAAATGGCGGTCAACACTTCCTGATTTCCTTCGAATCGAACGTTTACAGACGTCACGCAGCAAAAAAAAATTCTACTGAACAGATTTACACCATTCCAAAAAAAGCGTAATCTGCGAGCCGGACTCTACAGTTTTGCCAAATTTCTTATAAATCCATTCACCCGTTTGACCTGTAGCCGTGTCTAAACGTCCTATGGAAAATAACATGGAGAAAACACGTTTTTGGACCCCCCTTTTATCTCAGCCCCCACTTCACCATTCCCCCCCAAACTTTCAGGGAAGGAGCGCAGCGGACCGAGCCATCTTCTTTGAGAAATTCGCAAAGATTCATCCACCAGAGCCAAAGTTAATCCAAATAGAATGTTGAGGATTTCCTATGGAAACTAGGTCCTAACTATAACTACCTACTGGCGACCGCCAGTAGGTAATATATATATATATATATATATATATATATATATACATGTGTACGCTCCAAAATCCCAGGACCATCAATCCAAAAGGAAGGTAGCACACTCAGGGGAGGTTTCACAAAGATTTAATGAGGAAACCAACAGCAACGACGCGTTTCGCCTTAGGGCTTCGTCAAGTTGTGCAGAGAGCCGAGGCGCGCGTCCATTTAAAAAGGAAATTACATGCACAATCAATTACAATTCATTGAAATAAACATATTTCCTCCGTTCTAAGATGGCGACCAAACATTTGTTTGTATAGTCCTATGTTTATTTCAATGAATTGTAATTGATTGTGCATGTAATTTCCTTTTTAAATGGACGCGCGCCTCGGCTCTCTGCACAACTTGACGAAGCCCTAAGGCGAAACGCGTCGTTGCTGTTGGTTTCCTCATTAAATCTTTGTGAAACCTCCCCTGAGTGTGCTACCTTCCTTTTGGATTGATGGTCCTGGGATTTTGGAGCGTACATTTTGATTTCGGGCACACCCCCGAAACTGGCTGGTGTTTGTAGCTTCTGGATTCATTACCGGCTGCACCGAGTTTGCCTCGATAACCACGCATTGCCATATATCGAAGAACGCTGCGGTTGTCTACATGAACGGCCCTAATTGACGTTTCTTCGATTTTCCGGTAAGGCGCAGTGTGCGCATGTGAAAGACTTTGTTGCTTTTAAACACTGCGGGCTTAAAACTCAGAGTGAAGGGGACTATACAGCATTATTGTACGGTAGTCGCGGACGCACTACCTTCAATATGTTTTGCGAAGCAGAGAGACGAGAGGCGGAACAAGGAATGTTTAAAAATAGGAAAAAGCCTGATAGCTCACAAAAGGCTGGCGGAAGTAAAACCAATGGGGCAAACACACCTTTACAATCAAAACTGGTCTCACTAGAACGATTATACGAAAGAGAGATCAGGAAGTGGTGGGAGGCAACCTCACTACAGAACTATATTGAGGTTGACCGGGTCCCCAGAGGGTTACGCATATATACGATCCCGGCGTACGAAAATCCAGACCCCAAACTGCTAGATGCATGGGCTGAGCATACTGCCGCTTCATGCAAAGGGAGTCTGCAAATTCTAGTACGCTTTGCGTGGAGTGATCGCGAAAAGGCTTTGACACAGATCAAGGAAATTGAGGAGGATTTATTGAAAGAAGAAGATCAGGAAAGCCTGGGGGATAAACGTGAACAACTCAAAAAGCGTTTGAAAAAATATGAACAAAAAATCAAACAAAGAAAAGAAGAAAAATTTGAAAGGGACGAGAACGATTACCGACTGGGAAGAGTATTAACCTTCGCTAAGAAGTATGATAACACCAGAAGGCAAATAAAGAATAAGAAAAAAATGGGCGCCCCGACAACTGTCGAATCGGTAACATCAGAGTCCGATGCTAACCCCGATGACTTGGTAAGTGAAGATGGCAGTGAAGAGGCTTCCCCTTTTCAAGTGGAATACGAGATAATGCGCAACAACCAACTGGAGGGTGGAAGAGGAAAGCCCCCGGACAATCGAGGACAAAGAGGAAGACGCGGCGGGGGGGCCGTTGGAAGAAATCCTTTAAGTTCTCCTCCTGTGACCCGCAGCATGAAGAAGTTCTTCAAGAAAAAGAACTGATAAATATTCCAGTGCCGATTAATTCCCAGGACAAGTTAACCATCATTAACCTAACTGAGAAAGTGTTAACGAATGAAGAAAATTCTACACTTCAATTAGGTTTATCGTTCTGTCCTCAGAGAAATTTTGAATTTGCACAAACGCGCATTGACATTTTCAAATTTGTAAGAAAATTAAAACTATAAAAATTTTTCAAACTCAAACCGCCTAGTGAGCGCCACAAAGCCACCCCTATGATGGAGGACACTGAACTGTTTTGTAGCGAGCTGCAAGGCCTTAGAGCAGTGGAAGGCCTTCGTTTGGAAAATAGCACTATTGGTGATGGTGAGGTAACCAACACTCAAATGCTTGACAATTGGGATGTACAGCAAAAAGGTGGAGCCAGTGAATTTAAACCGGCCTCTACTTTTATGCCAATGATGGGTGCAGATGCAATTGACACGTTTTCTGATGCTGTGTTGAGGGATCTCACAAGATTGCGCACCACTTGTAAATATGCTTCCAATAAAGATAACAATTTTTCAAAGACACAGCAGCTTGCACTAACCACTCTTTGTGAAAATTCGGGATTGATAATCAAGCCCTCTGATAAAGGAGGGAACATTGTTATACTCACAGCCTCTCAATATGAAACAGAGGCTTGTCGTCTGTTGGGAGACATTAATACCTATGCCATCATCAATGAAAAAACATATAATTTGAGTGTGACCAACTATCATGAGATGATTTTAAAATGGCATAATGTTAACATGCTTAACACAGATGAATATTTGTTCCTAAGGTGTTTGAGTCCTGTGATCCCTACCTTTTATTATTTACCGAAAGTTCACAAGAATTTGTTAAATCCTCCTGGTAGGCCGATTGTTGCTTCCAATGGCAGTGTGACGGAAAATCTTTCCATTTACGTAGATTCCTTCCTGTCTCCCTTGGTTATGTCCCTCAAATCGTATTTAAGAGATACTAAACATTTTCTTAATTGTGTTGAAGAAATTGTCTGGAAAGACTCATATTGCATGTTGGTGCTTGACATCACCAGTCTATACACGTGTATAGTACATGGGGATGGTCTCAAGGCAATGGCGAGCTTCCTGGAGAAACGGCCCATAAGATTTTACGAGCATAATAAGATGCTGCTGGAATTTATGATGTTTAGCCTTAACAACAACATTTTCTTATTTGGCAAACAATTATACCAACAAATATCCGGTGTCGCGATGGGAGCCTGCTCCGCCCCCAGTTTCGCGAATCTTTTCGTGGGATGGTGGGAGGAGCAGGCGTCCTGGAGCGAAAAATATCCTGAGTGGGGCAGTCGCATAATCAGATGGTATCGTTACATAGACGATTTGTTTATCATACTAGACTGCTCACAAGAGGCTGCCAAAGGCTTTGTAGATGCCCTGAATGACAATGACATTAATCTGAAGTTTTCTGGTCAAATTAGCAACATGTCTGTGGATTATCTCGATCTCACTGTATATATAGACAATCAAGGATGTATACAGACGAAACTGTTTAGAAAAGAAACGGCGGGCAACTCCACATTGTTCGCCACGAGTAATCATCCCCGTCCATTAGTAGAGAGTATTCCTTATGGGGAGTTACTTAGAATACGGAGGAACAATTCCAATGAGAATGATTTTGAGAGAGCAGCTCTTGCCAGCATGCAGAGGTTTAAAACTAGGGGTTATAGTGACAGTGTGCTATGGAAGGCCTATGAGAGGGTTAAAAAGATGAAACGTAAAGACCTATTAAAACCAAAACAACAAGTTAAATCCAAAGATGGTGGTTTCCGACTTATAACCACCTACTCTCGCAATGCAGGCCAGATAAAGCAAATTCTGAGAAAGAATTGGAACATCTTATTATCGGACAATACTATCAAAGCAGACTTACCCCCTAATCCACTGATCACGTTCAGAAAAGCGAGATCATTAAAAAATCACCTGGTCTCTAGTCATTTTATAGCCCCTGAAAAGACCCCTAATCTACCTGTTCTTAAGGGTTTTTACCCTTGTGGCCGCTGCAAGGCATGCAGGTTTAGTAAGCGGACGCTTACTTATAAAATACCTGGTGTTAGCATCCCCAAAAGGATTAACAAATTTCTAACATGCTCCACGCCGTATGCCATTTACTGCTTAACATGTCCGTGTGGCCTCAATTATATTGGGAGCACTACTAACGCAGTAAAACTTAGGGTATTAGAGCATATGCGTGCGATTGCTAAAAAGGATGACACCTACCCAGTGGCCAGGCACTTTGCAAGATTACACAACAGCAACAGGGATCTGTTAGCTTATACCTGCATAGACAGTGTGCCTTCAAGTATTAGAGGGGGGGACCGTCTACTTAGATTGAGACGTCTGGAATCCAGATATATCATTGACTTACAGACCAAGCATCCGCTAGGCCTTAATATGCATGAAGAATTAGCTGTTCATTTAGGTTGATCATTCCAGATGCACATAATTTTGTAATCCCTGTACTTTTCCTTGACTGTGATTTTATATGAATTGTTTTAAGTCTGATGACATTCTAATGAATTTAGGAACACATGCTTAATCTTGCAAGCCCATCCAGGGCGTTATAACTAGAACATTTGGAGTACATAATTGTGTGATATGCGACTCTATGAAATAATTTTATAGGATAGCCGCAGATGATACCGCTTTGGTGTTTGAATGCCCATCTAGGGCTTGATAAAATGCATCATAAATGATTGCAAACCAAGGGTTGAGGCGTTTAAGTTGAATCATACATGTTTCGTATTCGCCTGCATTACATGACTATTTCCTCCGTTCTAAGATGGCGACCAAACATTTGTTTGTATAGTCCTATGTTTATTTCAATGAATTGTAATTGATTGTGCATGTAATTTCCTTTTTAAATGGACGCGCGCCTCGGCTCTCTGCACAACTTGACGAAGCCCTAAGGCGAAACGCGTCGTTGCTGTTGGTTTCCTCATTAAATCTTTGTGAAACCTCCCCTGAGTGTGCTACCTTCCTTTTGGATTGATGGTCCTGGGATTTTGGAGCGTACATTTTGATTTCGGGCACACCCCCGAATTGGTGTGCACCCACTCGAGCAGTGCAACTGGCTGGTGTTTGTAGCTTCTGTATATATATATACATATATATATATATATATATATATATATATGTATATATATATATATTCACTGAAAAAACCATAGGTTATAGACCATATATAGTTAGGAATTAGCATTTACAAAACCTTGAAAATTCACTGAAAAAACCATAGGTTATAGACCATATATAGTTAGGAATTAGCATTTACAAAACCTTGAAAATTCACTGAAAAAACCATAGGTTATAGACCATATATAGTTAGGAATTAGCATTTACAAAACCTTGAAAATTCACTGAAAAAAACATAGGTTATAGACCATATATAGTTAGGAATTAGCATTTAAAAAACCTTATTTTACTCACACAAAACCATTGAAATTCCATATATAGTTAGTTGCACTAACTATATATCGCGCACCCGCAATCCACTGCTGATCATGTCACATATTACATCATTCATGACATGGTCAGTGACATCACTGATGACATCACTGAAGACATCTCAAATGACATCACTGATGACATCACTGATGACAACATCCAGTGACTGTATGTTTCTGTAAAGTTAAAATATGTCTTACATATTGAAGAATGAGTGGATGTATAAGTGTCTGGATGAAGGATTTAGTAGGTGCGTGACTGACTGTATGAGTGAGTGATTAAATGTGTCTCACTGAATGCATGGGTTAGTGACTAAACTGTCTTAATTTGTGCATCATAATGTCTGTTGTGATGTAAACTGCTGCATGTGTTGATCATTAGCTATACGAGAGGCTATATGTGTTATTGATTGGTTGCCCAAATATTTGTATGGGAGATTGAGTTTGTGTAGGGGTGGCTGGGAGGTGTGTGACTCTGTGCATAGATGTGTGAGCAGTTGATTCACTAGGTGTATGAGTTCAAGAGTGCATGTGGAAACAGCTACATGGGCAGTTGACTGTGTGCATGAGTGTATTGATGAGTGAATGGATATCTCAATGCTACATGTCATAGTAAGTACATATGTAAAACACAGTACATGTGAGAGTTGGCATATATAAATAACTGTGCATGAGAGCCACTGAATGTGTGAGTGGTTGTATGGATCATTGTGAACTTGAATCAGGGATTGTATAAGAGAGTAAATATGTGTTAGTATATGTTTCAATATGTAAGGTGTGTATAACTGTATAGTTGAAGAAATGGAGGTGAGATTGTTTATTTGCATGACTGACTAGGTGTGTGAGTAACTCCATGGATGAGTGACAGTGTGTGAGTGTCTGTATACACTGAGTGTATCTAAGGTTATATTAGAGTCTGAAGAGGTTTATCGTATTAGCACAAGAATGATGTCAAATGAGATGTCATCATTGATGTCATCAGTGATGTCATTTGAGATGTCATCAGTGATGTCATCAGTGATGTCACTGACCATGTCATGAATGATGTAATATGTGACATGATCAGCAGTGGATTGCGGGTGCGCGATATATAGTTAGTGCAACTAACTATATATGGAATTTCAATGGTTTTGTGTGAGTAAAATAAGGTTTTTTAAATGCTAATTCCTAACTATATATGGTCTATAACCTATGGTTTTTTCAGTGAATTTTCAAGGTTTTGTAAATGCTAATTCCTAACTATATATGGTCTATAACCTATGGTTTTTTCAGTGAATTTTCAAGGTTTTGTAAATGCTAATTCCTAACTATATATGGTCTATAACCTATGGTTTTTTCAGTGAATTTTCAAGGTTTTGTAAATGCTAATTCCTAACTATATATGGTCTATAACCTATGGTTTTTTCAGTGAATTTCAATGTTTTTTTAATAGCAAATATCATACACTGTCGAATGTCAAGTACGTGGTAAGTAAAAACATTTTCGTGTTTATGCACACTGATCTGCTTTGAATGCTGCCCCCCACCCCTCATTTCTATTAGGAGTACTCTCTCTTTGCAGATAGTGAAGGGTAGTTAACGCAGGCCTTTGCCCCCGTTGTAATCCGTCGTGCCTGCTTCTCTCTCCATTTGATTGATTGTTCTCTTTGGTTCATTCTCTATTTACAAACAAGCACAGAGTCGCAATACTCTGTTTAGTGTTTGCAGATAGCGAAAAATCGTGTAAAAAAACAAAAGGAATCGAGCAAAATCAGTAGGCCACTAATGGGATCTCTTTTTGACCTCCCTAAAATAGAAACATTAGGAACAACCTGTTGAAAATAGCAATATGTATGTACATAAGCGGCGTTCATTTCTGTTCACAGTACCCCTTGTTGATTGTTTGAATCGAGCATTGAATTGTTCGAAGTTGGTTCTCTTAAGGATCCTCTCTGCCTGCAAACGAGGAAGAATAGGAATATTCTCTCTCCCTTTGCAGATAGTGAAAGGTAGGTAACGCAAGCCTTTAACACGTCGTACCTATTTCATTCCTCATTGATTGATTGATTGTCCGAACATTGACTGTTTGGGAATTCGTTCTTTTTGGAGGTATTCCCTGTTTGCAAATAAACGTAGGAAAATCTTTGCAAGTAGTGAAAGGGTACGTGATGCGGACCTTTTTCCCCCCTTGTAATCTGTCATGCCTATCTACTCCCCACTGATTGATGCACCTGTTTCACCCGGACCATTTACTAGAGATAGGTCATCTGGCCCGACCAGAGAGCACCCCTAGTGAAAAGGACATATGCAATAATAACGAAGTGATCACTGTATCCTGTTAAGAGAAACTTTAGCATGAAACAACCTGGAAAGAAAAGAATAGGAAAACGAAAATCAGTAGGCCACTGATGAACTTTTTATTAAATAACAAACAAAGAAACGATAACAATACGTAATGATAAAACCTATTATTGTCCTAGAAACAAGAAACGTTAGAAGTAAGCCCGTAATAAGAAACCTGAAAACATCGCCCCTCACTGCCCCAAAACGTGTCTGTCCCACCGCCTGCCACGGCCAAATAACGGCAAACTGGGAAAGATAGAAGTCAGCAGACATCCGCCCCATTCTAGAAACTTCCAAAGGGCAACAGGTTTTCGGCTACGCCCAGCCGGAAGCAACACATATAAGGCGGGTCCTGCTGCCACGCCTCGGCCAGGAGATCATCACGTAGGGTGTAGCCGGGGGAGAGGCCGAGGCCAGCGGGACCCGGCCAGGGGGATTGACAACACTGGAGAGTTTCAGGGGGGGGGAATGTCCGTGTCCTCGACCCTCCCCTCTCTCTCCCAGTCCGGCCGCGGTGGCCCTTGATAGTTGCAGGTTGTCCCTCCACACTCTCTCCCGGTCCGGCCACCAACGGCCGGGGGCTGGGGCCGACAGGATCCGGCTGCAGCCGATGAGCCAAGGAACCCGTTCATGGGGCCAGAGCAAAGGGCGTCCGGCCGCCATCCACCGGAGGTGCGGCCCAAAGACGGACGGGACATTTCTTCTTTCTTTTATAATGGCTGCGACAACACTGGGGGGGGGATGTCTTGCACATGCCTCCGACCCCCCCCTCATCCTCATCGCCTGGTCCGGCCATAACAAATGTCAAGCGAGATGCCGTGGGGTGCACTGGGAGGGAGAGACGATGCGAACAGGCCTCTCCCGCCTCCCCAGGTGAAGGCTTCCCAGCTGCACCCTCAGCGCTCCAGGCGCCCGGAAAAGGGTTCTTCCACTGTGGCGATGCTGCAACGTCTCGCCCGGCAGGGTGGAGCCCGTCCGCTCATTTGACCCCGCGATCGCCAGTAGCTACCGAACTCTCAAAATGGCGGTCGACCTGGCAAGAGCGGGCCCAGCATAAAGAAATGGCCCGGTCACTGGTTGACTCCACCACCGTAGTCCTCCACGACCTTGAAGATTCTAGAGGAGCCGCGGGAGTCTCCGACCCCCGCAGACACCCCCGATGGGGAATGACTGCCATGATCGCCCGTGGAGTGACGAAACTGTATCCGCGGGACGTCGGCGCTCCCATGCTGCCACCAGCCTCAGTTTGAATGACTAGAATCCTGCAGACCCAGTTCCGGTGAAAGCACAGTGTGACCCGGTAGGAAAAATTGTTGCACCCCCTCCCCTTTTTGACTGATAGTTCAAACCACCGATCCTTTCCTTTGCCCTTTTACCGGAACTATGGACTGCCTCCCCCTCTTTTACATTTTCTAGAGAAAACAAAACATTAACCACTACATTAGCATAGCAGTTGACACCAGAACTGTTTTCAAATTGAAAACCAACAACATCTTCAACAGAATCCTTTTTGTTTCTGCTGTGAGCCTGCTACAGCACAGGCATTGTCCCCAGCAGTAATTCTGCAATGCCGATAAGTATAGCTGTGGTGCCTACTGGACTCACTCACCCCCGCGGCGCCCCACGCCGTTATTTGCTGGGCGGCAACTTACTAGACATCACCTTCGTGACATCCAGATTTCAGCGCTTTCTGCTGCCTTGGAACTATTCGCACAACAGACCGCTACTGACAATCCACCCCCCGGGACGCCCCACGCCGGATACCCAAATCAGTGCGGCACCCAGGCAACATCTTCTGAATTTTCATAATTTGAAAGAACTAGTAACATGTCCTCATCAGGAATTTCCTCATGAAAAGTCTGCAATGATGATTCTTGTAACTCTATGGTCTCCAAACATTCGATAAATTCGCCATCAAGAGATTGATCAAAAAAATCATTCAAGTCATCTCCTCCTTGTGAGAATATTTCATTATTGGTGCTGTCAATTTCAATAAATGTATTGGATAATTCAAAAGAAATTGCCACGGTCTCTTCGTTGTTTAAATGTTTTTACTGTTTTTGTTTTGTTGTATATATTTATAAGTTATTAAAGTTTTATAATCCTACTACTTTGTTGGAGTGCTATATATTTTTAATATGACACATAATTGTAAAAACTTTGATGTACAAAGAGTCATCCCTGGAATCTTCCGCTTCAGGCTCGGTCCCCTCCCCAATCACAATACAGGATGGTTTTCAGATAGTAGGAACACGTGTGGTGTGACGGATCTCATCGGGTGTGGGCCTTGATCTACTATAACTCCTTTGAAGAGGGGTGATTCTTTACAGCTGGGGCCATAAACTACATCTGCAGGGCTAGCTGATAGCCTGGACAATCGGACACAGAGGAAGAGGAGTGTCAGAGGGTGCGGTAGTGAATAGGGCGAAAGGGAGGTGTCGGGCGGGCACAGAGTGTGATTCTCAAGGAAGAGCAGCGCAGATGGGGGGAGGTTTATTGCCCATGCATAACACAGAGAGCGGGGGTGACCAGTGCCTGGGGAAGATGCTTGCGAAGGTGGGGAGCCATGCTAAGGATCGACAGCGTGCAGAGAGTGGGTCTGGTCAAGGCATCTAAAATGGCTGCCGTGCACGACAAAAGTGTGGCATTTCAAAAAAGGCAAGATGGCGCAGACAATGTTTTTCAACACTTCCTCATTTCCTTCGAATCGAACGTTAACAGACGTTGGTGCATATTACCAAAGTTAAGCGATATTTATAGCTAACGATGCTTAGCAACGAATTTTTTACCGCTAAGCATCGTCAGAAATTATCGAAGATAAACCTTGCTATTATCAAGGTTTATCGCAAATGCGATAAAAAACGGCCGCAATGCATGAATATCGCTAAAAAGTCAGCGATATTCATGCATTACCGAGCTAATGCTCTTAGCCATGTTATCCACCTCCCATTGGATAACATGGCTAAGAACTGCTCAGGGCAGGTGTTAGTTTTTGGAGATATTCGCGCTTAGCGCGAATATCTCCAAAAGTTGGTAATAGGAGATAGATATCTTGCATGTTGTAATGCAAGTTATTGTGGTATATGGAACTCATACCATAATCTCTCAGGAAAGCAGAAACTGATCCTTTTGGGACCGCCTGAGAAGGCCTAGGAGGTGAGGGGTACTCTACTTTGCCCCCTTTTCACGTTCCGAACTATTTTTTTTTACTCTCTTCTGTAATTACACAAAATGGCAGCGATAAGATGCATCAGAGACAGACAGTGAGAGAAAGGAGGCCGGAGATGAAGAAGAGATGTCAAATACACATTGGAGATAATATAGTGGGAGAAGGAAAGTAAATATGAGTAAACTTACCATGTAACATAAAAATGTTGCACTCTATACTATAAGTCTCATTTTATACTACAATCACTTCGCTACAACCTCATAAATTAAAAATAAAAATGAATAATGTCTCAAACAATTTTTGATTTCTAAATATAAATTTATTCTTCTGAATTTTCAAAATTTGAAAGAACTAGTAACATGTCCTCATCAGGAATTTCCTCTTCAATCATCTCATCTGGAATCTCCTCATGAAAAGTCTGCAATGATGATTCTTCTAACTCTATGGTCTCCAAACATTCGATAAATTCGCCATCAACAGATTGATCCAAAAAATCATTCAAGTCATCTCCTCCTTGTGACAATATTTCATTATTGGTGCTCTCAATTTATTTATTTTATTTATTTATTTTTATTTATTTAAACACTTGTAAAGCGCTACGAAGGCCCTTGGGCATCTCGGCGCTGGTATCTGCTGAATTCAACCCTACAGGAAGATCTGATTATTGGTCAAATAACCACGTTTTGAGTTGTTTTCGAAAGGACCACAAGGAGGGGCTGTTCTTTATGATTAGTGGCAAAGAGTTCCAGAACTTGGGTGCTGAAACAAGGAATCTCCTGTCACCCCATGAGACCAGTTTGGTACGGGGTACTTTCAGCTGGAAAAGATCAGAGGACCGCAGGGACCTGGTGGGCCGATAGGGAATAAGTTGTTGAGTAAGAAAGGCTGGTCCCTGGTTGTGCAGTGCCTTATAGACAATGCACATAGCCTTGAACTTAGTTCTGTTCCTAATGGAGAGCCAGTGCAACTCTCTGATAGTGCTCGAGACTGATTGAAATTTGGGTATGTTACCCAACAGTCGGGCATGTAGCGGATAATTCAAAAGAAATTGCCACGGTCTCTTCATTGTGAGCCATTTTATTTTGAAATTGCTTGCTGTAAATTGCAGAAAAAAATTATCACTTTCATTTATCGTTTTTAGTAATACATAATATAAAACTAACTTTATCAAGTATTTAGTATAACAGAAGGACTGTAAATAAATAACAGAAAACATTTTTCAAATTATCTTCAAGTGTACAACATAGTTCCCCTTACAAATTAACAACTCACCTTTTTAAAAGTAGGAGAAGTGTTAGTACTGTGTAAATCAAACACCAGCAATTGACCACCAAACATTCCTCACAAATGTACCTCAGACAGTAGTATCAGAAAATGGCTGTGGTTTCCTCTCATTTTAGATATATACATAACCAATTAACTTTCATCACACACAAATACAAAACCAAAGTAACATTTTAATTGGTTCTAAATTTCAACACTTTCAAATGTGTTTTCCCCATGCAATTTTCCATAGGACATTTAGATACGTCTACAGCCTGAATGGCTGAACGGAATTACACCAAACTTGGCAAAATGGTACATCAAACCTAAGAGGTCAGGGAGGATCTACTATGCCCCCTTATGGTCATTTGCCCCTTCGCTTTGGCCTCCTCTTGTCTCTCGATCCTACCGAGAGACAAGATGGCGGCCGCTACGGACTGTTTGGAATGTTTACAGACGCCGGAGAACCAATCAGCTTCGCTTCACAAAGCTCCGTAACGCGTAAAGTCCGCGAACCGGAGCGCTGCCTGGTCCGCTGTTACAGATATATATCTTTTTTTGAACGTTAATTTCTCAAAATCCACTGGAACTCATATATTGAGACCTAGCAAAGGCACATCGGGCTACCAGTCCCTACAATTTTGCCAAGTTTCGTGCAAATCCATTCAGCCGTTCGGGCTAAAAGTGAGGCCAACCGCCCTATGGAAAACTCAATGTTAAAAACACGTTTTGGGACCCCCCTTTTTTCTCGGCCCCCCCTTGACGATCCCCCCCCAAATTTTCAGGGGCTGCTCGGAAACAAAATGTTCCATTTTCCTGAAAATTTCAGCCAATTCCGTCCACAAACGCCAAAGTTATTAGACATAGAATTTTCAAAAATCCCATAGAGAAAAAATCCTAACTATATATACCTACTGGCGACCGCCAGTAGGTAATATATATATATATATATATATATATATATATGTTCACGAAGTTCAAAACCAAAGGTCAGGCCCACAGTCTTCTGGACGCCAACACAGCAAAGAACACGAGACCCAAGAATCAGGTGAGCTTATTGTTTTAATAGCACCTTCGCCAGCGTAACGTTTCGGCCTGCACAGAGAAACACCGTTTTTTCATGAAGGGAGCCATTGAGGAAGGGATGATTTCCCGAAACCGGTCTGGCAAAAAAGAAATGGATTTTGTTTTCCTGCTTCCCTCTGTGTGCAACTGCCTTAAATAAAAGAGGAACAATCCATACTAACCTCGTGGTTTCTTCCAACAAGGGCAATCTCGTTTGATGATTTTTGGCGGCTCTGCTCAGTCGCGGAAGAAGCATGCCGCACAGCGGACCTGTAATGGAGCCACCGGGTTTCATTACCTTTGGGAGGTTAGTTGCCTAAAGACAGTTGAAATAATACTTCGGATGTGCAAGCATGATTCAACATCCAACCCACTGGGGTTTTATGAATGTTTTAAAAGCCGCATGAAAAAACGAACTCACTGGAGCTAAACAAACTGCACTACAAGATCCAGCAGGCTGTGTGTACAGCCACGCCCACTGGGGCAGGTTCGTGAATAAGAAGGTGCAGAATGAAACACCGTTTTTTCATGAAGGGAGCCATTGAGGAAGGGATGATTTCCCGAAACCGGTCTGGCAAAAAAGAAATGGATTTTGTTTTCCTGCTTCCCTCTGTGTGCAACTGCCTTAAATAAAAGAGGAACAATCCATACTAACCTCGTGGTTTCTTCCAACAAGGGCAATCTCGTTTGATGATTTTTGGCGGCTCTGCTCAGTCGCGGAAGAAGCCTGCCGCACAGCGGACCTGTAATGGAGCCACCGGGTTTCATTACCTTTGGGAGGTTAGTTGCCTAAAGACAGTTGAAATAATACTTCGGATGTGCAAGCATGATTCAACATCCAACCCACTGGGGTTTTATGAATGTTTTAAAAGCCGCATGAAAAAACGAACTCACTGGAGCTAAACAAACTGCACTACAAGATCCAGCAGGCTGTGTGTACAGCCACGCCCACTGGGGCAGGTTCGTGAATAAGAAGGTGCAGAATGAAACACCGTTTTTTCATGAAGGGAGCCATTGAGGAAGGGATGATTTCCCGAAACCGGTCTGGCAAAAAAGAAATGGATTTTGTTTTCCTGCTTCCCTCTGTGTGCAACTGCCTTAAATAAAAGAGGAACAATCCATACTAACCTCGTGGTTTCTTCCAACAAGGGCAATCTCGTTTGATGATATATATATATATATATATACATATATATATATATATATACTTCCTTCCAGCCATTGTGCCCTGTAATCAGTTTTTCACCATCAACTGCTGCTAATGAAAATAGTACTAGGCCTAGAGCGACAAAGTAAAATACTCAACTTTGGGCTGTCCAACATGAGCATGACCATCCTTTGCTGATTGATCATGAGAACGTAAAAGAAAAGAAAGCCTTTCATATCAACAAACATTTGTAGAACCTTACCTTGGGTAGGCAATCTGTACAGCAGAGTAGTAGCACTACTAATACTAGTATTAATAAGGATCGATGGTTTCTCTGAGTCTTAAAGTACCAGGCAGTCCACCAAATATATAAGAGGAAAAGGAAACCTGACTGAAAAACCAGAAGAAAGCAAGCTACATACACACAATAAGAGTCAGAACAGAGACAGTTTGATTTGATGTTAAAGAAAAAAAACAGACACTAGAAATATATAAATAATTAGGTTGGTGGGTAATGCAGGGATAACAAGAATTTTAGAAACAGATAGATTGAAAAGGATTTGGTAAAAAATAAAATTAGGAAACAGAAATATTAGTTCAAAAAATAAGGAGTGGTAAAAGTTAGGGGTATATATATATATATATATATATATATATATATATATATAATAATATTAACAACAGGAGGACTTACTGGGGCCAGCAGAGCCATCTGCAAAAGAGCGCTGATCCTGCTGGGAGGCACATCCAGCCCCAACACCCACCTCGGCAGACCCAGTCTTCTTCTTGCCCCTGGATGCTGATTATGTAAGACATAAATAAAGAGACAAAAAATAATTGATTGATGTTAAATAAATATTAAATAACGTGCTCCAAAAAGAGTTTTTGACAGGAAATGGCTATTCCATTAAAATTGACCCTTCCTAAACCAGTTCGACTAGTAGTAGACTAGTATCGCAGTTGTAGACCGTTCTATCTTTATTATCCCACAGTTCCATTCTGATATCTGAATTCTAAACCTACCTTGCCCACCTATTTCAATGACTTTGGAAGGAATTGTCTCAGCGGCGACCAAAGCCCAGCAGCGCAAATTGGATAAAGCAATCGAGAAGGAGAAGGAGACCAAGCAAGACAGGGATGTGGCTGCTCGAAGCAATGGGACCCAAGAAAATCCGGCGCGGGATTTAACAGCGAAGAAAAAGGCTGAAAAAGAGTGTACCTTTAGACAGCCATCAGTGTCAGAAGTGTTCGGGCCGAAAACGGCTGTAGGAGCAACAGGAACATCCACGGCAAGCCAGCCGACTAGGGGAGCAAGCGGCAACGTCCTCGAGGACGCAAGCGGCTAGGCAACCAGAGCACGCAGACCTCACACTTCCCGCGGCAATCTCGGCAGTATTGACTGATGGCCCTGAGAAGGAGCAGGGGCAGGAGAGCCGAGGAGAGATGGAAAACGCTGATCTGAGGGTGAGCGAGGCTGCTGCTGGAGCAGAATGCCAGAACACTGCACAAATGTTAGACGCACTAAAAGAGGTGGAGGCAGAGATGCTGGGAGAACAGGCTCAGATGCGGGGGGCCAAGGAAGCAAAATGGGGTAGTCTGGTGAGTCTTGGCTCTCAGAAGGGGCAGTCAGTGGCGGAACACACGAGGGAGATAGATTCTTCTCGGTCCCAGAAGAATCTGAATCCACTATTGCCAGTAGTGATGAGGAGAAAGATACTTCAGACTTAAGCTTGAGCTCCGAGGATAGTGGAGGCTCCAGGGGGAGATGTACTCAAAAAAGGCACAAGGCTGTAACAAGACGAACAGGCTCTCCCCTGAGCACCCATAAGAAATTATTATGGGACTATTCAGCCACATCCAGTATGTATAGAGAGGAAGGTAAAGACGGGCATGGTGAAGGGGGGAAATTGGACATTATGTTTGCCACTCTAAAGCAGATACAAGCAGAAGCTAGAGCAGAAAGCCGGAGAGCAAGGCACAACACAAACAAAATCCAAGCCTCAATCAGGAAAGTAAATAAAAAATATGAAGAGGTTGAGGGGAGAGTGGTAGAAGTTGAAGAGAGAGCTGGTAGGCTGGAAGATGAAGTCACGGACTGGCAGACATTCAGAGTGGAACAGACAAAGGTCGTGGAGGACTTACAATGGAAGGTTGAGGATTTGGAAAATCGTCAGCGGCAAAATAACGTCAGACTCCTTGGGCTGGAGGAAGGAGTGGAGGGGCAAGACCCAAGAGGTTTTGTCATTAAGCTCCTAAAGGGGACCTTTCCAGAGGCACCATGGCAATGGGAGCTCAAAGTCCAGAGAGCACACAGGTTTCCACTGTCACTGAAGAAAAGGCGGGACGGGGCGCAGATACGCTCCCAAGGGCCATGTTGGTCTTTTTTGGGAACTTTCTAGCAAGACAAGAGTTGATGGAGAAAGCCAGGCCAGACTCCAAGAAATCTTTTGAAGGAGTAACATTTTTTGCTAGACCTGACTTTTGCCACGTGACAGTGGAAAGGCGATGGCGACTTAGACAACTAATTGCTGCATTTCAGAGACAAGGGGCAGAGGCTTATCTAATGTTCCCGGCAAAGTTAAAAGTTATCTCTGCAGGACGCACAAGAATGTTTTTTTCCGAGATAAATGCGGGTGAATTTCTCGCAGAGTTAACAGAACAAGGGGGAACTAGGAAGAAGTAAAAGGGAATATATGGAAAAGAGGAAGAATGATAGGGGGATGTGGCTGGGCCTCGTAATCTGGGTCTGGTAAGAAAATGGTGGATAGGACAGAGGTGAGGGAAGGAGAGGGGGGGCGACACTACAATGCTCAATGGTCACGCATAGGTCTGTGGTGACCTATTTGCCTGTGACAGGGGGGGTGGGTCAGCGGAGGGGAGGGGGGGTGGAGGGGAGGCAAAAGGAGGGGGTGGTGGTGTAGGGGTTGGTGTAGGAGTTGGAGGTTGGAGATTTACAGTACAGATTTCTAAAGCTTATAAAGGAGTGAGGCAGTGGTTGGTCAATCTCATAGTAGTTACTGGAAAGTTGTCAAAACTAAGCATGAATAAATGTCAGTTAGGTTAAATACGATCAATATTTGCGGGCTAAACAATGGAGAAAAAAGGCAAAAGCTAGTTGCGCTGCTTCGATTTTGGAGAATCGATATAGTCTGTCTACAGGAGACGCATGTGGCTAGCAAAGATAAATTCATGCTGGATCAAATGGGGTTTGAGTTGCTTGCGTACACAGGACAGGATGCTAGAAATAAGGGGGTGGTGATATTAGCCAGGAAAGGTGTTGTAAAGATCAAAAAGAAAAAGGAGGATCAAGAGGGGAGATGGGTTATGCTGGATGTGGAAACCATGGCTGGGAGATTTACACTTACCTCACTGTATGGGTCAACTGAAGATGAACCTGAGATGGTTGAATTTTTGGATGGGGAACTAGCATTATGGACAGAGCCCATAGTATGCTGTGGGGATTTTAATATTAATGGTCTGGATGGCCTAATTGATAGAGGTGGGGGTAAATATCGGGGGAGGAAGAGAAAGACACACAAAGCAGTAAAGAATTTGGTACGGCATAATGCGCTGGTGGATATGTGAATGGAGAAAAACCCAATAGGCACAGGCAGTACCTACTACTCAGCTCCACATAAAACGGTTGCGAGGTTGGACTACTTTTTCATTTCTAGTTCACTGGTGTCCGGGGCCGCAATAGAACGACTTCCCAGGATAGTCTTGGATCACAATCCATTGGTTTTAAGCATGACTTTGTCTAAAAATAGGGACAGGACGACTAATGCATGGACATTTGAACGGGGGTTGCTGAAGGAGAAGGAGTACGTTAGAAGGATGCAGGATTGGATAACACAATTTTGGGACATGAACAGGTATTCGGCTTCAGCAGATATGGTATGGGACGCATTTAAAGCCGGGGTGAGGGGAGAGACACTAAGCTATACTATATTAAGAAGCAAGAAGGAGAAGGAGAGGATAGAAAAGAGGATTAGAAGGCTGGCGTGTTTAGAGGAGGGTCTAGTAGATGCAATAAGTAGGCAAGAACCTATTGAACAGATCCTGTTGGACCTGGAGATACAGAAGGCAGAGGCAGGTGTCAGTCTGGCGCAAAAGGCAGCAGGGAACTTCCTAGCAAAAAAAGAAAAATGTTATGAATTTAATGAGAGGGTGGGTCATTTGTTGGCAATTAGGACTAGGCAGACACTAGCAGCAGGCGAAATAAAAGAAATCAAGGATAGTACAGGGACCATAGTCAACAAGGTGGAGGAGGTACAGGAAGTGTTCAGGAGATTTTACGAAACATTATATGAGCAGGACTTAAATAACGTAGAGACAGGGATTACAGAATACTTGGCACAGGTACCACAGGTAGGGCTATGTGCGGAAGAGAGGGAAAAGCTAGTTCTGCAGCTAACCATTCAGGAGGTAAGGGAGGCGACATTCAGTCTCCCCTCTGGCAAGACGACAGGACAAGATCAAATTCCGGCAGAATTCTATAGGCTTTTTGGGATGTGTTAGGAACGGACATGTGGGCAATTTGTTGCTTGGCACAGGGGGGTAGGGTAGTCCCTCAGTCCTGGGCCGGGGCGGATATAATTGTGATATTAAAAAAGGACAAACCTCCAACAGAGCCAGGGTCATACAGGCCAATAACACTGCTGAACGCAGATGCAAAAATATTTTCTAAAGCCTTGGCAAAAAGGCTGAGCAAGGTTATCGAGGGGTAGGTATCCCCGGCACAGAATGGCTTTATTCCAGGTAAAGGGACTACCCAACATATAAGACAGATGATTACCATCCTAGATGCAGCTGAGGTTGCAGGAGACCCTGTCGCGGCTATTTTTTTGGATGCCGAGAAGGCCTTCGACAGGGTCTCCTGGGACTACTTGTGGAAAGCCATGGAATGGGCGGGTATAGGCATTGGCTATATAAATGCAATCCAGGCATTATATAAACATCCATCGGCCAGAATAAGAATGAATAAATCCTATACGAAGGCAGTACAGATTAGGCGGGGGACTAGGCAGGGATGCCCAGCTTCGCCTCTACTGTTCGCTATATATCTGGACCCATTGTTAAGAAGGCTCACCTACAACTATAGGATTCCCCCAGTTAGGCTGCATGAGAAGGAATACAAATTATTCGCTTATGCGGACGACATAGCCATTACAACACCAGAACCGGTGGGGGCATTGAGCGAAATAGAGCAAGAGGCAAGGAATTTCGGGGTGATTTCAGGATACCTTATAAACAGAGGAAAGACACAGATAGTGCAGAATAGGTTCACAACATTTCAGGACACGAGGGTAGTTACAGAAGCAATGTATTTGGGGATTAGGGTGTCAGCGGATCTGGACAGATTAGTAGAGATTAATATGGAGCCTCTTTTGGGGAAGGTTAAAAGAAATTTGGAGAGAATCCACAACTTACATTTGACATTAATGGGGCGTATTAATATGATTAAAATGTTTACTTTTCCAAAATTTGTATATATGTTCAGAGCGATTCCCCTATACTTTGATGGCACTTGGTTTAATAGATTAGAAGCAACATTGAACAGGCTATTATGGGCACAGGGGAAGACACGTAGAGCATATCGATTCTTGACACTACCGAGGGAGAAGGGGGGATGGGGGCACCTGATTTTAGGTTGTATTATTGGGCAGTAGCTCTCCAATACTCTCAAGGGTTATTAGGAGGCAGTAGCCAGTACGGTGAGAGATTGGGTGGCAGGAACGTTTATGAAGCGGTTCTGGGCAAGGAGGCAGAGAATGCCTTAGTAAATACAGTGGATTATGCCTACTTTAAACACACTAGGTTCAAGACACTAAGTGCGATATATAAAATCTGGAAGGCCGTCGGGAAAAAATTAGGTATTGGGAGGTATAATAGATATCTGAGGCTTTATACAAACAATGATTTTCCTGCAGTTATGAAAGATTGGGATGCCAACGGGATCAAGACATTATGGGATCTGCTGGATGTAAAAGGGGTGTTCCTACTGTTTCAGGATATTCAAAACAAATTCAAGATACCAGGGAGCAATTTTTTTAAATATCTACAAGTAAGGAGCTATTTTTATAAGAAACAGGGTGGGCCAGCAGGGATGGCTCACTGTAGGATAATGGACTATTTGGGGCGTAGCACTTGTGGTACGATTAGGCAACTGTACGCAGAACTCTATGCACTAAAAACAGATGATAGAGAGAAATATGCTAACAAGTGGGTGGAACAAGTAGGGGCGCACCCCGAGGGATTACAAGCCTCACTAGATCTAGGCCGGTCGGTGTTATGCTCGGCAACGTTACAGACTCAACACTATAAGACAGTTTACTCCCTGTATCATACACCTGCTAGAATTGCCCAGTGGGGGGGTAATACTGGAATAACCTGTCAACGCTGTAACTCAAGTAGTGCCAATATTACACATATGTTTGCACATTGCCCACAACTCTATACACTTAAACTGGCAATTGAAAAATTCCTGGAGGGATCTCTAGGGTTGAAGATCAAATTAACAGATGAGTTGATAATGTTAGGGGTGAATATAGGGGATAATAGTGAATATCCAGAATTTATGTTTATGGTTACGGTAGTTTTTAGGATTATTATCGCAAGGGCCTGGCTTGATAGGTCGGCACCAACATTTCAGTCATGGATAGCAAGGCTTCTTGCTACATACAACTTGGAGAAAGCCATCTATGAGAGGAAAGGTAGAAGGGCAAGGGTACTGGGGGGTAGGATATGGTTTCCCATTGAGCAATGGAAGAATAGGGGAAAATTGGGGTAAAAAACTGTGTTTTCAGGTTATATTTTGTATTTTTTTTTTCTTTTTTTTATGTCGAACTTTTAGCGTATGTAATATCTGTACTGTAAAAATGCATTGGATTTCTTGGAAAAATGGGGGGGAAAACTCAATAAAAATATATAAAAAAAAAAAAAGGAAGGAATTGCTAAAAAAATACATTTCCTTCTAAGTTCCGAATTCTGATCTCAATCGCAATCATCATTCTCAAGACCCTTTGACAAGCCATTTCACTAAGACTGCGTTTAGTCTTCTTAAATGCATAGATGGATGCATGCATATTTGCAAACACCAAACTGGTTAGTTGCTTTTCACTCACTATACGAACTACAAAAGGTTCTACTAAAATGACTAAGGAGGAGTCAATGTCTGAAGTCACATGAGAGGATGTGTCACACGGGCCTCTAAAATACCAACTAACACTAAGTAACTAACTACCACCATCTCAGCAACAAGACAAAGGTAGAGGTCTCTCTAATCTGCTATGCATTACCTAACTTAAGTTCTCCTACACAATCAGCCCAAGCAAGTGCAAAGTTGCAAACAAGTATGATTGGGAGCGCCAAGCCCCTGTCTAGAATAAGGATCACATAATATAAGATTTTTAAACGTAACTTACCTCCATGTGAGCAGCAGCATTCTTGCTATTTGGGAAAAAAATAATATTCACAATAACATAGAACACACAATAATAATATTTAGCTAGTACACACCAAGCCTTGCGCCCTCAACAGCTAGCATGTCCAGCGGGTCCTGCTCTCGATCCAGAAAACCAGACCATCGGTGCGTCACTTGGTTATGAGTGTACCAGACCCCAGAGCAGCCATACATTGCCCCACCACCCTTGCCCATCGCTGCTGAATCTCTCAGAGCCCGGACCCGGACCAAGGCCTGCCCTAATGCTCTTAGGGTGGAAGGGAGGTTCTGCTGCACAAAAAAGTGTAGACAACTCCACCTCCAAAAACAAAATTGGTAAATTTACCGATTCTGTAAATCCAGATGTAGGTGGCACCTAAAACAGGCCCTTAGGAATTCGTTATTTACCACCAAATAATACTTGGTGGTAAATAATGAATTTCTGTGTACATGCACATCTGTGCATGTACACCGGTGCCATGTGACACACATACATGCCCATGAGTTAACCTATGCATGAGTCCACCGTTGCTTTCCATTAACATTACATCTACTAGCCTCACACACGAGCACATGAGACAGCGAGCTGACAACCCGGCAGATAGCGTTTCTTCGCGCTACGCGTTACCATGAAGTAAGTCTTTATGCAAGCATTAAGTAATCACTAATGCGCCCGCTGTTACTTTTTTAATTTAATATTCACTCGCGGTAATATTCCTCTCACATGCCCCAAACCTTCACACTAGTATCGAGCACTTTGTTATTCACGACTCCTTAGTTCCCACACTTTTAGCACATGTAATTGCCCCCACACGACTTCAGACTACCGTCCCCTTATACCCGTTTTTTCTGCCTTCCTCCACAGCTCTCCGTGACCAAGGGCACTGTTGCCCGAAATGCATTGGAGAAAGAGTTCATAAGTTAACCTCCACGAATGTACGCTGTCTTCTGATATGTTGCTAATATCAGTCTAAAATTGCTAAAAATCAACTGAAGAAAGTTATGAGAAATAAATAATACCTTCAATTGAACCTTGAATCATATATTTTTTGATCACTCTTGGTGTGCCTCTTAAGGGGATGTATCTGCAGTTCTCTGCATACACAACCCAAGTGATATTTGTTGGTGTTTAGACGGACAACACCACCCTTCGAGAGCACCCTGAATCTCGGAACTGTGTTCTAAACACGCTAATTTACCCTGCTGTGCACCCCCAAACCTTTACTATTAGCCCACACACACTGCCAGCCAAGCACCAGTCCACACACACCACCAGCCAAGCGCCAGCCCTCACTCACTGCCAGCCAAGCTCCAGTACACACTCACTGCCAGCCAAGCGCCAGTCCACGCACATCAGAAGCCAAGTGCCAGTCCAGGCACATGGCCAGTCAATCACCAGTCCACGCATACTGCCAGCCAAGCACCAGTCTACACACACTGTCATGGATGCTGCTAAAAATTATTTTGCATGTGGTACTTTCAAAAGCAAGCAGGCACACAGCGCAGGGGTATGAGGACACTTGGGGCACTACATACGAGTTTCATTCCATGTACCTCTTCTCCATCAGACTCCCCATTTCATACTGGGAAAGTCATTTGTGGGCGTGGGAATAATGGGATCATGAAAGTGGCGATCTTTCAATCCAGCCACATTCTCCACCACTCCAATTCTAGGAACACTTCCCTGTTCCAGTACAACAAGGCTGCCTTTCACAGACTCCTGAAACTTAACAAAAGTCACTGTTAGCTCAGGAAAAAAATCCTTAAATACAACAAAAGCATTTAAGGTTGACAAGTAGAAAAGGTGGATAGCCAAATTCTTATACTAAATGTAAGTCTTACGAACAGCAGTTTAAGGTTCCAACCCTATCAACACCACCCATGTGCCTATCATAGTCTAAAATAATTTCAAAAAGGGGGTGGTGATGGACGGAGTATCTGAGTTAATCAGAACACTCCTACCCAGTCAACAGATCAGGGCTTGATCCACCACCGTTTTTTAGCTCACTGCACCATCCCAGTTCAGAACCTGGCTATATGCAAATTAGTCTGTCCCTGGCCCAGTGCATCATGGGAACAGGGCAGACCAAACTACCAAGCCAATTCTTCACTGGAAAGGAAACAAGCTTCCGGGGACCGGTTTCTGGCATTACAGCCGTCTTCGGCCCGGCTTGCTTGAATCCTGAGGGTGCAATGAGCAAGGGACTCATGTCTGAGCATACCCTTCCACACTCATGGTGGCCAAAATAATTTCAAAAAGGGGGTGGTGATGGACGGAGTATCTGAGTTAATCAGAACACTCCTACCCAGTCCTCAGATCAGGGCTTGATCCACCACAGTTTTTTAGCTCACTGCACCATCCCAGTTCAGAACCTGGCTATATGCAAATTAGTCTGTCTCTGGCCCAGTGCATCATGGGAACAGGGCAGACCAAACTACCAAGCCAATTCTTCACTGGAAAGGAAACAAGCTTCCGGGGACCGGTTTCTGGCATTACAGCCGTCTTCGGCCCGGCTTGCTTGAATCCTGAGGGTGCAATGAGCAAGGGACACATGTCTGAGCATACCCTTCCACACTCATGGTGGCCAAAATAATTTCAAAAAGGGGGTGGTGATGGACGGAGTATCTGAGTTAATCAGAACACTCCTACCCAGTCAACAGATCAGGGCTTGATCCACCACCGTTTTTTAGCTCACTGCACCATCCCAGTTCAGAACCTGGCTATATGCAAATTAGTCTGTCCCTGGCCCAGTGCATCATGGGAACAGGGCAGACCAAACTACCAAGCCAATTCTTCACTGGAAAGGAAACAAGCTTCCGGGGACCGGTTTCTGGCATTACAGCCGTCTTCGGCCCGGCTTGCTTGAATCCTGAGGGTGCAATGAGCAAGGGACTCATGTCTGAGCATACCCTTCCACACTCATGGTGGCCAAAATAATTTCAAAAAGGGGGTGGTGATGGACGGAGTATCTGAGTTAATCAGAACACTCCTACCCATTCAACAGATCAGGGCTTGATCCACCACCGTTTTTTAGCTCACTGCACCATCCCAGTTCAGAACCTGGCTACATGCAAATTAATCTGTCCCTGGCCCAGTGCATCATGGGAACAGGGCAGACCAAACTACCAAGCCAATTCTTCACTGGAAAGGAAACAAGCTTCCGGGGACCGGTTTCTGGCATTACAGCCGTCTTCGGCCCAGCTTGCTTGAATCCTGAGGGTGCAATGAGCAAGGGACTCATGTCTGAGCATACCCTTCCACACTCATGGTGGCCAAAATAATTTCAAAAAGGGGGTGGTGATGGACGGAGTATCTGAGTTAATCAGAACACTCCTACCCAGTCCTCAGATCAGGGCTTGATCCACCACAGTTTTTTAGCTCACTGCACCATCCCAGTTCAGAACCTGGCTATATGCAAATTAGTCTGTCTCTGGCCCAGTGCATCATGGGAACAGGGCAGACCAAACTACCAAGCCAATTCTTCACTGGAAAGGAAACAAGCTTCCGGGGACCGGTTTCTGGCATTACAGCCGTCTTCGGCCCGGCTTGCTTGAATCCTGAGGGTGCAATGAGCAAGGGACACATGTCTGAGCATACCCTTCCACACTCATGGTGGCCAAAATAATTTCAAAAAGGGGGTGGTGATGGACGGAGTATCTGAGTTAATCAGAACACTCCTACCCAGTCAACAGATCAGGGCTTGATCCACCACCGTTTTTTAGCTCACTGCACCATCCCAGTTCAGAACCTGGCTATATGCAAATTAGTCTGTCCCTGGCCCAGTGCATCATGGGAACAGGGCAGACCAAACTACCAAGCCAATTCTTCACTGGAAAGGAAACAAGCTTCCGGGGACCGGTTTCTGGCATTACAGCCGTCTTCGGCCCGGCTTGCTTGAATCCTGAGGGTGCAATGAGCAAGGGACTCATGTCTGAGCATACCCTTCCACACTCATGGTGGCCAAAATAATTTCAAAAAGGGGGTGGTGATGGACGGAGTATCTGAGTTAATCAGAACACTCCTACCCATTCAACAGATCAGGGCTTGATCCACCACCGTTTTTTAGCTCACTGCACCATCCCAGTTCAGAACCTGGCTATATGCAAATTAATCTGTCCCTGGCCCATTGCATCATGGGAACAGGGCAGACCAAACTACCAAGCCAATTCTTCACTGGAAAGGAAACAAGCTTCCGGGGACCGGTTTCTGGCATTACAGCCGTCTTCGGCCCAGCTTGCTTGAATCCTGAGGGTGCAATGAGCAAGGGACTCATGTCTGAGCATACCCTTCCACACTCATGGTGGCCAAAATAATTTCAAAAAGGGGGTGGTGATGGACGGAGTATCTGAGTTAATCAGAACACTCCTACCCAGTCAACAGATCAGGGCTTGATCCACCACCGTTTTTTAGCTCACTGCACCATCCCAGTTCAGAACCTGGCTATATGCAAATTAGTCTGTCCCTTGACCAGTGCATCATGGGAACAGGGCAGACCAAACTACCAAGCCAATTCTTCACTGGAAAGGAAACAAGCTACCGGGGACCGGTTTCTGGCATTACGGCCGTCTTCGGCCCGGCTTGCTTGAATCCTGAGGGTGCAATGAGCAAGGGACTCATGTCTGAGCATACCCTTCCACACTCATGGTGGCCAAAATAATTTCAAAAAGGGGGTGGTGATGGACGGAGTATCTGAGTTAATCAGAACACTCCTACCCAGTCAACAGATCAGGGCTTGATCCACCACCGTTTTTTAGCTCACTGCACCATCCCAGTTCAGAACCTGGCTATATGCAAATTAGTCTGTCCCTGGCCCAGTGCATCATGGGAACAGGGCAGACCAAACTACCAAGCCAATTCTTCACTGGAAAGGAAACAAGCTACCGGGGACCGGTTTCTGGCATTACAGCCGTCTTCAACCCGGCTTGCTTGAATCCTGAGGGTGCAATGAGCAAGGGACTCATGTCTGAGCATACCCTTCCACACTAATGGTGGCCAAAATAATTTCAAAAAGGGGGTGGTGATGGACGGAGTATCTGAGTTAATCAGACTACTCCTACCCAGTCAACAGATCAGGGCTTGATCCACCACCGTTTTTTAGCTCACTGCACCATCCCAGTTCAGAACCTGGCTATATGCAAATTAGTCTGTCCCTGGCCCAGTGCATCATGGGAACAGGGCAGACCAAACTACCAAGCCAATTCTTCACTGGAAAGGAAACAAGCTTCCGGGGACCGGTTTCTGGCATTACAGCCGTCTTCGGCCCGGCTTGCTTGAATCCTTAGGGTGCAATGTGCAAGGGACTCATGTCTGAGCATACCCTTCCACACTCATGGTGGCCAAAATAATTTCAAAAAGGGGGTGGTGATGGACGGAGTATCTGAGTTAATCAGAACACTCCTACCCAGTCAACAGATCAGGGCTTGATCCACCACCGTTTTTTAGCTCACTGCACCATCCCAGTTCAGAACCTGGCTATATGCAAATTAGTCTGTCCCTGGCCCAGTGCATCATGGGAACAGGGCAGACCAAACTACCAAGCCAATTCTTCACTGGAAAGGAAACAAGCTTCCGGGGACCGGTTTCTGGCATTACAGCCGTCTTCGGCCCGGCTTGCTTGAATCCTGAGGGTGCAATGAGCAAGGGACTCATGTCTGAGCATACCCTTCCACACTCATGGTAGCCAAAATAATTTCAAAAAGGGGGTGGTGATGGACGGAGTATCTGAGTTAATCAGAACACTCCTACCCAGTCAACAGATCAGGGCTTGATCCACCACCGTTTTTTAGCACACTGCACCATCCCAGTTCAGAACCTGGCTATATGCAAATTAGTCTGTCCCTGGCCCAGTGCATCATGGGAACAGGGCAGACCAAACTACCAAGCCAATTCTTCACTGGAAAGGAAACAAGCTACCGGGGACCGGTTTCTGGCATTACAGCCGTCTTCGGCCCGGCTTGCTTGAATCCTGAGGGTGCAATGAGCAAGGGACTCATGTCTGAGCATACCCTTCCACACTCATGGTGGCCAAAATAATTTCAAAAAGGGGGTGGTGATGGACGGAGTATCTGAGTTAATCAGAACACTCCTACCCAGTCAACAGATCAGGGCTTGATCCACCACCGTTTTTTAGCTCACTGCACCATCCCAGTTCAGAACCTGGCTATATGCAAATTAGTCTGTCCCTGGCCCAGTGCATCATGGGAACAGGGCAGACCAAACTACCAAGCCAAATCTTCACTGGAAAGGAAACAAGCTTCCGGGACCGGTTTCTGGCATTACAGCCGTCTTCGGCCCGGCTTGCTTGAATCCTTAGGGTGCAATGAGCAAGGGACTCATATCTGAGCATACCCTTCCACACTCATGGTGGCCAAAATAATTTCAAAAAGGGGGTGGTGATGGACGGAGTATCTGAGTTAATCAGAACACTCCTACCCAGTCAACAGATCAGGGATTGATCCACCACCGTTTTTTAGCTCACTGCACCATCCCAGTTCAGAACCTGGCTATATGCAAATTAGTCTGTCTCTGACCCAGTGCATCATGGGAACAGGGCAGACCAAACTACCAAGCCAATTCTTCACTAGAAAGGAAACAAGCTTCCGGGGACCGGTTTCTGGCATTACAGCCGTCTTCGGCCCGGCTTGCTTGAATCCTGAGGGTGCAATGAGCAAGGGACTCACTGCACCATCAGGATTCAAGCAAGCCGGGCCGAAGACGGCTGTAATGCCAGAAACCGGTCCCCGGAAGCTTGTTTCCTTTCCAGTGAAGAATTGGCTTGGTAGTTTGGTCTGCCCTGTTCCCATGATGCACTAGGCCAGGGTCAGACTAATTTGCATGTAGCCAGGTTCTGAACTGGGATGGTGCAGTGAGCTAAAAAACGGTGATGGATCAAGCCCTGATCTTTTGACTGGGTAGGAGTGTTCTGCTTAATTCAGATACTCTGTCCATCACCACCCCCCTTTTTGAATCGTTTTAGCCACCACAAGTGTGGAAGGGTATGCTCAGATGTGAGTCCCTTGCTCACTGCACCATCAGGATTCAAGCAAGCCGGGCCGAAGGCGGCTGTAATGCCAGAAACCGGTCCCCGGAAGCTTGTTTCCTTTCCAGTGAAGAAGTGGCTTGGTAGTTTGGTCTGCCCTGTTCCCATGATGCACTGGGCCAGGGTCAGACTAATTTGCATGTAGCCAGATTCTGAACTGGGATGGTGCAGTGAGCTAAAAAACGGTGATGGATCAAGCCCTGATCTTTTGACTGGGTAGGAGTGTTCTGCTTAATTCAGATACTCTGTCCATCACCACCCCCCTTTTTGAATCGTTTTAGCCACCACGAGTGTGGAAGGGTATGCTCAGATGTGAGTCCCTTGCTCACTGCACCATCAGGATTCAAGCAAGCCGGGCCGAAGACGGCTGTAATGCCAGAAACCAGTCCCCGGAAGCTTGTTTCCTTTCCAGTGAAGAATTGGCTTGGTAGTTTGGTCTGCCCTGTTCCCATGATGCACTGGGCCAGGGTCAGACTAATTTGCATGTAGCCAGGTTCTGAACTGGGATGGTGCAGTGAGCTAAAAAACGGTGATGGATCAAGCCCTGATCTTTTGACTGGGTAGGATTGTTCTGCTTAATTCAGATACTCTGTCCATCACCACCCCCCTTTTTGAATCGTTTTAGCCACCACAAGTGTGGAAGGGTATGCTCAGATGTGAGTCCCTTGCTCACTGCACCATCAGGATTCAAGCAAGCCGGGCCGAAGACGGCTGTAATGCCAGATACCGGTCCCCGGAAGCTTGTTTCCTTTCCAGTGAAGAATTGGCTTGGTAGTTTGGTCTGCCCTGTTCCCATGATGCACTGGGCCAGGGTCAGACTAATTTGCATGTAGCCAGGTTCTGAACTGGGATGGTGCAGTGAGCTAAAAAACGGTGATGGATCAAGCCCTGATCTTTTGACTGGGTAGGATTGTTCTGCTTAATTCAGATACTCTGTCCATCACCACCCCCCTTTTTGAATCGTTTTAGCCACCACAAGTGTGGAAGGGTATGCTCAGATGTGAGTCCCTTGCTCACTGCACCATCAGGATTCAAGCAAGCCGGGCCGAAGACGGCTGTAATGCCAGATACCGGTCCCCGGAAGCTTGTTTCCTTTCCAGTGAAGAATTGGCTTGGTAGTTTGGTCTGCCCTGTTCCCATGATGCACTGGGCCAGGGTCAGACTAATTTGCATGTAGCCAGGTTCTGAACTGGGATGGTGCAGTGAGCTAAAAAACGGTGATGGATCAAGCCCTGATCTTTTGACTGGGTAGGAGTGTTCTGCTTAATTCAGATACTCTGTTCATCACCACCCCCCTTTTTGAATCGTTTTAGCCACCACAAGTGTGGAAGGGTATGCTTAGATGTGAGTCCCTTGCTCACTGCACCATCAGGATTCAAGCAAGCCGGGCCGAAGACGGCTGTAATGCCAGAAACCGGTCCCCGGAAGCTTGTTTCCTTTCCAGTGAAGAATTGGCTTGGTAGTTTTGTCTGCCCTGTTCCCATGATGCACTGGGCCAGGGTCAGACTAATTTGCATGTAGCCAGGTTCTGAACTGGGATGGTGCAGTGAGCTAAAAAACGGTGATGGATCAAGCCCTGATCTTTTGACTGGGTAGGAGTGTTCTGCTTAATTCAGATACTCTGTCCATCACCACCCCCCTTTTTGAATCGTTTTAGCCACCACAAGTGTGGAAGGGTATGCTCAGATGTGAGTCCCTTGCTCACTGCACCAGCAGGATTCAAGCAAGCCGGGCCGAAGACGGCTGTAATGCCAGAAACCGGTCCCCGGAAGCTTGTTTCCTTTCCAGTGAAGAATTGGCTTGGTAGTTTGGTCTGCCCTGTTCCCATGATGCACTGGGCCAGGGTCAGACTAATTTGCATGTAGCCAGGTTCTGAACTGGGATGGTGCAGTGAGCTAAAAAACGGTGATGGATCAAGCCCTGATCTTTTGACTGGGTAGGAGTGTTCTGCTTAATTCAGATACTCTGTTCATCACCACCCCCCTTTTTGAATCGTTTTAGCCACCACAAGTGTGGAAGGGTATGCTTAGATGTGAGTCCCTTGCTCACTGCACCATCAGGATTCAAGCAAGCCGGGCCGAAGACGGCTGTAATGCCAGAAACCGGTCCCCGGAAGCTTGTTTCCTTTCCAGTGAAGAATTGGCTTGGTAGTTTTGTCTGCCCTGTTCCCATGATGCACTGGGCCAGGGTCAGACTAATTTGCATGTAGCCAGGTTCTGAACTGGGATGGTGCAGTGAGCTAAAAAACGGTGATGGATCAAGCCCTGATCTTTTGACTGGGTAGGAGTGTTCTGCTTAATTCAGATACTCTGTCCATCACCACCCCCCTTTTTGAATCGTTTTAGCCACCACAAGTGTGGAAGGGTATGCTCAGATGTGAGTCCCTTGCTCACTGCACCAGCAGGATTCAAGCAAGCCGGGCCGAAGACGGCTGTAATGCCAGAAACCGGTCCCCGGAAGCTTGTTTCCTTTCCAGTGAAGAATTGGCTTGGTAGTTTGGTCTGCCCTGTTCCCATGATGCACTGGGCCAGGGTCAGACTAATTTGCATGTAGCCAGGTTCTGAACTGGGATGGTGCAGTGAGCTAAAAAACGGTGATGGATCAAGCCCTGATCTTTTGACTGGGTAGGAGTGTTCTGCTTAATTCAGATACTCTGTCCATCACCACCCCCCTTTTTGAATCGTTTTAGCCACCACAAGTGTGGAAGGGTATGCTCAGATGTGAGTCCCTTGCTCACTGCAACATCAGGATTCAAGCAAGCCGGGCCAAAGACGGCTGTAATGCCAGAAACCGGTCCCCGGAAGCTTGTTTCCTTTCCAGTGAAGAATTGGCTTGGTAGTTTGGTCTGCCCTGTTCCCATGATGCACTGGGCCAGGGTCAGACTAATTTGCATGTAGCCAGGTTCTGAACTGGGATGGTGCAGTGAGCTAAAAAACGGTGATGGATCAAGCCCTGATCTTTTGACTGGGTAGGAGTGTTCTGCTTAATTCAGATACTATGTCCATCACCACCCCCCTTTTTGAATCGTTTTAGCTACCACAAGTGTGGAAGGGTATGCTCAGATGTGAGTCCCTTGCTCACTGCACCATCAGGATTCAAGCAAGCCGGGCCGAAGACGGCTGTAATGCCAGAAACCGGTCCCCGGAAGCTTGTTTCCTTTCCAGTGAAGAATTGGCTTGGTGGTTTGGTCTGCCCTGTTCCCATGATGCACTGGGCCAGGGTCAGACTAATTTGCATGTAGCCAGGTTCTGAACTGGGATGGTGCAGTGAGCTAAAAAACGGTGATGGATCAAGCCCTGATCTTTTGACTGGGTAGGAGTGTTCTGCTTAATTCAGATACTCTGTCCATCACCACCCCCCTTTTTGAATTATCATAGTTTAAAATGCACACAGGTTGGCACACTTCAGCAACCTAAGCCCCAAACAGTCAAAAGTGAAGTGCTTTCATCATGGATAGGAGTCAGCATGTAGACATCTCTCCTGTCTGCAAATTTCACAGCTAGAAGTTCCTCATTACGCAATGCACTGCTGCGCTCATTCTTTTGACAATAAAGTTCCTTTGGGAAACCGTTACGGTTAGAGCAGATTGTGCTGCAAGCAATAGTGTCCACTTTGGTAAATTCCCTGACAAACTGCACACCAGTGTAGAAGTTAACTACATATAAATGCTGACCTTTGTTAAAAAGTCCTCTTCCAAGTTCCCACACAATTTTCTCACTCACTCCGAACATGGGCAGACAACCAGGGGGGTCATTCCCAGAATCCCTACCAATTTAGACTGAAATTAGAGACATATCCAGTCCTACTGTCACACAGCATATACATCTTAATTCCATCATGTGATCTGTAGCTAGGAATGTACTGCCTAAAAACCAAGCACACCTTGGACAAGACCAAACACGCATCCCCAGCTATTTCTCTCCCCGGAGCATAGATCTCAGAAAATCATCTGCAAATTTATCAATGACAGGCTGAATCTTCAAAAGACGGTCACAATCACGGTGATCTTGTGGAAATGCTTAACAATTATTGAAAAAAGGCAGCATCCGAGGCAGCAGCAAATACCGATCACAACTCATGTTTGCCGGACATATAGCCATTTCCATCAATTGATTAGTAGACAAATATGAAGACATCAGTGGCTTCCTTTTCAAGCCCATCAAAAAAGTTAAGCCCAAGAACTTGGTCAACTCTTCCAGATTTGTGAGAGTCCAACGGGTAGCTCTAGAGTGGGGCCTAAGTCTGGCACTGTTGTCCCTCAAATACTGTTTGCAAACAAATTACTCGACTCAACAATCTCCACCATGAAAAATATTTATAGGCAAAAGGTTTTCAGTATCCACTCTACACCCTTGGCACCAGTAAAGTCAGGCAGTGCCGGCTGGACCATGCCTGGGGCAACCCAGATGTCAGCTCTTCCAATGGGAAGCCTTGCAGCCCCAGGCTGCAGTACAGAGGCCTCTTTCTGCACTATTGGCACATCAATGTCCTCCTCTAAAACAGGCACTTTATCTGCACTGAGTTGCTTCATCATCCAATGATTCCTCATGGACAGAAAACTCACTGCCAGAATCTTCCACTCCTCCTCTGCCTCAGATGCAAAGTCAGTCTCTGAACCAGGGCCAGAGTAAGATTCAAAAAGCATACCAACAACCTGCTGAGCAGTAATCCGGCAGCTAGCCATAATCTTACTAAGAAAGGAGACTTCACTAACAAGTGGAAAACAACAAACACTGTGTAAAATATGTAATAAACTAAGTGTGGCATTATCACAAAGATCTATATACTCAAAAACTATAAGACTCCCTTGCCAGAGACAGCTACACTCACCAGCACGTATTCTCTAGAGACACAGCAAGACCAACGATATCCAACTAGAAAAAACCCAAAATAAATTACTCACAAGACAACAAAGTACACATCGTGCACAAATGCAAAAAGATTTTTACACTCAACAAAACAGAGGCTAAACAGACTGCTATTGTTACACCAGTTACAAAAATCCATTCAAGTAGGGAAATGAACCTCATTTAGAGTAAACTTTACCACACATGCAACTACACAAACTTCACAACCACCAGTGACGAAACTGCAATCTGGAACATCAATCAAAAGAGAAAAAGACTTGAACTTGAATAAAAAGGAAAAACAAAACATAACAATTGCAATTCACAAGAAATAAAACAATTAACATTATAACATACCATGTCACTACCCAAATGGCCAATCTGCCAGATGGGCCTTCAAATAGGGCTGACAAGTAGCAAAAATAATTGAGAGGCGATGGGGGATCAAAATTTTCCCAATCTGTCCCCCGGGGGGGGAGAAAATGGTGATACAAATGCCCCCATTTGGAAAGGTCCAAAGGGTTGCCTCCATTTACAAAAATCCCCTGGTTTTAGTCGATTTTCGACCAAATCTGCCCTCTCTCCGCCCCCCAACCCCTGGGCACATGGGCCTTCAAAAGGGGTCGATCCGCACCCTGGGCAGGTTGCAGAAAACGACCACAAGTATTAAATTAAAATTGGGCAAGGATCACTCCCATCCACTTTAAGACAATATCCCTGGGTGCAGAAAGGCCAAAAAACAGGCCAATCCGTCCCCGAGGGGGGGAGTGGGGTCAGAAAATGGCAACAGAAAATCACCCCCTTTGGAACCTACCCTTGCCCAAGGGGGCACTTTCATTTACAAACAAAACTCTGTTTCTAGTGGGTTTTCTACCCCCCACCCATTGGGGAGCAGACCCAAGTATCAAAAACGTTGAGGGGAGATCCTTGCCCAAGGGATTGCCTTCATGTAGTGGAAAATACCTGGGTCTAGTGGGGTTTTTCTGGCAGAAAGGCCAAAAAAGGGCTGATCTGTCCCAAGGGGGGAGCAGGGGGGGGGGGCAGGGACCAGCAGAGACGAATGTGCCCTCTTTGGAAGCTTCTGTCTGTCAAATGAATGACTCCCTGGTGCCTAGTGGGGCTTTTATTATTATTATTATTATTATTATGCATTCTTATATAGCGCTCGATTACCCGTAGGCATCTCGGCGCTTGCCTTGGGAACCCGTCCTGGCTTCCCCAAGGTGAAAGCCAGGCATCCCGCCGCGGGGGGGCTGTAGTGGAGATTAAGCAGGCTAATGCCCAGAGCTGCAGAGTGTGAACCCGTGATTCAAGTAGGCACCGAAACGAGAATTATCGAGTCCGTGGATATTTGGGCTCAAGACCCTGCCGCGTCGGGAATTGAACCCTGGTCCCGGGTCTGACCTCTGCTTCAGGGTCTGCCTCCTCTAACCAGTGAGCCACACTTCTCCACTTTTAGTCCCATTGGGGGCAGAAAGGCCAAAGAACGGGCCAATCTGTCCTTGGAGTGCGGGCGTTAGAAAACAGCAAATAAAAAATTGCCCCTTTGGAAGCAACCCTTGCCCAAGAGGTTTCTTCCATCCGTTACAAAAATAAATCCTAGTGCCTCTTTCTGCCCCGCCCAAAAATTGGGCCGATCTGTACAGGGGGCTGAACATACATAAACATAGTTTATTCCCCTTGGAAGCAACCCTTGCCCAAGGGGTCGCTTCCATTACACCCAATAAATCCCCGGTGCCTAGTGGGGGCATTCCTGCTACACAATCTAGACTCCATGCGCGATCATGCAGCAGGAATGCCCGGCAAAGAGACATCAAGGGGATGCCTCGATGCACAATGAACTACCTCCCCCCCCCCCCTGGAGCAGGTAACACCTATCTTCTCCTTTGGACTCCTGGAAGCAGATGCCTTCCAGTGCGTCTGGGGCTACGTGATTATGTCGGTGCACACTGTGCGTGCTGCTGTTATGGGATTGCTGAAGGGTGGGCAGGGGTGGCAGTGGATACTCTTCTGCTGCCATCCCTGCTTGGAGGGGGTTGTTGGGCTGTCATGAGCACACGCCCACCATGGCTGATGACGGACCCGTTCTGTCATGAGCATAGAAGGAGCTTTTGCGGTAGGTCACAAATTTTGATCTACTCAGATTTGATACAATCATAGGCATGGTGGCCTGCAGTGATTGCTTTTTAATTAAGCAATTTGTTTTTAATTCACCTGTTTTTCAAAATGGAAAACTGAATAAGTTCAAAAATAAAAAAGAAATGTTTTACACACGTTTTATTAGTTCATACTGAGCCCATGCATCCACAGTTATGTGACCCCTTCCCATTTGCGAATTTGCTAATATTTGAGGTGTTGGTAAAATATGAATGACCAGTTTTCAGTCGCAAAACATCAATGCAGGCATTAATGAAGCAGTATTTGGAAGGGACTTCCTCAACACACCCCTTTTAAATAGCAATTCACAATATGTTCCTAAACCAGTTTATTAATTCAGAAATCCTTTTCTAAATCATTAAATGGGCTTTGAACATTTTTATAAGAGATTTCGCATTCACAAACCCTCTGATTTATCAAATCATAGGGTCTACGAAGGCTACAACTGTTAGTACACAAGGCCCTAAGTATTCTGGAAACTTGTACAGCAGATGAAATGCAATATGTGCTTCAGAAACCAGAATGATGCAATGCATAAACTGGCTGAGTTGAAGAGACCTGTAAGTCAAATCTACAGGACTATGGATCCAGAGCTGGAGAAGGCTGGTGAGGCTTCTTAGATACATTTAAGAGAAGGGGTGATTGTGTTTCTTTTGCAGTGCAAGAAATTAAGTGCTGATCCATAGTATATAATTGGGGCACAGCCTAATTTTGCAGTGACAAGCACTCCTTGTTGTGAATAACATCTTCAAGCTTGCTTGGATTTGTTTGTAGCAAGTGATTTAGCAAAGGTTTTGGATAAAAGCTTAAATTTCTGTATTTTTTGCTTCTATTTGTTGACACATGGGTAGTCAGCCTGTTGTTGAGTACGCTAACACGTCTCGGAGTGTATTTCTCCTCCATATCTTCTGCATGGTTCAGGGACCGTTACAGTGGCAATGTCCTTCATTGGGTTGAGCAGCTAGCAAATAAACTCATTGTGTCTTTTTTGGGGATTTGTTAAAATATGCAGTCAGTAAATTCTCCTCTGGCATTTTTAGAAATAGCACCCATAATTTGGAAACACTGGCTTGATACATTTGAAAAATATATTGCACCAATAACTCCTTTAAGGTTCAGACCTGAGAGGAAGAAATGTTTGCTGTATTCTTTGGAATTCGAAAGTGGACCATTTATAAGCACCATCTGGATTTATTGGTGGATGAAGATAAGTATCTGGAAGCAGTGAAAAAACTGGCAAATAGATTCAACATCTAGCTTAGTTTGATTGTACTCAGGCTTAAGTTTTTCAAAAGGGTTCAAAGGCCCAGAGCAGAAATAGACACGTGTGACTTGACTGGGGAAAATGTCATGGATAATCTTGTCGTCTGCGTCAGTTTTAAGTCTGGGTGGCGAACTCTGCTCCGCTAGGGGAGTTTATAGAGTATTCTGCACTCCCCATTATGCGGAGCTCGCAAAGTTCTCAAAAACTCTGCTTCGTAGTGTGGAGCGGAGTTTTTTTCCTTGCTCACGTTCCTCGACTTTACGTTGGCGAGTGCAAGCAATGTAAATCCATCTCCTGGCAAGATTTTTCAAGGCGGGCAGTCTGATTTCTCATTGCGAGTGATCATGTATGCTCGCAACCGCTTGCATTTAGAAACCATCCGTTCAAGTCGATAAAGCTGCTGCTCGAGTAAATATTTGCTTGATCGGAAGAACGGAAGCACTGCCCACTTGTGCTGTGCATGATGACATTTTTGATGATTGCACAGTGCGGACAAGCAACTGGCACTGAAACTCAATGCGCACAGCATTTATCTTACACACTCCGTTGCTCGTGGAGCTCAGGGTAGTGTGGCAGAGTTTTCTTTGCACTTCACAGAGTGGATAAAGGGATTCAGCAAAACCTGCTTACTATGAAGGACCTTGGAGAATGTCATCAGACTGCTAAGTATCCTGAGATGTCAGAAGTCTCAGCCAGCAAGCAAGATTATAAGAAATATAAACCAGTGCGTATCAAGAATGATAAAGATCAGCGGGAACGTGGTAGTGATGCAAGAAAAAGCATTCTATTGTACAATCTCATCAACATTCCTATCCAGTGACATCCAATAAATGTAGAATACTACAGCCATGCTGGGCCACACAGTACCCTTTCTAGCCCAGAATTGTGTATATATTCACTCTTGTTCTACGTCTTAATTTTGGCCTGCGGTTTTTATCTGGCATTCGTCGTTGACTGCCTTTGTCCGAGTGGCGGGAGTGGTCTCAGCTCTTTTCCAGCTCTTTTCCAGATTCATAGGGCTTTGAGACAGGATTGCCCACTGTCCCCTCTGTTGTTCGCCATTGCCATGAAGTTTCTGGCTGCATATGTTTGGGTGGACACCCGGGTGGGAAGTTTTGAATGGTTGGCCCTGGTTTCTCATAGAGTAGCATTAAATGGAGACGATGTCTTGTTATTCATTACCTATCCCAAGACGTCAGGACCATATATCCTACAGATCATCCGGATCTTTAGTAAGACCTCAGGACTATTTATAAATGTCAAGAGATCAGTGGTATTCGAATGGAAAAGGGCCACTAAGGATATGGGGTGGGCTGCCAGGTTGACTCTGGCTTCCACTTGGTTCAAATATTTAGGGGTACTTTTAACCTCAGACTCCACTGTCTTGTGGGTCTGCAAAATCAGCACTCAGCCAGATCTGATCTTTATTACCAGTATGTCTTCTCAGCCAATCAACTATTTTTAACATAGTCTTGCTTCCTTGCATGCTTATCAGCTTCAAAATGTTCCACTCATAATCCCAACATCCTGGTTCCAACATATGAATACAGTTTTAAACCAATTCCTCTGTAGTGGAGTTGCAACCCACGTCACCCTCTGAACATGTTACCAGACCACGTATTGCGAGGCATTGCCGCAGCTGATGTCCAATCATACAATTTCGCCTCTCATTTATTGGCCATTAATGACTGGTGGTCCCGAGACGATCTTGTGTATGCAACGGAGAGATGGGCAATGGGTGATGTCCCACTCCTTGGTCTCCTTTACAGTGGTAGGGGACTGAGCTTCCCTCCCCCTGTGAGCCTCATTGAAGTTAAGGCCCACCAAAATGGAGAGTGGGTCAGATACAGAGATAAGCTTTGGCTCGCTGAACATTGCCTTTGATGCATCGATGTCGAGGGCAATGTGTGGAGCAAAGGAGGTGATGCATCACTGTCAATCCCACAGATGTAGGCAATGCGTCAGCTCCGAGCAGTATAAAGCCAAAGATACATCACAAGTCAAAATGCAATGAACATCGGGGCAATGCGTAATTGTCTAATCGCTTGGCTGTAGGTGATGCGAGCAGCACAAAGCAATGCGTTGGTGCTGAGCTGCACAAACCCAGAGAAGCACCAGATAGAGGGAAAGATACATCGCGCAGTCTGCAATGCAGTGTCCACGCCTCATGTAGCAGTGGCGTTGCACTGATGTCAAAGGAAATGCACCAATTCCGATTGGTGCAACATTGTCGATGCGTGGATTTTCTTCATTGCAGCACTTGAAACTTAATTCCGAGGGCCCGGGACTGGATTGCCACCACTTTGCGGAGCAGGACTTGCAGCAGACATAGTTCAGGTGCTGTTTGCAGGGGGAACTCTTTGATATCCCTGAGACTTCAGAAACAGGAGGTGAACTAAGAAGCCTTGGAGCAGTTTTAGTTCTGGGATGTAGAGATGCAGTTCCAGTTTTCTCACTCCCAGGCTAGAAGCAGCAAGCAGCAGGCAAGCACAGTAAAGCAATTCAGAAGAGGCCAGTCCCTCCTAGCAGCACAGCAGTCTTTCTTCCAGGTAGAATGTCCTCAGTTCCAGAAGAGTTATGAGTTTGTGGTGACTGAGGTCCAGCACTTATACCAAGTTGGTCCCACGAAGTGGGAACACTTCAAAGAGATGCCTTTCAAAGGCACTCATTTGAGACTCACTACAGAGGGGGTATGCAGCCCTTTGTGCAGGGGACCAAACACAGCCCTTTCAGGAGTAAGTGAGACAATGCTCAGCTCCGCACCCCATCAAGCTAGCTAATGGCTCATTAAGGCCCTACAAGTCACACCTAAGCTCACTTTGTGTGTGAGTGTCTAGAGGAAATGCACAAAGCTCAGCTGTCTCTGCCCCAGATGTGTATTCATAGACAGGCAGAAGTCACCAAATGGCTAAAGTAAGACAATGCCAACTTTCTAAAAGTACACAACTGGGGATTAGCCTATATCTCTCAATGTTGAAAAGCTTAAATAATTTGAGCTTTTTGGACAGACACTTCCAACTTGTGTTTATCCTGGTTCATTTATTCAAACCTCTTCACTTGATATT
The DNA here is from genome assembly GCF_964261635.1 of Lissotriton helveticus. Taxonomy (NCBI): domain Eukaryota; kingdom Metazoa; phylum Chordata; class Amphibia; order Caudata; family Salamandridae; genus Lissotriton; species Lissotriton helveticus. The sequence continues at coordinate 821,541,768 of NC_136057.1, forward strand.
TTAGATTAAGTTTTTGTATTTTCATCACATAGAAGAATGAAAACAATGTCTTTCAATTTTCAGTATCACAAAAAACATATCATAAACATTTACACAAATGCAAAAAAATTAATAAAAGTCATATTTTACAAACAACCTCACATGACATTTTAAATAGACAATTTCAATGACAAACAATTTATGAAAAACAAATTTACTACAATAGAACAACTACTTTCTGTCTTATTGCTCTATTCTTAAATGTCCACAGTATTTTTTTCCTTAATTTATCAAATCCATGGGCATGAATAGTATTTATCTCTTAGTTTATAATGGCAACGCATTTCAAGTTCTATTAAATTCTTCAAAGAACTCTCATCAGGGCTTTTCTTCTACATATAAAAAAGATGGTTGTAAAATAAAAACAATTTTTAGTGTCTTCCCCCCTCCTATCGAATTATCGCTTACACTTTAGTTTGTGTACCTCGTAATTTATAGTACCTGAAACAGTGTGGTGAAAACCTTTTCCACTGATCTGAACGTCGGATCAGGATAATCCGCGCTCCTTTTGTTCGCAGCATTTCTAGAACAATGAAAGTATTATTTTATTGCTGGCCTTCATGCGTGTTTCTATCGCACTCATACTCTCATCTTTGTAGTTGCCTACCTTATTGCTGCTCTCTCAGTACAGGCTACAGTTGTCAATGACTTTTAGTAAGTTTTGTCACCTGGACCCTGCAATTAATAAAGCGTTTTTTATATTCTAAACATGTAATGTCAGCCACCTTTCTGTTATAGGCGAAAAAACATAATCAGTACCTGCTCTTGGAGATGCCACAGTTATTTAGTCTGCCCGCTGTTTTTATCTCATTAATTATGCTGCTGTCTCCTCGTGACTGCAGAAAGAAAAAGGGGGTTCTATTTAGGTTTTTTTTTTTTTTTTTGAAAATCTTTATTGAAATTTAAGGCATAGGATGTATACATAAGGTTACAATTGAACTTTCTTCTCTTAATCATATATCTAAGTAGCTTATAATCATAGTATCTACTGCTCAGTCTTTCATGCAGCTAGCCGGTTTCAAACAATACTAAGTATTAACGTAACCGTGTATGCATAAATCACTTCTTGTAGCACATTTTAAAGGCCTTCCGTGTTGTACAGTATATTATATTAACCATCAGAACATTAATTCTTGAAACTAAAAAGAGTCATCATAATTAGGTAGTCATTCCACGTTCACACCGACTTTCCAGCCACTCCACCTGCTCCACCTGCTCCATGTTATGCAGCTCGGTAAATCCGTATTCGAACGACACCCTGTCTGGTCCAGCAATGTTAGCAAACCATCACCCAGCTATCTACTCATCCTCCCCCTCAGAGTCTAAGTCTTCTTCTTCCGGTAAGGGTTCACAAATGTCTCCTCTATAAATATTCCATGCTGTCCATACCTTGTTCCATTTGCGGGGGCATGCTCTGAGCATATACACCTCCCTTTTAGTAACCATCAGCATGCCCATGTTTTTACTCCACCTATTAGCTGTAGGCAGTTCCGGTGCCCCCCATTTTTGCGCAATGTCTCGTTTAGCTACCATCATGGCCAGGGTGGCCCATATCAGGCCATATCTATCCAGATCACTGGGGTCCCAGATGTTCAATAAGCATTTGCGAGGTTCTGGCAGAACGGAGATCTTAAGCGTTTGCGAGACAGTGCGCATAACCTGTCTCCAGAATTCCTGTACGTGCGGGCAATCCCAGAGTGTATGGTACAGTGTTCCCTCCTCCCCGCAACCCCGAAGACAAAAGGGATGTGGTGCCCTATGTATTTTATGAAGCAAAGTCCTAGTGTAGTAAATGCGATGTAAAATGTTAAGTTGCACTAATCTGAATTTTGCTGAAATACCTACTTCTCTCTGTGATGCTAGTGCTTCGTTCCATTCTGACTCAGTGACCTCACCTATTTCCCCAACCCATTATTCTCCTAGTTTTATTGTAGAGTCCCCTAGGTTGTTGATCAGTTTTTTATATGTGAGGGAGGTCGCGCTTTGTGGCATATAGTCCGTCAACAGCCTATCCTCCAGTGGTGAGGACTCTGGTATATCATTGCCTTTTGGGATCGCCTGGAGCAGTGCGTGTCTTATTTGCACATATCTAAACGTCTCAGTCGGGCCCAAGCCATATTGTTTTTGGAGCTGCGGAAATGCGATCACCGTGCCTTTATCCCATAGGTCACCAACTGTGGAGATTCCTATGCAGTCCCATTGCGTAAATCCCTTACTAGACCGTAAGTTCCCTAATGTCTTTGTGTCCCATAGTGGTGTTAGTTTGGTGATTTTCCCCTTCCAACCTAGCCGTGTTTGTGCTATGTGCCACAGGGCCGCTGTGTGTTGCGTCGGTCCCAACAGTTTCTTGACTTGCGATTTGTTATACAGTACTGAGAGCATGCAGTCTGTCCCTAGCTGCGACCAATCCGCTCTATATGCTGGGTCACTTCTTGGAGTATGTATCCATCGGTTTATTATTTTAAGATGGGCTGCCCAGTAGTATAGCTGTATGTTCGGTAATGCTATACCTCCCTCATACCAACTCTTTGTCATCTTATCATATGCTATACGTGCCGGGCCATTATTCCAGAGTAGGTTTGATACCAGTGCTGCGACCTGCTTGAAGTATCGCGGCGCAATAGGATATGGGGTGTTTTCCAGTACATTTAGGAATCTAGGAAGTGCCATCAGTTTATAAAGGGCTGCACGCCCGAGGAGGGTCAATGGCAAGGTCGCCCATTGTTTAACATCTGCACGCAGACGTTCCATAGGCGGTTTCAAGTTTTTGTCAAAGAAGTCTGCGGCACCGTTCGTAATAACAATGCCTAAATATTTAAAGGAGTTCGGGCCAATGCAAGGGGACAGTCCGTTTGTAGCACCGGATCCGGACCCTTTAGTGTGTAAATCACCAACTTGGACCAGTTCAGGGTATAGCCTGACGACTTCCCATGTGCGTTACAGATATTCAATAATGCTGGGATCCCAGTTTCAGGCTCAACCATATAAATCAGCATATCATCCGCATATAGGGATATTTTATCCTCCCACCCATCCGCCCATTTGATTCCTTTGAGTAACGGTGTTGCTCTGATTAGGATTGCTAAGGGTTCTAGCATCAGGGCAAAAAGCAAGGGCGACAAAGGGCACCCCTGCCTCGTCCCCCTTCCCAGCGGGAACGTCTGCGAGACGTGACCATTAGCCACCACTTGTGCCACCGGCTTCGTATAAAGTAGTCGTATCCATGCTACGTATTTCGGTCCAAAGCCCATACGTGCCAATACCACAAATAGATATTCCCATTCTACTAGATCAAAAGCCATTTTGGCATCCAGGGAGAGAATCACTGCTTTTTCGGAGAGAAGGTGCGCTCGTGCCATCACCCCATGAACCCGCCTGAGATTCAGTGCTGTACTCCTGTGAGGCATAAAGCCTGACTGATCAGGGTGCATCAGTGTCTGCAGGTGTTGTACCAGTCAGTTGGCCAGTAGTTTCGCTAAAACCTTGGCCTCCACGTTAAGTAGGGAAATGGGGCGATATGAGGAGCATTCAGACGGAGGTTTACCCGGCTTTGGTATGGCTACAATCGTTGCGGTGCGCTGGTCCAGCGGTAGTTCCGCCTTTTCCAGGCTCTCCATGTACATTTCCAGTAATGGTCTACTGAGAGTATTTATACCATTCTATGGGTATTCCATTGGGTCCTTACGCTTTCCCTGATTGCAGTGCCTCAATTGCCAGTTGAATTTCCTCTTCTGTCGGGTCGGCCTCTAGCTCTTGCACTGCCTCCTGTGGGAGCCTGGGGATGTCAATGTTCTCAAGCGAGCTTAACGCCGCCTGAGCAGTGACCTCCTGCTCTGGGGTATATATCTCTTGGAAGTGGCGTGCCAAGGTGCACACTATTTCTTCCGGATGTGTCTGCAACTGTCCGTCATGTGAGTGTAGCCTCTGTATACCTCTATTACTACCCCCTCTCTTATCTAACCACGCCAGCATTTTCCCAGCTTTGTCGCCTACATCATATATTCTATGTGCTGTGCTTGTGAGATATCCTTGGACTTTCGTTTTAAGGTGGGCTTGGTATTGCCGCTGCCGTAATTGTAATAGGTGTGCTGCTTCCGGCGTGGGACCCGCCATGTGGGTATTGTTCGCGTTGTGGGGTGTCATCTCGAGCTCTGTGAGCTCTCGCCGTGACTCTCTTTTGTGCCCTGTAATTGCTGCTATCGCTTCTCCCCGCAGGACCGTTTTGTACGCTTCCCACAAGACCGAGAGAGAGGACACTGATCCCGCGTTTTCCTCAAAATAGTGTGTGGTCACTAATTTAAGTTCTTTCCTGATCTTAGGGATTTTTTTTTTTTTTTTTTTAAACCTTTATTGAGCATGAAAGAGAATACAATCACAGGCATACTAGCCTCTGGGCCGGCCAATTACATACCCGAAAAACAGTATAGTATTACACAGCTCATCAGCCGACAACCAAGGGTCCGGCAGCAATGGTGCACGATGTTGGTCAAATCTATAACGATAAGATATGGAAAGGTTTCATTTTTAAAACAAACAAACAAAAACATCGAAGAAAAGAGAAAAAAGAGGCTGCAGTCTAAAGTGTTTTGTCTGTTCCATACGACACGGGGAGAGGCAATCAAAAACAATATGAAAAGCAGGAGAACCTCCAGGAGAAAAAGAAGGGTGTGGGGAAAGCGGGACCCAGAGCCAGAAACAGATCAAGAATGAGATACAGGGGGGAGCCGAAACGCATAATCAAGGGGAACAAGGAGTGTCAGGGGATCAAGGAAGGGGGGATCACATATCTCCCCACGGTATGAGTTCCATTGGCCCCATATCCTACCCCACTTTTGGGGCCTGCCACGGGAGATATAAACAGTCTTCTCTCTGAACATGCACCAGTCCATATTTTCCTCCCATTTGGAAACTGATGGTGCCCTCTGAGATCCCCACAATTATGCAATGTCCCTCTTCGCAACCATGTTTCCCAGTGTAACCCACCGAGTTTGAGCAACAGTGCAGTCGTTCGGTTCCCATATGTTCAACAGACAGCGCCTGACTTCAGGTAGCAACGCAACATTCGTCACCTCACTCATCACCGCATGCACTCTAGACCAAAAAGACACAACTGCCGGATATTCCCATATGATGTGAAGGAAGGTAGCAATCATACCACAGCCACGTCGACACAGTCCATCCTCAGAAAAACCCATATGCATCAGTCGCGGACCCGTGACATATACTCGGTGCAAAATCTTCAGCTGGACGAGTCGCAGATGCGCCACAATCGCAACCTCTTTAGGAGAGGTTATCGCAGCCTGCCAATCCTCATCATCCAATTCCAGCCCATCTCTAGTCCAGGTACTACGAAGCTGAGCAAGCAAGTCTGATCGAGTATTGATAGGTTTTTTTATAAATAAGGGAGATAGTGCTGTCTGGAATATGTCCGTCCAGCAACCTGTCCTCCAGGGGGGAGCTCTCCGGAATATCAGAAACGGTTGGAAAAACAGACCCAATGGCATGACGAACCTGGAGGTATCGGAAATATTCCGAGTCATTCAAACTGTATTCCTGTTTCAATTCAGCAAAGGTCTTAACTCTATTCTTAACCCAGAGGTCACCTATCTTGCTAATACCGATGAAGTCCCACCTATCAAAACCCTTGGACGTCCACAATTCACCAAGCCTCTCCGCGGCAAACAGAGGGGTCGCCCTGGACAGCTTATCTACCCATCCAGTAGCCGCGGTCGCGCTGCCCCACACCCGCACAGCCACCTCAGTGGGTCCCGTCAAGTTTTTCCCAGCGCCCCGAGAGTAGAGAGCCCTGTAGTAATCTCCCCCGGGCAACAGCCACCGGTCCATCCCGAATGCAGGATTCGAGACTGGACCGTACATGGCATGGTTCACAGTACTCAGCTGAGATGCCCAGTAGTATCGCCGTATATCAGATAACGCAATGCCCCCATCGTACCAGGGCAACGTAAGCTTAGCCAACGCAATACGGGGTCGGCCAGCCCAAACTAGCTTTCTCTGGAGGCTTTCGATTTCACGAAAGTAGCTGGCCGGCACTAAATCAAGTGTGTTTTGTACGGCATACAAAAAACGGGGGAGAGACATAATTTTGAACAGGGCCGCCCGTCCCAGGGGGGACAAGGGTAGACCACACCATGCAGCGACGTCCGACCGAAGCCGGGCGAGTGGAGGCAACAAATTACGCTCATAGCGTATCACCGGGTCAAGTGAGATAAAGATCCCTAAATACTTAAAGCCAACACTAGAGACCGGGATCGGGCATACTCGGGGCAAAGAAAGAGGATCACCGGTCAGCGGGAAGATACACGACTTGAACCAATTGATAACCAACCCGGAGTTACATCCAAAGGAAATCAATACGTCAAAAAGGACTCCTAGTGACTTACGGGGGGACGTCAGGTACAGTAAAATATCATCGGCATACAATGATATACGATCTTCGAAGTCAGGGGACCACCGAATACCCTTTAGCGAAGGCTCCCAATGGAGCCAGGCAGCAAGGGGCTCGAGCGCAAGTGCAAACAGTAACGGTGACAAAGGACATCCCTGCCTCGTGCCTCGCCCGAGAACGAAGGGCTCCGAGACTCTACCATTAACCACAACCTGCGCCAACGGCTGCTCATACAGTAGTTTGACCCAAGCAATAAACTTCGGACCAAACCCGAACTTAGCAAGAGTAGCCCACAAATATGGCCACTCAACCGTATCAAAGGCCATCGAGGCATCGAGAGAAACCAAGATGGCCGGCTCGCTAAGAGTCCCCGCCCTCGCGATGACGCCGTGAAGATGACGGAGATTGAGCGCAGTATTGCGTTGGGGGATAAAACCCGACTGATCAGGGTGAACCAACTCGCTAATCACCGTAACCAGTCGGTTAGCCAAAAGTTTCGCCAATATTTTGGGTTCAGCATTCAAAAGTGAGATCGGGCGGTACGATGAACAGCGCTCGCGGGGTTTACCATCCTTAGGGACAACCACAATAGAGGCCAGTCTCTGGTCCCTGGGAAGGGATCCAAGGTCTCGCGATGCCGCAAACATACGAAGCAGATACGGCGCCATCTTATCCGGGCATAGCTTGTATAACTCAACCGGTATACCGTTGGGACCAGAGGCCTTCCCCAATCGAAGGGAGCGTATAGCAAGCGTAACCTCGTCAACGGAAAAATCAGCCTCCATTAACACTCCATCCGACTCCGAGAGAGTAGGCAACTCAAGATCACGAAGCAGCAAGCGCGAGTCCTCCTCCGGCAAGCCCGAAACCGGCGCGTATACAACCCAAAAGTGCTGGGCAAACACCTCAACTATATTAACAGGGTCCACGACTCGCGTTCCATCAACTCTCTCTACCACTGGCACAACACGATTCATCCTGTCTCGCTTATCCAGCCAAGCAATCAACTTCCCCGCTTTATCACCCACATCATACAGACGCCCCTGCTGCACATGATTCATAGCCTCAGCCGAGTCAGTCACCAAGGCCCTGTAATCAGATTGCTTAAGGGCCAAGACATGCAATTTCTCGGGTGTAACCCCTACTTCCAACCGTTCCTCCAGTACGGCAATCTCAGACTCCAAGTTCACCACCTCCTCATTTTTGCGCTTCCTCTCACCAGCAACCAAAGACAGGGTCTGACCATGGATCACAGTTTTATAAGCCTCCCATAGGGAGACCGGGGAGGATACCGACCCTTCATTTTCAGTAAAATAAAAGTTCATACATTTGACCACCTCAGATCTAATTCTGGGGTTGTGAAAATGCCATGGATTGATCGGGGCAACCCGGCCCCCAGCCCCCAGACGTATATCGATGTGGAGCCATAGCGGGGAGTGATCCGAGATTCCTCTAGCTAAATGCTTGATTTCACACACCGAGACCAACTGCACCACCGGCACTAGGATATAATCTAGTCTCGAGAGACTTCCATGGGCTCCCGAGTGGAAGGTATACTGAAGCCGGCCAGGGTGCAGTTGTCTCCAACAGTCTGCCAACCCAAAGGCGTCCAAGAATTTACCCAGCCATAGCTGCGATGTAGGGAGGGAGGAGCCTGGGAGGGCTACGGTCACTCTCACCATTCAACACAGAATTAAAGTCTCCACCCACCACAAGCAAGCCAGGCCCAAAATCACCTCACCCAAATCGGTGAAGGTAGTAGACTGCAGGCCAGGCGCAACATAAATAGACAGTATGGAAATCAACTTCCCTTCCCATCTAGACCTAAGAGCCACCCCAACTTGCAGTGTGCCTGTCACCCCATGAAACTAACCTACACAAAAGAGAGAGAAATCCCCAGAGGAGGAAGATCCCCCAAACTCCCCCCACCTCCCGGTCACGCACACCATAACAGAACATAGTCTCTGAGTCACTGCCATGGAATCAGGCTCGCCGATGTAGACTCACTGCTCCTGGTCCTCCAAACCTCCTTCAGCGCCTCTCGAGTTCTCCGGGCCCTCCCGGCGCGGCGGCAAAGTGTCCAACCAGTCACTAACCACCTCGGGCGGTCGAAGAAGAACGCACGCTCTTCATGCTCAATTCTCAGGCGGGCCGGGCAATGCATAGCATATTTCAGTCCCAGTTCTCTAAGACGCCTCTTCACGCCCGTGAAGCCCATACGTTGTTTCTGGACTGCCTGGGTGAAGTCCGGGTAGAAACTGATCGACACATTGTCAAATTTAGTGGGACCGGTCGTTCGTGAAGCTTGCAGGATAGCGTCTCTGTCACGGAAATTGAAAAGCCTGGCAATTATGGGCCGCGGAGCGGCACCCAACTTCGGCTTACCACCCGGGACACGATGAGCTCGCTCCACTGCAAAGAACTTGCTCAGGCCTTTTGGTGCCAAATGCTTCAGCACGAGGTCCTCCACCAGGATATCAACAGGCAAATCAGCAGAGTTCTCCGGGACACCCACGATGCGGACGTTATTGCGTCTGGCCCGGCCCTCGAAATCTTCCAGCCGATTGGCGAACAGATCACAAGTAGTACGAAGATTGCGGACAGTGGTTTGGAGATCCGAGACGTCCGTGGTCAAACTAGCAGTCTTGATATCAAGGGATTTGACACGCTCGTTGGTTTTCCCCAGGTCCGCTCTAATGAGGGTGACATCAATCGCCACAGTATCAATCTTGGCCGCCAAGGTTTCATATTGCTGGCACATGGTGGATTGGACACTCGCAATAGCGCCCATAACGTCCTTCAGAGTTGGCTCCTCGTTTTCAGGAGTGCCATCACCAGCTTCCTCCAGGGCACCACTCGACCCGCCCGGGGAGCCCCTAGGTCGAGTAAATCGATCGATGGTCTGAGATTGGGTGACCCCCCTCGGGACGGGCCTCTAGCGGGGCGTCTCTCGACGACCGCCCTGCCCGCCATGACGGGCAATGAGCTCCGACTGGATCTGTAGGAGTTAGCCAAAACAATCTCCGTCTCGGCGAGCTCGAAACAGTGAGAGGGTAGGGACACAGCACTGGCCAAAAGTTGGCATCGAGAACAGAGCTGAAGTGCCGATCGACGACTGGGCGTTCACAACAGCGACCAAAAACGAAACCGAAAGTACACCAGGGGCAGAGGGCGTGGCTCATCAGCCGTTGTTGTTCGATTGCCCCCTGGGTACCTCGGGGACTCAAGCCCCCGGCTGGCATACGATGTAGGCCTCGAATTCCAGAGTGCAGCAAGTCCGTTATCCGGCGGCCAAATCGATTCTTGAAAAAGACAGGGACATCAGCAGGGCATCAATAAAAAGTACCCGTCGTCATAATCAGGATCAGTAGCAGGATAATCGCGGGAGGCGGAAAGGGTCTCGGCAGCCCTTAGCTCACGCGTCCATCTTGGAATCTCGCGAAGCTTCTCCCCTCGATCTTAGGGATTTTTAAGTAGTTCGGGTATAGTGGATAAATTCTAGCACGTTTCTTCTCCTTAGTGGTGAGTGACAGGGATATTGGGGAATGGTCAGATATGCCTCTTGGCAGGATTTCTATTTTATCTACTTTCCCCAGTTCAACCCCTAGGAAAAAGAAATAGTCAATACGTGACAGGCTATTGTGTGCACCGGAATAGTATGTGTATTGTGTCGCTGTGGGGTTTAACTGTCGCCATACGTCTGTAATGCCCATTGCCTCTAGAAATCCAGGGAGTGTTGCAGTTCCCCGAGGACGTTCTCTAATGGGATATGTGTCCAGTGTCGGGTCTACTATTGCATTGAGGTCCCCTCCTATAATTGTGTCGCCCTCCGGGAGGTCCAGAAGGAATTTACCTAGGTCCGGCAATGCAACAGATTGGAGTGCCGGGGGGATGTAAACGGAAACCACGTTGAGGGGCTTCCCTTCCCATTGTCCATGTATTGCTGCGAAACGACCCTGATCATCCGTCTTGCGGTGTTCTACCATAAGGGGTGATGTCTTTTTCATGAGTATCCCCGCCCCTCGGGAGCCTGTCGTGAATTCGGCATGTACTGCCATCACATATCCGCGTCTGTCAAGCGCCTTACATGCTGTTCCCGTGAGGTGCATCTCCTGGAGTGGTACTAGGTCGGGGCCCTGGCGTTTAATTGCTTGCAGAACCAATCGCCTCTTTATTTTATCTCCCAATCCTCTGACGTTCCAAGTAAGCATGCGCAGGGGAGGCACCTCAACTGTCGTAGGCGCGCCCTCAGTGGGTGCAGCGTGTAACCGCTGGGCCATTGGCTTGGTTGGGTAGTGTTCTAGCTGCCATGTTACAGGCTTCAGTGTATATGTAGCGTTCTATGTTGAGGCGTAGGAATAGCTCGTTACTCAGTGTGTTCATGTACCATTTGTCGTGAGTGATGACCATCAATACTAACATTAACTTCAAAACTCCCCCTCCCTCCCCCTCCCTGCTTCCCTGCTCCACGGACTTATCCCCGCCCGCTTCCCCAACTTTGCAGAGTGCTTCCCATAGTCAAAAATACTTGCTTGCTGGGGAGAGGACTTCTCCGGAGACAACTGCCTCTCTTCCTCTCCGAGAAAGCCATCCACCTAGTATCCAGGGCGTTCTGTCAGGCCTTTGGTATAAATGTTATCACGCACCAGGTGTCTATTGTTCGTCTTCCGAGGCCTGGACACTATTATCTTTTGTCGGGGATCCGTCCTTTGGTCCGCGTCCTGACGCTTGGGAGTTTGTGCAGCTGTTCGGTTCCTGGTTCCTGTGTGTCCTGTGTGTCCGACGCGGTGGCTTTACTGGTCTCCATCCGTCCAGCCACTCTCGAGCGATCTCAGGGGTGTCAAAGAACCAGATTCTGTTGTTTGCCACTGCACGCAGTCTTGCCGGGAACAGCATGGAGTATGGAAGTTCTCTCGATCTGAGTTCTTTCTTAATGTCCAGAAACGTTCTCCTACGACGAGCAACTTCGGCCGTGTAATCCGGAAAGATGGCCAGTGTGGAATTTTGGACTTTAATTGGTGGCGCCAATCGCGCCGCCTGCAGGATGGCGTCCCGATCTCTAAAGTTGAACAGTCGAGCCAGGATCGGTCGCGGCGGTGCACCCGGTTTCGGTTTGCCTCCCGGGACCCAGTGGGCCCTTTCGACGGAGAAGAAGGTGGACAGGCCCTTGGGTTTAAGTACGTTCTTTACCAACTCCTCCACATAGAGGTCCATTGCTCTCGTACCTTCGGATTCTGGAACCCCAAGGATCCTTACGTTGTTCCGTCTGGAGCGCCCTTCTTGGTCGTCCAGCCGTTCTCGCAGTACCTTGTTTTCCGCAGCTATCTTCTCCACCGCCGTCTGGAGTTCAGAGACATCCTCGACCAGGGATTTCGTCACAACCTCCATAGAGCTTACTTTCTCGGACATTTTATGGAAGTCTGCCCTAATAAGTGTGATCTCGGTTGATATTGACCCTACCGTTGCTTGGACTTGCGTCTGGGCTTTCATCACGTCATCTAGTGTGGCCTGCTTACTGCCTGCTTCCTCTGCTGACTTGCCTGCCGGAGATTTCCCGTCCGCGGAAGGAGAGGCATTCTTGTCGCGTGCAAACTGTCAATTCTGGTTTGGGTAGTAATGCTTTTACTCCCCCTGCTCGACATGTTTGCCGCCGCCAGTGGATCGATGAATGTTCGATGTCCCCGAGGTCTTCCGCGGCTCTCAACCGTCTATCACCGGGTCCAGCAGTGTAGTGCCAGTGGCTGCGCCCTCTGAGTTAGCAGTCGCTGGCTGCGCCCTCTGAGTTAGCGGTGTCGTGCCTATGGTGTATCTGCGACCTAGTCCCGATTTGTGCAGGGGGGGGCAACCCCTCCTCCACGTTGTATTTTACCGGCTGTAGGCTTTATCGGTGTCAGTTCTGTGAGGTTCCTTCTTCCCTTCAGGCCTCCCAGTGATAGTGTTGATGCAGCGCCGGTCCCTTTGTTCCTCTCAGTATAGATCCCCAGTCACCAGGCTGTTTATTTGTTTATTGTGTCTTTACATAGCCCTGCTTTAATATTTCTGTCTTTATTAATTTGACGAGTTCGATTCCAGGTGCCAGGGCTCTTGTGCAAACCGGCAGTCAGGCTGTTATGCATGTATCAGAATTATGTCCTTGTCGGGCGTCCTCCGCACTTCACCAAGATGGCGGCCCGCCCGTATTGTTGTGCCTCTATCTCCGCCTGGCTCCTTCCTCATGTAGGGCTGTGTTTTTCAAGGCTCCAGACACTTTGGCCTGCTGTGCTTCTTGACGCAGCTCTCTGGCACCTCCCGCTATCCTATCTCGGCCGCGGGAGGATTTCTCCCATCGGGGCCCGATGTGCTTTACCAATATGGCGGCCCGCCGGATTCAGCTCCCCTCGTGTTTCTCCTCTCAGCCCGCAGTCCGGCTCTCTGCCAAGTAAGTGTCCTGGCGCAAATTTCGTCACTTATAGGCGCCCCCACCGTTGCGGTGATGTCTGTTGCTGCCGCCGGTGCACCTCTCCCGTACCTCCTCCGCGCTTCCTCCTGGACGGGTCCTTCCGGTGTCTCTCGCCCGGGTCCCTGGCACTTCCTGTCAGTCTCTGCTGCACGCCAGCCCCTGGTTTCTTTTGCTTTTCTAGGCCGCCAGGTCCGACGCCTCTATCTTGTGTTCCCGGTGTTCAGTCATCACCGGAGTCACGGCCGTCCGTCCCGCCCGGTCCCAGGTTTCAGGTCCTCTCCACAGAGGTTTTGTGGAGTACGGATTAGTGTTCGGATCGTTGAAGAGGCCGCGTTGTCACCGGAGCTCTTCCTTTATGCTGCTGCCATGCTCGGCTGCAAGCCACGCCCCCCTATTTAGGTCTTTTTTAATGAAACCGCGGAGTGTTTGATCGCGGATACATTGGGGCATATTTACAAGCCCCTTGCGCCACGTTTACGCCGCTGTTGCGTCACACAAGGCGGCGTAAACGTGGCGCATCCCTGCGAGGCATTTACAACGTGACGCATCTATGGAGATGCGTCACGGTGTAAGGCGCTGCGCCACATGAAACCTGCGTCAGGTTTCATGTGGGCGTGTCTACACAGGGGGGGGGCGATCCATCGCAGGAACGCCCGTGAAAAGTGACTCAGTGAAATCTACAAGATTTCACTGAGTTACTTTCCCAATGCTGAGGCGTCAAAACCCTGCGCCTGCTTGAAGCAGGCGTAAGGCTTGACGCACCATGTTAGAAATAGGGCAAGTTGGAACAGTGCTGGAGTTGCGTGCCGCTCGCAACACAACTTCAGCACTGCGCCAACTTACGCCTAAGATGCGACACGCATCTGTTTATTCCTGCGTCATGGTGCGCCGCATTGTAAATGCGGCGCATCATGGGTGGCGCAAGGATAAACTTGCGTGTCGTATCTTTCCTGGCGCATCTCTGCTGATTTGCAGAGATGCGCCAGGCAACGTAAATATGCCCCATTGTTTCCGGCAATTACCTTTATGGTTGTTCACCCCGAGTAGCACACTCTCTGAATATTTGAAGCCTTCCGTCAAGTTTTCGTATTTCCTAAAACGAGACACGCGAGTGAGTCTACTTGCATAGTCTGTTTCAGTTGGATTTATTGAAAAAAGATTCTGAGTTTTCCACTCACCGCTAATATCAGACTGTTTACTCCGTCACTAGATTTTCTTTTTCTTCGATGCCGCCATTGCTAGTTTGCCGCGTGAGTCGAACAACGGTTAAAAAGAGAAGTTAAAGCCGGGGGAGAGAGAGGCATGGCCAGTAGTGTCGTCCAATAGCATTGCGGCCTCCCTCTAAGGTCCAAAGTAGTGTACTCTGGGAAATGAAGGTATTAGTTTGACAATCGTTTCCGAAAGCGCTCATTTCAGGAGCAATGATTCTACCATTTATACCAAAGGGATTAAATACACTCTAATATTCAATTCAAAAGTTGTAAGGAAAGGCGGCACTGGTACATTGCCCATTCACATTACAGCCTCCGTTTGGGGTCCCAGATATTGCGCATTGAGGGGTGTACTTATTAGTGTAACCTTTCATTATCGAAAATGCTCATTATTAAAGGCCAGAGCTCTACCATTCTTACCAAGAATCCTTGAATGCGCTCTATTGTAATATACACTTATCCTACTCTGGGTAGTGTATCCTGGGGCTGGTAGTTCAAACTTTATTGAGTTCGCTCATACTGTTGAGCCCTGTCACTGTACTGTTGAACTTCCTAATTAAATAAGCCTCTTTTTGTAACAGCAGGCTATCTAGGTCAATATGCCGTTTAGCTGTGTTTATTACCGCCAAAGTGGTCCAGTGAAAATCATTCTCACCATGGGCTTTATCTACAAAATGCTCAACCATAGGGGCAGTTAACACTTTCTTTTTAATTCTAGACCTGTGCTGTGTGATTCTAGTGTTCACCTGTTGAGTTGTTTTCCCTATATAGATTTGATCGCATGGGCATATTACTGCATAAACGACATTTTTTGTTTTGTAATTAGAAAACTCGTTGTGTTTCCACCTAACTTCTTTGTGATTGAATTCAGTACCTTCAATGGTATTACCACATGCCATGCACGTATCACATTTGTGATGGCCTGCTACTGGCTTCATATTCCATTTTGAAAGTAAATCACTTTTTGGTTTTGGTATTGTGATGTCTGCACGTATTATCGGTTGGCCTATGCTAGGGTTTTTGTTCATAGCAAATAAAGGCTTTGGGAAGGGGCATTCAAGGCTTTCAAGGAGGTGCCATTTTTTAAGTATAATTTGCCTAAATTCAATCGTATCAGGGCCGAAAGTTGTTACACAAACCAGTTTTTCGAGTTCTCTCTTTTCTTTTACTTGTAAGAGGTTCTCACGGGATGTGAACCTAGCTCTCTTTGCCGAATGTTTTAACACTTCCCTATTGGGGCAACTTACTTATTGAAACTCCAGAAGTCCCTTATTTAAGGTTAACAGGGTTGAAACATCATCAACTTATGTTATAACAAACCATTTCTGGCCTCTTTGAATCTCAAAAGTGTCCCCTATAGGATATTGTACATTTATGTTTGGTTGTTGAGGTATAATTAGGAAACCCTTTATAAAATGTATCATGTCACCTATCTTCTTGTTTGGTTCTTTTTTCACACAGAACACTGAGCACTTTGAAAACTTTAAATACAAAAATTAACTGTATAAAATAAGAATTGGACTCTTTATTCTTCGGTGTATAATCCTTTTTCCTAGGACATCCTATTTTCTGGTTTGAATTTGCTACTTGCATTTATATATCATTTATTCGTGCATTGTCCAAAAAAAACCATTGTTTTGTAATATAATGCATGATGTAGTTCCATATGAGTAGAGTTACCCTTGTTTTTGCTTACAATGCTGGACCAATAGTAGCATTTAAGTTACAGGCCCTGGGCACAGGGAGTGCACTTCACAAGAGACTTATAAATAAATGTAATGTGCCAATTGTTGATAAGCTAATGTTATCATTTTTTAAGTAGAGAGAACATGCACTTTATGTCTGGTTAGCAGTGGTGACATGTCCAGAGTCCTAAAGCCAACAACAACGAATTCAGCAACAAGAAACGAAGGAGGAAGCCAAAAGGATTGAGGTTGCCCCTGCAGAAAGGGCCATTTCCAACAACTATTTTCACCTAAACAATTGCACTTCCATATCTCTGTTTCCACTGACTGCATTTTTGTTATTTTGGTCTCAAATACATTATTGCATGTTGCTCTATTTGTTTAAATTGATTTGGGATTTCTCTTGTGTTGTCTCTTCAGTGTATTACTGTTTAAAGTGCTGAATAAATATGTTACACATTGCCTTCAAGGTAAGCCTGACTGCTTTTGTACCAGGCTACCAGAGGGTTAAATGCAGGTTAAATTGGGGTTTCTTGTGACTTCACCCTGACAGGAATTGTGGTTGCTGTTTGAGCAGTGTTCCACTCCCTACAACCTGTAACCCACTTTTCTACAACGAGTTAGTGTATTATGCCCGAAAACATATTAAGACACACCGGAAAGTTGATAACTGAGAACCTGAATTGAGAAAACAAGAATTCATACTGATCCTGTTATTTGGAACTAAGAATATTTGAAGCCATATTATATGGATGCGATGCCCCATGAACACTTGTAAAATACCATTAAATGTTGAATAAGTATCCATTTACCTATAAATGAAGCTGCTGCAGCATATATTATAATTGAAAAAAATAGTTTGCTTGCATTTGTCAATTCAGCTTAAGAACATATGTGACTGATGAATGCTATTCCTCAAGTTGTTCTTAAGAGTTGCACGAGGAGTAAAACATATTTATGAACTATAGCCACAATGAAAATACGGTATAGGTCATCTTCGAAAGAGACCTGATATTGGATGGATGTCTGTCACCGAATGAATGTATCTATGTATGGATTGATCAAAGGAAGAACACAGGTAAGTTCTTCATGGAAACATGCGATAACTCATGAGACACTTTAACAGTTGGTATTTGATAGACACAATATTAATGAATATGTTGATTTAGCAATTGATTAAGCTTTGACAAACAGGGTTGATGTATAGAGAATATTTTTGAGTTACAATTCACTTTACACATTGACTTTGAAGAGAGGTAATATGTATGATATTTTATGATTACAATTTGCACATAGACTAACAGACCTGAATCTTTGAAATATGGCTGTGTAAACCGAAACACATGTCCCTTGCATAATGATACGCTATGGGTGACCTTGATTCACAAGTGCCATAAGATTAAGACTAAGACTAAGTTGAAGTATATATGACACTTTGGAGGTGGAACTGGATCGATGAGGAAGTGACCGTTAAACTCCATAAAGAGATTGTGATAGCAATGTATACATCTCCTTGTGGATGAATCATATGTTATAATCATGAGAATACTTCATCTGGGCCAACAGGGTGACCTATGGTAAGAATTCTCCTTGCAATTGGCATTATAACACTGTGTGTGTCACTTTCTAGGTTGCAAAATATACATAGCATGGAGATGCTGTGGGAATTCAGGCTCATATTAGCAAGAACCTCGTTAAAATTATCGCCGTTTTAGCGGCAGGAAACTGCCACTAAAACGGCGAAATGTGCTTGCTAATATGCATTATAGAGTTCCAATAGAAGCCCAGGTTAGATGTCCTGCGCATCTAACCAGGGCTTCCATTGGAATTCTATAACGCATATTAGCAAGCCCATTATCGCCGTTTTAGCTGCAGTTTCCTGCCGCTAAAACAGCGATAATTTTAACGAGGTTCTTGCTAATATGCTCCTCAGTTTATATTTGCACAGACATGTACATTATATGATAGAGACCACCATGTTTTAGCAATATGAGATAATTCCATCAGTGCCATTTATACAATAATACTATGCAATCTTAATAGGTACCCTATAATAGGCAATTGGTTTGCATACTCAATTTAACAGAATTGAACAGATGCACAGGAATCAAAGGCACATTTTAATCTGCTAAATGTAATGATAGTAAGGTTAAGGTAATTCTTAGACCATCATCAAAATATCATCGCGTGCAATCCAAATTGCTTTTTACAACTTGTAATGCTATCTTAGTCTGGAAGCATCTTGTGGAACCAAATGACACACACTCTCACATTATGAACAGATATGCCAGTCTATCAATGTGGGCACATTTAGTGCAACTTCTTTTGATGGGTATTATAACCAACTATCATCAACCATGCAACCTCTGCGGATTTTTGTGTTATAGACTAAATAGACATAATGCTTCGTTTATGTTCATACAGTACAGAGGCACAGGATTATGCTATAAAAGTTGATAAACTATTTGCAATATATCCAAATGCTGTCAATGTATTTCCACGGGGCATAATTCTGGATGGATTAAGTGCAATCGACTGTGTCTGTCACTAAAATGTTAGTAAAGTTGATGAACAGTGCACAGTTGTATGCCAGCAACAGTGATGGAAAATATGGAATACACCCAAATGCTGCTAAAGCACAGTGCACTTTAATATAATGTATTCATATCAATGCTAAACATATATTGCTAAATTACATACAATGAACTATGGTGGGGAGCACGATCAACTGCTATGTTCTGTGAACTATTTGCAATATATTTCAATGAGATGCTTGGCAAGTCTCTTTGTGTATTTTAGCAAATATTAATGAATAATGCAAAGAATAAGGGAATCACAATCATGTATAATCATTTGCAGTTTGTAAACCAGCAAACTCTATTACTGATTTAATCACAACAGTGAGCTGATGATTCTGCCAGCCCAGCGTATATGTTGTGCCATGTTGATGGTATAAATGCTTTAAGAATGTTTTGGTTCAGCAGTGCCCTGGCTTAATGCTCTTCATTTCTAAAGAGGATGGCATTATACTTGTGATAGGCATATCCTCCTGATAAGGGCTTGGACGTGGAAGATAGGATGATAAGGTAGCTTCATGATAACTTGCCATTAATCTTCATTAATCCTGACAGTGTATTTTTTTCCAGCATACCCCCTACCCACAATGCTTTTAGTTGTCACCATTCGGTGTTTGGTAATTGCAGGCTAAGTGGCGACATCACAGGGGTTTTGTGGGAGACAGAGTTTAGGGCTCAGATCAGATATATACATTAAAGAGTACATTTTTCTAATTATAGAATTGTTTACAAATTAATTTATTGGTATGGAGAAACTTTTTTGACTCTTGATGGTGAGGAATATGCCTGTGCGATAAGTACTGTGACAGAAAGGCCCAGACCAGAAGTAATGAAAATTCCTTGCATGTAATCAGGACATTAATGAATATCTTGATGCCCTCACATGCTATTAATTTTCATTAGCATCTCTGAACCCAATATATTTAGAATTTAAGAGACTAAGGGGCCGATTATGATTGCGGTTTTTCCGTATCCTCCGGGCCGGCGGAAGCCACCGCCGGCCCGGAGGATGCGGAAAAACCGCTGCGGAGCCTCCAAAGACCCACCGCCATATTAGGATGGCTGGTGGGTCTGGAATTCCGTCCGCCGCTGTTCCGCCGCAGTTGCATTACAACCGCGGCGGAATAGCCCTAATATGGTGGTGGTGTCTAACAGACACCGCCAGCCATATTAGGATGGTGGGAAAGACATGCTTTTCCGCCGCGGAAAAGCATACGGACTTTCACTTCGGGGGCCCGTTGCGGGCCCCCTGGGTGAAGGGGGGTGGGGGGTGCACATGGGGGGTACCTATGGTACCCCCTGCATTTGCGTGCACAAAGCAGCAGACACTGCGCGGTGCCTGCCGCTTTGTGCACGCAAATGCGATGCATGCATTTTTAACCTTGCGGCGGGTGCAGCTTGAAGCTGCACCCGCCGCAATGTTAAAGATAGAGGATGTGAACGCCACCCTGGTGGTCAAATCCTAATCTGCTCGGAGGGAACGCTGCAGCCCCTGCGGACGTTCCCTCCTCGACCATAATCGGCCCCTAAATACTATGTTCTACATTATGTTCCAACATGGAAGGGCAAAAATCGCATTACTAAAACTGAAACAACGCATGCACTTTATAAGAATTGATATTACATACTATAAGAGATGCTGTTCAGTCTCCTAGAAGAGAGTACAGATTGTTCAAGTAAGTATACAAAATCGGTGCAATTCCTCCATATGCCTCGGGAAAAGAATGATTAACGTACCGAGTGATTTTCAATAGGAGCAAAACATATTAAATACAAAATTCCATGTAACAAAATGTAATCTTTTTCTCTTGTCAGAGTACTTTATATCTTATCAGTTTAGGAATACCGAGTTTTATTTTTGTTCCTGCCCTCATGTAGACCTATAAGTCTCCCTTATTACATCTGTCTGCTTGGGGTTATTCAACACATTTTAAAGCACTACAGACAGAGGAAGCTGAAATCCCATTATACCTGTGGAATGCCCGATGCACTGTGGGGAATGGATTTTGGTACCTTGTCTGTTCCATTTCACCTGATGGCTCCTAATACGCATGTGGTAGAAATTGAACTGACAGAAAAATGGTTATCTCGAAGGACTAATTTCATAACAGTGTGAAGTTTCCGAGAATACAAAGATATCTACCCGAACAGCTTTCAAACGCACTGCATTTCATGTGAAATATGGGGATTGTATTATCTGACTATAAAGGATTCAACATTTCATTTTTTATGTAGCTATTACATGAAAATATTTCTGGATAGCCATCTCATATATTTTTGTCGTGAAACGATATTATAAAATTAGATAGGATGTACCAGTTTGCCACCCACCATCTTTTATTGAAATGCCTAGAGGGATTTTTTGTGTTGATAAAATGGATACAAAGATACCAAATTACATTCTGATCCATATAGATTCAGAATGCTCTGAATTTAGTGAATAGTTTCATAAGCCAATTGAATTCAAAGAAAATAGGTAGAAGCTGGACTGCTGTAGTGCCCCATGCCAAGCTATGAAAAATGTTTGATCTAATTAAATCGTGCCATGCGCATCTCTCTGGAATTTATCTGTTAGGGGACGGCAGTTTACACTCCAAAATGAAAAATTCGCTTTCTGACAAGGACATCTGAAATTGTTTTAGCTCTTCTTGTGCTCTCTAGTCATTCCAAATTGTAGCAGAAATGCCGATAGCAATCAGAAGAACATGGGTGAGGCTACAAAGTTTTACGTGTGAATTTCGGATAGTTCCCACAAAACCTAAGAAAATACCCAAAGGACGCAAAGTTCTAAGTGAGTGTAGGTTTTGAGCAAGAAACAGATCTTTCATCAGGACTTTGGTGCAAGTGTGTATTTTATTGAGTCATTGTGCTGGCACAACACGTATCAGATTACTCATGATAAGAAATAAAGCCAGGAAACGTCTGCAAGTTACCTCTGCCGACTACTATTCATGAGAGAAAACTTAAACTGTGCGAGTGCATTACTGATGGGTAGACCAGCAATCGTGAAATCATCAAAACTCTGCTTACCTATTAAACAAAAACTTCACACACCTCTTGCAAATAATGGATACAAACAAGCTATAGTATTCAAAAGAGCAAATCACAGGGTTTAAGATAGCCCAGTACGCTCAGAAATCTGTCAGCCAGCGCCATGCTACCTAGAAGGAGCAACCCAAGGTAATTTGGCTACGCTCTCGAACAGATTTCCCTTTTTGCTAGTCCTCATTTACCTTTTCACTTAAAGCTTCAAACCTACAGTCCCAATAATGCCGCCCTGTTACTTCGTCTGCAGCCCTATGTCTAATAGCCTAGTAAGACGTTATTGGCATTTTCATAAATTACTAGGTCAACTGGAGATTCAAGATCTAGGTCTGGTGTAATCAAAGAACTTTGGGCCAGATGTACAAAGATTTTTTGCTGTCGCAAATGGATTTTAGACCCGTTTGTGCCTGCAATGAAACCAGTGGCCCATGTACTAATCCCATTTTGCGAGTCGCAAATCAAGTTGCGACACGCTATTAGGAAGAGTCGTTCCAAGGGCATCCCTTCCTAATAGCGACTCCTTAAGCTATTTAAGAATGTTATGAGACCGCGAAACACTTGCAGTTTTAGCAACCTTCTCAGAAGAGTGGATCCTGTGCACACGCAAGTGTGGTCTATAGTCCTGGAGTCAGGACCTGCGCATATGCTGAAATGGTTTTCGTGAAGGTTTCAAAGATGCCAAATACAAAGGTTCAGGTGGGTGAAAATATTTATAAGTTATTTGTTGGTCAGTACAGAAATAGTAGCCAGCTACTGTGCACTTAAACATCGGTGCAGTGATTGGTTTAGGTGCACAGTATGACATCGTTGCTCTAGCACTAAGCATGCCAAAACGGTCTTTGAGTTGCGAACAGTAAACTGTACCACTATGTGTAATTATGTCGTTTTTGTTCCAATTTAACATGCCTGGCAACGTATTTAGATTGTTTTTCCCTTCTCTCCCTCCTTTTTCCCCACAAATGTCATTTGTATGCAGCATGAAAGGCAACTGTTTATAATTCCACGACTAACATGATTTATATATTTGTCCTGAAGATGATGCCATGTATCTTGTTTTTCGGCATCGAAACGTCATCGACATAATAGGATCATATGTACTGTACATGCTTGTGAATGCTATGTACAATGGTCACTCAAACTACAATCAAGTCTGTTCACTGATATAAGTAGACAGACCAATTTGCTCGCTCTTCCTATACTTGTTATTTTGTCTTGTTGACTGTAGGTCACGGGCTGTGCCCCCTTGACATTACTTTCTGATTTTGTGCATCGCCAAATAAATTCCTGTCCGGCTGGACAAAGGACATAAATACTGTTCAAGTTTATGTCTATTTTTATCTTGATCCTCCAAACCACTAGGGTCCACTGTTTTTTGTAATAAGTTAACGCCCAAGGTCCCTAGTGTACTACCTTCGGGTTCACTTGTTTCTTATAACGAGGAGTGGATAGTGGCAGACTAATATGTGTTGAAGGTACTAGGGTTTTTTTAACAAAGTAATTTCTTCTGTTGACCATTACTGAGATGTATTCTTGTATGTGATGATACTGCATTGCCTTTGAAAACTGCATCATGTGAAAATTTGAATTTGTGCAGGATTTGTTCCAACACACGTATATTTGCCTTGTGTTACATTAGTACATTAGTACGTATGCAGTCTTATCTTGCTTTTTGGAAATGCTTGCTTGAACAGATATCACACATTCACCCTTTTTTACGATACTACATATGCACTCTTATCTTGTTTTATTGAAAAGCTTGCTTGAACTGTTTGGTGAAAAAATTGAAAGCGTTGAGCTCACATTCCATACATTGAGGCATTTACACATGAAGGCACACACACTTTCCTGACCTAAGGAGGGAACATTTGACACAAATATAATTGAGCACACCAAAACACATCTGAAAACAAGCTATACAGGACAGAAGAGAGACCAAAGGAAGGCAGTGTTAGAATTTTGGGCTATCTTTGAAGAGGTATAACCTGATATCCTGACAGTGCTGACAGCGAGCAAGGCATCGGCACCTCCCCAGCATTAGGATATTTGAACCCAATAATACTAGAAGACGGTGAGCCCCACATCAAAAGACAGCCAGTTCGGTCTAAGCCCAAAAAGCCTAAAAGCAAGCAAGGACAATACCATTGGCACAACCCACATTTCTAGGGAAGGTCCACAAAAGCTTGACTCCCCGTTCACCGCACTCAACATGTGACACCTCAAAGGCAGGTAAAATATTTATTCCCACTGGGTCAGATGATTACAAATGTGGATCAGGGAAATTTGTGGCAGTTCTTGACAGCGACTCTGAGCTAGGGAAATGAAGGGAGCTCTAGTCCCCAGGAAGCTGACGATGAGGGTGGGGCTATAGAGTCTGTCCATATAGTTAAAGAAGAAAGCAAATTTGAGGGTGAAGCTTGTCTAACTAAGACAAGGAGTAGCTCTGAGCAAAAGGACGAGATGGCAGGAGGAAGTGAGGCATTAACAAAGGCAAGAGAGAGAGAAAGGGCACACAACCGGGCGTCAGAACGAGAATATAGGACAGCACACACTCCTCATGAGGAAAGCAAGGCCAGGTACAGGGCGGTGCGCTGGGAAGAGTTGGAGGTCAATGAAAGGCTACTAGCAGGTCTAAGAGCCACATCATCTGGTCAACATAGCAGAGGGGATGACAAAGGGATAAAATAGAAAGGCAGCCTGGTATTGACTGCCCCATGATGCAGAAAAAAACAAAATGGCACCTGTACGTGCACACAAGAAAAGCAGCAACAAATATATGCATTGCTCTACAAGGGTACACAATAAAGATAGAAAACCCCGAGGGATATAACAGCTAGAAAGAAGGGAAAGGCCCATGCATACCCATTTTGCAACCTACTAGCAGATTGGACTGAGGAGAGGGAGCAATATGCCAGGTCTTGGCTGAGGGAAGGATAGTTTGAGCCAGAGGACATGGCAGTAGTGCAGGACTTCATCAGGCATGTAGGAGGAAACACTAATTGGGACTTCCTTTACATGCAGAGATGCCTAATGAGATGGGAACGCTCTGTTGAGGAAAAATGCATAGAGTCACCTAGCATGAGAGTGTGTCCGTTACTACAGAAGGGCGCGTAGGGCATTATATACTTGCATGGGCTCAGATGAATAAAGATGGGTTGAAACCAAAGTTACTGCCATTGCCGGATGTGGCACGGAAGTATTGCAGGGATTCTGCACAAACACAGAACTCTGTGCAGGATTATGGGACCTCAGTGTATAGGGACTGGGTCTTCCTATCAACTTTGTGCCCACGAGCCCACAACAGACTAGCTATAATGTCTCACTTGCTCTCCTGCTCACTCACAGAAAAGCAGATTAATAGACACCCCAGAACACAACACTGCCATATCTCTCAGAAATCCCTGTAACAAGGCAAACCCTTTCACTCACGCTCTTGTACTCGTCCACAATAAAATCTGACGGAGTCACGAAATAGTTTAAAATATTTATTTGAACTAATGTACCCTAACATGCAGTATACGTGCCACAACAAGCAGGAAAATGCATAGTAGAAATATAGTCAGCATATCACATAGTCCATAAATCAAGAAGGGAGATGTCATCATAAAAAGACAGTGGAGAGTATCCTCCATCCCCTGCTAGGAAGCAGTATTAATATATATTAGAAGATATCTGGGCTTTGTCAGCAGACCCCATACCTCAGCCTATGGATAGTAGATCTACCTCACAGGTGCTGTTCCCTTTTCTCCCTGGTAAGGGCCCTCTGGAAGTGTCTCTCGTCTAATTCGTGTACCGCACTAAAAACAAAGTACGTTCCAAGCAACAGCTGCATCATTATGTTTTGTCTAAGAACTAAGGACTGGCCAGAACAAAATAACAAGGTGCATTTTTGTTCGACCTTGCACATAATGTTTAATCAAAATCCCAGGAACATGCAGAGAGTGAACACAGCAATGAGTTCTCAAGTGAAAGCAGTCATTGAAATATTGCAAAAACAAAGAAGTGTAGTAACGTGTGCAAAAGCAGAAGGCAAGCTACAACATGCTCATGCTAAATTAGTGACAAACGACAATGTCCTTATGGGCCACATGACAGAAGTGGATTACGTGCTTCCATAAAAAACACTGCATGTATCAGTCTAGCAAAAGGAGACGTTAAGAGCCTTCTAAGCAGTCGATTTGGGGAGCAGACTAACACAGTGTTGCCCAAGCTCACATTCCAGCTATCAAGCTAACTGATATCTAGCATGGCGGGCAATGTTTAATATGCACGGGCACCAGAACTGGACCACCCTGAGAAAAAAATTACCTGAAAACACAGATATATGAGGGCTAATGGCAGAGACTATGGAGCCAGAGGAAAGCATTAACGATTTCCAAAATAGAATGAGGGAAAGATGAGGAAAAGAAACCAGGCAGCCATGGACCGATAGGGGCCCACAAGTCAATATTCTTATTAAATGGTTACTTACTGAGATACAGAGCAGGCTGGACAGCGTAGTTGGTCTAGATACCAAACCCTGGCAGGAGATGCAAGCTCACATGGTCCACTACCAAAAGGAAAATCAAGAGGAGGTTAGAGTGAAGCAGGAGCATCTCCCAAGAGACACAACAAAGCTAGTTCAACACAAGTTGAAAAAGACTGCCCTCAAGGGAGCAGTAATGGCCGTAACTATGCATATGGCACCAGTCGCAATGGGGGCTCCACCACAAAACTTTGGAGGGTAGCAAATAAGCAGTACAGGAGCACAATCAGGGTATGGTAGTGGAGGCTAGGAAGCTTTGTGCAACCAGACCCTAGGGAGTACTAATATTGCCATAGGTGCAGGTCATCTGATGGAGTGTTGCTAGATAAAGGGATAGCATGAGCAGCAGAAGCAGCAGAGGTCAGTAAACCGGGGCCAGCCACCACATAACCCCACAAACACACCTCCTCAGTACCAAGCACAGGATAATCAGAACTTACCATATGCCCAGTCTCAAAAAAATCTGTCGGTCACTGCACAGCGGCAGCAGGGATCCAGCGATTGGGCAAGCACATGGCAGCAGCAGCCACAGACAGCAACCCAGTGCAACAGGGACTGGGGCCACAACCGCAGCAGGGAGGGATGACAGTGTAGGGAGGCAGCACCTTCTCGCAGTCACAGAGCCAAAATACACAGCAACATAGGGCCCCACAGCAAATCACAAAATGTAACAATAATACCAATAACCCAACCCCCAGATGATAGTAAAGGCTAACAGCATCCCCCTTCCCCCTTTCCCAGAACAACAATGACTGCAAACAGCATTAGAGTCCCAAAACCTTTTTACTGACTTCCTGGAATTCAGGGCTACTGTGGGCTTTGTCATCAGGTGACCACATTAGGTCCGCCATTGATGATGAGGCCATGGGAGTATTGAATAATCAGGTTGGCTGAAGCGCATGGAGAATGCAGGCCTCAGTCCACTGCTGAAACCCTAGGGAGGAGTTGACTGACCACCCAGGGTAGCGCAGTTGGATGAGGGGGCTGAGAGAATAAATTGGTTAAAAGAGCAGTCACGCAGGTCCCTCAGCCAAAGTCTGATGGCAATACTCCAATCACCAGGCCAACAGGTCCCCATGTGCTCGAGCCTCACACCCAAGCTTGATGTTTCCTTCATGGCGTGCAATTTCAAAAGTACCCCCAAATTGCTACAAAGGCCTCCGATGCAATAGAGGCCTCTCTTTCAGTAATGAACAAAGCCCTCCTCGGTGACTGGGACCAATGCTCTTCTCGTGCCTCGGATGGGACACTCCTGAATCTCCACAGCCCCCCAAATGCATAAGTCAATACGATTAGAGGCCTTAGTGGGTTACCAGATATCTCAAATTTGCCTGAACAGTCCTGTTTTTTCTTTTTTTCATCTATCCCGGCAAAATGTTTGGGGTGTTGGAAAGGTCCACTGAGATAGCCTTTTGAGCCCATAGTTAGTCTATGCCCCGTAGTGCTTAGGGGTCTGGGTTGGCCCAATTAATGAGTGCTGTCTTCCCGGCATCCTACACCCATCTCTGATGTGAATTTGCAATCCTTCTATCACATTGTGCAATATCCAGATTTTTGGTGTTTTTGGGAACGCTTGGTAGGTCTACCTCAGCAGAATGACGAGCTTGAGAATCCAGTCGGGGGCTCGCTGAACCTTCCAAGGTGAGGTGTGGCCTGAGGCAGAGGAGGGTGCCATGGACGACGGCCTCCAAGTCTCTACCCCCCCATCTAGGACATCGGTTGCACCCCCTTCCAGGTTCAACCCCCTTTCAAGCAGAATGAGCTCAAGTTGCTTAACCTTGAAGGCACCATCCAGGAAACAGTCGGCTCTAATTGCTGACCCCACGGTGGCAGTATCTTGGAGGGGGGAAGAGCGTCAGATCCTCTCACCATGAGGCAAGGGAAATAATGAATAGTGCGGCTCAAGAATATTAACCCAAACTAAAAGTAAAAAGCTACCAAAAACAAGATTCTAGATCAAAGGCAGGGTCAAGATAAGCAAAACCCGGTATCTGAGACCAAGAGGGAGGGCCGGGTTAAACACCACATGTGGAGAACAGGGAGGGACACAAGCAACAAATGTGCTCACAGGCAGGTGGTAGTCACCAACAACACCAAAACAACAACACGCCTCCTTCTCCTATACTTCCATGCACCTATTGGGATACGGAGCTGCAACGCATCTGCAGGACTAGCATCACCCTATAGGACTCCTACTAAAAGCCACAGTGATGTCCCTCCTTGTATTCATGAGACCACCTCACTAACATACCCACCACTGATATGATCACTCAGAATCGAAAAGTGGAAGGTCAGAAAACTGCCCAAGTCACTAAAAGACGTTTTTAATAGGGGTCATCTTCCAGTGCCTCACCAGATCATGACTAGTGTAGCATTGGAATCACACCCCTAGGGTAAAATACAGCGACTCCGAAACCATTAAAAACAAAGCATGTGTAATGTTTCTGAGCTAACAATCAACCAAGTTCTTTAAAAAAACAGGTAACGGAGAAGAAAACTAAGTGCACAAGCACAAATTTTCGTCAAGCCCCACACAGAAGGAAATAAGGAAATTTCCGAACTTACGTCAATGGAAGGAGGGAAAAATCTATGGGCTCTTAGCAAGGGGTCTGCTTCATACCTGTGTGGATGCACCATTCCTTTGTGTGACTGAGCCCCTCCATGGCGAGGATATCCATGACCTAAATCCCATGAACATTTTGAAATTGGCTAGAAGGAACTCAGCCATCGGAGGAGCACATATGTTCCAAAGGGACTCACACCTCAAACTACAATATCACAACAAAGGTTATGTATACTTGTATGGCTGTGTATGATCTGCCAGCTATGAGTAGTCCCACACTTGATTACCACTGAGGAACTGCTGGCTCAGAAGAGATCAACTAATGGGCAACTCTAGCGTCCACGTAGGGACATTTTGTGTTACACTAAACAGAACACAAGCATCCCACTTGTATTGCACAGCACCCTTCTACATCAAAACACGATGTCAGGTGGCTCTCAATCATCAGCCTTGTCATGTTATGTCTGCTCATTAGGTAGGTGCAGATAGGCTGTACCTGTTCGAAGAAATAGCCCCCGAGAAAGTAAAATGCATTATTCACCTCTACCTGTGTAGTATAAGGGCCAAGATCCACCCGACAACTACCGAACAGGTTAGCTGTAAACCTGACCTGATATGACACCAACCCAGCAGAGCTGAAAACACTGATATCCAAAACAGTGCAGGACAGAATGCAAAGGAAGGGTACCACAGGGGAGGTTATCACTTGGCCCCAAGATTTCCCGGAGAAGAGGTTTTGTAGGCAGTGAAACCCCCAACTCACTGCACAATTACATCTGCTCCAATGCCCATCTTTGTATGGTGAATGGCACTTAGTGATCCAGGGCAGTCTTCTTTGACAACAAGTGGTCTACCAACATGTGTAGGGCCATCCAGCTTGAGGATAAAACAGTGAAAGGTTGCATGGGGAGGGTTTAATGAAAGTATGGATAGTCCTTGTCAGGAATTCTGGGACACGTGGTGGATGGGTTCACTTGATTAGAAGGGAAGTGTCTGATTGTATGGAAACTTACCCTCTATTCTTTATGTTTTAGAAGAAAGAAAATGCTTCCGATGGGCATGAATGCTAACTGCGGAGTGACTTTACATATTCCGGAAATGCAGTTGTGCACCTCCATGCTTCTGGATTTTTATTGGCAGCGCAGGGAACATGCCTATACTCAGCTGGTTCCTGGATGGAGAGGTTTGTGTTCCCTGGTAACCTTGCACATCCCGACCCTGGTCATTCCCGAAGAAGAGCTAATGGAGTTGAACCAGCACCCTTTCAAGAAAGAGATCACCTTGCTGCACCAAGCTCGCTAAAGCAGCGTGGCACTCCTAAAACTCCATAAATTCAAATGACACATGAGTTAGGAACATATAGTCAATCAGGGCCTATAAAACATAGTGATCACATGCTACTCATGCTGAACATTCAGACACATTCACCCTTCAGTCCAAGCAGGTCAAGACCCATCTGTTGTAACCATAGGCCATTAATTTTTACCTGTAAAAACAGGAACCAACATTCCTCACCATATATGGTTTGCCAGAAACCCTTTATTGCTTGTTGCAATATTGTATTAAAAGAGATCACAAAATCGATGTAAATTGAGAAATTTCTCACACCTAGTTCCTGTAACTGTTCTCCCAGCCTAACTGTTTAATTAAAAAAAGGGATTCTGTTTTGCCAAACATCTCTTGTTCACTGTTTTTTTAAGGAAATCTGATTCGAGCAACACTCTTTCGCCTGAGCTTCCTTGCTAGTAGTTGAATGTATGAGTTATATAATGGGGAGAGAGGGCATCCCTGCCTCTTCCCTCTCATGATTTTGAACTCTGTTGTTGTTCTGTCATTTATGAGAATTTTGGCTGGGGGATTTGTAAATATTCGTTGAATTACTCTCCCTGGAAATTCTCCCCTAGGTTATAAAGTTTCAGAACAGCATTCAATTTGGGCCAATTTACCCTATCAAGTGCCTTAGTGGTGTTGAATGTCAAAACAGCCAGGGGAACTCTGAAGGTGGTCTCCAAGTCAATTGCACATATCTGCTCGTGTGTTAATTCATAAATATATCTACCCTTCATAAAAACCTTCTAAACCTCTGTTGCTGCACTAGAGGTTGACTCTCTTACTGGAGCAATTTTTCTTCCAATTCCTCAACTTCTCTCCTATATTTCTTGTTCTCCTGGGCTGCAATGCTAATTAGCTTCCCCATCATAAATGCCTTAAAGGAATACCAGACTATAAACAGAAGGTCTTAACCTACATTTATACTCGTTAATTGCTCTGTTTCCACTCTTAAATGCTCAATGACCTCTTCATCTAATAGCAGGGTCTGGTCTAAAGTCCACCTCTCTAAGTCTTGCCTGATGGCCAGTTTCATCTCTAAAACGACTATTGCATGGTCGGAGAGTTGAGATGCTACATGTTAAACCTATTTGACATTTTCACTTATACCTTGATCTACTAATGGAACGTCTATCCTGGATGAGTGACCATTTTCTCTGTTATGAAAGCTATAACCTAGGTCCTTCACAGATCTCACCCTCCATATATTGCACAGACATAGATGATTCATCTTTGCTTTTCAGGTATACCTGCATTTTTTGGATATCTTTCGGACCTTGTATTATTTGATCCATCTAGGATGTTATCCATAATTGTGTTAAAGGCTCCAGCCATAATGAATGGAGCAGACAAAGTCAATAATTTTTGGAAGACTACTTTAAGGGGATCGATATCCTCCATATTGAGCCCATAATATCCCACCAGGGTATATTTTTGGTTGTTCAATTGTAGAACAGCAGTAACATATCTGCCCTTCTTATCCGTCTTACTCTCTAATATAGTTGCCTCAAGTTGTTGTTTTAGTAAGATTGCTACCCATTTAACATGACAGCACTGGTCGCTGCATATCACATGTCTGTCACACTCACTTCTGTTTGCTAAATAGCTCCAGGCATTCCTCTTTGGTAAAATTGGTTTCTGGCCGAACTGTAACCTGAGCCACTGAATCCTTTCAAGTTTTTATTATTCTGGCTTTGGTCAAAATCTGCTCTATTATTGAATATGTCAGGAAGTTAACCAAGATCTTTCTTGAAGTGCATCTGCTGGGGTGTTTCCTAAATGGGTCCATGCGCACTGGTTGGATAGCAAGAGTACGAACCTCCTCTGAGACTCTTAATATCCTCCCCTTATGTTCTTTCTGGCACATTCAAGCCTCTTATGTTGTTTCATCCTTGCACTATTTTCTAGTGGTTCAAGTTTATGCTGGATCATTCTCTGAGTTGTATTGCCCATATCTCCTGTCTGTCTTTTGTAGCTGCAGTTTTAAATATGTGCCACTGTATCTCAAGTAGATTTTCTACTTGAGCAGCAGCTTTCTGATTGCAACCTGTCACGACCACCCATGCTGGAGAAATCTCAGCTCCAGGGGACACCAAATCTCGCTTGTGCTTGTAAGCCTGCTGTTTTCAAGCCAAGACAAGGCAGTGTTCTGGTGAGGAGGTAACCTTGATATTTGTGTGACTATAGGTACCCCTTTCCTCTCTTTTGAAGGCTCATGGGGCATTATCTGGGAGATATAAGAAACCCATTCAGCAATATACCTACTGTGGTATAGTATACTGTGCATGTTAAATTTATGTTAACTGTATGTTCACCACTTAGTTTGGATTATATGTAAATACACAGTTGTTTTGATTTGAGTGTAGAAGGGATCACTTCTAGGTCCTAATGAGAAGCCAGGGGAGGGCTTTGAAACAAGTAGACACAGGACACACCGCTCTTTAAAGCATAGTATCTCCATCTCATTACCCACTTTTAATGATACCAGCTCAAAGGAACATTAACATTTATTTTTTACACTGAGCCAGGTATTTTTAAAATTTTCACCATTTATCATTCACTCACTTCTGACCCATCCACTCACACTCCTACACCACACTTAATATTGCTTTTTATAACCAGTGCTCCCACACAGTCGTAGTTCGCAGCACACCCCGTCCCGCAGCGGGGCGAGAAGACCCCGATGATGAAGCATGACACCAAGGGTCCTTTTGGTGGGTGAGGGGTATTTAAACAAAGATGTGTGCTTTCCACCATCGGAGGAGACACACGTATTCTGGAGGAACACTTCTATACTTTCCCATTAGGGTGCATCCCTTTGTTTTTGACAATATAAATTAAAAGTTGACAAGTATGAAATTCTCCCATTAAATCAATTATGTTTCATGTAGATTTTACTTCTAATTTTAGTTGGAATTCAGATAAAATCAGATAACTTGGTCTATGGTATAAAGCTTTTATAAGGGAAACTGCATCACTCACCCTAAAAGAACTCATTAGTTTTGTCTTGGTTGGGCCACCAAGATACAATAAAGAAGATTCTAGTATGTATATTACTTTTTTATTAGGTCGAGCCTAGTGTTGCAGCGCATGCGCTGCTTGCTTTGCGAGGCATGCAGTATTCAGTGTAGAGTGGAAGCTTTGTGGAAGCTTCGCCCACTCTCCCCCCATATTTTTCATTGGCTTGGGTCCTAAATGCTCCCTTCCGATTGGTTTCAGGCCTATTAGTCCCCCCTCATGATGGCCGTGTCATCATTAGTATCCTTCCATGGCTACTGGCCCCTTTACTTCAAACACTATTTTCTTCTTGTGCCCCCTTCCTGCAGTCCGTGATTCCGCGCCCCACATACCCCCACCACACTCCCATTCATGCCTGCTCGCACGCCCGCACTCCCGTTTCCAATGCAATAGGTTTTGTGTAAATGCGAGTCCTATTACATTGTAAATGCTTGTTTACAAAGAAAGCTATTTTTCTGGAATAAAAGATGCCTCAGATTCTCAACTGTGTTTTCCACTTTCAGTCTCATGGATCATTTAGTCTTTGAGGGGGGCATTATGACAATGTGCTTGCACAACGGAGGCCCCGCACGGCTGGCCAAGCTTAGCCATCCACCCAACATGGATACAGACGTGCATCTGGTCTGCTGCTACGCTTCTTTGAGTCACCTCGTAGGCTCATTCACTTGTTTTCAGACAAGAACAAAGTACCTAACTGAGCAAAATACACCCAAAATTTGAACATGACAGGCAAAATACAGAAAACGCAGAGGCAAACCTCAATGGAGTGGCACAAACCCCCTCCTACCCCACACTATTCTGTAATGTTTGAGGGAACCACTGAAACAAATTCTCAAAGCAGAGAGACTCCAAACCCCAGTCCTTCTATAACCAGTTGCGATAACTCTAGTATCGCCATGAGAAAGGAGACATTTATAAATAAGCTAAACCTACAGTCTTGGTAGCGAAAGTGCCATGTCCCAGCACTGGCATTGCGTGCCCATCGTTCAGCTGAACCCACGTGTCCTTGGTAAATGTCATGAACTTGAACTGAAGAAGTGTGACTTTGGTGCAAGGTGTGCTCGGCACTCCTGCCTACTACAGACCAGACGCTCTCCAGGCAGCCAGTGCACTTGCCTTCTCTACTGTTTGCACAGCGCCAAAACTTTTATTAAGTTGGGGCGGCCGCTAATGGGAGTGGCTGGACTCTGTGCTGACATGTGTAACAGAGAAAGCAATGCTGAGTGAGAAGGTGGGTTACGCACAACGCCAAGAAAGCAGAATGTGCCTCGACCTTGAAGGTGAAGAAGGGTCCTGAACTCGATCTGCAACAGTATTAACACTCAAAGGAGGCAGCACAGAACTAGGCACAGCTGTGCGCCTCAGCCAGGCTGCAGAGTTGTTAAAGTGGCAACATACTGATACACCACTGCCAGTAAGGGAGCAAACGTTTGGGGAGATCTTTCCAATCCTAGTTTTCTAATGGGATAACCAGATTTACAAGTCCTACAAGAAAAAAACTGGACTGGCTCAGCATGCGTCATTGTGTGGCCCAGGGAAACTTGGGGGTCCATTAGGATGATGGGCGGACTTTGTCCGCCCGTCATCCTACCGGTGAATGGGACCACCTGCCATAAGGGCGGGGGTCCCGTTTTACATATTTAGATGCGCCCGCCACAGTGGCGGGCGCTTCCCGCATTTTTAGCATGGCGGCGGGCGGTGCTGAACGCACCGCCAGCCGCCATGCTAAAAATGCACGTTGTGCATTTCAATGCACAACATGACAGGCACCGCGAGGTTGTTGTGCACCCCCCACCCCCACGGAGTCCCTGGGGGCCTGCAGCGTGCCCCCGCAGGGGGACTCCGCATGCCTTTCCGTGGCGGCATTGCCGCCACGGAAATGCATTCCCAAATGCCTATCCTAATATGGCTGGCGGTGTCTAATAGACACCGCCACCATATAAACCCTTTTCCGCCCTGGCCGCAAGGCGACCGGTGCGGAAAAGCGGCGACTACCGCCTGCCTGGCCGGGGCAATCCGCCCGCCATCCTAATGGACCCCTTGGTTGGGTTAGGGTTAGGGAGCAGTATCCATAACATCTGGGACTACTGAGGAAAAGCACAAAATACGGAACAAAAACTCGGTACAGGCATAATATCAAATTTGAGACAACTAGAGAAATACTTCCAGTAGAATCTTGATGAAAGGGGAGGGTAGGAAGGAAATCCTATGCAGCTGGGCGAGCAATGAGGAAGCTGTCAATGGAATCTATGATGCTGTGGGTGCTAGAATTGTCTTCCTTTTGTTGATCAATGCAAATGTGACCCTGGTAGGAATAAAAAGTTGAAAATAGGAAGAAGAGTTAAGCCATGGTCGGAAAGGATATATTTAGGCCCGATCGAAATTTAAATTACACCAGCATAATTTACGTAATTTCAGGAATGTTTTGCTTTAAGCTTAATACCTAAAGATAATGGCAGTACTTTACTGCCCGTTACTACACGCCATTTCCGGTGAAAGTTTATCAAGAGATTCACCATTCGCATTAAAATAATTACTACAAACGTACATGAGCAGCTATTGCTTAGGTTATTTGTTGAAATGCATCCGTGCACCCAAAAAATGGATTGAAGGATGCATTTTGTGCTAAAAAAAATAGCAAAATGTGATGAATGTGCATTTCGCATAATTATGTGCAATTTTGTTTCATTTTGATGAAATTTCACGTAGTCATGCAAAAGCAAATGACGGAATTTTGCACATTATATTAAAGAAAGGCCGCAATATGGTGCATTGTTGTTTTCCCGATATAATTTCCACAGCCTACTGCACCCCTCTCCCAACATGAGTGAAGTCCCGGGACTGTGGGGGCCCCAGCAAACCCCAACTATTATTTTTTTAACATATACCCTCGGGACCTATTTCCACAGCCTACTGAACCCCCCTCCCAACATGAGTAAAGCCCCGGCACTGTGGGGGCCCCAGCGAACCCCCACTATTATTTTTTTAACATATATCCCCGGGACCTATTTCCACAGTCTACTGAACTCCCCTCCCAACATAAGTGAAGCCCTGGGACTGTGGGGGCCCCAGCGAGCCCCCGCTAATATTTTTTTAACAAATACCCCTGAGACCCAGCCCACCCAGGGGTCTCATTAAAATAAAATGCAGAAACCTGTGACCCCTGCTCCAATTGCACAGATTTTTTATTTTTGTAATTCTTTTTTTTGGCCCAGGGGTTTTTTCTGGGACCTCCTGAGCAGGCCTAGGGGTTCAGGGTGTTTCTACCCTACCCCCTTTTCTTGTTTTATACCTTTGTTTCTCATTTTTCTGGTGCCTCGCTTCTACCGAGCCACAAGATGGCTGCCAACTCTTCCTGGTTTAGAGTGCTGGCAGCCAATCACTGTGAAGCTCGCGCACGCGACTTAGGATCCGCCCAGATATTGAAACTTTTATTTTTCTAATTTCTCATCAACTACTGAACGCATTTACACCATTTGTAAGTAGGTCGCTTTCTGACTCAAGCACTAACTTTTTGTCAAATTTGGAGTAATTCCATTTAGTAGTTTCGGCTTTAGCCTTGCACAAATTTTCCTATGGGAAATTGATTTTTCTCTCTTATTTTTTGAATTTCTCAAAAACTACTGAACGGATTTACACCATTTAAAAAAAAGGTCGCTTTCTGAGCCAAGCTCTACCTTTCTCCCAAATTTGGAGTAATTCCGATCAGCAGTTCGGGCTGTAGCTCGTCACAAAATTTCCTATGGGGAAAATGTGTTTTGGGACCCCCCTTTTTTTCTCAGCCCCCACTTGACAAATCCCCCCCAACTTTCTGTCAGGGTTCGTCAGTAGCGCCAAGGATAATACACCACTAACCTTTGGTACAGCCGGGGGGGCGTGGCTAGCCGAGCAGCGAAATGGCCGCTCTGTGAGCGAGCTCCGCCGGCTACGTTCTGAAATCCTGACATTATCCTTGTTTGGTCACCTGCGGACCCCCGTCATACCAGGGACTGTGCGCCTGACACTCGGCGGATCCCGGAGCCGAACTTTGGAGAGCGGAGCTCCCCGGATGGTGGCGTTGCACATTTGCCGACCTGTGCGCTAGAGGCGTCCCGAGACTGCGGAGCTGTGTGCTGGGCGCCGCAAGCTACTGTGGTCCGCGGCTTTGAAGGCCTTTGGTGCTCCTGTGGCAGAGACCGCGAGACCCCGCTGACTTTGGTGCCGTTCCATTGCGGCGCGCTGGTGGACCCCTGCTGGCCCGGTGAGCGTGTCTGGACACTTCTGGCCCGTAGATCTTGTGGGGCGGACTGTCCCCTGAAGTGGGGGCAAGAGCTGACACCCTCCTGCAGATAGCTTGCCACGTTTGACAGCCTGGTGATTGTTGACCGACGTTGCTGCGCCTCGGCCGATGGGGAACGCGGCCCTAGGCAGCGGCCGCCTTCAGACAACGAGGTGAGGCGGGGGACCTGCGCGAGCGGGGTGTGGGACGGCCGCGCTCAATATCCTGACCGCTATCCGCCGAAGAGAAACCTCTGACTAAATGAGATGGGGCTGCTCTGATACCAGTGCCCACTGAGCCTGTGCACTCCTACGGTCCCTACGTCCACCTCTGCATTCAGGAGCCGCACTAAACTGACCTCGGCGCAGGGAGGCCGAGGGACCGGAATTGGTGCCGCCGCCATTTTGAGACCTGCAGGTACGTGTTGCTGTATACGGCTGCAGGCGCGCACCTAGTGGCGCGGTGTGCTGAAGTCCTGTCAGCTTTGCCAGTGGACCTGCGTTCCCCATTACTGACACGTGCTGCCTCTTGTGATCCGTGCACTGGAATAAGTTTGACCTACTTGCTGTGGTTATTTGCGCGTGTGCCCCACTGCCCAACGGTCGCCTCCGCCATGGGGGGGAAACATGAGGCCAGACAACCCAAACTCAATTTTGATAATAAAAAACCGCCAAAACACCCGCAGGCTGAATCGGACGGCGGAGAATCTTCGTCGCAGGGTGCACCAGCGGACATCGACTTTGGGGCGCTTATTATGGAAGTGCGGTCCAGCCTGAAAAGCATCGATGGCAAACTAGACGCAATGTCCGTGCAACTGGAGTCTGTGAAGGCAAAAGTGGGCGCTCATGAGACGAGACTGGATAGCCTAGAGAATAGACAAACTGAATGCTGCGAATTCCAACAACAGGCCAAAAAACACATCGTGAACCTAGAGAAGGATCTGGAGAGCCTACGCGCTAAGGCGGACGATTTGGAAGCGCGCTCCCGTAGGTCCAATGTTCGCATTACTGGTATTCCAGAAACGGCAAACACCGGCAAGATGGAAATGTTCGTGTCTGATCTACTACATGAGCTTTTTGACCCGGCTCTGTCACCGGTGTTTGCGGTCGAGAGGGCGCACAGGACACTTGGGAAAGTGCCGCCGCTGGGTACGCCGCCGCGTCCTATCCTCGTCAAGCTGCTAAATTACCAGGACAGGGACCTCATTCTACGGCTGGCTAGAGAAAAAGGCAAAATAACGCATAAGGGAAATGCTATTTCGTTCTACCCAGATTTCACCCCCCTGGTGCAAGCGGCCCGCAAGGAATTTCTGCCGGCCAAGAAAGTGCTGCTGCAAGCTGGCGTGAAATATTCCCTGTTATATCCAGCAAAGCTGAAGGTGCTCCATGATGGCGAGACGCACTTCTTCACGGATGCAAAGTCGGCGCTTAAATTTGCCAAACACATCACTGGCCCTTGAGCTAGAAGGAAATCGCCCAGACTGGAAGACACTGCTGATCAACTGAGTGACAATGACTAGATGGGCTGCCAACATATAGGCTGCTGCGCTGCTCATTTGCTCCCTCTGAGTCTGACACCGGAGCTTGGGAATCCCCAAGCATCTCCTGGAGCCACGAGTCATCTGTTTGCAAGAGAGGCGAGTAATTGCTGCAGTCCGGGAGGTGGATTTGTAACTGCCATTACCTAGACCGAGTGTGAATATAGCTGTGGTGAGATTCGTGGTCCCTGGGACGGGGGCGCCGTCGGGGCCCTACAGCTCTTTTTTTCTGAATGTAGCCACCCCGCTCAACCGGGGGTGTAAGCTGGGTGCGCCACGTCCCCATGGGGTGTATCCCAATGTTTCAAATGTTGGTTGTTTACCACGCCATGCGGGTTCTTCTGTGGGGTATGTCACCGCCTGTTTGGGGGGTTGGTGAGGGAGGTGGGGAGCGGGGGGGGGGTTGCAGTTTTTGCTGTTTGTAGTTTTGACCTGGTGCACTGAGAGATACCTTCTATTTTCATGTCTTAACGCGTGGTCATTATGTGTGCTGTGTGCGGGGATGGGGGGCCCTGGGGATTGGCTGCTGTTCGGGGTTCTGCTGACTATACTGTGCTCCTATGATGGGGGGGGTTAAATTGTGGACTTGGAACATTAGAGGCCTGGGGGACTACAAGAAGGCCCGGTTGATGCATGGTATGCTAACCAGACATAATGTGGATATATGTTTCCTGCAAGAAACTCACCTTAATGCTGTTCCTTCACCTAGACTGCGTAATTCTAGATGGTCTAATGTGTACTCTGCTATATTCTCCAATTATGCGAGGGGGGTGGCTATCCTTGTACGAAGAGGGCTGGACTGGCGGGAACGCACCTGCGAACAGGACAAGGATGGGAGATATGTGCTCTTACATGGTTTTTTGCAGGGCAAACCGGTTGTGCTGGCTGCCATCTATGGCCCAAACGTGGATGATCCTGACTTCTTTCTGTCTTTATGGGCGCGGATTGCTCTGCTTGATTGCCAATCAATTATTGTTGGGGGGGATTTCAATGTGGTGCTTGATGATGCAATTGATAGGAGGGGTGTGGGTAGGCCAACCCATGCTAGAGCGCGTCAGGCTATATTTGATGTAATGGGGGAAGGTTTGCTCTCAGATGTGTGGAGAATTCGGCACCCTGGGGAAACATTGGGCACCTGCTACACATGTCATCAGTCTGCCTGGTCTCGCTT
This sequence comes from Lissotriton helveticus, assembly GCF_964261635.1. Lineage (NCBI taxonomy): Eukaryota > Metazoa > Chordata > Amphibia > Caudata > Salamandridae > Lissotriton > Lissotriton helveticus. Next base: position 821,581,567 of record NC_136057.1, read on the forward strand.
AGATTACTGGCTGGTGTCGCCGGAGGTGGCGACGTGGGTGAGGAACGTTGACATACAGGCCAGATCGCTGTCAGATCATGCTCCGTGTGAGTTGGTGTTATGTGTGCCTGATGCGATGCATAGAAGTTTCCAGTGGCGTCTACCTCCACATGCTCTCACAGACCCGGTATTTGTTGAGGAGATCAGGTCAGATATTATTGCATACTTTGCGGAAAATACTGGATCGGCTTCCTCCGAGGCCATAGTGTGGGACGCCTTTAAGGCAGTGATCCGGGGCCAGTGCATAGCGCGCCAAGCGGGCGTGCTGAAATCCATTCGTGGCACATTGGCCCGACTAGAAAGGGAGTTGAGAGATCTAGATGGGGCCTTCAGTCGCACTCTATCATTGGAAACCGCTGGGCAATTCAAAGCCAAGCTTCTTGACTTCCATGAGGAGGCAGACCGGGAAGTTAAATTCCTAGGGAAGCAAGCAGAGGCTCGAAGATATGGGGAGGGAGACAGGCCGAGCAGGACCCTAGCCAGATTGTTAGCTTCACGTACGTCTTCACAATACATACACGCCATTCATGACAGTAGTGGATCCCTGGTTGTGGGCCAAGACGAGGTTCTGCGAGCCTTCACTGACTTCTACACGACTCTGTATGCCTCCAGGCAACCTGTCGCCCCGGCATCTTTGGAGGCCTTTCTGGACTCCATTGCCCTAGTGTGGTTTAACGACAACCACAGGCAATACATGGATCTCCCTGTGACCGAACAGGATATTGTTCAAGTCATCAAAAGCATGCCGGCCAACAAAGCTCCGGGCCCTGACGGTCTGACTACGTCTTTCTACAAGGCATACGCTGACGAGCTGGCACCGAAACTCCATGCGGTGTTTGTGGAGGCCCTCGAGTCGCACTCCCTCCCGGACTCCATGCATGAAGCCTTAATTATTACGCTTCTGAAACCGGACAAGGACGAACAGTCCCTGGACTCCTATAGGCCCCTCTCCCTGATCAATGTAGATGCGAAAATCTACGCCAAAATCATTGCAGATAAACTTCAGCCGATGTTACCGATCATTGCACTCCCTGATCAATCTGGTTTTATCCCTGGGCGAGCTACGTCGCATAACCTCAGAACTATCTTCTCTGTCTTGCACTACCTACACCCTTCTGTACAGGCAGCGGTGGTGTTCCTTGACGCAACCAAGGCGTTCGACTCCCTGGAGTGGCCGTATCTCTTCCGGATATTGGAAAGAATGGGATTCAGTCGCAATTTCATGACCCTTATTAAGTTGCTATACACTGCACCCAGGGCGAGAGTGAGTGTCAATGGCCTCGTTTCCCAGCCCTTTGAGATCTCTAGGGGGACTAGGCAGGGTTGCCCACTGTCCCCGCTCCTCTTTGCTATAGCAATGGAGCCGCTTGCGGCCAGGATACGGCAACACCACACCGCGAGAGGGATCGGGTTCAGTTCCCGTAGTCTGCTAATTTCATTATACGCAGACGACGTCACTCTGTACATTGTGAACCCCAGCGACAACATGGATCCATTACTCCGGGAGTTCGTGAAGTTTGAGGGACTCGCGGGAGTGTCCGTGAATTGGACTAAATCGGTCGCGTTCCCCCTCACTGATGAGACAAGCCAACCGTCATCGGAGTACCCCTTGCGTTGGGAAACTGACGCAGTTAAATATCTAGGTATCTGGATTAGTCGTGACACGCAGGAGCTGTGGTCTCTTAATTTTGGCAGAGCGGTGGACTGGCTAGAGAGGAAAATCGAAGTCTGGAACAAATTGCCCCTTTCCCTGGTGGCGCGCATAGCGTTGGTGAAAATGGTGGTCCTACCCAAATTCCTATACCTGTTCGTGAATATTCCATTGCCCCTGACGGCGCATTTCCATGCGCGGGTCCGCTCATTACTCTTGACTCTGGTCTGGGCTGGGAAACAGGCGCGAGTATCCTGGAACCTGCTAACGCTCCCATTGAGACAGGGCGGCCTCGGAGCCCCTGACCTCAAGCTATACTCCCTATGCGCACAGGCACAGTTTCTTCATTTCTGGGCCTTCCCCACCCCTTACCAACCGCACGTGGCGGTGGAGCTCGCTGCTGCTGCCCCGTTGCCGCTGCGAGTGGCGCTTTATGGCAAGGTCAAACGTCCCTCGAAGGATGTGGACACGGTAGAGATGGTTCGCTGGGCTTGGCGTGAACTGCAAAACAGAGCAGGACTCTCCGTATTGTATGCGCCGGCTATCCCCTTACGGGGAAATCCACTGCTACCTTGCCTGTGTGCCAGAGGAGGTACCCTTATGCTCCACGGGCGGCGATTGAATACATTTGCCGATATCTATCCTGAGGGCACTTTTGTTGATCTGCCAGCGGAGACGGACGATCAGCCCGTGTCTTTCGCAGACGCGTTGCTGTACCACTCCCTCAGGGAATCCTGTAAGGGATTGGGACCCCAGTTTCCTGAAGAGCCACAGCCCCTGGTTGCCCTTCAGAACCTGCTTTCGAGGCCGACCCCCAAAAAACTGGTTTCTAGACTATATAACTGCATGCAGGAGCAGGCCCCGATTACGGTGTCCACAGCTAAACTGGCTTGGGATGCTGACCTTCCGGAGCCTCTGTCGGATGCCGTGTGGGAGTACTGCTGCGGACAACTCACGGCGCTATCCCCGAATTATCGTCTTAGGCTCATTCACTTTAAATTCCTGCAGCGCTACTATCGCACGCCAGTTCTGCTACACCGAATGGGAATCCGGGGGGACACCGCTTGCTGGAAATGTGGGGGAGGAGATGCGTCCTTCATTCATGTGGCGTGGAGCTGTCCAAACCTGGAGGAGTACTGGTCAGCAGTTTTTGCTGCTATTAACCAAATTCTTCACAGGGCCGACGCCCCCTCACCGCTGTTGGGTTTGTTAGGCTATGTCAAAGACACGGAACCTTGCGATAGAAAGTTGCATGCTATGCTCCTCTTATATGCCAAACGGCAGATCTCGCTGCACTGGGGTAGGAGGGCCCTTCCATTGTACGCAGACTGGATTAGAGATGTGACATACGGACACACGCAATTGACCAATTATTGGGAAACAATGCCAACGGCCTCCAGACCCAAAGATATCTGGGAACCCTTTCTGCGGTGGTCCGAGGAGGGATTGAGATCGGTTGCCTCCGATGATCTATCTGATGTAGGTGTGTCAGATGACATGGGTTGAGGGCTCTGTGAAGGGGGGTACTGTGACTGGCTGGGTGTGGGGTGCGGGTGTGCTCCTCCCTGTTGGCGGGGCTTGTCCCATCTCTTCCACCCTTAATGGTCCCTACATGTTACCCCTCGGACCTTCCCTGCTCCACCCCTGCGGCCATGTGCCCTCTGGCCTGTCCCGACACGACCCCCTCCGGGTCCCCCCCCCCTCCTTCCCCCCTTCTCCCCCCCTCCCCTGGCTCAGCGCCTGACCCTGACACATGCGCGACTACTGATGCTGCCGCTGTTGGGCACCCGTTCGTGGCTACATGGCACACATGCGTAAGGCCATGCGTGAGGGTAGATATTGCATGCTTGGCATCTCTTGACTGCACCGATGGTTACTGTTCATGTTGTTTCGTTTGTATGTTGGGACAAGTTGGGTGTAAACAGTGCCTGTGGATGATATCTTTTATTCTGCCGCTTCAGCAGGCTGTGTCCTGTTGCTGTGCTAGTGGCAAACTTGCTACCCTTAGATTCACTTGTCGCCTGCGGCACTGAGAAAATGTAAGATCATTATCGTGCGCGATCTGCACTATTCATCTACATGATGACCATGTATCTTTTATATTGTTTCTGATGGTCCAATTCATGCTGGGGTAGGACTGCATCATTGCTTTCTTTGCTGACATGTGATGTAAACAACATAGCGGCCTGCCTCCGGGTTGTTGGCGTGACGCAGTGTACAAATTGTGCCTCTTTTGTGTTATTCATATCTTGCACAATAAATATAAAAAAAAAAAACCTTTGGTACAGCCAGCAGGAATGATGCCATGTAGAGTAGTTCCCAATGTCCCCTAAACACTCCTCTTCCCACAATACTCGTAACGCACTATGGGCAGAGAGGTATTCCAAGGGAAAAAAGGGAATGGGATAAAATAATAAAAGGTGTCCTGTTCCGTCACAGGAGATGGTACCCGTCTTTTGCAGTCTCAAAGCTCCGTGTGGTTCAGTAGTGACGTCGTCGACCGCGAGGAAATCGCGGAACGCCCGAAACATCAAAACAGGTCCGTAGGTAGGCTCAGCAGGCAGTTTGTGAAGCACCGTTACTCTAGGAGGCAGGGCTTATATAGGCGTTTGCTTTTTCCTGTTTTCCAGTGATATGCCCCTAAGCTTTGTGGGACATGTAGTTCCTGATTCATACGTGACATACGAAACCGTGAAAGGTGAGGGATGTCTGCTCTATAAGTACCCATAATCGCGACACTTTCAGGATAGGAGCTGACCTGGATAGACTTTCGTTTTGGAGAATTTCAGAAAGATTCATCAAACGACACCAAAGGTCTTAGCAAATCAAAAAATGCTTTTCCTATGGAAACTAGGTTCTAACTATAACTACCTACTTGCAACCGCCAGTAGGTAATATATATAAAGGGGGTAACGTGGTACTGTGGCCACGTAAAATGTACCTGGAGGAAGCCTATAAACAACTGAACGACAGGGATTGCTATAGACGTATCTCTGTGCAGGACGCTATGGATACAAGAAATGCAATCTACTTGAAGTTATCTGCTTGGAGAAGCAAGGGCTTGATTTCGATGGACGAATATAAATTCCTCAAAAAGGATTACCCAGTGATGCCAGTCATCTATTTTATACCTAAGGTACATAAAAACTTGAATCAACCCCCTGGCAGGCCCATTATATCTGCTCGCAATAGCCTGTTAGAGAATATGAGCAGGTACATCGACTTTTTCCTTCAGGATTTTGTGAGAGGCCTACCATCTTTTATCTTGGACACCAGTGATCTATTGAGAAAATTACAAGACTTTGCATGGAGCCCTAGTTATGTTCTTGTATCCATGGATGTGACTTCATTGTACACCAGTATCGTCCATACGGACGGTTTGAAGGCCACACAGCATTTTCTCGACAAAAGAGACATTGGTTTCCATGAACATTCTAAAATGGTTTATGATATGATCACAATTTGTCTTGAGAATAATATATTTTTATTCGCTAATCAACTTTTCTTACAGACCCGGGGAGTGGCAATGGGGGCCTGCTTTTCTCCCAGTTACGCCTGTCTTCACATGGGGTACTGGGAGGAGCAGGTCCTGATGAAACAACATGCTGCTACCGTGAATACTAAGGTTAAGCTTTGGTTAAGGTACATAGATGACCTACTTATAGTATGGGATGGTACTGAAGATGAGGTTGTTCAGTTCATAGAGATATTGAATACCAACAACTTTAATATCCACTTCACCAGTACCCTTAGCAAGTCATCTATTGTCTTCTTAGATGTTGAGGTGTATGTACAGGCAGGAAAACTTCATACAAAACTACATCACAAACCTACAGCAGGGAACACATTGCTGCACGCAGAGAGCCAACATCCTGCACATTTGATTCGTAGCATCCCATATGGGGAGATGCTTCGAATCCGGAGAATTTGCAGCAATGAACAGGATTGCCGGATGGCACAATCCCTTTGTAAAGGACGGTTTTTGCAACGAGGCTACAAACTAGCAACTATTGATAGTGCTATGGTTAGGGCCAACAAGATAGACAGAACCACACTCCTGGGCTCAGGAAGTGTTCGACCCAAAATTCCAACTGATAGGGTGGGTGAGGAGACAAGGCTAATTACGACTTATAACAGTCAACATAAAAGCATTTACAAAATAGTCAAGGACAACTGGTTCCTAGTCTCCAGTGACCCTATTATTGGTTCTCAACTGTGCCCACAGCCTAGCATAACCTACCGTAAGGCCCGGGCTATGCAGGACAGTCTTGTGTCCAGCAGCCCCGAGGTAGCTCAAGCCTCATGGCTCAGTGGCAGTAAAGGTTTTTTGAGATGCTCGAGTTGCAAAGCATGCAAACATGGCATTAGCAAAACAGAGGTGATGACTCCTCTTTCTCCCTTTCCAATTAAAATCAAACAGAAACTAAACTGTAAATCAGAGTTTGTTGTTTACGTCCTGGAATGCCCTTGCGGGTTGAGGTATGTGGGAAGCACTCGACCGCAAGTACACAAGCGGATACTACAACATCTGCGAGCAATCACTCATGCAGATGTTACATACCCGGTAGCCAGGCACTTTGAAAGTAAACATGGAAAGGATGCTTCCCTATTGAAATACTTTGCGATAGATTGTGTTCCTCCCCAACGTAGAGGTGGTGATAGGGAGTCTCTCTTGCGGAAATTGGAGACTCGTTACATAATCCTATTAGACACCAAGGCACCACAGGGTCTTAACATTGGGGAGGATTGCCACACCTATCTCTAGATATTAATGTTTATCCAATGCCATTAACATTGTTATGCGCATCTCTTTTATGTCCACTTTGAGCATGTGTGTTTATGAAGTTTTTAACCTTTACAACTGTAATGTGACTCAGTTCTCGATATTCATCTGATGATTATTAATTATTCCCCTGTTCATCTCCATGACCTTTATTTTTAATTCACCAATCAATTACAACACTAACTGTGGGAGCACCATATACCATCACTGTGTTTTAAGTAAATTGCGTATTTTGCACATGTATAGTATCTAATACAGGCTTGCATGATTACCAGCCCACTTGGGCACTATTGCACAAAATTAGGAGTTCATGACAAACGGAACCTTAATTTCTATTTTGTTTTGTACAGAGTTTTGGTGATTTTAATGGTTATATTTTAGACATATATATGACTATTTATTGGCTTTTAGCTTTCATATCATTTTAAAAGTTTGATACAGCCGTTGCCATGTAGACTCTTGTAAATAGATGCTAGAATTATATAGTTGGTATTTTAGATGAATGATGACCATGTATATCAGATATCATTCATCACTTGCAATAAGTTTTTCGATATACATGTGTAATTCGGACATTCATGTCGTTATGCAACAATTCAATCGTATTGGAAACTATTACAGTATTTTCTTTGTTTCCATTGCACGTGATGGCACTTTGCACTTTAAATAGGTGATCAGCCCTCTTGACGCTTGTCATGTGATCAAGGCTATCTTTAGCCGAAACGCGTCATGGCGGACTGGTGCTGGGCTAGCACTAAATAAAAATATTTGCACCTTGTCTGGGTCTCGCTGCTCCTGTTTTTCTGTTCGACAGTGACTGCTGTTGCTGATTACTTCGACGCGGGAGCACCACGTACCTCATATATATATATATATATATATATATATATATATACGTTCCAAACTCCTGCTACTCCTCCCACTCGGATCTGGATTCCGACGTAGAAAAACAGGTACAGACCACACAACAGCGCTATAGATGAATTCAGAGGTGGTTTATTGACCCCTTGTCTCCAGCATGACGCGTTTCAGCTACGTCACAGTAGCCTTGATCACATGACATTAGGAACCAATAACTGTGTTTAAATACTGTGCACAATCAAAATAGATGGGCGTTGACAATCAGTAGACACTGAAAACATACTTTAAAACTTGGTTTCAGTACAAGGATGAATCCATGTATTGTGAGACTCGGTAAATAAAAAAGTATACAAAAATACTCATTATTGCATTTCATAAAGGACAGAACAATAATGATATACATGTCCTACCGCTAATACCACATAAATAAAGTATATTCAGGCTACAGCTAAACTGTTAAAAAATCTATATACACAAAGATGATATAAGTGTACAAGAAGCCCAAAATTGATTTAAAAAAAGTGCTAGTGCCACAATTTATAATAATGTGCAAAACGTGCAATGTGCAGATTAAAGATCCAACCGTAACTTAGAGATAAGAAATCTGCCTATCTCATATATTGTTAAGTCAACAGTGAATTCATATAAAATAGGAAAGAAATGCAGTAAATCATGTTATAACCCCTATTATGAAGGTTTGCATGTTCTATATTTGACAAATATTAACGACATTCCATACGTGTAAATGGCAACAAATCTTTCTCATGACAGCTTACTTAGGATAGGACCTCGTGGCATAGTGCCCATTTCCCCCTATATGAAATGCTGTCAAACGAAGCTCTTACTCTATCAGGTGTTACCATAACATATGGAACTATCAAAATATATACAGGTAAGGTGCTGAGATTCGAAATCTCCAGATGAGGAATCTTGTCATTAAAATCAGAGATTTGGAACAGCACACAACTGTTAACTCTCACAACTGGTGCAAGAAAGCAAAGACAACACAAGGTACCTATGGTGTAGGATCTGATGGGGTACTGTAAAAGGACCAGAAGTCTGCCACACTTCTATTATCTATGAGTTTATAAAAAACAATGCAGATCCTCCCCTGTATTCATTCCATTAGGAATCCTAGTGTCTAAAAGTAATATGTATTTACTTTCCAGTTGCCTTAAAGTTTTCTCTCTGTTGCCCCCCCTGATGTTTTTGGGCACTGCATCAATGATAAAGTATTTAAGATTAACCCTGGGCGTAGTGGGCGTAGTGGGGCTTCGCGAAGCTACGCGAAGTGGGCAAAAAACTACGTCCACCCGCGCACTTCGCGTAGCCCCACTACGCGCCACCCGCCTCCCTCCCACCCTCCGTAAATGCTTACATTAATATATAAAAGAATTATGAAACCACTTACCTTGTCCTACCGCGTCCCCGTCTCGTGAGAAATGCGCATGCGCGGGGGGCCGCACATGCGCATTAGCACCCAAGAAGTGCGCGCCGGCGGCGCAATGATGAGCGGGAGCCCCGGGGACGCGGCAGGACAAGGTTAGTGGTTTTATAATTCTTTTATATATTAATGTAAGCATTTAGGGGGGGCGGGAGGGAGGCGGGTGGCGGGCAACTTCGCTACGCCCACAAAGTGGGCGTAGTGCTGCCTGCTTCGCCTACTTTGCAAAGGGCGAAGTAGGCAACACTACTCCCACTTCGTGGGCGTAGCGAAGTTGCCCGCCCAGGGTTATTTAAGAACGTTTAAATTCTTCTTGTGGACCAATTCAAAGTGGTGCGCCACTGGATAGCTCTCATCTGAATTAACAATCGCCCTAAGGTGTTGGAGGATGCGATTAAAGGCCTGTAATTTTGTGCTCCCAATGTACTTGAGCCCACACGTACACTGGAGTACATAGACCACAAAGTCTGTGCGGCAAGTGAAACGACCTTTGATCTGGATGGGTGAAGGATCAAATGCAGAGTAGTATTCTTTGGTATTCATACCAAACGTGCATGCTCTGCAAGAGATACATTTAAAAAATCCAGATTTGTCTGATAACCAGTTTTTCTTTGTTACCACCTCTGGGCTCGATTTAACCAGAGCATCCCTCATCAAGGGTGCTCTTCTAAAAACAATAAATGGTTCATCTGGTAACAGAGGCGCCAAACTGATATCGGTCTTTAGCAATGGCCAATGTTTTTTTATTATCCCCCTCACCTTCCTTTCTTCACCATTAAAGGTCGTGATAAGGCTGACCTTGTCATGGGGTACCTCTGTTAAATCAGGCAACTTGTGGGTAGGGTTTGCAATAATAGTAGTAAAGTACTCCTCTTTATTAAAACTATTAGCCTTATCCATATCCTCCTGAAGTAAAGAGGCACTATAGCCTCTTGCACAGAATCTCAAAAATGCATCATTCTGGCATCTCTCCAAATCTGACTTGGAACTGCAGATCCTACGTGTCCGCAGAAATTCCCCGTAAGGGATACTGCTGACCAGATGACCCGGGTGCGAACTCCTAGCATGCAAGATCGCATTGCCCGCCGTAGGCTTTCTGTGGAGTCGGGTCTGCAATTTACCTTCCGAGATGTAAATTTCAACATCTAAGAACTGAATCTGGGTGGTGCTAATTTGTGAGGTAAATCTCAGATTGAGTTGGTTGTGATTGATTTTATTGACAAACTCCGTAGCCGATGCTACTGAACCCCTCCAAACCATACAGATATCGTCAATGAAACGCCAGAAATACGCTATATTATTGGGGAATGATTTGGCGAGTGAACCCATGAGGACATGCTCCTCCCACCACCCCACATGTAAACATGCATAGGTGGGGGAGAAGCATGCCCCCCTATATATATATATATATTCACTGAAAAAACCATAGGTTATAGACCATATATAGTTAGGAATTAGCATTTAAAAAACCTTATTTTACTCACACAAAACCATTGAAATTCCATTTATAGTTAGTTGCACTAACTATATATCGCGCACCCGCAATCCACTGCTGATCATGTCACATATTACATCATTCATGACATGGTCAGTGACATCACTGATGACATCACTGATGACATCTCAAATGACATCACTGATGACATCACTGATGACAACATCCAGTGACTGTATGTTTCTGTAAAGTTAAAATATGTCTTACATATTGAAGAATGAGTGGATGTATAAGTGTCTGGATGAAGGATTTAGTAGGTGCGTGACTGACTGTATGAGTGAGTGATTAAATGTGTCTCACTGAATGCATGGGTTAGTGACTAAACTGTCTTAATTTGTGCATCATTATGTCTGTTGTGATGTAAACTGCTGCATGTGTTGATCATTAGCTATACGAGAGGCTATATGTGTTATTAATTGGTTGCCCAAGTATTTCTATGGGAGATTGAGTTTGTGTGGGGGTGGCTGGAAGGTGTGTGACTCTGTGCATAGATGTGTGAGCAGTTTATTCACTAGGTGTATGAGTTCAAGAGTGCATGTGGAAACAGCTACATGGGCAGTTGACTGTGTGCATGAGTGTATTGATGAGTGAATGGATATCTCAATGCTACATGTCATAGTAAGTACATATGTAAAACACAGTATATGTGAGAGTTGGCATATATAAATAACTGTGCATGAGAGCCACTGAATGAGTGAGTGGTTGTATCGATCATTGTGAACTTGTATCAGGGATTGTATAAGAGAGTAAATATGTGTTAGTATATGTTTCAATAAGTAAGGTGTGTATAACTGTATAGTTGAAGAAATGGAGGTGAGATTGTTTCTTTGCATGACTGACTGGGTGTGTGAGTAACTCCATGGATGAGTGGCAGTGTGTGAGTGTCTGTATACACTGAGTGTATCTAAGGTTATATTAGAGTCTGAAGAGGTTTATCGTATTAGCACAAGAATGATGTCAAATGAGATGTCATCAGTGATGTCATCAGTGATGTCATTTGAGATGTCATCAGTGATGTCATCAGTGATGTCACTGACCATGTCATGAATGATGTAATATGTGACATGATCAGCAGTGGATTGCGGGTGCGCGATATATAGTTAGTGCAACTAACTATATATGGAATTTCAATGGTTTTGTGTGAGTAAAATAAGGTTTTTTAAATGCTAATTCCTAACTATATATGGTCTATAACCTATGGTTTTTTCAGTGAATTTTCAAGGTTTTGTAAATGCTAATTCCTAACTATATATGGTCTATAACCTATGGTTTTTTCAGTGAATTTCAATGTTTTTTTTAATAGCAAATATCATAAGCTTTCGAATGTCAAGTACGTGGTAAGTAAAAACATTTTCGTGTTTATGCACACTGATCTACTTTGAATGCTGCCCCCCACCCCTCATTTCTATTAGGAGTACTCTCTCTTTGCAGATAGTGAAGGGTAGTTAACGCAGGCCTTTGCCCCCGTTGTAATCCGTCGTGCCTGCTTCTCTCTCCATTTGATTGATTGTTCTCTTTGGTTCATTCTCTATTTACAAACAAGCACAGAGTCGCAATACTCTGTTTAGTCTTTGCAGATAGCGAAAAATCGTGTAAAAAAACAAAAGGAATCGAGCAAAATCAGTAGGCCACTAATTGGAATCTCTTTTTGACCTCCCTAAAATAGAAACATTAGGAACAACCTGTTGATAATACCAATGTGTATGTACATAAGCGGCGTTCATTTGTGTTCACAGTACCCCTTGTTGATTGTTTGAATCGAGCATTGAATTGTTCGAAGTTGGTTCTCTTAAGAATCTTCTCTGCCTGCAAACGAGGAAGAATAGGAATATTCTCTCTCCCTTTGCAGATAGTGAAGGGTAGGTAACGCAAACCTTTAACACGTCGTGCCTATTTCGTTCCTCATTGATTGATTGTTTCCCCAAACATTGACTGTTTGGGAATTGGTTCTTTTTGGAGGTATTCCCTGTTTGCAAATATACGTAGGAAAATCTTTGCAAATAGTGAAAGGGTACGTAATGCGGACCTTTCTCCCCCGTTGTAATCTGTCATGCCTATCTACTCCCCACTGATTGATGCACCTGTTTCACCCGGACCATTTACTAGAGATACGTCATCTGGCCCGACCAGAGAGCACCCCTAGTGAAAAGGACATATGCAATAATAACGAAGTGATCACTGTATCCTGTTAACAGAAACTTTAGCATGAAACAACCTGGAAAGAAAAGAATAGGAAAACAAAAATCAGTAGGCCACTGATGAACATGAACTTTTATTAAACAACGAACAAAGAAACGATAACATAACGTAATGATAAAACCTATTAATGTCCTAGAAACAAGAAAACGTTAGAAATATGCCAGTGGTGAGAGACCAGAAAAACAGTAAGAGAAACCAAATCACCCCTCGCTGTCCCACCGCCTGCCACGCCAAAAAAATCGATAGACTAGGGAAAATGCAAGTCAGTAGAACATCCGCCCCCACTCTGGAAACTTCCAAGGTGGGGCAGGGTTGCGCCTACGCCCAGCCGGGAGCAGCCCATATAAGGCGGGTCCTGCTGCCACGCCTCGGCCAGGAGATCCTAACGTAGGGTGTAGCCGGAGGAGAGGCCGAGGCCAGCGGGACCCGGCCAGGGGATTGCCTTTACAACGCTGAAGAGTTGCAGGGGGGGGAATGTCTCCTCGACCCTCCACTCTCTCTCCCAGTCCAGCCGCGGTGGCCCTTGAGAGTTTCAGGTAGTCCCGCCACATGCTCTTCCGGTCCGGCCACCAACGGTCGGGGGGCCGAGGCCGACGGGATCCGGCTGCAGCCGATAAACCAAGGAACCCGTTCATGGGGCCAGAGCCAGGGGCGTCCGGCCGACATCCACCGGAAGCCCGGCCGAAAGACGGACGGGACATTTTTTCTTTTCTCCTTCGTAATAGCAGCGGCAACACGCCAGGCACCACTTCTTTCTTCAAAAATGGCTTTGACAACACTGGGGGGGATGTCTTGCACATGCCTCCGACCCCCTCCCCCATCCTCATCGCCACCGGCCATAACAAATGTCAAGCGCGGCGCCGTGGGGTGCACTGGGAGGGAGAGACGGTGCGAACAGGCCTCTCCCGCCTCCTCAGGTGAAGGCTTCCCAGCTGCACCCTCAGCGCTCCAGGCGCCCCGAAAAGGGTTCGTCCACTGTGGCGATGCTGCAACGTCTCGCCCGGCAGGGTGGAACCCGTCCGCTCATGTGACCCCGCGATCGCCGGTAGCTGCCGAACTCTCAAAATGCCGATCGACCTGGCAAGAGCGGGCCCAGCATGAAGAAATGGCCCGGTCACTGGTTGACTCCACCACCGTAGTCCTCCACGACCTTGAAGATTCTAGAGGAGCCGCAGGAGTCTCCGACCCCCGATGGGGAATGACTGCCATGATCGCCCGTGGAGTGACGAAACTGTATCCGCGGGACGTCGGCGCTCCCATGCTGGCACCAGCCTCACTTTGATTTACTAGAATCCTGCAGACCTCAGTTCCGGTGAAAGCACAGTGTGACCCGGTAGGAAAAATTGTTGCACCCCCTCCCCTTTTTGAGTGATAGTTCAAACCACCGATCCTTTCCTTTGCCCTTTTAACAGAACTTTGGACTGCCTCCCCCTCTTTTACATTTTCTAGAAAAAACAAAACATTAACCACTACATTACCATAGCAGTTGACACCAGAACTGTTTTCAAATTGAAAACCAACAACATCTTCAACAGAATCCTTTTTGTTTCTGCTGTGACCCTGCTACGTAAACAAAAACAGGTCCCAACAGGTATTATTTGAAAGACTGTTTCAATAGGAGTATGCCACAGGCATTACTGAGAACAGAACACAAGGAGTCAGAGGTTTGAAAAAAGGGTGGTATTATTCATCAAGGGTAAGGGGTAATGCATTTACAGTTAAGACAGCACTGTAAAGATTAGATCTTGTGACAACCCAGTGGCACTTGGTGCAAGGTGCTATATACAGTTTTTAAGTGAAGTGAGAAGTGCAAGTGCTTTTAAAAACAGCATAAGTGGCGCATACATGAAAATATGTACATCATTTTAAAGCTTCAATTACAGAACAAGTTACAATCACTTGGAAAATAGTTATTTTCTGGTAAGAGCTTTAAATGCGATATGCGTCATATGATTCAGGCTGTGTGGTCGACGGCGTTTCGATCCCCGTGAGTTTGGATCGTCATCAGGACGGGGTTGTCGATGGGTACAGTGCTGTGGACAAAGGAGGGGAGTCATGAGCAGGGGCAAAAGACGGGCAGGGAGAGGAAGGTGAGGGGTGGGGGAATTTGTATTCGGACTGAATCGTATTTAGGTCTATCGTGAGAAAAGGGAACGTGGCTGTTGTGGTGGCCAGAAAGGGAAGGAGAGTGCTACTTGGGGGTGACTAGTGTGGAATGGTTGGCCCGGCGAGGAGGAGACCTTTCAGTGGAATGGTGGTCCACATATAAGGAAATACACTTACAAGGAGCCAGATGGTATGGCGAGGCTGGCGGCACTCGGCTGTTAATAGCGTCAATTGCTGGTGGGAAAATACCAACGTTAGTATTGAACCGCAGGGGTATAACAGGATAGAAAGGGAAGGTCTGACGGTGCGATTACCTGGTCGCGGTGCGTCCTAGGACTGCTCACAAAGTTGGGCAGCGTCTGGAAAAGGAGAGAGAGCGCGCATGCGGTCAGTTAGGTTGTAGCTCCGTGATCGAGCAGGCGCTGACTCCTGCGTGCGATCTGGGTGTGCAGTCTCTAGGAGAGGCTCTTACCTGAAGACATGAATAGCACAGATGGCAAAAGCTCATCTGGCGTGGCTGGTCGGCAATGAATGCGGGAGCAGACCGCGCATTCCCCGTGTCCTGGATTATGTCCATGCCGCAGCGCGAGGGGGGCGGGGTGCGGGCGCAGGCCAGGGGCGGGGTTTTGGAAGGTGGGGGATGTGTCGCGAGGCCATTGGTGTGAATGCGAGAAGGGGGCGGGAATGGGAAGGGCCGGGGAGGAGAGGTAGGGCGTGGGTTTTGGTTCCTATGGAAACCCAATTAAACAGGAAGGAAAAAACAGAATCAGAAGGGCGGGCGGTCGCGCTAGGGGAGGTGTCAGCAGAGTTGTGCGACCAATAGGAGGCATGTGTAATGGTTACACACCTCTGATGACGCTCAGGACATCGAAGGCCAAAACGTCAATGTCACAATACAGTAAACATGAATCATTACAATAATTATCGCGTTGCAGTAAAGCATGTTTTTAACAGGAAAACGGGGGGGTTTTTGGTGTAAAACCGGGCGGTTAATTTACAGAAATGTATTAAGGCTTGGGAAGTACATAGAGCCAGTTTAGGGTCCTGGTCTGGACGAAAGATCATAATCCAATTGTGCTTTGGGTGAAAAGGAAATCATTACATTAAATACCGCATTGCGATAGGATGAGAGCGGATAACCATTAAGCATATTTTAAGCATATTTAACATGAAAAAAGAGGGATTTTGGTGTGAAACCGGGTGGTTACTTTACAGAATGTATTAAAGGCTTCGGAGGTACATTGAGCCAGTTAGGGTCCTGGTCTGGACAAAGGATCATCTAAAATTATATAGTAGAACAGTAGTAATACGTGAATCGCAATGCACAGGAGGTCAGAGGGAATTAGGTGGTGATGGTACTAGTCCATTCATCAAGAGTGTTGAGCCCGTGGTTTACCGAGTCAACCCTGGCGATCCATTTACACTCAGCTCTGTTGAGCAGGGCAGTCATGTTGCCACCTCTGAGGGGTAGGGTAAGTTTCTCAATGACCTGCCATCTTAGGTCCGTGTCCGTATGAGAGTGCTCAATGAAGTGTGAGACCAGGGGTGCTGTGAGTACCTTGCAATTGATTCTGCTTTTATGTTGTATGATCCGCTGTTTCACCATTTGCGTTGTCTGGCCGATGTAGATCAAATCACACGGGCATCAGATGGCATAGATCACGTTTTGGGTTTTGCAATTGGTTTGATGAGTAAGCTGGTGTGTTTGTCCCATGAATTTGAATTCTTTAGTGTTTATTGTCAATTCGCATACACTACAGGACTGGCATTTGAAATGTCCAATGACAGGGGGCATGCCCCACGCTGCTGTGATGGTGTTTCTCTCAGTACTGGTGGTCGGCCAGGTGATGGCACGAACGAGGTGGTTAGCGATGTTACTTCCTCTCTGATAAGAGAACAAGGGAGGTGCCTTGAATTGTTCTTCCGATCGTAGCACAATCCAGTTCTTTTTAATAATTTTGGCAACTCTGTTGCTATCCGGGCTGAAGACTGAGACAAAGGGGATCCTTTTCAAAGTTTGTTTGTTTTGATTCGGCATTAGTAAGTCCTCCCGGTGGTTGTACCATGCCCGTTTTTTGGCTTGTTTCACCAGACGTCGTGGGTAGCCTCTGTTGATCAGTTTGGAGACTAGGATATCCGCCTCCCTGAAGTAGTCCTTCCGCCACTTGCAATTCCTCCGGATGCGGAGGAATTGGCCAAAAGGGAGGCCATCGCGGAGGCCTCTGGGGTGGTTGCTCGAGTAGTGCAGCAACGTGTTCCGTTCAGTTGGCTTGCGATAGAGTACAGTTCCAATTTTGCCTTCCTCCGCATGTATCGTGACATCCAGGAAGTGTAGGTCATTAGGTTTTGTTTCATATGTGAATTTTAGGTGTTCCTGGGACGAGTTTAACCAATCAACGCACGGCTGTAAGGAGTTGGCTGTGCCATTCCAGATTAAGAGAATGTCATCGATGTACCGACGCCACAGATGGATTTGGGGTCGGTACGGGTTGATTTGGTTAAGGAACAATGACTTTTCAAGGGCATGTACATATAGAATGGCAAAATTCGGAGCAAAGCAAGCCCCCATTGCTACTCCCTTGATTTGCAGGTAGAACGTGTTCTTGTACAAGAAATAATTGTTTTGTAGGGCCACTCTTAAGAGATCCATAACGAAATCAGTCGGAATTTTGGATGGTTGTGGTCTGGTGATCAGAAGGTTTTTGATTACGTTGAGTCCTTCACAGTGGGGAATGTTAGTGTAGAGGGACTCAATATCCAAACTTGCCATTATTTGATTGTCCATATCGAAAGGTTGATCTTCAATGGTGGTGATTAGGTCCATAGTGTCACGGATGTAGGTGTCCGTTGTGGGCACAAACTCTTTTATCACGGAGTCCACAAACTTGCCAAGGGGTTCCAGGATGGAACCGCAACCCGATACTATCGGGCGTCCAGGAGGATTTCTGGCGTCTTTATGTATTTTGGGAAGTACATAAAGGATGGGAGTCCTGGGGTGTGGGTTGTTCAAAAACTCAAATTCTTTTTTATTGATGACGTTGTTATCTCTAGCAGCAGTTGTTATAGAGAGAATCTTTTGTCTTATATCTGCAAGGGGATCTTTTGTTAGAGCACGGTAGTGGTCGTGGTTGGTTAGTTGTCGCTCTACCTCCCTGTCGTATTCAGTGTTATTGAGGACAACAATCCCACCGCCCTTGTCCGCGGGTTTGATGACTAATCCCGGGTTGTTTTGCAAGGTGGCAAGTGCTTCTTTCTCTTCCCAGGGCAGGTTGTAGGGGACGTAACGTGGATTGGACTTGAGTTCCATAACTTCTTTCAAGACAAGTTTTTCAAACGTTAGAATTTCTGGTGGCATTTGATGCGAGGGAGGGTTGAAGGTAGAGGGAGGCCGAAATGGAGAAATCTCTAACCCACTGTTATCTGGTTTGTCGGAGAAAAAGTATTTTAGTCGGATTCTCCTGAAAAATTTCAGAAGGTTGGACTGGAGATCCAGGAAGTTGGTTCTGACCGTTGGCACAAAAGAAAGACCACGAGACAGAAGTTTCGTTTCTGTAGGTGTAAGATTGTGGTCCGACAGGTTGAAGATAGGGATGGACGTTACAGCATTTGTAGTTTCTTTGTCCATTATTGGGGTTGGCCCCATTGGTAGTACCGGTTGCGAGTTTGTCTGTTGCCTGGTACTGGTGGTTGGTATTGCTTCGCCCTTGTCTGACGATTCTGTGGTTGTGGGTGTTGACCGCGGCCTCGGCCTCGCCCTAAAAAACCGGGTGGAAGTAGTGGCTGTGGACCAGAGGTGGTGGCGTCGGTATCGTCTCCTGAGCTGTTTGATGAGACAGAGAAGGTGACGCGCTGGTTGTTTCTGTATCGGCCCCAGTTTTGTGATCTTGGCTGGTTCTGATGTGTGGTATAGAATTCTTCATTCAAATAAGGATACGTGTTCTCATTCTTATAGTTCTTGATATCTTTCTCGATTTTATTGATCTTCTTATTGACCTCAAAGGTGTTGAAGGTGGCAATAGAGCTATATATTTTCTCTAGGAGGTTTTTTGCATCAGTGATGGTTGTGTCTTCTAGGATACGTTTTTCTAGTTCTTCAATTTCTTGGAGTTCTTGGCGGCTATGTTCTATCGCTGTGTCAATCCCCAGGACCATCCAGTGGCGAGAACACGTAGTCGCTAGATGGCTAAAGCTGACTCGGAACTTAGGGTCTTGTGTAAAAATGGCCAGGGTGTTCCGGATTTGAAGGCCAAGAGGGATGACACCAGACCGTAGGTAATCTGTGAGCATCCGGGCATGTAAATCCGTTCTGATCTGCTTTTTCTTCAGTTTCTCGAGTTGATCCAAAAGGACTCGGGACGTGTTGGGGGCAGTGGAGGTGGATGTAGACTGTTGTGGGCCTGACAGTAATGAAGGCCCAGTGAGTCTGGATTGAATATATTCCTCTGAATAGGTGAGGGACTCCTTGGACATCTTGTGCAGGCCAGGGGGTCCTGGATAGATGTGTACCTTAGTAAATAAGGTAAATTGGATCAAGTACACAGAGGTACTCCTCTCGCAGCGAACAGGCTGCACCTAATAGTTGTAGGAAGCACAGGAGGTAACCCATAAACCACGTTGGGATGGGTGTATTATGTAAACAAAAACAGGTCCCAACAGGTATTATTTGAAAGACTGTTTCAATAGGAGTATGCCACAGGCATTACTGAGAACAGAACACAAGGAGTCAGAGGTTTGAAAAAAGGGTGGTATTATTCATCAAGGGTAAGGGGTAATGCATTTACAGTTAAGACAGCACTGTAAAGATTAGATCTTGTGACAACCCAGTGGCACTTGGTGCAAGGTGCTATATACAGTTTTTAAGTGAAGTGAGAAGTGCAAGTGCTTTTAAAAACAGCATAAGTGGCGCATACATGAAAATATGTACATCATTTTAAAGCTTCAATTACAGAACAAGTTACAATCACTTGGAAAATAGTTATTTTCTGGTAAGAGCTTTAAATGCGATATGCGTCATATGATTCAGGCTGTGTGGTCGACGGCGTTTCGATCCCCGTGAGTTTGGATCGTCATCAGGACGGGGTTGTCGATGGGTACAGTGCTGTGGACAAAGGAGGGGAGTCATGAGCAGGGGCAAAAGACGGGCTGGGAGAGGAAGGTGAGGGGTGGGGGAATTTGTATTCGGACTGAATCGTATTTAGGTCTATCGTGAGAAAAGGGAACGTGGCTGTTGTGGTGGCCAGAAAGGGAAGGAGAGTGCTACTTGGGGGTGACTAGTGTGGAATGGTTGGCCCGGCGAGGAGGAGACCTTTCAGTGGAATGGTGGTCCACATATAAGGAAATACACTTACAAGGAGCCAGATGGTATGGCGAGGCTGGCGGCACTCGGCTGTTAATAGCGTCAATTGCTGGTGGGAAAATACCAACGTTAGTATTGAACCGCAGGGGTGTAACAGGATAGAAAGGGAAGGTCTGACGGTGCGATTACCTGGTCGCGGTGCGTCCTAGGACTGCTCACAAAGTTGGGCAGCGTCTGGAAAAGGAGAGAGAGCGCGCATGCGGTCAGTTAGGTTGTAGCTCCGTGATCGAGCAGGCGCTGACTCCTGCGTGCGATCTGGGTGTGCAGTCTCTAGGAGAGGCTCTTACCTGAAGACATGAATAGCACAGATGGCAAAAGCTCATCTGGCGTGGCTGGTCGGCAATGAATGCGGGAGCAGACCGCGCATTCCCCGTGTCCTGGATTATGTCCATGCCGCAGCGCGAGGGGGGCGGGGTGCGGGCGCAGGCCAGGGGCGGGGTTTTGGAAGGTGGGGGATGTGTCGCGAGGCCATTGGTGTGAATGCGAGAAGGGGGCGGGAATGGGAAGGGCCGGGGAGGAGAGGTAGGGCGTGGGTTTTGGTTCCTATGGAAACCCAATTAAACAGGAAGTGACCCTGCTACAGCACAGGCATTGTCCCCAGCAGTAATTCTGCAATGCCGGTAAGAATAGCTGTGGTGCCTACTGGACTCACTCACCCCCGCGGCGCCCCACGCCGTTATTTGCTGGGCGGCAACTTACTAGACATCACTTTCGTGCCATCTAGATTTCAGCGCGTTCTGCTGCCTTGGAACTATTCGCACAACAGACTGCTACTGACGACCCACCCCCAGGCAACATCTTCTAAATTTTCATAATTTGAAAGAACTAGTAACATGTCCTCATCAGGAATTCAAAAGAAATTGCCACGGTCTCTTCGTTGTTTAAATGTTTTTACTGTTTTTGTTTTGTTGTATATATTTATATGTTATTAAAGTTTTATATTCCTACTACTTTGTTGGAGTGCTATATATTTTTAATGTGACACATAATTGTAAAAACTTTGATGTACAAAGAGTCATTCCTGGAATCTTCCGCTTCAGGCTCGGTCCCCTCCCCAATCACAATACAGGATGGTTTTCAGATAGTAGGAACACGTGTGGTGTGACGGATCTCATCGGGTGTGGGCCTTGATCTACTATAACTCCTTTGAAGAGGGGTGATTCTTTACAGCTGGAGCCATAAACTACATCTGCAGGGCTAGCTGATAGCCTGGACAATCGGACACAGAGGAAGAGGAGTGTCAGAGGGTGCGGTAGTGAATAGGGCGAAAGGGAGGTGTCGGGCGGGCACAGAGTGTGATTCTCAGGGAAGAGCAGCGCAGATGGGGGGAGGTTTATTGCCAATGCATAAGACAGAGAGCGGGGGTGACCAGTGCCTGGGGAAGATGCTTGCGAGGGTGGGGAGCCATGCTAAGGATCGACAGCGTGCAGAGAGTGGGTCTGGTCAAGGCATCTAAAATGACTGCCGTGCACGACAAAAGTGTGGCATTTGAAAAAAGGCAAGATGGCGCAGACAATGTTTTTCAACACTTCCTGATTTCCTTCGAATCGAACGTTAACAGACGTTGGGGCATATTACCAAAGTTAAGCGATATTTACCTTCTTAGGTACATCAAACCTAAGAGGTCAGGGAGGATCTACTATGCCCCCTTATGGTCATTTGCCCCTTCGCTTTGGCCTCCTCTTGTCTCTCGATCCTACCGAGAGACAAGATGGCAGCCGCTACGGACTGTTTGGAATGTTTACAGACGCCGGAGAACCAATCAGCTTCGCAAACCTCCGTTACGCGAAGCGGAGCGCTGTTACAGATATATATCTTTTTTTGAACGTTAATTTCTCAAAATCCACTGGAGCACATATATTGAGACCTAGCAAAGGCACATCGGGCTACCAGTCCCTAATATTTTACCAAGTTTCGTGCAAATCCATTCAGCCGTTCGATTATTATTATTATTTTTTTTTTTTGCCCCGCGGGGCTCTTTTAAAACCTCCACATCAAACCTAGGGGGTCAGCGAGGATCTACTATGCCCCCTTATGGTCATTTGCCCCTTTGCTTTGGCCTCCTCTTGTCTCTCGATCCTACCGAGAGACAAGATGGCGGCCGCTATGGACTGTTTGGAATGTTCACAGACGCCGGAGAACCAATCAGCTTCGCTTCACAAAGTTCCGTACCGCGAAAAGTCCGCGAACCGGAGCGCTGCC
Source organism: Lissotriton helveticus (assembly GCF_964261635.1). Classification (NCBI taxonomy): domain Eukaryota; kingdom Metazoa; phylum Chordata; class Amphibia; order Caudata; family Salamandridae; genus Lissotriton; species Lissotriton helveticus. The sequence continues at coordinate 821,603,703 of NC_136057.1, forward strand.
CGGTCCGCTGTTACAGATATATATCTTTTTTTGAACGTTAATTTCTCAAAATCCACTGGAGCACATATATTGAAACCTAGCAAAGGCACATCGGGCTACCAGTCCCTACAATTTTGCCAAGTTTCGTGCAAATCCATTCAGCCGTTCGGGCTAAAAGTGAGGCCAACCGCCCTATGGAAAACTCAATGTTAAAAACACGTTTTGGGACCCCCCTTTTTTCTCGGCCCCCCCTTGACGAACCCCCCCCACATTTTCAAGGGCTGCTCAGAAACAAAATGTGCCATTTTCCTGAAAATTTCAGCCAATTCCGTCCACAAACGCCAAAGTTATTAGACATAGAATTTTCAAAAATCCCATAGAGAAAAAATCCTAACTATATATACCTACTGGCGACCGCCAGTAGGTAATATATATATATATATATATATATATATGTTCACGAAGTTCAAAACCAAAGGTCAGGCCCACAGTCTTCTGGACGCCAACACAGCAAAGAACACGAGACCCAAGAATCAGGTGAGCTTATTGTTTTAATAGCACCTTCGCCAGCGTAACGTTTCGGCCTGCACAGAGGCCTTGGTCACTTGACGCAATGGAGAGCGTGGGCAAAATTTAAAGTGCAAGTGCATGAATTTTAAAGCATTCAATCTTCTGCAGTGGTTAGTGTTTCTGTCAGAATACAGGAGAAGGCCAAGTAGATGGGTTTTACTTGAAGCAGAAGATCTTAAAGGTTAAAGGTGTTTTTTGCCTCGGCAGGCTGTGTGGATCACTCAGAAAGGGGGTACCACAATGTATTTTCTGATACCAAGAGAGCAGTTGAATGATTTCATTATTTCTGAATGTACTTTTTTTCTTAACCCCCAAAACATTCTACCACAAAACAAGCCTGGCCCTTTTATGTTGCAGTCTTGGTATACTTTGGAGTATTGGAAACATAGTGCAGGTCTTTTGGAGATATACTGGGGGAGATGCAAAAATAACTTCTTCCCAAAACAAACACACATCCGTCCCTGTACAAAATGAGGGGTGTATCTGCAGATGCAGGTTTCTACCAGTGCTGCTGGTGCACAATAGTTGTTTGGGGGCGTGGCAGGAAGAGGAATGCGCAAATCTTATTTGTTCGTGATTCTTTAAGGAATGCAGCTAGATATGTGCCCTTTGCACATCACAAGCACCTATGCTAGTCCTCCTCGTTGGAGTGCTGATGCAGGACAGTGCACCGTTCTCACAGAGCACCAACTACCCTTGCCTGCATTGAAACCCCGATTTATTCGAACGTATCGTGTGAGCAGTGGAGTGTATGATATTATTTCTACCTCTAGTTTAAGGATAGAAATGTAATTCAGTGCGTTGTCACATAGAAATCCATCAAGATAATGACCCGTCACTTCCACTGGGTGCAACTGTGGTGAAAGGATGAGGACTTGCTGACCTCAGCAGGCCTCCTACAGATCTCGCGGCATTTATTGGAAACAATGCTTCTGAATTCAGGGTGGTTTCTCTTGTTTGCCGAGTAGGTATTTAAGCTCTTCTTTAGCATTCCTAGATAGTTTGCAAGCAGAGCGCCCTGAATCTATAAGCACAGCATCAGACCTCAACCTGACGCTCCCTTGCACGTATATACAAATTGTGAAGTGGGACTTTCAGAATGGGGCACTGCACCCCCACGTGTCAAAGGGCGTCTTGCAAATGTGCATCCATATTTTCAGAAATCTGGCTTCTTTTTTTGAGAGATTATAAACACGCTGGAGTATGGTCCTTCCCAGTGATTGCACAAGTAAATGCCGCAGTTGGTTTTGCACTTCGCAACACAATATAATAAAACACCCATGTACATTCCACAGTATTGTATATTGTCTATGAGCGAACGTTCAAAGGAGGCCTCTTACCCTGCTGTGTTAGATTCTCTGAAACTGGCGAAAGAAGAAGACAATGACGATCTGATGTGTAAATCAAGTCAACGTTTGACATGGCCATTTCATGCATATTGTCCGTAAGTTGATGTGACACAAACCGTGCCGAGTAGGTATTTCTGCACTTCTGTAGCATTCCTAGTTCACGTATTACAACAAACGAGTGCTAAACAACATTCTGCAAAGTATTCTGTAGGGCGACAGGTCAGGCTTCAGACTTAGCTAATTTCTTCTCGAGAAGAGGGGTGAAGCATCAGTTGGCCATTGTTAATCAAGGGCAGTGTTATTGATAAAATCGAAATTAAGAGATACATATGATAATTTATGAAGAGGGTTGCAAGAACGATATCTAAGAATACATTCATTGTCAATTAATAGCAAAGAAACAAGATACATTGTGAAATGGTCATAGTTTCTACGCTTCTGAAGGAGAAACCTAGTGATATTGAACTGCTATAGCAGCCATCTCTATGAAAGGCAGTATAGGGCGCTCATAAAGGAAGTCACATGAATAGCTTACAAATATAAAGAAGGCATTACGACATTTGCGTTTTTCTACAGGCATGTATTCCTGGGTACTGGAATACAATACTGTCTGTGACAAGGTTGACTAGATTGACTCTGTAGTGTCGATTTGGACAAAATGACTAGAAATAAACGATCAGCTTTTGTCCACTTTTTTTTAGAATGGTTACTCTAGTAACATAACTATTCTAACACATTTTATTTGGAAACTAATATTTCAGCTATTGGGTTGGTAAATAAATGTCCAGCTGTGGAAGGATGGAAATAGGCGTTCGTTGCTTACTTGTCAAAGAGAGTAAAATGTTTCTGAGAACCATTTTATAGTTCTTGTTTAAAGAACACATTTGGCATTTAAGGTGCTTTCAATTTGGAAATATGAAAATACTGGGAAAGCATTTGAAACTATTCACGTAATTATAGTTCATTTCGTTTAAAATAGCGAAATATATAAATCAACTTAAAGCCATATTAATGTTGTTATTCTCAACCTTCAACTTGAAAATAGTATTCTGACCAGGAAGCTAGAAGGGGTCATGGTATCAAGATCTTGCGGCCACAAAGTCCTGTTAATATAATCTTTAGGTATCATGCTTCTAGATCAGACTGGAAACTGTGAGTGTGGTGGATTTCCAGAAAGAAACATGATACCCTCGAGCTTAAGCATAAGCAAATCATATTTATGTTCGAATAAGGATAGCCTATAAGAAAGGGCAAAGATGTAAAAGTACCAACGTCACAGATGAGGATAATCCAATATTGGAACATTAAAGGTTTCTGCAGTTTTTCTAACTCTGATAAAGTTAGTACCAGACGGATTGGTGCAAAGTAATCCGTAAAGATATGGACAAGCAGACGAGGCGTTGCGAGCTACAGTCCACTATGACAACAGATGTCATACAAAAGTGAAACACATTTTTAGATTCCGTATTTTATTATATCAACGTCATCACCATCATCAAGTGCAAAAGTTTGTGAATGAAATCCAAAATGACAACAAAACATTGCCATAAAAACCCAGGTGAATCCCAAAAATGTCAATTATCTTTCTTGTAAAAACAAATAGGGCTTCTATCAAGCATGAGAAATGTATCATCGTCACTAGTAATAAACACTGAAAGGATCATTTTATTTGAGCCCCATTGTTTAGTTTTTTTGATGAATTAATGCACGAAGCATTTATCAATGCTAATGATGTTCTAGATGAAGGGACAAGGAGCTAGGGTTGATATTTGGAAGTTCAGGTTTTAAAATTCACTGAATGTGAGATTTACAATTGCCATGCTTGAAAAATGGAGTTTACCTGTTTTACCATAGTATTATACATGTTGTTTGTGGTGTGGTCTTCCCCGAAACCTTTTGCCTTCACTCGTCCTGTTTTCTGGATTTTATTTTTGTCAGTATTAGGTCCCTGTGCACTTTACCACAGCAAACCAGTGCTAAAGTGCTTGTGCTTGCTCCTTAAAACATGGCTTACAGCTGAGTGGCCTTTTTAATTTACATATATCCCTTTTATATGGTAGTACATGTACCCAGGAACTGTAAATTAAATGCTACCAGTGGGCCTTTAGCACTCTTTGTACCAACCAGTTAAGTAGCAATTTAAAAATGTCTCAGGCCTTCCATTGCAGTCTGTAGTGCACTTGAAAACTGCCAATTTGACCTGGCAAAAAAAACCTTGCGCCAGGTCTAAACCTTACTTTTTAAAATATATAAGTCATCCCTAAGGTAAGCCCTAAACACCCCATAGGGCAGGGTGTATTGTATTTAAAAAGCAGGCCATGTGTTTTTAAGGTGTACATGTTCTAGTAGTGAAACATTCCTAAATTCGTTTTTCACTACTGGAAGGCCCACCTCTCCCATTCGACAACATTGTGTTGCCTTTTAATACATTTGATGAGTGCTAACTTTTTATTGAGCACAGATAGGGATATCAGGTTTGAAGTCAACTGAATCATAATTTAAAATCCTTTCTAATTGTAAAGTCAGATTTTAAGTCACAATTCCAGCACATACACATTGACTTTTGTCATGCCAGACTGTTAGACCTGGCATCCTTTGCATGGGTCTCCCCTGTATTTTTGCCTTTGCCACCTGTGTTTTTATAGTTTATTAGGCATTTTGCCACTGCTATTCAGTGCCAAAGTGCAAGTGCTCCCTCTGTAAATTGTTGTCATTGATTAGTGTTTCCATAATTGGCTTATTTGATCCACTGTTAAGTCCCTAGTACAGTGCACTGTGTGTGTCCGGGCCTGTAAAACAAATGCTGCTAGTCGGCTTGCAGCATTGATTGTGCCACCCATCCAAGCACCCTTGCAAAATGGGTCTCAGGTCTGCCATTGCACTGTCAGTGTTGAGTCTGTTACTGCCATGTCGACCTGGCAAGTGCACCCACTTGTCAGGCCCTAACCTTTCATGTTCTTACATGTGAGTCACCCCTCAGGTGGCCTAAGACACATGTATGTGAAAGGTAGGAAATATCCTGATGTGTATAGCATGTCCTGATAGTGAAATACTGCCAATTTTGCTTTTCACTAATGAAAGGCTAACTGTCCAATAAGACAGAATAGGAGTTCATTTATAGCATATTGTAAATATAACTTCCCAGTGGGACAAGATAGGAAAGTAAAGTTAATATGCCTGAACTCAGAGTATAAATATGCATCTTTTAGTGAGGAGGGTTCTTTCATTCTGTTTTTGAAAATACCACTTTTAGAAAGTAGGTATTTTCTTGTTTCTCCATCCTGTGTGCCTCAGCTAGGTTTGTGTATTGACTATCTGGCTTTGCAGTGACCGGAGCTGGGGATGTGCATTCTGTTCAGACAGCCACTTGGGGGGGGGAGGTGTGTCCTGCCTTTCCAGGGTGAAAGAGCTGGAGAAACTGAAGGAGAAGTACTGCCCATTTATTGTATGCTGTGTGGGGTTGGCCTGCAGTGTCTGTTTCCACCAAGGAAAGGGAGGACTTTACTGTGTGCTGTGTCCCCTGCTTGAGGAAGATCTCCAAGGGCTTAAAGTAGAGCTTGCCTCCTGTTTTGAAGTCTAAGGGATACAAAGACTTCACCCCTAGCTCCCCTGAACTTCCTTCCTGGGAATTCTGACCTACCAAGAGGTGTATGCTGCTGGTCCGAGCCTACGGAGGTTGTTCCTGCTGTCAGGAGCTGGAAAAGCAACACAACAAAGAGAAGTGCAACGCATCTGCAGCTGTTTATGGTGCATTGCCAATGTGTGGGAAAAATATCCATGCATCATCATCGTCCCGCGGAAGAAACCGACACATCGCCTGCCCACAGCTGGGGAAATTGCTGCATGCCACATCGAGTGCCTCGATCTGCGGAGTCTGAGATCATTGCACCGATTCTGACACAGGCCCTGCTAAGTGGCTGCAAGAACCAACGTATTGTGGAACCATGGCTGGAGAGACCAATGCAGTGCCGCTGTCTCTGCCACATCAAGAACCAACACATCCCTGATCATCACGCATCACACGGGGTGCCAAGTCTCCAAGAACGGTGGGACAGCAGTAAGAAATTGACGCATTACCTCCCCAGACGGTAAGAAACCCGAAGCATCACCTCCCCCTCAATAGGGAACCAACATATCACCTCCCCTGCTTGGCAATAAAGAACCGAAGCATCACCTCCCCTGAATAAGGAACAGAGGCATTACCTTCCCTGCTAGTGTTCTTGCTTTTGATTTTGACGCATCCAAGGTACTTTGTATAGAAAGTGTTGCGTCTATAATTTGCTATAGACAGAACTGTTTCTACCTTTTATAAGTCATATTTTGATTACTGTATTGTGGATTTTTATTGTTTTGGTCTTGTTTGGTTTAGATAAAAATATCTTTTTTTCTAAACAGGTGTGGTGTCCATTTGTAGTGTTTTCACTGTATTACTACATGTGTGCACAAATGCTTTACACACTGCCTCTGAGATAAGCCTGCCTGCTTGTGCCAAGCTACCAAGGGGGTATGCAGGGTTTATTTTAGAAGTGAATCCACCTTACCCTGACGAGGAAGAAGGGTCTCGACTTTGACAACGGTGCAAACCATTGCCAACTAGAGACCCCCATTTCTAACACAGACTACTTAGAGCCTTGGCAGGGAAAGGAAAGCACTTTACAGAACCAGGTGTGGGGATAGCCAAGACCTCGCCTCACCCTCACCTCGAAGGCTGGCACCAGGTATAAATATTGAACCTCCTCAACCACCTCTCCTGAACAATCCCGGACCTTTGGACATTGCACAACAGGGACTTACCTTGTTTCCCAGAGGACTGCTGCTGGAGCCCTGCTTTGTTCTTTAGAGGTCTGCCCTGCTGCTGCCAGTGGACTGCCCTACATTTGAGGCCTGTCTTGTTCGGCAGAGGACTGCCCTGCTGATTGATGTATTTCTTGGTTTATGAGAGGGAAGACTTGACCTGCTCCCTTCATCCTAGGCTAACTTGAGTGACTCCAAGCATCAGGTGGCTGACCTCCTTTTCTGAGCTACAAAGACACACAAATATCCAGAGACCTCCCTGCAACTGCCCAGCTAACCTGCTGCTGTACATGCCTGAGCCCTGTTGGCCTCCGCAAGAGAAGTCCCTGATCTCCACGAGGTTCCCCCCCAGTTCCTGAACCCTTGGCTGGCATCAGTGTTTTCTTCTCTTAAAGAAAAAGTAAAATGCTGAAGTGTTGGGCTCTTTACAAATGTGAACAGAACAATTTGCACCAAGACTCTCCACAATGACTATCCAGTCCACGATGACTATCAGTGTGAAGCTCCAGTGAATCTAACTGTTTGTGGTACAGTGACCGCCAACAATGACCAGCAATGTAATATCTGTACTTTGTGCTACAGCAATAAAAGCCCACAGTGACCACCAATGGGAAGCTCCAGAAACGACCATCTGCAACACATGACTGAAACTTCATGCTATAACGAAGGCAGCCGATGCTGCCCAACTTGATTTTGTGCTACAGTGACAACCCTCCACAAATCTATCCCTGCCCCTTGCAGCTTCTTCCAACACAAAAGGAACTCCTTTGCGCCAGGCTTTGAGAAGGTAACATATTTAGCAGGACTGGGCTCTGTATCCTGCCCATGCTCCATTGCAGTCAGCCTGAACCTGTGACTTTTCCCCTGGCTACAATGACCAGATGACCACAAGTGATGATATATCTACCTAAAACTTAGAAATTTAATTTCTCCAGTTCTACTGATTGGATTTCTGGTATCATTTTCTTTATTAAATGTTTTAAAAAATAGTGCAGGATTTTTTGTTTGTTGTATTTTCACTTTTTTACATTTTGTGTGTTTTAGAATTTTGGTTTCTGATTCACATAGATATGTACACTGTCCAAGCAGGAACTACAATTCTGGTCAGGATAAGTCAGATGCACACCTTAAATTAACTTGTGCTCACCACCGGTGCCATGGCACAGAGCAGTCAGGCTTAACTTAAGAGGCAATGTGTGCAACACTTCCAGCAATAACACAGTGAAAACACCGCAAATAGATGCCACAATTAATTAGAAAGAATGAGCACAAGTTATTGAACAAAACAAGACCAAAACAACAAAAATCAAGTAAGTAGAACTGGAGTTATACATTTTTAAATATATCTTGAAATATAGGGAAATATTTACAACTAAATGGTGCAGCTTGGCATTGCAAGTAATTTAGCAGCGCCATGTCATTTAAAAATTGCAGGGATGCGCTGTATAGACAAGAATAATGCACACCCCTGTGTTTTCTCTTGCACCGGCTCTAAAAATTCTGCCTAGCGCCAGCGTACACGCCCTTGCACCACGGTGCAAGGGTGTCTGCATTGCAGGGATGATTGTGCGGAAAAGGACTCCTTCCTGCACAAAAACAATCATTAATGGCATTTTGCACCTTCTATGCGTGCTGGAGAATGCATCACACATAGAAGGAGAAAACAACTAGAGTTGTGCCACTCTAACGCCTCCTTTTCAAAGGAGTTAGTTTTTGGCGCTACCTCAGATTTACAGATCCTTGTAAATCTGGGGAAGTGTAAAAAAGCAATGGGTTTTGTGTGGGTACGCCACAGCAACACCTATTGCACGCCTCTTGCAGCAAGAAGACCCATATTTACAAGGCGGCATTAAGCAACGCAAAGTTGCTCAGAGACACTTGAAAATATGGAACAGGACATTGCACCGGTATGTAACCTTTACAACGCATTTGTTACCTAGCGGTACCTTTACCACGCGGCCGTTACAACGCAAGTCGTTACCACGACTTGCGCTGGAGGGCGCTGTGGGATAAGGAATTTTATACATGTATATTCCAACACCTTCCCTACTGTTACGGGGACTGGTGTTGGAATATAAAATTATAAAAATCCTAAATCCGCGCCCTCCAACGCAAGTCGTGGTAACGGCTTGCGTTGTAGCGGCCGCGTGGTAAAGGTATGTGTTGTTACAACCTGCGTTGTAACAATGTACATCCATTGCACCACCAGAACTTTGGACAAAGTGACACGCCTGTGGCACGATGCCGTTGTAAATATGCCCCATAGCGCTTATAAGCATTAGGCACCAACCAGGGCTATCTGATGATACTTGACTGGCACAAAGTCAAAATCTCAGGCAGAACGCAATGGAGTGTTGGTGAGCTACAGGGTCCAGGTTAAAACTGCTGCACAGTAACTAAGTTGTATTGTCGACAGGGCAGTGATGCGAGAAGCAAAGAGGAGATGCTTCATCATCGAGCCTCAAGCTGGAGGTGATGCGTCTTTGTCGAGGCACACAAGTTGAGGATGCATAGGGAATGGAGGCAATGTGCCTCGCAGTTGGCAAAGAGATGCACTGAATCTTTGCGATGCATCAACGTTGAAGGAGATATGATGGTTCTGAGTGGTGCAGCATCACTAATGCAAGGATTTTGCATGTTGCAGCACGTTATACCCACTTCCAAGGGTCTAGGAATAGGTTGCCATGACTTGACAGGGAAAGACTTTCAGATGGCAGAGTCCATGTGCTGTTTTTGGAGTAGTTGGAAGTCTTTTGTGTTCCTAAGAATTCAAACAGGAGACAAGCAGAGAAGCCCTTAGAGTCACTCTGGGTTCAAGTGGTGCAGGTCCAGTCCTTCTCAGCTAGGCAAGGAGAGCAGCTGGCAGGTAAGCACAGCAGAAAAGCAGTTCTACCAGAGCAGAACTCCAGAAGAGTGGCAGTCCTTCAGCAACACGGCAGTCCATCTTCCTGACAGAGTATCCACAGATCCAGAAGTATATTGAGTTGGTAGGGTCAGAAGTCCAGTTGTTATACCCAGTAGTGCCTCTGAGGTGAGGGAAATTTCAATGAGGGTCTTTGAAGTACACAGAGATCCTCATTACCTGCCCAGGTTCTAGACTCACTACAGGGGGTTAAGCAGTTCTTTGTGTTGGGACAGGGCACAGCCTAATCAGGTCTAAATATGAGGCTGTGCCCAGCTCCTGCCTCCCATCTTATGCAGGATGGACCATCAAAATGTCAATGGCTCATCAGTAATACCTAAGCTCCCTTTGTGTGGTTGTCTAGAGAGAATGCACAAGGCCCAACTGTCACCTACATGAGATGTGCGTTTGAGACAGGCAACAGTCACCCATTGCTAAGAGAAGAAAAATGCCATATTTCAATAAAGTGGTATTTTTAAAAGTGTGATGACACATTCGACTTTCCCATTGGAAATTTATCATTGCAATTTCATATGTACTAAACACGAGAGCTCTACCTCCTTCCAACTGGGAATTACATTTATTGAATGTAACAAGGAAACCCCAATGTTAACCTATGGGAGGGGTACGCCTTAAAGTAGTGAAAAAGGAATCTGAAAGTTTTTCACCAACAGGACGTGTAAAACTTAAAAGTGCATTTCATACCTTTTAATTACATCGCACCATGCCCTGTGTGCTACCTAGGGATAACCTTAGCGGTGACAAAGGATAGAAAAGGCAGTATAAGGTTTGGAAAAGGGTTTTAAATGTCAAGTCAATATGGCAGTGTAAACTGCATGCACAGGCTCTGGATTGGCAGGCAGATACATGTTTCAAAGGACTATTCAAGTGAGTGGCATAATCAGTGTTGTAGATTCACAAGTAGTATTACATTTACAGGCCAGAGACACAAGTAGTGGACTTTTCTTGGGACTTATAAGTACATTAAATAAGCCAGTTGTGGATAGGTCAACCAAACCATGTTTGGCGAGAAAGTGTGCTCTTTAGCACTGGTTAGAAGTGGTAATGTGCCCATTATCTGAAAATTAGGAAAACAAACTCAGCAAAAAGGGGAGGAGGAAGGCAAAACTTGGGGGTGATACTGCAGAAAGGGCCATTTTCCAACAATGTGCTCCATAAATACTTTACACTTTACCTCTAAGTTAAGTATGACTGTTTTCATGTCAAGCTTCAAGAAGGTTAAGCACAGGTTAATTTATTGACTTTAGAAGTTTACACTGATAAGGATTGTGGTTGTTGCTTGAGTTGGGTTTTCATCCACCTTAATCAGTAGCCCAATTAGTTACACATATTAGTAAGCCATCAGCTATTTTTATTGGTACAATGAGTTAAATACGTGTACATCTCCACAGTGACCATATTAAATGAGTTAGTACTATAATTTGCTCTCCTCGCAGCAATCTCAAAGAAGCATGTATATTTTTTTCCCCAAATTGAATCAACTTTCATCATTAATGGACTGTTTTGTCTCACATGAGCAATACGTTCAATGCTGAGAAGTTATTTTAAGTACTTCAGGGATTATTTAAAAGCCCCTTGGGCACCAGTACATCACTTTTTATATGGGAAAAAGTGATGTACCGGCGGCGCAAGGAGCTTGTAAATACGCCCTTTAGTTTGATTATTAAGAATGCATATGAGTCAGAGTCAGAGTCAAAACCACTTTATTCGATTATTTAAAATCATAAAAGTATGCTATACAAATGCCAGAGCATTAAAAATATAATTTAAAAAACATGGTATACACTATAAAAGTACATTTTTACATCAATTAAAACACATATCATCAATCCCATATTAAGGTAATTAATAAAAATACATTAACTGTATGTTAGGAGGATTCAGATTCTAGGATAGCTTTTCTGTCTAATTCTCTTGCTTCTAACAGACGTGGCAAGAAATTGTAGAAACAATAAAGCAGGTTTACACTGAATAAAATTCATCTTTTTCAGTAACGGAAGAATAAACCTTTTCCTGGCATCTTGGTACAATGGGCAAAATAACATAAAGTGCATAGTGTCTTGCGGGGAAAAATCATCACATTTGCAAGGAGCAGCATCTTCAGGTCTACTCCACCCCTCCAAATCCCAGAGTACTGTGTAAATTTGGTTAAACCGAAGTTTCGTCAATAACCATCTATGAAAAGAATTTGTCACGATGGTCAAATAAGGTGACATTGCTATTGACTGGGTAACCAAAACATGGCCCCTAACCAAAGGTTTACACAGTTCTGCTCCTTCCCGTTCAGCCTCTCTTAACTTGATGAAGTTAATTTTAACCCACTCAAGGTCTGCCTTACAAAGAGATTCTGGATCGAAAAAAATCTCTGGTCGCCGCATAAACGTAGCTACAGATTTTATATATGACAACCAATGGATTTTGTGCATGTTATCAAGCATAATGCAGTCCTTTAAGATCTTATGTTTTAGGGAGAGGTTCGGATTTAACCAAGTTTTAATCCATAGCAGCATTGGGGCAATTTTAATTGTGTCTGCTAAATAACCAATCCCCAATTCTAAGTGTACAGAGTGGGTGGCAGTGGATTGAGGGAGGCCAAGAAGGGACCTTAGGAATTTGTTTTCTTCAACTTGGATAGCATCGGGTTTAGTGTATCTCCAAATTGAGGCCCCATACCTTGCGATGGAAGTAGTCTTAGCTTTGTAGATTGTTAAAATTGCCTCACAAGGTTTTCCCCCCAGCCTTTTAGCAAAGCCTAGCACTGCAGCTGAAGAGTTTCTCACTGAATTTACCTTAATGGAAAGTTGGGGAGACCATGAACCCTTATCGTCAAAAACTACTCCCAAGTAGGTAAATACCTTCACTCTAGTGATTTCTTCACTACCACAAAAAAAGTCTTCACTTTGTTTTTAGAGGGCCCGAGGGACATCACATGCGATTTGCCGTTGTTTACTACCAAATCCAGGCTTTTCATAAAACCCCCAAATGAGTCCAACAATCTTTGCAGGCCCAATGGGGTCCTTGCCAACAGGACAGCATCATCGGCGTATAGGAGTACCGGAACTGGCGTTCCTCCCATATGCGGAATGTCTGGAGTCGCTATTAACAGGTTTTCCTCTAATGAATTTACATATAGTGTAAATAACATAGGGGCCAAGATGCATCCCTGACGCACCCCTCTACCGGATTTAAAACTGGACGTACATTTCCCCTCATTTGTCATCCTGATTGAGGCATTCAGTTCCCTGTGCAGTTCGGCCAGAAAATACAAGGGGCCGATCCAATCCCAGTTCCAGGAGCATGGTCCACAGCTTTGACCTATTAACTAGATCAAAAGCTGTGGACAAGTCCATAAAACCCAGATAAATGGAACCCCTAGCAGCCTTGGTGTACTTAGCTGTTATTAAGTGCAATTTTAAACATTGGTCCTCCCTGCTCCTCCCAGCTCTAAAACCATATTGGGCATCAGACAGAATGTTATTGTCAGAGGCCCACCCTGTTATCCTTGCTAGGATTACCTTCCCCAGAATTTTAATTGAGGAATCTAATAAGGATATGGGCCTATAACATCTAGGGTCAGCCCTTTGGCCCTTCTTAAAGACTGGGATTATTATTGATCGGGACCAAGATTTAGGGAATCCAACACAGGCCGAGGTGTTGAAAACGTTAGTCAGGATGTTAGCCCAGTACCGTGGGTTTGCCTTGTACATGTCTGTGGGAACCCCATCTGGCCCTGGAGCCTTTCATCCTGCAGAATCTTCAATTGCTTTTACAACTTCCTCCAAACAAAACCTTACTGGCAAGACAGAAGAATCTGAGACTGGGGCCACGAAAGTTTCTAACTCCAGATGACTTCCATAAATTTGTTCAAAATGACTCAACCAGTCCTCCTCTGCAATGTTTACTTCTAAAACTTTGTTTTTGCTATTTGAGAACAGGGGCGTGTTAATAATAGACCAACATTTTGCACTATCTTTTAAAGTTGCTTTGTCCATAAGCTCAGCCCACGCATCGTGTTTGATTTTATTTTTCCTTTCTTGAACTACTCTAGAGTACTCACTTCTTAGCTGGGCAACCAGAGCTTTATTCCTTGGTCGCTCCTGGAGAGCTTTTTTCAAGAGATTATAGGATTTAGTGCAACTGTGGTCAAACCAGCCCGCAACCTCATTATTTTTAGCTGGTCGACTTTTGGACGTGAGTTCTTTGGCCACTTGGGAGCAAATGGCTTCATAAGAGGATATTACTTGGTCCCCGGGTGAGTAGGGATCTCCACAGATGTTTAGATCCTGGGCGGCCTTAACAGCAATAATATTAAAGAACTCCTCAGGCACAACCTTGCTCCAATTTAACCTCCTCCCCTGGTCTTTTACTTTTACTTCAGCTACCACCGAGGTTGGGGTGGTTATATTAACAAGCGAAAAACCGTTTAACAATTCAATTACCACAGGATTATGATCACTAAAACAGGAGGGTATAGCATTATAAGAAACGACATATTTTAAAAGTCCAGAAGAAAGAAATATGTAGTCAATTATGGTTTCACAATCCCTCCCTATGTATGTGGGGACACGAGAACTTTTATCAAAAAACCCTGCTTCAAACAAATCATTGTTAGATAAGAGTTTCTCCAGTGCTTCCCCTTTGCTAGAATGTTCAAAATGTTGCGGAGTTGTGAGATCCGGCCCATCAAAATCAGCTAATAAACAATTTTGGCTACATAAGTGGACATTAAAATCGCCCAACAAAATAAGTTGGCAGAAAGTGGTTTGCTTTGCAATATAAATGTTTAAAAAAACCTGACAGCCACAACAAGTGTACATTTGGGGAGTCCCCGTGCTGAGAATTGTAACAATTTACTAAAATTATTTTGGTCTTATTAGTGAGTTTCAATTCCAGGATCAAAACATTTTCAGAGGCACATTCTACCCTGGTAACTGACCCACTTACATTCACAGAGACCAATAGCACAAGTCCCCCTTTATCTCTCCCCGCCGTCGATTGTACTGCAGGGACAAAATAAGAGGTGAAGCCATCCAACCAAAAGTCACAATCTCTGTCCCAAGTTTCTTGAAGAGCCACAATGTCATATTCTTTCACGATGTTTAACCAGTTGGTATCGTCTCTCTTCGAGCGCAGGCCAGCGATGTTCCAACTTATCATCTTAACCGTTACCCCTTTAGCATTACACAGAATTACAGGGTTACAGTGGGCAGCGGGAGGGGTCAAACCAGAGTGGTCCTGTACCAGAGGGACAGATACAAGATGTGACTCTTCCCCGATTCCCTTTTTGGCCTCCTGTCAATCGCACAACTCCAAAGTAGAGAGTGCATCAAATCTATTGTGTGTAAGAATATTGGGGCCAAAGTTAAAATAATTCTCTCCACCAGGTCCCTGAAATAATGCCGGCGTGTGAGCCATAGCGGGAGTGCAGGGTCTCATTCTCATATCAGTATTAAAAAAGTTCTCACCACAGCGTCCCGGAATTGGGTTCAGCATCTGAGCCATAATGGGAGTATAGGGTCTCCCTCTCGCACTAGGTGGGGGCTTCCCGGCTAAGTGGTTATAAAAAAAAACAAGAGGACGCACCCGGATACTGTTGGCATCATACGTCAATGAAGCTGCTCTTAACAGGACTGTGGCTGCATGTTGTGGGTATCTAAAATTAATAATTATGCAGTCCCCTTTACAGGTCTTTTTAGAAGACCCGATCCAGCTAGCCCTTCTAGTAGAAATAATATCCGGGGCAAATTTAATAGGGAAACCGCAGTTCCTGCTTAACCATGACACGGTCTTGTTTTTAAGGGCCACGTGTGATTCCTCATATGAGTGGGCTACTTGCATTTCTAATTGTGGGACAATTGTTAAAACAACAACGTAAGGGGAACATGCTGGGGGTAAGTTCGTAGTTCTACTTCTCCTAACCAGATTATTATTAGGAGAACTAGCAGGCCCTGATGTTGTTTGAGCAGCTTCACTCGCTGCAGTGGTAGGAACTGTTATGGTAGGGACAATGTTATTTAAATGCTGGGTACTTTGCTGCTGGATTCCCTCTCTGGCTACCTGCTCTGACCCTCCGGTAACCATCACCACCTCCTTAGGACTGACAGCCGTTGTTAAGTGCTTTGAAAGCAACCCTCCTAGCCTCTTAACTTCAGCAGGGACACTGTCGAGTTTCCGCACTAGAGGTTGGATGAACTGTTCTATTTTTGCTTCAAACATTGCTTCCAGTGAGTGAAGTAGGTGTGATAATTGGTCGGGACTTAGAGTGCTATTAGGCGCAGGGCTGTCGATCTGTACATTAATATGCTCGTCTAGGTTGGTCTGAGTTTGTGGGGGGGTATCTACCCTTTTTTTTGTATGCTTTCCCCCCTTTTAGTTAGATGTTTCCTACAGTTCCTTACCGGTCTGGCGATAGGCGGCGCTTCCTCACTATCTTCTCATACACTGTGTCTATCTGCATCTGGTGGCTCCACGTGAACCAGAGCAGTAACCGTGGTGAGCACTATAGGGTCAGAGTCAGGGATAGCTGACTCTGGAAGGCTCTCCTCAGGGATTGGGACGACTTGTGTACTATTAGAGGGAGTATCCCTTCCCAGGGAGGCCCTCCTATCGCTATTGATTTTATTAGCCATCTTTACCAGGTAATTGTCAATAGGCCCTGACCCAGATATGAATTTCTCTTTGGAAGTAGGCATGGTCAACCTAAGCCTTAAAGCACTAGGATACAGATGAGGCCACTAATAAAACCAGTACAGTGCAACCTAATAATATAGATAGAGTCACCTTGGAACACTTTACTGGCTTTGAAGAACTTTAAAGTCCCAAGAATGCATATGTATTCAGAATGCATGAAACTGGAAGAGCGATGCACACTTTTTTAAATAAACTGTAGACAAATGTCAATACAGGAAACATTGAACCCCTAAAAATCGAATTGTCAAGATCTTAGAAAATACATGTAAGATTTTGTATTTTTTAACTTAGTGATCATGTGTTCAAGGAATAGCTACCAAGTGTTCTATGCGACCATTGACTTTTATTCGGGGCTGATTTACAGAATTGTGTTTTATGGTATTTCTAAGGCTTGTTCTGCCACCATAAGTAAGTGCTTAAAAATTTCAGCATACAAAATAATGTCTAAGTGCACAAGACTGGCTTAATGTTGTTACACATGACATGGGTTAACTAGATAGCTATGTAGATGTCCCTACAATGTGATACATGCCAACCAGATTGGGGAAAGGGGTGTGTGTGTGTGTGAGACTGTCTTTGTGTGTGTGTGTATGTGTGTGTTAAGGAGTCTGTATTTGTCTTTTGTTTGTTTATCATGCCATGTACAAATATTGGTTTTGTGGCTGTGCATCTTCTGACATCTTTAGCTGTATACATGTATGTGTGCGTGTACATGTCCCTGAACGTTGTGCACTTATGTGTGGCAGTAGTATATGACAAAAACACTCATTGGCTTTGTCGAGGATGGCTTTTTATTTTATTTTGCACCATATTTATTATATTTCTATACCTCTCTGGGATCTGACTATTTTTCCCTAATCATTATGCCTCTTTGGCCAATGTTTGCTAGCTAGGTGTTGCAAATTAAGTCAGGTAGATGTTTTGGTGTGAAAGGCATATAGTTGGCAAACCTGTAGCTTTAAAACAGCACAGAATCTTATTTTTTCGGACTATCTTTTCTCTCTTCTCATTATGCTCTTCCTCAAGAGTTGATTTCAGCTGTGTGTAATGCTGTCTTGCATTGGTTTACAACTGTTTATGGGAAGGACACAAACTTAGTAAATCAAGTTAGGGGCACAATTTATTTTCCTATATTTTCCTATGCAGATGATAACTGAATTGTGGTTTCCTTATAGGCTCAGTTTGTTTTCCTATGCAGGTGATACCCATATTGTGGTTTCCTTTTTGTCTAAGGATAAGCACAATGCAGAAGCCCTTAACAGCTGTTGTGCTCAAGTCTAAATATGGATGAATACCAACTCATTGAAACTTAAGGGGAACAGGAATGAGGTTATTCTGGTGGGAAACCACTTCCACCATTGGGGCCCACATCTGTGGCCGTCGACCATGAGTTCCATTCCTTCCCTTGTAAAAGTGATGAAAAACTTGGGGGTATGGATCGATGATAACATTTTTATGAGTCAACAGATCAATAAAGTAGCTGCTACATGCTTCATCATCCTCAAATGGCTGAGAAAAATAATGGCCTGTATTCCCTTGACAATTCCCTTGTCAGACCAAGGAAGTGTTGTCCAGGTTCTGGTAGTTTCTAGATTAGATTACAGAAACATTCTGTATCTGCGTGCCACTAAATCTCTACTTATGTGGCTCCAGATTGTTCAGAATGCAGCCGCTCACTTTCTCCTCCACCCTCCCAAATGCACTTCTTCAGCCAACCTGTTACAGACTAATCATTGGCTTCCAATTGATCGCAAGTCCAATGTAAGGTCTTATGCTCCATGCATAAATGCCTTTTTCAAATAGGGCCTTTGTACCTGAGACATCTTGTGTCCTAAGATATACCCAAATGCTCCCTTCGTTCAATCCAGCTGGACTTGGCAGTAGTACAAAGTGTTAAAAAAACTTGGTAAAGCGGCAGGGCTTTTGCGTGGAACACGTTGCCATGGACACTGAGAGCTTGCCAGTCAGTTACAGCTTTTCATAAGCTTCTTAAAATGTGGTTGTTCTCACATGTACAATTTATTTTGCGTATTTCAATGGGAATTCAGCAATTGTTGAAGATGATGTGAAGAGACTAGTGCTTGGAAACCTTTCTTTAGGTAGCTATCCACTTATAAATTAAAAATATAAATAGCTACAAGCACTTAAATTCCAAAGAAGGCAGCCAGATGTACCACATTGTGGTTTTACTCTCCCTCCGTCCACTAGCTGGCCAGTGATTTCTTCACACTCCTTTCATGAACACATAAACCTATGCCCTCTCCTATAATCGCTCTAGACTCTTGTTGATGGACTTTGAATAAGGTACATTTTAAATTGATATTACAGGAGACAGACATGGATGTTAATAGCAGTAGCTCAGTGAATAATTACACAAGAAACTGAGAGAAGTAGTTCTTGAGGGAATGTTCTTACACATAGCCATGACCAACAAAACTATTCCAACAAGGATTTCCTGGATTCTCAATTGGCAACCTCCATGAAACCACTTTGAAACCTCAAGGTAGGTTATTATTATTGCTATTATGCCCTGACCAAGGGTTAGTTTGCTCCAGAATGGATTGTTGTGAACATCCGTATGTTAGTGTGACTCCATATTGACATATCATACGGAGGGGCATATTACCAAGCCCGTATAGCCACCACAATGCAGCGTTAAACCACATAACATAGCTAAAAGCCACGTTGAGTGGCTTAACACTGCCGTGGTAATAGGGCCCCTTTCACTCTAAAATTAGCATCCTTCATAACACAGACACTACACACTGTTAACACGTCCTTGGGTGTACTCAAGTCTTACACAAATCTTTTCACTTTTCATATTATACATCACACTGGTCATTGCAACAAAGTCAAAAATCTGGCGTATGGTATAAAAATGATGAAGATCCCCTACACTTCAATTTATCGTGTTTTTGTTCACCCAAACCAGATTTTAAAGCCTCAATTGAAAATACTTAGGGCCATATTATCAAGACCGGCGATAACATTATCGCCGCTTTAGCGGCAGGAAACTGCCACTAAAGCGGCGATAAGGGGATTCATAATATGCCCTTGTGAATTCCCATAGAAGCCCAGGTTCTGGTATGAAGGACATCAAACCTGGGCTTCTATGGGAATTCACAAGGGCATAATATCAAGCCCCTTATCGCCACTTTAGCGGCAGTTTCCTGCTGCTAAAGCGGCGATAATGTTATCATCGGTCTTGATAATATGGCCCTTAATGTTTTATAACTTCTTTCATAAAAAAAAATATATGAAAACACACACTATGTATATCGGCATTTGAAGCGCTGTAAACCCTTTCAATGCCTCCATATGTTACTTTAATTTGTCCAGGTCCACTGCAGCATTGGTATTTTACACCCTCTATGGGTCTGATTACGAGTGAGTCGGTTAATTTCCACCCGTATATAAACCTCTGTTTAAATATTGGTCGGAATTATGAGATAAGTGTTATTTATCACATCTGATGATTATCAGATGCGTCAAATATGCCAACCTTCATTAAATTTCAGCAGGTCAAACCTGCCAAAATATAAAAGGAAAAAACCAAACCGTAATTACTATATCATGGGAATTTGGGTGCGATAAACACCAAAATCCAAATGTTATTCCCCAGAAATTCATCTAGGTGCTATTTATAGCACCCTATAAATAACAAACCCTGTGGTAACGTTATTTCCTAGGTGCGAGAATGGCACCTATACCTGTAATAAGGCCTATAATCCCCAGTTAAATCTGTATGTTAACGGTAGCCAGTCATCTAATCTCAGTATAATAACACTTTCAGGTAAGGCAGGCGGGAGAACTTGGCATTCAGTTCCTCGTAGCTTTTGGACAGTAATTTTCGGCTTTTGAATGCATAGTTAGAAGTCTTACCAATATTGGCAAAATAGGATAAAATATCTGCATTCAGATGATAATTGTGTGTGATTCTAGAACTTTGTCGAATGAGTCTCACATTCACAAATCTACGATTGGCAAAATCACAGGGTTCACAACCGCTAAATGCCTTTGCAGGCTCATGAAAGGACTTTTGAGATCCTTTCCCAATCAAAAATATGAGGGTGTATAAAGGGGCACCCTTCTTCTATTTCTGAATCAGAAAGATATACATCAATGGTTTGTGATTGAAATTGTGATTGTAAACCTTGATGAGTTATTCACCCCCAAATTGTTATAACTAATCCTCAAAGGGGAAGGGTCCCTTTAAACCCCCTTCCCCCTTGACAATGTTGTTGGCATCTTCAGGGAAGTAGGCAGTGAACCAAGTGATGACGTTTTATAAAAGGATTGTTTTTTAAAGTATCACCAGTTCCTTTAAAGAATGCAGGCTGATCAAAATAAAAAGGTGTTGTGTTTTGGAATGTTGAAATATGGATGGTGATGTCCCCTGCAGGACACAATTTTTGTGATTGCAGCCATTCATAGGAGGTGGCAAATTGAAATCTGCTTAATGAATATTAATTTGACATGTCATTCTGCAACACGCTGCAATTCAGCATTTTCTGAATTGACCTATCAGTACATAGGTCGGGTCGCAAAGTATTATTTAATTCACCAAAAAGTAGGTGCACAAATTGTTACTGTTTTGTATGAAAGGAATAACAGAATATCTGGCCATTTGTTCCTCCTTATTTAATGTGAGATTCATTGTGATCAATTGTGTGGTATAGCATCCTCTTTTGTTAGGGTGGGGTACTTGCAGCAGCGTGGTTTGCCTGAGCCTTTTTATGCAGCCTTCCCATTGTATCTGACATTCTGCCCTGCCGGTGCTGATGTTATTCCTAAAGTCATTAATGAACAACTTATACTTTGCAAATGTAATGCCACTCCCTTTGAGTCATTATGTCATCCAAAGTTTAATCATTTTTAGTGGCCAGGCCAACATATGGTTGTGTCAGCAGCATTTTATCAAGCTTTCAATGGTTATGGTTGATTTTGAGTATAGCATTTTGTTCTAACAGTGTCAAATACCCTTAAAACATTGACAAAGTTCCATACAATAGCATACACACAGTTTCTTCAGATATAATGTGTTCATAATTCATTACCACAATAGGCTGTGCTCGTAATTGTAATGGATCTGGGGCCCCATTTATGAGAAATGACGCATCGCTGCTTGAAAGCAGCGATGCGTCACTTCTCAGTGCGCCCTCCTTGCGACATACCTGATGCTGTTGTTGTTGTATAGCTTTATTTCGAAATATTTATCATTTCTTAAAAGCATTACAATACAAAAACTATTTTAAAATATAGAACAGTTGTGCAGTTCGACCATCTAATACAGAAAGGCAGTACAGTACAAGACAGTTTAAAATGTACAACAATTGTGCAATTCAACCATCTAAAATACATTTATACAATAAACAGCAATATACCATCATTAGGAAGAGTAGAAAAAAAACACAACATCAAATGGCTAAAACCAGAAGAGTCAGGATGGATGACCTTTACTGGAGGAGCAGTTTCCTCACAGATCTTATCCTCCAAGCCCATCCCAGAAATGTTGCCAGGCAGCAAGCAAACAAGGGGTGAGTATCTGATCTTAGAATCTGTAAGGCCTCCAAGTGTGACCGGGTGCCCAGCCTCAAGCAAAGGGGTTTCAGCCATCTGCGGCGAGGTGCAACATACGCTGAACACTCGAACATTAGATGGGCAATGGACTCATCCCTGTTGGCACAGAAAGGACAAGTCGCAATGGTTTGCCAGGGTGGTTTCCAGCTCGCTGTCCATATACCTAGGGGCAGAACTCCAACCCTAAATTTAAAATACAGTGCCCTATCTCTCGGGTTGGAGATCAGGTCCAGGTAAGGTTCTCTAAGGGGGAGATCTTTAATAAGCAAAAACTCAGCAGCAGATCTACATAGGTTGGAGTGGCTCGCTCTCTCATTTCCCACCCACGACCAGAATATTTTCTTTAACAGCTGTTTAGGTGGTGAAGATCTATTGGCCCAAGCGTCTCCCAGGCCCAGTTCGCAAAGAAGGCGCTTTACTTCCATGAGCCAACCGATCCTATACCAGCCCGGGGTTGAGAGGAGTTCATGCAGGGCATCTGCGTAGCTTGAGAGTTCAGGAACATTCCATATGCGGGCCCATAATAGAAGAGGGCGTAGCTTTGCCTGCTCGGATATGGAGCGTGTGCCTGTATCAAATAGGAGAGGAAGAGTGGGACAGCTGTGAGGTAGCCTCATTAGATCTTTATGAAATTTGTTCTCAAGACGGGTCAGAGTGTCAAATTTCTGCGTACCCCAGAGCTCTGCCCCATACAACGCCGCACTCACTGCTTTTGCCCTATAAATATCTAATATCACCCCGATGGGTTTAAGGGGTGAGGCACGATGTTCTTTTAACAATGCACCTGTGACCCTCCTATGAGTCAGAATGATTTTTTGATGGTGCGCCTTCCAATTCATAGAGTCACAGAGTCGGATGCCTAAATAATCGAATTCCCTTACCCTTTCGAGTAGGACTGAGTCAAGGGTTGGAGGATGTACTGTCTTCCTAGGGGGGTTCAAAACCAGGAACTTGGTTTTGCCGATGTTAATGGCCAAGCCCCTGGAGTCGCAAAACTCCTGAAACCTTGAGAGCAACGTTTGGAGGCCTAGCGGGGTTTTCGAAATCAACAGGGTATCATCTGCAAACAGGAGAGTTGGTATCTCCCTGCCCGCCAGGGAGGGTGCGTCTGCTGGTAGTTTAAGAGGATGCTCCACCACTCCGTTTAGGTATAGTGAAATCAGAGTGGGGGCTAGCACACACCCCTGGCGGACGCCCCTGTCTACAGAGATACGAGCTGTTTTTGGCCCTGTGTGCCCCATCTAATTTGAGCAAAGTTGCTTTCATGGAATTTGATGATCAATGCCAGCAGGTACGGGGGGATGCCCAGGCCCTCAAGAACAGCCCACAATTGGTTACGTGGAACTAGGTCAAAGGCAGTCCGCAGATCTATAAAGGCGAGATACAGACTGCCTTTGCCCAGCTTAACCACTTTCCAATAAAGCATTAGGAATCGGAATGTCTGCTCAATCGTGCCAGTTCCTGATCTAAAACCGGCCTGGAAGTCAGACAAGACCTGCTTTTCTTCGGCCCACTGCAAAATCCTCCCTAAAACTACTTTCCCTGCTACCTTCTGAGTAGAATCAAGCAGACTTATGGGACGGTAGTTGGCAGGGTCGTCCCTACAATCTTTTTTAAAAATAGGGACGACTACCGCGCCCCTCCACGAGTCCGGGAGGCATCCACCAGACATGGCCTCATTCAAAAGCAAGGCAATGAGTGAGCTCCACACCTCCGTGTTGGTCCGGAGCAAGTCGCCAGGGACACCATCTGGGCCTGCCGCCTTATTAGGCACAAGACACCTGATCGCTTCTTCAACCTCCTTGGCTGCAAAAGTGTGGTCTAAATCTGTGTTAGCTTTCGGCACGCTGTGTCTGAAACCCCTATTCTGTCCAGGAGCCCCTAATGGATTAGAGTAGAGCTTGGAAAAATGAGCCAACCAGACCTCCCCTGTGATATTGCATGTCAGCAATGAGTCGACCGGCCTATCCCTGCCTCTGAGCAGGGCCCAGAAACCCCTTGAATCCTTTTTGGAGCTGGTGTCCATTAGATCTCTCCAAAAATGTGTTTCATGGGTATCCTTTGCCACTGCTTGGGCTTTTTTATAATTTTTCCTAGCGAGTGTAATCTGAGCAGAGTCTTTCTTTCCAACCGCCCGGATAAGATCGCTTTTGGCTGCACTACAGGCAGAGGAGTACCATTGGTCTCTACCCCTAATTGCCGATCTCCGAGTGTCCCTGGCCCTTCCCTGAGGAACTATAAACAGATTACTAATGGATGCGATGGTCTCTGTGAATGTCGTAAGAACGTCATTATCAGAATCCGACGCACCTAAATGGAGCTTTGCTTTTAACATTATGTTCCCAGCTTGGGCCATTCTCACTTCGTCCGCCGCGACTTTCGCCCATTTTAATCGCCTACCACAATTGGATGGTACAACTTCGTGGGATGATTTCCAATTGGATCGAGGCGATGGAGGATTCCCTTCTTCCCACGGGAGGGTAAGGGTTAGGACCAAGGGATTATGATCGCTATCGGTTGTTTGTTGGACTTCCATGTCTTGGAAATACTGCCATAAGTTATGGTTTAGCAGTATGTAGTCTATTCTCGAGGTGTAGCCCACCCTATTAAAGGTGTGCGCACCCCTAGAATCTGATTTAGATCGGCCATTAGTGGCCCTAAGGTCATGTTCTAAACAGAGAGAATTAATATCAATGACATTCTGAGTCCATTTTTTAATTGGATCAAGAACGAGCAAAGGGATGCCTCTCTTAGCATCGTCTTCCCAGGTGTCCAAGATGTCTTCACTGGCTAACGGTTCGAAACAGCAGTTGAAATCTCCTGCCAGGACAATGAGGGAGTCAATGTTGCAACCACTGAGCTCCTCTTTGACTCCAGTTGAAGATAGCAATGAGTTCCCCCCCCTGGCCCCCCTGAGATACAGATTGAACACCTCTAACTTCCTGCCCCCGGGCACTGTATAGTGAGTCTCATGAGGTCTGGAGATTGGATATTTATGTGTCTTATGGAGAGCCCCAGTGTGATACTGACCCAGATAAGTAGACCACCAGAAGGGCGGCCTTTACTACCCTGAGGTTTGGATGCTGGTACAGAGTAGGTCGTGAAACCTACCCTGTGGAAGGGTTCCAAGCACCAGGTTTCTTGAAGGAGGCAGATCCCAAAGGGGTCCACAAAAGAGTTCCAATCTGGCTTATCGAAATTTCGAGCAAGCCCTGCCACATTCCAACTTAAGATCTTAAGCTGGGAATTATCTATGGATCTATTACGGATCGAGGGGGCAAGGGCAGGGGAAACAGTGTTAAAGCCGAGAGGCCGGGGGGACTGGAGAAGAATTGTAGGTGACAACGGAGCAAAAACAATCTCACTCACAATTGCAGTACCACTGGTGGTACAATTGGTGTTGAGAGAATGCAGCGAGCCCTGAGCAGGCAAAACCTGAGTCCTGGTTTGAATAGGGGGGGCAGGGCTGGTCCCAACAAGGGTAGTCGACAAGGGACAAAAACCAACTTCCACCAAGGGTGCATGAGGCTGAGTTGGTGGTGCCAAGTCAGGGGGCATTGGTAGTCAGTCAACATCCTCGAGACAGTCGAACCTGTTTGAGGTTGTTATCCCGAGCCAGCCTCTAGTTGGATTATGCTCTTTTGAGGAGTACCCCCAACTAGGCTGGTAGGGAACCATGGACCAATTGCCCCCGTGTGAGTATGCAACTCGAGGTGGATAAAAGAAAGACAATGGCCTCGGGGCAATAGAGGAACCCCCATCCTCAACAGCCCAGGAACAAATATGACTAGCCGTGTAGGGGTCTTCAAACGTCACGACTATACAATCGCCGGGAATGGATTTCCTTGTGGAACCCACCCACGGTACTCTACGTACCATTTTGACTCTGCTCGTCCTGCCATTAGGGATCGGTCTGTACGTATTAAGCCAGTACATGACCTTATTCTGTAAGGACCGGTGATATTCGTGGTGGCCATTCGCTGCCTCCGGCACGCCAGTCAGAACCACCACATAATCATTGGCTTCTGGAGGGAGATCAATGTACCCCCCTCGGAAATTGCTCTTGATGTGAGGGCCCCCAGTAGGACGAAGGGAAGTTTTATTCTGGGAGACCTGAGTAGGGCGGAGGGGGGAACTGTTAGGATTCTGCCTCCTAGAAGCAGCCATATTAGTGCGGGTGTGTGTTTGTAAAGTAGAAGCATTTGGGATGTTAACCCCGGGCGGGGGTGCGGGATTTGTAGTGACGACTCTCTTGGTGTGTGGTTTAGGGATAGGCTGAGTGGGACAAGGCGCAATAGGGTTAGAAGTCAGGCCAAGCGGGACTGTGGGGGAAGGGATTAAAGCCTGGGGAGCAGTGTTATTCTCTATCAAACCTTGGTGTTCAAGACCTCTCAAGCCAAGTGTAGCCAAGGCTATAATGCTTTTCTCCATCTCTAAGAGATGGTTCTCGATTCGAGAGAATCTTAAATCCAGGGGAGATAAGAGGCTTTTTAGGGTTTCCCAAACTACTCCTATAAATTCCCCTTCCCTCCCCTCCTGGTCGTTTAGGTCGAGGTCTGCTCTCACAGTAGGTGTGTTGCTTTTGATGGCAGCAGGAGCTGCCCCAACATTATCAGTGCACCAAGGAGCCTGTGGAAAAGTGTGAAGCCTTCCCAAACTACCGTCAGCTGGGATGTTGACAGTGTTAGGTACGTGTGCCCCCAAAGTTTTGGCCTTCTTATGTGACGAAGTCGATCTAGGGGTGCGTTTTCTTTTGTGCGGATTGTCCGGAATGCTGTCAAGTCTACCGTAGCAAGTGGACGCATCAGAAATATCTGGGGAATAAGAAGTGGGGGTAAGAAGATGATGAGGGCTAACCACAGGGTTGGACAAGCTTTCAGGCAAAGGTAGTGGACACAGGGGTGGCGAAGGGATAGGCAAAACTGAAGTGTCGTGAACATCAGCCATCGTTGTTACACACTGTTGGTTGTGCAAACGCTTCGGTGTGATGGCTGATGCTATGTGCCATAGGGAAGATTTCTTGGAGTTAGCAAACTCTAGTGACAGCTTCCTAGCAGCCGCCAGGTCAAGGGACACTCTAGTTTGGAGTTTGGTAATCTCCTGGTCTATGGCGATATTTGTGCGTGTGATAAAATCATCCATAGGACCATTATGAACCAACCCCCCCTTGGCAGCCCTATTGCGAGTAACACGAGTACACATGATTACAAAAACAAACTACCGGCCTAGGCGAAAATAATGGCCAAAGTCAGTTAGGGGGAAGGCAAGGCTAGGGCATAAGAGAGGGGGCCCAGACCAGACCTCACGGACCTCGAACGACCTCAAACGGCCCGCTCTTAGCCCGGTCTTCGCCCCGAGCTGCGTCCCGCGCTGCGGGAGTCCCGTTCCTAGATGTAGGGACCGTTATGGGCGTTGGGCGGGGCACGGGGAGAGCGGACCAGAAGGTCTTGCAGGGTCACGCAGGGACTCCTGGGCAATGGAGTCCCTGCACACGCTCGCAGCCCCGCTGTGCCTCACACCCAAGCCCTACTCCACCACAGCGCCAGGTGCAGCACTCCAAGTCCAGCCCCCAGCCAAGGAAGGCGAAGCGGCACCCGCGGAGCGGGTGCGGCGAGCTTCACAAAGCAACAGGCAGCAAAAATCCCAGGTAAGCGCCAGGAAAAGCGCTAGCAGTAAAAGTGGCGTCCCAGGGAGCAGTTGTCAAAAAGGAGATAAAGTACCCTCCTGTGGGCGGTGGGCGGGCCACGGGGAGAGCGGACCGGAAGGTCTTGCAGGGTCACGCAGGGACTCCTGGGCAATGGAGTCCCTGCACACGCTCGCAGCCCCGCTGTGCCTCACACCCAAGCCCTACTCCACCACAGCGCCAGGTGCAGCACTCCAAGTCCAGCCCCCAGCCAAGGAAGGCGAAGCAGCACCCGCGGAGCGGGTGCGGCGAGCTTCACAAAGCAACAAGCAGCAAAAATCCCAGGTAAGCGCCAGGAAAAGCGCTAGCAGTAAAAGTGGCGTCCCAGGGAGCAGTTGTCAAAAAGGAGATAAAGTACCCTCCTGTGGGCGGTGGGCGGGCCACGGGGAGAGCGGACCGGAAGGTCTTGCAGTGTCACGCAGGGACTCCTGGGCAATGGAGTCCCTGCACACGCTCGCAGCCCCGCTGTGCCTCACACCCAAGCCCTACTCCACCACAGCGCCAGGTGCAGCACTCCAAGTCCAGCCCCCAGCCAAGGAAGGCGAGCTTCACAAAGCAACAGGCAGCAAAAATCCCAGGTAAGCGCCAGGAAAAGCGCTAGCAGTAAAAGTGGCGTCCATCATGTTGCAAGGAGTTACAGATACGTCAGAAATGACGTATCTGTAAGCGCAAAAGTGACGCATTGCTGGAGTGTGTCACAAAAGTGACGCAACTCCAGCAATGCGTCCTTTCACATGGGGCAAGCCCCATGTGAACGGGCCTGCGTCAGTCTTACGCATGCTGTGAGGCAGGCGCAAGATTTTGACGCAACGGCGTCCTAGAAGTGACGCAGTGAAATCTCATAGATTTCACTGCGTCACTTCTACGAGGCTTTTTGCGGGAGAACGCCCCCCTTGCATACATTATACCTGACGTAGGTATAATGTAGCGCAGGGGTTTACAAAGTGACGCATCTGCTTAGATGCGTCACTTTGTAAATAGTGCGCACCAGGAGGCATGTTTTACGCTATCGATGCGTCACAAAAACTGACGGATCGGAAGCGCAAAATTGACGCAAGGCCTCATAAATGAGGCTCCTGGTGCTTAGTTTTGGAATAAATGTTCTACGTGAGGAGAGAGCAGGAGAGTGTCATATTTACAGCGATAAGGCACTCTCCTCCTGTGTCCCTCGCACCTTCACAGACATTTGCTGCTGTGCGCTACGCACACACCTGTGCACCATAGTGCAAGGGTGTCTGAGTTAGTCTACCATAGGTTTTGTACTGGACGGAAATTCTTCCACTACAAAATACGATGCTTAGACTAACTTCAAAGCTTTTCCCACTTAGTATGGGTGCTGTACATCGCAGCTCGCATGTTCTGTTGGAAAAGAAAGGAGAAATAAAAGCATTCCTCCCTAATAGTGCCTTTTTGAAATGGGTGCTATATTTTGATGCAACCCCTATTTTCAAATTTTTTTTCTAAAGTGTTTTGCAACAAAAACCTTGGGTGGTTCCATGGGAATGCACATGCACCACCAACCGAACGACCCCTTGGCGCTAAGCAACGCGAAGTAGCGCTATGCTCTGCTTTGTAGTACTTTCATTTGATTTTCAAGCACACACCAAGCGGTGCGCTGGAAAGTAAATTGGTGAAAAAAAGATTTTGTGTTGATTTGTAACGTGAACACGGCACTACATGTTAGTAAATAGACCCCTTCATGTTCTGGTCAAGAGACAAAAACACCCTCCAGAGCAGAGCAGCTAATCACAATTTTTCACAAACAAGGCAAGAGATTAGGAAACACACTATTTGGGAGAATGCTCTCATAGATACTCGAGGTGTTCTACAATGATAAGTTCCACAACTTTAACCTGTCATTTGAAGGTTGAAGTTGGGAAGATTACCATCTAAGAAGCAATTGCAGGAATTGTTTCACTTTGTCATTAGAAATAATTCCGTGACACACATCTACAATTGTGGGGTCATGGTGTTAGTGCAGTTCATGATATGACATTGGCGAGAGAGTAAAATCCTATGTAAATCAATTTGTAGTATGTGTTGCCAGAACATCACAGGGCAATACCTGGTTGTAAACTAACATAGAGACGTTTGATATGGAGATGGTGATTACCTTATTAGTCTTGTTTTATATTTTTTGAGTCACAAAAAACAAACTCTAACTCAAAATGTATTCATTTTACAGTCAAACTAAGGATGAAGTAAAAAGGCCATTATGCATTTAAAATACAATATTATAAAAATACAAAGTTCTTCTAATTCACGAATGTGAAAAATATGCTGCATGTGAGAAGTAACTAGTTTAAATAAATACATTTTTCACTATCACACTTTATTCCTCAATAACTAGTTTTGCTTGCTTTTACCTCAGTATCCTTTGCCTAGTATGAACACTTTGCCTTATTTCCCACATGTACTGAAAAGAAACCTTAAATCACGAGTCTACTGCACACTCTTATCCAGAGTTCACTAATCCTCCATAAAACTGTTCCTTAGGCCTCAACTCTAAAAATGTGTTTATATACAACAGCTCATTATTCAACATAAAGAATATCATCTTTTGTGCCATTCCAAAGCAGTTAGATGATCTTGATCCTTCCATCGCTGGAGGATCAGTGACAGTGAGCCCCAAAAATGAAAACATATATTCCTAATTGTACATTCAAACACTCAACTCTCAACAATCAGGTCAGACAGATAATCAATGCCAATTGGCATATACTGAATAGTGACCAACAAGATAAGAACAAGCTAAAGAAACCCTTGTTCGCACACAGGCGCAACAAAAACATCAAAGATCTCATAGTCCACTCACGGTTTGACAGGAAAATACCCTACATACAAAAAACCATCGATGGAAATGCGCCGATCATGGGCACCCGCAAATGCCTACATTCTCAATGTAAGGCCTGTATATGTGCAATTGAAGGAGAGTCCTTCACCCACAATCAGTATGTCATCCAATCCAACACCATGTGCAATTGTAAAACCAGTAACGTTATCTACCTTATAATTTGCCCCCTTATAATTTGCCCCTGCAATCGGGGCTATGTAGGGGAAACCACCAGAGCAGTTGCCACTAGACTCACGGAACATTGGTCAGTTATTCGTACGGCCAAGCTTAATGCACTGATGGTTAAACACTACATGGAGCTCAAACATTCCCCCAACGACATGAGATGGCACATTTTAGAGAAAATCCTGAATGCCAATGAGCTTAGAAGTGAAAACATTAGAAAAAAACGTGAAGTATTCTGGATCTTCAACTTGAACACCCATAAAAGTGGATTAAACCTGGATTTACCTTGGGAGAATGCCATTCTATTTAACCACTGAAGATGTTCCAATACGAGCATAGTGCTCTGTACCCTATATTGCCCATACACAGATGTTACTTGGGCAAATAAGTCAGCTATTCTCTCTTGCCCACTCCATTGCTGTACTTAGAAGCAGCATGCCATAGAGCAGATGTCCTTCCTCTCCCAACCTAATACACTCCCTCCCCACCCCCTTCCTTGTCCCTGCCCCCATTCATATCCTTTTCCATCGTGTTCCTCCCATACACTTATAGACCCTCTGTCATTTATTAGGTACCTTTAATCATCACCCCTCACGTTCCCCTGACAATTATTTGGTCTTCCCCATGGTGTCAATCCCACACTCCCATCCCTTTTTCCCCCCTTCTCTCCCCCCTTTCAAACACTCACACCCAGTCAAAAGATCTGGGTTTGATCCATCACCATTCTTTAGCCCACTCTGCCACCCCAGTTCAGACATGGCTATATGCAAATCAGTCTGACCCTGTGCCTCATGGGAACAGTCCAGCCCGAACTGCCAAGCCATGCCTTCCCTGGACCGGAAACAAGCTTCCGAGGACTGGTTTCTGGCATTCCAGCCGTCTTCAGCCCGGCTTGCTTGAATCCAGTGGCAAAGTGAGCAAGGGGCTCACGTCTGAGCATACCCTGCCACACTTATGGCAGCCAAAGCGGTACAAAAGGGGGTGGTGATGGACGGAGTATCTGAACCAATCAAACACTCACACCCAGTCAAAAGATCTGAGTTTGATCCATCACCGTTCTTTAGCCCACTCGGCCACCCCAGTTCAGACATGGCTATATGTAAATTAGTCTGACCCTGTGCCTCATGGGAACAGTCCAGCCCGAACTGCCAAGCCATGCCTTCCCTGGACCGGAAACAAGCTTCCGAGGACCGGTTTCTGGCATTATTTGTGCCTCATTATTTTAGAAGTAGTACAAAAGGGGGTGGTGATGGACGGAGCATCTGAACCAATCAAACACTCACACCCAGTCAAAAGATCTGGGTTTGATCCATCACCGTTCTTTAGCCCACTCTGCCACCCCAGTTCAGACATGGCTATTTGCAAATCAGTCTGACCCTGTGCCTCATGGGAACAGTCCAGCCCGAACTGCCAAGCCATGCCTTCCCTGGACCGGAAACAAGCTTCCGAGGACTGGTTTCTGGCATTCCAGCCGTCTTCAGCCCGGCTTGCTTGAATCCAGTGGCAAAGTGAGCAAGGGGCTCACGTCTGAGCATACCCTGCCACACTTATGGCGGCCAAAGCGGTACAAAAGGGGGTGGTGATGGACGGAGTATCTGAACCAATCAAACACTCACACCCAGTCAAAAGATCTGAGTTTGATCCATCACCGTTCTTTAGCCCACTCGGCCACCCCAGTTCAGACATGGCTATATGTAAATTAGTCTGACCCTGTGCCTCATGGGAACAGTCCAGCCCGAACTGCCAAGCCATGCCTTCCCTGGACCGGAAACAAGCTTCCGAGGACCGGTTTCTGGCATTCCAGCCATCTTCAGCCCGGCTTGCTTGAATCCAGTGGCAAAGTGAGCAAGAGCCTCACGTCTGAGCATACCCTGCCACACTTATGGCGGCCAAAGCGGTACAAAAGGGGGTGGTGATGGACGGAGCATCTGAACCAATCAAACACTCGCACCCAGTCAAAAGATCTGGGTTTGATCCATCACCGTTCTTTAGCCCACTCTGCCACCCCAGTTCAGACATGGCTATGTGCAAATCAGTCTGACCCTGTGCCTCGTGGGAACAGTCCAGCCCAAACTGCCAAGCCATGCCTTCCCTGGACCGGAAACAAGCTTCCGAGGACCGGTTTCTGGCATTCCAGCCGTCTTCAGCCCGGCTTGCTTGAATCCAGTGGCAAAGTGAGCAAGGGACTCACGTCTGAGCATACCCTGCCACACGTATGGCGGCCAAAGCGGTACAAAAGGGGGTGGTGATGGACAGAGCATCTGAACCAATCAAACACTCACACCCAGTCAAAAGATCTGGGTTTGATCCATCACCGTTCTTTAGCCCACTCTGCCACCCCAGTTCAGACATGGCTATATGCAAATCAGTCTGACCCTGCGCCTCATGGTAACAGTCCAGCCACCTTTGGTTTTGCTTCATTATTTGAGAAGGCACGTCAGTTCAGATAACACACTTTCATCCCCCACACTACCCTTCTGTTTCACTGATACCTTTTTCATGTTATCCGGTTGTTTTTCCCTCTCAGGGTTTCACTAATAACTAACCGTCCCTTTGTAAACATAGATAGACGGACTACTCCAGTCCACCTTCTATGTTCATAGACTGCCGCTCGCACCCCACATGATCCTAGGGGCAGGACTTAAAACGCCAACTCGAGACGAATGCCCTTGTTCAGTAATGGCGTTCCCCGACAACAAACCTCATCAGTAACGACAGGTAAGCTACACTCTGCCACGTTTATCTTTTGCTGTGGCCGTTGCGCACCCTGTAGGATTATTCATACATGTGACCGTTTATCTGTGTTCCTTATTCTCCCCACAGTACAAGCTTATCAGGCGCTCCATCCTTTCCTCGCTCCCCGAGCACCTCCTTGTTTCCTCATCTCACAAGGACGCTAGACCTCCTACAAAGGGCGGCCATGCTAACGCACAGCGGGCACGCGCAGCGGGTCCGCCGTCAGTCTGCCGGAGTTACGCCAGAGTTCAGCCCGTCTGTGCCCGTCCGGGCCCAGACGGGCTTAGGGCCAGACACGCTGGGTCTGCGTCGTTGGGTCAGGATCACATATACTAGACATGACTTGCTATCACTACGCCCGGTGGATGAACCCTGTAAGGTTACCCACACAAGTGAGTCTCCTTATGTAGCGTGTAAGTACTGCATGAAGGAGCAGGGAGTTGGGAGAAATAAGGTTCTACATTCAGCTTTGCTGAATTGTAGATCCCTGCCCAGCCACTCAACTGAAATTAACTGCCTTATACTTGATCATGGCTTGGATGTCTTGTTTTTAACTGAAACCTGGATCACATCCACTTCTGGCCCAGATATGGTGCAGGCACTCCCCCCTGGCTATCTTATTTATCATCTAGATAGACCGGTGGGGAGAGGAGGTGGTATTGGAATAATCTATAGGGACACACTGGTCTGTAGAGCCCAGGATGGGGGGGTACGTGAGTGTGAGAGCTGCTACTTCTCACTATGTATATCAGCCACATCCTCCATGTCAGGTCTTTTGGTATATCGTCCACCGGGAGGCGCAGGTAGTTTTCCCTGCTCATTGGTGGAAACGGTTACGACCTTGGCGTCATCGACAACTAATTTCCTCCTACTAGGAGATTTTAACCTGCATTTCGATGACCCTGAGGATACACTTGCTGGTGACCTGCAGGGCGACCTGAAAGCTTTGGATTTTAATCTAATTAATTCAGGAGCGACGCACTGTAAGGGCCATTTATTGGATCCGGTCTTCTCTAATATGGACCGGACTGAGTCCCTGACCCCTTTGGCTCTACCATGGTCGGATCATTTTCTGGTCCCTTTTAACTGGCAGTACGAAGCAAAGGAGGGGGTGATTCCCAAAGTTTTTTCGGTTGACAGAGCCTGGTCCAGGCTACCACTGGAGCACTGGACTATTTATTTAAATGCCACGTGCCCGCGCCCGGTGGAGGACCCCGTAATCGCAGATGAGAACTTGAACAAGTGGCTAATTAGCTCCTTGGATGTTATTCTCCCAAAAAAGAGAATGCCAAAGAGGGAAAAGAGAGCGGGCTCTGCCCCTTGGTACACCCAGGCATTAAGAGTCCTCAGGAAAGATTATAAAAAGCTAGAGAGGATTTGGAGGAGGGACTGGGGAGAAGCACACCAGATTGAATACCGTGCTGCTATTAGAGGGTATAAAGGCGCCCTACGGGAGGCAAAAGCCAAGTATTATGACGAGAGAATTGGCAATGCAGCCAGCTCCTCGCGTGAGTCCTTTAAGATTTTTAGAGACCTCTTGAAAATCCCAGAACCATCACTGAGCCATGAGAATCCCCTGAAGAAATGTGAGGAATTGGCCAACTATTTCCACATGAAAGTGGAAAATATCATAAGTTCTTTACCTCAGCCTGTTTTGGTTGTTCATAAAGGCGAATATGGAGGGGAGGTACAGAAAAAGCTGGATGTTTTTGGCCCAGTGTCCATCGAGGAAGTCAGTTTGGCTCTAGGGTCCATAAAAAGTGGCTCACCCAGGGATCCCGTCCCGATGAGATACTTGAAGCAGATAGTAGCTACTACCGTCACACCAGTGACGGATCTTATCAATGCCTCCCTGGCGCAGGGAGTAGTTCCCGTGAGCTGGAAAAAGGCGGTCGTAAAGGCACTGTTGAAAAAACCTGGTCTCGATCCATCAGACCTGGCCAATTTTAGACCGATCTCCCTGCTGCCAGGGATTGGTAAGATTGCGGAGAGACTGGTGAATAAACGACTCTCACTATTCCTGGAATCCAATAATCTGTTGCGGATTTCCCAAACGGGTTTCAGGCCGGGCCAAGGCACAGACACTGCCCTTCTGGCAGTCGTTGAAGAGACTAGGTGCATTTTGGATTCAGGAGGATCAGTGGCAGTGATCCTCCTGGACCTTAGTGCAGCTTTTGACACCGTCAACCACCAGGTGCTGCTCCAACGACTGTCAGAGGCTGGCCTAACTGGAATGGCCTTAAAGTGGCTCAGTTCGTTTTTGTGTCAACGAACCTATCAAGTATGGGAAGGGAATGCACAATCTGCCTCCATCCCCCTTCAGTGTGGTGTGCCTCAGGGCTCCTCCCTGAGCCCCACATTGTTTAACATCTACATGGCCCCACTGGAGGAGGTGGTGGCCCCGCTGGGCATTAAAATCACCAGCTATGCTGATGACACCCAGTTGGTAGTAGCCCTTTCCCAACTGGTGAACTGCTCAGAGGTATTGCACTCTTGTCTATCCAGGGTGCACACCTGGATGGTCAACTCAGCATTAAAACTGAACGGCTCCAAGACAGAGCTGATGCTGTTGGGACAAATAGGACCTTCCTTGCCGATGGGCAGCTGGCCGAGCTGCTTGGGCGATCCTCCCTGCCCAAAAAAGGAGATCAAAAGCCTGGGCGTGTGGCTTGAACAAGAACTATCGTTCAAGACCCACGCAAAGAAAACAGCTGGAGTCTGTTTTGCACTACTCCGATCTGCTCGGAAGATTTTACCTCTCCTTCCCCCACTGTCCAGGAAACTTCTTCTTCAGGGGCTGATTGTCTCTAGGTTGGATTACGGTAATGCGCTCTTCCTGGGTGCACCGGAAGCCACGCTTAATAAATTACAACAAGCGCAGAATGCAGCAGCCAGGCTGCTGATGAATATCCCCAGGAGACAATCTGCAAAACCGGCTCTGAAAGCATTACATTGGCTCCCGATAAGGGAGAGGATAACATTCAAATCTCTCTGTACGGCACATAAAATCCTGCATGGGAAGGGCCCTCCCATTCTGGGTAATATGGTGATGCCCTACAAAGCGACTAGAGCTTTACGCTTTGACCATAAAGCTTTGCTACAAGTGCCGAGAGTGAAAAGAGCCAGAATGGGGGGGAGAAGATTTTCGGTGAACGTTACTAAGTGCTGGAATGAACTTCCCCTGAACCTACGAACAGAATCAGGTACCCTCCGGTTTCGAAAACTGCTTAAAACTCACCTATTTCCGGTATGATGTATCTTATTATAGGCTCCTGCTCTATCTTTCTTCTTTTGTTTCTGTCTGTGTCATCCTTTGTGTGCCATCTCCCTGAGGTATGAACAAGCGCCGGGATGCCTAAGGGTAACCGCGCGCTATACAAGATTCCAAAATAAATAAATAAATAAATAAATCTCGTAACTGCCTACTCATTCTTCGGTAAGCATTTTTGTGCATACCTTTCCTTTTAGGTTGACCTTGGATCAGATCCATCATTAGATTAGGCATCACAGGAACCAGATATCTTTCTACCCTCCCCTTTGTATTATGTTTTCTTTTCCCCCCACAGTGCTCAAATTTAAAAATACGGTCATATCTATAAAGGTTGGCACGCCACTGCCCATCATCCTGGGATAGGTAAGAACCGGCCTGCTCCTATTTCACTAGATCTTTAGAATGTACACATGTTATTCTGACCCCACTTGGTAGCTTAAAAACACTATCTGGCGCATCCATTCATTTTGGGTTGTTTGTGTATTATTATATCTCCAGTATCCACAGTGACAAACTTGGTCCTACTACAAGTTTTTCGTCTCGTAGAGTGAAGTCTCTATACATTGAAGTTTCTCTATCTAGAAAAGACGACATTCTGTCACTTTGAGGTAATGGTTTATTGTCACTTGTATCAATCCTTTACCTAGCCCACTAAGGTAATCCCTTAATCCTCATTTATATCTGTTTTGTGGGTGCAGGCTATTCCGCAACTGTCGTGTAAATACTCAAACCACGTGAGTCCTGATCCTCCTTATCTACGTTAAAGGCAAGACCTGCCAGGTACCTATACCCTCATTATCCATATATTCTGTCAATAATAGCCCAATGGTTTATTCCTCTGAACAGCCTTCTTTAACCCTTAACATCATGTCGGTATTTATCAAAACCAGTCCTTAGGTCATTGCTTTATTTATTATTATTTT
The DNA here is from genome assembly GCF_964261635.1 of Lissotriton helveticus. Taxonomy (NCBI): domain Eukaryota; kingdom Metazoa; phylum Chordata; class Amphibia; order Caudata; family Salamandridae; genus Lissotriton; species Lissotriton helveticus. Next base: position 821,641,220 of record NC_136057.1, read on the forward strand.
TTACCTCACTAATTCAGCCTTCTTAATTACTTGATATTAGATATCCCCTCTTACTCCTATTTAGAGGTCTTCATCATAGTTTAATTTGATATTACCTAACTAAATAGGTCCCTTTTGTACATCTAGTTTCAGCGCTAACAACCTCACTGATATCCCGGCGCATGTGGATTCTCCATCAACAACAGATTTTGTATCTACAAACCTAATCTATTTCTGTAAGTTTATGACTTTACCTTCTCTGATCTTATCGCACAACAAGGGTGACCACTCTTTGGTCTTTAAAGACATCTAAGGTGATATGTATGTAAGGAAGAAGGGGTATCCCCGACTAGAGTTCCTAATACGGGATAGGTACAATGTTTGAAAAAAGCAATTAGGAACTAGTGTTTGAAACAGTGGACAGAGACGGACTAGTGACAGCACAAACTATAATTAGACAGAAAACATGATACAAAATTATTTTATTAAGTGTTCATTATGGTAAAAAGCACATTGTCATTTAGATATACATGGTTATTGTGTGCATGCCTTCATTATACATGTGACTTGTTATCTACATATATAGACTTATATTGTCGGATCCTATACATATTTCATGATAGTATAGCTTAACTTGAGATCTGTGCGAAGGCTTATTTTAAAGATATTTATACATTAAAACATGGCTGGGTATATCATCTACGCGCGTTTCGGCTGGAGGCCTTCATCAGGGAGCCATGTGGGTATCCAAGTGGACCTGTACATATTAAAAGATATAAACAATAGTGGTGCTTGTCAATGTCCGTGAAGAGTCCTAGATATATACATCTTGAAAAAAACAAGGCGGGCTTTGTAGTGATACATTTATACAGTGGTAAGACATGAGACAATAATGTCGTGAAGAGAGCATGAACCCGGCCTGATATTTACAATTATGTACAATATGCTACCAGTTTTGGATTAATACATTTACTGGGTAGCAAAGACAAATTTACTATGCATATAACAGAAACTATGTAACATGTTTAACGGTAAGAGGAAATGGGAATGAGGACTTAGGTGATAACTAAGATAACGCTCTGAAATAACAGTGCTAGATGAGGATGGAGGTTAGAGATGAGGGGGGAAGGGCCCGTGAAAGGTTTAAGAGGGTATAACAGTAGATGGAGGATACAAGACAGAGATTAAAAGTGAGATGGGGGGATAGATAAAGGTAGTACCTGAACGTATAATTGATGTTGGTTCTCACATAGGTAGAGTTGAAATAGTGATGCGGGATGGAGGATGGTCTGTCTTGAAGATTTGAACTCTGATTTAATGATAAATTAAAAAATTAGGGGGCGTAATTATGAGTGGCCCAAAAGGTGAAAGTTCAGACGGTATTTAGGAGCCAAATAGGTACCTGGTGACTCGATGTGATAATTCTCTAGATTGGGGTCTGTTGACGGTTCTGGTCGCACTGGCAATCTAAGTATTTGAGGGGGCATGGAAAGATTAAAGTATTTAGTAAGGGTTATTCTGGTCAAGCCATCGTTCGCTACTATTTGGCTCCTAAATACCGTGTTTGTTCGCCTCTGCACAAATCTACCTTTACTAACCTCCCAATATATATGTACTCTGACATACAGGTTATCTACACATCAGCTACTAGATACCAACAGCCTCTTACCAAATAAGAGCAACCTTACAGGTATTACTCCCACCTAGTTTTTTCCTATCAGCCCCGATACCAACAGTATTATTCATCTAATCTCTAAAGTAGTTAATCTTACTCCACAGCTTAAACATCAGAGGCTAACTCCTAAATAACAAGATATGTGAAAATTGAAATTCAGAAAACAGATTAACGATATACTGCAAAGGTACCCATTTAATTTGGTAACCTGTCTGTATATTGTCTGAACTTTCACCTTTTGGGCCACTCACAATTACGCCCCCTAATTTTTTAATTTATTATTAAATCAGAGTTCAAATCTTCAAGACAGACCATCCTCCATCCCGCATCACTATTTCAACTCTACCTATGTGAGAACCAACATCAATTATACGTTCAGGTACTACCTTTATCTATCCCCCCATCTCACTTTTAATCTCTGTCTTGTATCCTCCATCTACTGTTATACCCTCTTAAACCTTTCACGGGCCCTTCCCCCCTCATCTCTAACCTCCATCCTCATCTAGCACTGTTATTTCAGAGCGTTATCTTAGTTATCACCTAAGTCCTCATTCCCATTTCCTCTTACCGTTAAACATGTTACATAGTTTCTGTTATATGCATAGTAAATTTGTCTTTGCTACCCAGTAAATGTATTAATCCAAAACTGGTAGCATATTGTACATAATTGTAAATATCAGGCCGGGTTCATGCTCTCTTCACGACATTATTGTCTCATGTCTTACCACTGTATAAATGTATCACTACAAAGCCCGCCTTGTTTTTTTCAAGATGTATATATCTAGGACTCTTCACGGACATTGACAAGCACCACTATTGTTTATATCTTTTAATATGTACAGGTCCACTTGGATACCCACATGGCTCCCTGATGAAGGCCTCCAGCCGAAACGCGCGTAGATGATATACCCAGCCATGTTTTAATGTATAAATATCTTTAAAATAAGCCTTCGCACAGATCTCAAGTTAAGCTATACTATCATGAAATATGTATAGGATCCGACAATATAAGTCTATATATGTAGATAACAAGTCACATGTATAATGAAGGCATGCACACAATAACCATGTATATCTAAATGACAATGTGCTTTTTACCATAATGAACACTTAATAAAATAATTTTGTATCATGTTTTCTGTCTAATTATAGTTTGTGCTGTCACTAGTCCGTCTCTATCCACTGTTTCAAACACTAGTTCCTAATTGCTTTTTTCAAACATCTAAGGTGATATGATCTTCTTCACTCTGGATAGAATAGGACCGCTTTTGGTGATGGTTTAAACTATTAATCACATCTAGTAGCCTTTCTGGTATAGTTTCTAATGGCAACTGAGCGTAAACCGATGTTTATCCATAAACAATGGCTCAGTGCAATATTATGTGTATATATATATTATGTCCAGAATGTATTAATGAGTTAACAGTCCTATATATATATTTTTCTAATAGGACTTATTTCTTGTGGTACTCCTGATGAAGGCACACCTTGTGCGGAAACGCGCGTTGAGAACTTTCATCACCCAGCCACACCATATCAGTTTCATGTTAACTTGTCTGTTTTTTACATGTTCATATTATGTATGTATATGTTTACATTTTCTTGTGAACTAGTGCTCACCTATCGTGACTTATGGTGAATACATTGCATCAGATGTATCATGCACTTTTGGGTTTGAATATATGTATCGTGTGCTTTTTTATCATGCTTCAAATTTTACATAAAATATCAATAAAAGAACAATATATGTTTTAAACAGTTGTCACTCCATTGTACGGAGTTTGGGTCATCCCCCATATATTTTGTCTCGTTATGATTCATGTCAATTGAATTCTAGCAACTGCCTAGGAATTTTTTTTTCGCATTGTTAAAAGGCCATTATGCATTTAAAATACAATATTATAAAAATACAAAGTTCTTCTAGTTCACGGATGTGCAAAATATGCTGCATTTGAGAAGTAACTAGTTTACATAAATACATTTTTCACTATCACACTTTATTCCTCAATAACTATTTTGTCTTGCTTTTACCTCAGTATCCTTTGCCTAGTATTAACAATTTGCCTTATTTCCTACATGTACTGAAAAAGAACTTTAAATCACGAGTCTACTGCACACTCTTATCCAGAGATCACTAATCCTCCATAAGACTGTTCCTTAGGCATCAACTCTAAACATGTGCTTATATACAACAGCTCATTATTCAACATAAAGAATATTATCTTTTGTGCCATTCCAAAGCAGTTAGATGATCTTCATCCTTCCATCGCTGGAGGATCAGTTACAGTGAGCCCCAAAAATAAAAACATATATTCCTAATTGTACATTCTAATTTTCTCTTTCATCCTGGTGTAACACCCAAAAGCCATTCTTTGGATCCGGTCAGTTCCAGATGTAAGGCAATGCTCATATCCATAAAAAAAACAATTTCAGAATTACTGAAGGCTACTGCAAGAAAAATTGTAGGCTCCTAGTCATCCATCAAAATCTAACATCTCTGGTAGTTTTTATTGCCTGCAGGTTAGGATTTATTTACCTTGGATGTGGTCCAATACAATCTATATGCACAATAATACGGGATGTGTTGCAAATAGGCGATAATCACACATTTGTGAATCAACTAATGGAAAAAGACCGGAAAAAAAGACCGGAATACTTTACCGTTGTTCTCACTTTTGTCTTTCCAAATTTTCAGAATGCCTTCTTGTTCTAAAACGCAATAGTTTATACCAATGTGAAATAAATCCTTCAGTGCCCCTGGTCGAACAGATTCCACCCCAAACATTTGAAGAAAGTCCTCCCTCTTTGTAAATTAAATGCTTGCTCCAGTCGCTAAAATCCATAGGCTCATCGTAATCCCCATCTGTTTTAGGCAATTAACAATTAACCAATCCAAGGGGGAATTATTTGCTTATAATTCCCCCTTGGATTGGTTTTCTCTATATTTTTCTCATTTTTTGTTTGTAATGTTTGTTCTAATGTTGTTTGCGATGTATTCTTAGCTTTTTTGTAATGTTTGATGCGAGGAATTTTCTTTTTTGTATTGTGTAAAGAATTTGTTTTTCATTTTTGTACAAAGTATTTATAGCTGTGTAAATATTTAATGTATTGTTCGTTTTCTGTCATGTAGCTTGTTATAACTTGAAAAAGATTTTAAAAAAACATTGACACTAAGTAAAGTGTCGAGGGTGATCAGAATAAATTGATCGTTCCCTCTCAAGAAGCTTGTAGAGATTTTGTGGTTCGGGCAATTTGTGTTACATATTCTATAAAGGGTCTAGCCCCCACCACTTGTTTATGGACCTATCCCCTTTTGTTCATAGTTAATGAATTTTGGGCTTTTGTCATTCAAGTATTTGAAGATGATGCATTCCAATTAAAAGGCGCATCTCTGTGATATCGGAAGCCAATTAAGTTTTTCCAGGAGGGGGGTGACATGTTGGCATTTGTTTTCCTGTAGAATCAGTCTGGCTGCCTGATTCTGTACGTGTTGGAGGCGGTGAGTGAGGTAAGATGGGATGCCAAAATATAGGGAGTTGGCGTAGTCAATGTGCGAGATCACCACAGCAAGGACTGCCAGAAGTTTAGCTTTTTGAGTTAGGTACCTGCTGATTTTCTTTTTTTTCCTTAGTTGAAAGAAACAGGTGGAAATGGCAGAACCAATGTGGGATTTCATGGTGAGAGCACTGTTGATCACCACCCCCAGTGTTTTGGCGTGTTTGGATGGGGGTCAGGTATTGTCCTAATTCTTTGGGCCAGAACAGAGAGCTCCAGGGGATGCGTAGGCCTCCCATAAGGATTAGTTCTGTTTTATCCGGGTTTAATTTCAATTGATTACTATTCATCCAATCTCGGATGAATAGCAATGTCGATTGAAAACCGTGAACGGAGGTCGGGGAGTCGCTAATCTGAAATACTAGCTGGAAGTCATCCGCATAGTTGAAGGTTTGAATGTTCCTTTCTTTTAATGCATGGACTAAGGGGAGAAGGTAGAGATTAAATAAGTGAGGTGAGAGTGAAGAACCCTTCGGTACTCCACAAGTAGTCTAGATCATGGGGGTCATGAAGCTGCCAAGATAAACTGACTGGGATCGGTTTGTGAGGAATGATGTGATCCATTCTAGGGCAGAGCCTTCAACACCTGCACCCCTGACACAGTTGATCAGGATGTTATGTTTGACCGTGTCAAAGGTGGCCAAAAGATCCAGAAGCACCAGGACTTGAGAGAGACCCCTGTCTGCCTTGTCTCTCAGAGTGTCCAATACTGACAGAATCACTCTGTCGAGTGAGCAGGGTGGAAACCTGCCTGATGAGCGTCTAGGTATTCCGATTGCTCCAGGAAGGCAGATAGGCATTTAGCTACATGGGCTTCAAGCAATTTAGCTAGATATGAAAGCAGTGATATTGGACAAAAATTTGTTAACGTTTTAGGATCAGCTCCTGTTTTTTTTAATAAGGGGATCATTATGGCTTTTTTGAAGGACTCTGGTACCTGACCCTAAATCAGTGACTCATTTAGGAGAGTCACGGCTGGACTTGGGCAGGCAGTAAATATGTCCTTAAGGATCCTTGGAGGACAGCAGACTCTAGGAGATCCTGATTTTACTTTGACTGTTAGGTCTGTGAAATTTCTTGGTTTATTAATGGGAATTGTGCCAGCTTTTCTGGGTTTTTAGGTTTCCTGTGGTACGCCAGGCACGGACAGCTAGGAATATTATTTTTGATGATATACATTTTTTCAATGAAAAAATTATTTAAGGAATCACATAAGGTTTGAGAGGGGGTGGGTTTCACTGTGATTTTGTCCGGCTTAGATAGTTTGTTAATGATTGAGAAGATATCTTTAGAGCGATTTGTGGAATTGATGATTTTGGATGAGAAGAATTTGGCTTTGGTAGTTATTATCGCCTATTTATATGTATCGCATGCCTGTAAAAACCTGCTTTTGTCGTCCGGGGAGTAATTATGTCTCCACATATAAGGACAGTAACCACTAAAGATCAGCCATCAAGTGTTGGAAAAGATATTGTGATGGTAGTTTTGTTATCTGGGGTGACTCAGAGTCAAGATTAAATTAGTTTGTCACATATTTACATCAACAATAAAGCAATTTGCGATTTACATGTCATCATGACAGTCTGGAAATTGCATTTATTAATTGGTGGATAAACATAATGAAGGGAGTCTCATTATTGCACTCCATAGAAATTCAACATTCATAAACACACTGTTGATAAACTGTAGTTTCCACCCCTATGTCCAGAGAGATGGGCTACCTTTTGGCCAGTTCCTCTGGCTACTTTGCAATTGTACCCATAGGGCAGACTTTATCAGAGATGCCTATTTCCAACATAACAAATTGTTTTAAAGGGACACTGTTGCAAAGTCATCCTGTGCCCTGTGTACTCCCCATTTTTTGTAAACTGGTACTGTGATTACTGACGCTGCATGTCTCTGGGCTCTGCTTAACCAGGCCCAGTGCCAGTGCTATGCTGAAAACACACTTAGAATACAGTGAAAACATCTGCATACACTAGGGTACATTATGGGTCAGGGTACCCCTATGATTGGCATGACCTCCCTTATAAGGCCCTAGCACATAATAGATCAAGAGGATCAAAACTGCCTTTAAGTTCCTAGTATATAATAAGGCATGGCAGTTTAAAGGCCAGCAGCCCTTTCTGCACTTGCATGTGAGCAAGGATGATGCCGGAGGCCAGTTTAAAAGCAGCCCTGTGTTGCAGGACTGCTTTTAACATGTACATAGTGTCCAAACCTGACATTGGTGTTTGAGGCACTTAATAATTAATAAACTACAATATGTTGCTACTGCTACATTAGGTACCCCAAGGTCTTAACTAGGTGCCCTAGTGGTGGTGGGTCATGTATTTCTAAGAAGGACCCTTATAATTGGGTTTTACATGCCTTGGGATTAGTAAAATTGCACATTTTACTTCCCACATTGAAGTAAAGTGCTTCCCAAAATCTACTTTTGTGCTAGGGGCACTGTGGAGAGAGGATCTGCAATATTTTATCACATTCTGAACCCCTAAAGTCTCCCCTAGGTGTTCCAGGGTTAGAGGGTTCCGTAGATATAGGCAGGGCCCTTATAAAATATGTTTTATGAGCCCTGGTGTTGGAGAAATTGTGCGGTTCATTTTCCCAATTGAAGATCCCCAGCCACTTAGGTTAACATGGCAAGAAGTTATCAATTAATAATTCCAGCCAGGAAAACCTATAAAATATCATTCAAGGACTCCCTAGAACGGTATTGATAAATCCAACAATACATTATTGATGAAGTTATTCTAAAATATACAGATAACTTTCTTGTCTATAAGCCAAAATTCAACCATCCAGTAATCTGCTCTGATTGGTCAGAGTTACGTGGATTAGCCAGGCTGCTTTGATTAGGTGATAAGAAGCCCCTGGGGTGCTAGAGCCATTCTGGGAGGAGAGAGTTCTGTTGCATAGGAATGGCAGAGCAAGTGGAAGGGGTAGTAAACAATAATCTTCAAATGAAGGAAGAGACAGGCTGAAGAAATGAGTTTCACTTACGCCCCTGCCCTCTGAACCAAGCCAGATGGCAGGCTTAAGGAAGGAATGTGCAGATGCCAGGAAGAGGGAGTCTATGAAGATGAGCCAACCTGGTAGTTGGTTTAGCCAGCTCTTGCCTCTCTGCTGAGATGTCAGCCATATTGACATTTGGAGAAATAGTCGTTTCTGGGAGACCATTGTACCGCACTTTGGAGGAAATGGTCATGCTCTGAGGTGCTGTCCTGCACCACGTTGGACAGGAGTGCCCTCTTGTGTGACGCCAGAGAACACTAAATAAGTATCTGAGAGGGTAGTGCATCTCAGATCTGCTGATTGAAACTAAAGGAAGAAGAAGGGTCCATGCTGAGAAATTTGATTTGCACCGACCAGGCCCTGCACTCTGACTGGCTGTGCCTGCTGCACAATCTAGAACTACAGTCCTGTGAATCAAACCTGCTTCAAAAGGACTAGATAGTGGACTTCCTGCAAGCTACCGGTTCACAGTTCTCACCTGGAAATCCACCCCCAGTGGATTTGTAAGGGTTTTGTCCAAGTGGATTGTGGGAATTGAAGTACCAAACTTTCAAGGACCATCTTAGAGCTTCCAGATCCTTGCAGAAAGTTGTGGACACTTTGGAACCCTCAAAGGAAGTTCACCAAGAAGTTCTAGAAGATAGAAGGAGTTTGCAGCAACTTTGGAAAAAAGCTCCATAAGTGGACCGACTCGACCTGGCCAGCCAAGGCAGCAATCCTCAACCGCGAGCCGACCTACGCTACCGGTTCACCCTGTTAAAAAGCTCGGAGGCCTGACTTGCTCTTGGCTGAAACCCAAGCCGGGGAACCCTCACCGAATCTGGACTAGGGAAGAGCATCGAGGGACCCAGGGAGAAAAAGCTCCATAAAGGATTCTAAGTTCGACCGTAGAAAAGGTGACCGGAACCAACCACCAGAGTCAAGCCGCCCTCCTTCAACCACGAGCTTGCCTGGATCTCTGTTTCATCCCACTGGAAAGCTCTGGAGGTCTGACTTCCATAGGTTTGAACGGGAGCTGGTCGCAAAGCAAACTGGAATACCCTCCCCGAATCCAGACTGGCTGAGGGCTTCTAGGGACTGTGGAAAATTAGTACGGTCTGGTAAACATTATCTGCGCCATCTTGCCTTTTTCCCTGATGCCACACTTTTTGTCGTGCGCACCCGCCATTTTAGGTGCTTCGATCAGAACAACCCTTTTTGCATGCCACTGGCCCCCGGCATAGCCCTCCTCCCTCACAAAGCCCGCACTCTGACAACCCCCGCACGCACATGCCTTGGGTCATAAACCCCTCTTCAGCGCAGCTCTGCCTCAGAACCCCATCCTGTCCCCAGCGCGACACCTCCCTTCCTTCTTTTTATGGTCCCAGGCCCTTTTTGATGCAAAACCCCTTTTCCTGTGTGCCCGTTTGTCTTCCTCGTTCCCAGGCCGACACCTAGCTCTGCCGATACTGTTTATTGCCCCTCCCCGTACAGTAGAAAGCTTCCCTCATCAAAGGACCCTCGAGTTGATCAATGCCCCCACCCTATGAGATCCGATCAAACCCCCACATTCCGTGAACCGGCGGAATGTCCAGCTGCGCGATAATCATCACCTGTCGTGACCGGGGTGGGGACTTCTGCTGTATATGTGTGTGGGAACGGGCTTGGAGCGGGGATTCCGAGAATGTCTTTCCGTACATCAAAGCATTTGCCATGAATATGTTATATGTAATAAAGCAATAAAGCTGTGTATAAGAGGCCAGGCCTCAGAGATGCGGTTAGAGCACCTCAGAACGATACCTGCTGTTTGAACTGACGTGTTCTCCTCCGGAGAGAATAAACCTTGTTTCCTGCCTTCCCGTCTCCAGCGCCTGCCTCTTCATTGATTAATAATTCGTGGGTTAAAGAGGCGATACCGCCGGGCAAATATCGATTGTCCCCTGACCTTAGATTTAACAATTGGCGTCCCAAGCGTGGGGCCCATCAGCGACTCGTGGATCCAGTGGGAGAGGTCCTGACGACAGAGTGAACGACTGCAACGATCGGGAGAGCTCTTGCCCAATAGACCCTCGTCTGGCAGCCGATCATCCGAACTTCACTGGTTCCGAACAGACCTCTCCCGAGTGATCTACGGTCCTGACTGGGAACCATCAGGAGTGCTGCGAGGAATACAAAGAAAAGAGGACGATCGGGCGCTGGATTCGGAAGACAAGAAACTGTCCATACGGTCCGGGTAAGGTCGTGTAGACACGACGAATCACGAAATAATTGTTTAATTGTTCAGAAAATACTAGTATTACTCTTTGTTGACCTATTTGGAGATTCACTGTCTGCACACGAAGAAACAGTAGGCTCTTTTCTCTTTGCAAACAGTGAAGGATAGGTAACGCAGCCGTCGCGCCTATCTTTCTCCCCTACTGAATCGATTATTTATTAACGGCCACTGATTAACTGTTTTTGACCCCGAGCTACTGTTCGCGGATTGTTTCCTGGAGATTCTCTGTCTACAAACAGGAAAGAACAGGTTCCCCTTTGCAGATAGTGAAAGGGTAGAGGACGCAGATCTTTTGCGAATCTACTTATTCTTCCCACTGGTCCTCTTTTTGTTCATTTGATATTGGTTCATGAGGTATTCACTGCTTGCAAACAACGTAGAATAGAAATATTCTGTCTAGTCTTTGCACACAGTGATAAGATAGGCAGTGCTGACTTTTTGTCCCTCATTGTTGAGCTGTCATGTCTGTCTTCTCCCCACTGGTCGATAACTGGTTCAGCCCGGACCGTTTATTAGAGGTGGATCATCTAGCTCCGCTGGAAGGCACCCCTAATAAAGACATGTTCATAAACTATGGATTAGTTACCATAGCCTATAGTAAACTGTGGCACAGGTATACCAAAGAAAGTCAAGAGAAACAGTGGCCACTGATAGGATCCTTCGATCTTGATAAAATAGAAACGTTAGAAATAGCCCTTCGTGATAATAAGACAACGCCTATTATGCTCGACTGCCTCGGTATGTGGCGCAAAGAAGCAATGCAACGAAAGAATAGAGACGAGGACAGAGCAGGTAAAGGAACATATCGACAGGACGACCCCAGAACACAACGTCCCGAAAGTAATCCCCCGACACTACGCACAGGACGGCCAGACTTAGGGCAAAACCAATGTGCTTTTTGTAGATATGCCGGGCACTGGAAAGCCCAATGCCCGACTCTACTGAACGTGAGTAGGAGCAGAGGACCGACAGGAATAACAGGCCGGCAGAAAGGGAAAAGGCGCGAGACAAAGATGAATCAGACTGACTTGAACAGGCCAGATAGAACCACCACGTTCGATTACGCCCGATGGCACAGATTTCGCCAAGCCGATTTCAGCGACATGTTCGAGTCCTCATAGACCCAACAACGATAAGACGGGAAAACCCAGTCTAGCTCTAAATTGACAGACGACAAACCCTGAAGAAACCCGAAAGAATAACGTACACACATGATCAAGCAACCTTACGTTTAGCCAAGTAGGGAAAAGTCTAGGGTATTTCGAGGTAAGGGTTACACAAGTATCCTTCGCCGAGAGGACTAGGGATATTGCCCATGTCTGAAAACCTACTACCTCCTTTCTCCCGCATCCTTATAGGCATATAACTAAAGCCTGCCCCATTGCTCTAACAAAAAGTATGCGCAGCATATAGAAATAAGATAATTGTGGCCAATAACTGTTTTATGTTTGTCTTGGGTCTTTTTATATAATATTTGTACTGTCTCCCCGTCTGAGTTTGTGTGTACGTGATGCATGAATCTGCGTCATCCCTCTGCCTGTGTTACCGTGTTACTTAAACTTCTGTTAACTGAAGCTTTAGCATGAAACAACCTGGAAAGAAAGGAATGAGAAAACGAAATCCGTAGGCCACTGATGAACTTGAACTTTTATTTAACATGACGAACAAGAAACAAATAACAGTAAGCTAGAAAATGAAAGTCAGCAGAACATTCGCCCCCCCCCATTCTGGAACCTTCCAAAGTAGGGCAGGGCTACGGCTACGCCCAACCGGCAGCAACCCATATAAGGCGGGTCCTGCTGCCAACAGTCGGCCAGGAAATCGTAACATAGGGTGGAGCCGGAGGAGAGACAAGGGCCAGCGGGACCCAGCCAGGGGATCATCTTGACCACACCGGAGAATTGTAGGGGGGGGAATGTCTATGTCCTCGACCCCCCCTCTCTCTCTCCCCCAGTCCGGCCTCGGTGGCACGTGAGAGTTGCAGATAGTCCCGCCACATGTCTCCCCGGTCCGGCCACCAATGGCCAGGGACTGGGGCCAACTGGATCCGGCTGCAGCCGATGAGCCAAGGAACCCGTTCATGGGGCCAGAGCAAGAGGCGTCCGGCCGACATCCACCGGAAGCCCGGCCCAGAGACGGACGGGACATTTTTCCTTTTCTCCTCCGTAATGGCCGCGACAACGCGCCAGGCGCCACTTCTTTCTTGAATAATGGCTGCGACAACTCTGGAGGGGGGATGTCTTGTACATACCTCCGCGGAAATTAGTCCAGGTCGGGCTGGGAGGGAGAGGCGACGCGGACGAGCCTCTCCCACCTCCACGGATAGGAGGTTTCCCAGCCCCCGGCCCAGCGCCGAACTCCTCCAGCCAGGCGGTGGTGCCAATACCTGCGTAGCACCGAACATACCATGGTGGCGCCCCAGTACTTGCGCAGCACCGACCATGCAACGGTGCCGATACTTGCGCAGCACCGAACATGCAACGGTGCCGATACTTGCACAGCACCGAACATGCACCGCAGGTGGCCATACTTCCGCAGCACTGGACGTGGGATCATTCCAAAAGGTCTCCTCCACTCTTGCAGACTCGACGAAGGGCGGCTGCTGCAGGGCCTCAAAATGGCGTCTGGGCCCCCTGGAAGGCGGGTCTCGGCCGCTAGAGTAACTATGAACAGCAACGTAACTCGGGCGCTTGCCCACCGGAGCACGAGCCCCCACCTCCAACAGCACCCCCACAGCCTTGAAGATTCTACAAAGGTCCCAGGAGCCCTCGGCCCCTGCAGGCTTCCTGTGGAAAAGTAAATTTTGCCATGTTCTGTGTCCCTACGAGTCATCCATCATATGTTATGTGTGCATGATTAAATATGCATATGCATTCCCCATGTCCGATTAATGACGCAATTACAGTTGTGTCCACCTCTAATATGCCAGTTTCCAGTCCTCGTGAATACTACGAATATCAGGCCTATGTAAAGCTACGTTGCCACGTTTCTCAGTGTGCACGTTAATGCATTGTAAAGTCCCCGTTTCTAGGCCTCAAAAGGGCCCGGACACCAGATTCAGCTCCTGTCTCCTGAAGCCCTCGCTTAGGAGCGATACAGCCCCCACCTGTATCCTCGACCCTTCACTTACTTCCTGCCTTGCAGTGCCCGGTCCAGCCTGGCTCAGCCTCTGAGTCTGCCAAGAATATGTTATGATTCCAGTTATCAGTTCAGTCCTCCTTCTCTGCATTTCTAAGCTACTGAACCGCATCAATAGTTTCCGTCATTGTCTAGCCTTCACGTCTCCACGTTAGAGAAATACTGCATTTAATGGTCATTTAATATTCTTCATCACGTACTACATGTAGAATAATGCATGGTCCAGTCTTAGAATCAAGTTAGCCTTTCCCCTCCTGACTTATAGTTTATATCAACATGTTCTCTAAACATCAGATACTAGATACTGTTTAGGTACATGTCGCCCTGACTCTCCAGACTTCAGTCTCTGCTCCTAGCACAGAGTTCATAGCCCCCAGCTTCTCCTAGTGATACGTCATTGCCAGTTTGCGCGCACCATCAGGTTAGAGGTCCCGGCTCCTCAGGTAGCCCCCTCCATGGTTTCCGCCCCATTCATGACATATTCTGTTACGTTTGCATCACATGTCTATGTATACGCCCCGTTACACCTCTTTTTTCACCCTTATCTTTCGTGACTGCTACACGTCACGCCTTTTGCTCCACCCACTGCTACGCCTATTGCAATGTAATGCTATGTGTTTGCGTTATGTATATATGTTCATGCACTGTTATTAAAAAAGTCATCCTTTTTCCTTGTCCCGATCCTGACACCAGCAGCGCTGCTGGGCCCTGCCATCCTATTCCTATGCAGGTTGTCCTGTTCCTGTCCTTTATGCTGTAATAAACCTGCGAAACTCCTACTACCTCGAATCTTGACTCTTATTTATTGAGCTATCTGTTATTCATTTATACATTCAAAAATAGGGTATTATTTATTTATTTACCACATAATGGCGCCCGAACAGGGACTTGCCCTTTCCCCATGCGTCGGTGAAGCCACGCCGACCCCCTGACCCTCTGCAGTCGTGACGGAACTCTTCTGCGCACCGGCAGATATTTCTGCTTCAAGTATCCCTCAGGCCCACGGAGGAGACGGAGGAGGCGGTCCAGCATCCAAACGAGACGGTGGAGGAACGCGGCGAGTCCCGACCAGAGCCCAAGCCGAGAGTCCAAGGTCCGAGGTATCCGGAGGCCCACCCGTAACTGAAGTCCGAAGTTCGTCGTCCGTCGTCATAGCAGTCCAGTCCAGTCTGAGGCCTTCCGTTCTTGCTGCCCGGTGAGTACCGTTACTGGGGTGGTATCTAGACAGGGTCAATCTAATTGACTCTGGTCCGTGGGTTGGTGGTACACAGACCCACAAACGAAGTGTCCACTTCGGTGGATGCGGGTCCTGACGTGTCTCTTTATGAGACCGGTAAGTTTCGTACTGTTTCAGCAGTGCATCTAGTTCCTGTTCTAGTCAGTTCTGTTCTCGAGAAAATTCATGTATTCTGTGTTCCGTATTCCAGGTAGTATTCTGTTCGAACTGTTATTTTTAAATGTTCTTCATGTATTTTAATGTCGTGGTATGAATGGGGAATAAGTATCGTGTTTATTGTGTATTGTATTGTGTCTAGATTATAGTTCAGTCATGCCGCTCTTTTCGAAATTACGTCAGTTAAAAACCAGAAAGGGTCTGCTGGAAGCAGCAGTTCCAGTTCCGCCTAGGGACAGTCCAGGTCATTTTATGTATCAGAAGCATGGCATAAGTGCCATATTGTATCTAGATTTATGGGTAGAGTATACCAAACAGTTAGAAGAAAAGTATAGATGGCCCGTATCGGGTACATGGGATGCCGAGTGCATCATGCGAGTAGAAGAGGCAATATGGAAAAAGAAAGCCAGACAGTCACAGAAAGATGCCATCGAGTTATGGCGTAAAGAAGCTCATAAAAGAACTGAAAAGGAAATCAGAAAGTCAGAATTAAGTAGAGAATCCTTAGAACGAGCACAAGAAAAAGAACTAATCGAGATAGGTGAACAAGTCAAAGCCGAACAGTCAGACAGACAGAGGCATGCCCTTATTAGGGGTATGTATCCTCTCTTTGCCGAGGGCAAAGCGACCCCAGAGGCATCCAGTAATTTCCCGCCACCATTAGTTCCGACCAAGCTACGTCACAAACAGACCGCAGCTGATATTTTTATTTCGTCCTATTTGGATGACACAATCCCAGAATATGCAAATCCTGTTCGCGCTCCGCCAGTCCCTGTAAATCAGGCACTTCCCGCTCCTCCAGACACCGGAGTACCTGTTACGGTACCCCCGGTCCAGCCCGCCATACAAGTCCAGCCTACATTTCCATTTCCCACTCTGCCAGGACGAAGAGCCTCAGTAGACGACTCTAGTTTAGGGGCCGCAGGGGGAGGTACTCCTCAAACCCCGCCGCCACACAAGCGTTTAACGACAGCCGAATTACATGCACAAGCGTCACAGCGTACGCCCAGACATCAGACTGTAGCAGAAATAAGAAAATCCCTTGCCGAATGCGGCTATGATCCAGTCCCAGGCGAGGATAATATGGTTTTATATTCATTCCGCGTAAGAAAGGTGGCCGAGTATCTAGTCACCTTACCGAATATGAAAGAAGATCTAGACAGAATATATCGTTTCATCCGTACAGGGGATGATCCAGAAAGCATTAGCGAGGCCATGTCTCAAAGGAAAGCCGAGATCCAGCTCATGATATTAAAGTTTCTGATCAATTGTCTAATAAGAGAACAAGATTACCCGTCTAAAGATCAAGCCGAAATGAGAACCCTGACAAGGTGGAGTGATAATATAGCCGAGGGTAAGCACAAGACCGTCGGTGCTATGGAGAGTATGTACAAGAAAATCCGTAGAGAAATAATAAAGATACACGAACAACGTAAAGCAGCACAAGTAAGCGAGAAAGAAAGTAATTCTGATACTGAAGAGGTAGAGGACGAGAATCCCGCCAGAATAGCGTATGTAGGAAAATCTAGATTTCCAGATCGCCATTTACGCCTAGAACACAAGTCTATTTTTCATTCTCCAGCACCAGAACAAGGTTCACTAGAACAAGTGTTTCAAGCTACCGATCACATTCTGAAATCACGAATCGGTTACAGTGAGTTAAGTACCATGCATGAACAAGAACTAGCCCGATCAGCAGTCCGATGGATTACTGATTCTACCACTTTTCCAGACGAAATAGTGGCACAAATGTTTCTGAAAATGCCCCCAGCCGAACAACGACTGGTGGGTATGTATATGATTCAGCACCTCATTACTTTGTATGAGGGTCAACACTCTGATCCAGGTCCGTTACATGATGTCCTGAACGAGTTACTCCAGTATAGATGGAAAGGTTTAGGTACCGACGTAATTAGTGTCATTCTAGAACAGCGTCACAAATATAGAACGTTTCTGAACCCGCATTTTGTTCATGTCTCACCCCCAGAAAGTAAACCATTTTACATGGAGAGACAGAATCCGTTACGAGAAGTCCACCCAGTTAGAGGAACGGGTGGCGAGCTAGAACGAGTGTTTGTTTACACTCCGATTACAAAGATGGAACTCCTCGAGATGAAGAAATTAATTCCCTGTCATGACAAAGATCCAGCAGGGTTCCATAGAGAATTAAAAGACATGCTCCGTATGGGAGAATACACGTATCCAGATATAATTAAAATGTTAAAAGTTCTGCTGCCCGCAGGGGTGTATGAAAAGCTCAAGGAAAAAGACTGGGAGGTGGGAGAGAAAAAGATCGATTGGGCAGTTCTAGAAGCTGAAGACAAGGCACGAGTACCAGGTACCGGTCTTGGAGCGAAATGTAAAGAATTACCAGAATTATTAATACAAGTTGTACCCAGATTATTGACAACTAGAAAAGAAGACTGGGATGCAATCTCAGCCTGTAAACAGAAGCAAGATGAGGATATTAGTGATTTTTATTCTAGATTTGAAAAATGTTTCAGCATCAACAGTGGCCTCAAGACAAGTAGTGAGTCATACCCTCACCTTTTTGTTACTAAATTAGTCGAGAATTCAAGCCCACAAATTAAAAATCGAGTTCTGAAAGTCGAAAGTACCTGGCAAGCTAATACCCCGTCCCAGATGTTGCAGATGCTTCAATACCACCAGAATAGAATCAGAGAAGAGCAAGAACACGAGAGAAAACGTATGAAAGACACGAAAATGAAAGTACTAGTTGCACAATCTGTTCCTCAAGACAGTCAGAAGAGGGGTCCGAATCAAGCCAGTCATCCTGCAGCTCCCGTTAAAGGGAACTGCAATTATTGTAAACAGCCAGGTCATTTTATAAATGAGTGTGCAGTTCTGAAACACAACATAGCTACCGGTAAGACTAAAGAAAGACCACGTCCGCCTAGACAAGAACAAATTTCACAGATTCCTCAGCCACAGAATGCACCACAGACAGTTACAGCACCGCAGCCTATCGCTGCAACACAGCATGTCACACAGCAGATGTACCAGTATGCACAGTCTGAGTATCCAGAGTACCAACAGTATTCATGAAACAGCCTAGAGAGGGAGGTAGGCTTGCCTCTCATCGAGATACCTGTAGATCAAGAAGGTCCCTATGTTCATAGTCAAGTATTAGGGAAAGACAGAAAGTTTTTGATTGATACAGGGGCAAGTAGGACCACAATTAGTCACGCCGAAGTTCCAGGGGCTCCGCTCTCAGGCTCAAGAAATGTTTCCCTTGGATTTTCAGGAAAACCTATCGTAAATGAGATTTCAAAGCCAGTTACTCTAGAAGTAGGTCCATTGTCCCGCACTACTGATCTGTTACTTACTAAGTCATGTCCAGAAAATCTATTAGGCATTAAGACACTGAAAGAGTTAGGTGCAGTTATATGCTGTTCCCCAGAGGGAATACGATTGTTCCTACGTGACTTTAAGGGTCACTACGTATTACGAGATTTTGATTCAAGACTGTCTAATGTTCCGCAGCACTTATGGGCGCAAGGTCCAACTGATGTAGGTTACATGCAAATCACACCCTATCGTGTGACTCTCAAGCCAGGTGTAGTGTTACCACGAATCAGACAGTACAGATTGCCACCTGAGGCTGTAGCAGCCTTATCCAAAATTATTGACGAGCTCATGGCTCAAGGAGTGGTTGTAGAAACTGACTCCAATGTATGCAATTCTCCGATCATTCCAGTCATGAAACGTACTGATCCAAATGCACCCCCAGTATATCGATTAGTGATTGACCTACGAGAGCTTAATAAATGTATTATTCCTCAGTACCCAGTCGTTCCAGATATCTCATCCCTATTGACAGCCATTGATTCCGAAGCCACGTTCTTCACTGTAATCGACCTCAAGAACGCGTTTTTCAGTGTTCCTATTCATCCAGACAGCCAGTTCCTTTTCGGATTTTGTTTAAATGGAAGGAGCTATATGTTTACACGAGCTCCTCAAGGTTTCACAGAAAGTCCTAGTATTTACAGTCAAGCACTCAAGAGACAACTAGACAACATTCACATGCCAACTGACACTGCCCTGCTCCAGTATGTCGATGATCTACTGATCACAGCCCGTTCTGAACGTGCTTGCGAGCGAGCATCCCTTACAGTCTTGTATTTCCTAGCCGAGATGGGGCACAAGGTGTCCCCTTCTAAGCTTCAATTCTGTGTCCAGCAAGTGGTCTACTTAGGACACTTACTGTCCAAGAGGGGTAGGCAGTTGACACCAGACCGTATCCAGTTAATAGCGAGTCTTCCTCAGCCCAAGACCCAGAAGGAGGTACGTGCTTTTATCGGCCTCACTTCTTACTGCAGACAATGGATTCCTCAGTATGCATTTCTAGCCAAGCCACTGATACAGTTAACGACACAGGAGGCAGCCGTATCGACTGTCCTCCCTTGGACATCTGAACATACACTTAGTTTCAATGAGTTAAAGAAAGCCCTATGCCAAGCTCCAGTTCTAGCGACACCGAACTACAGTAAGTCTTTTACACTTTTTGTCACAGAACGCGAAGGTACAGCATTATCTGTTCTCACACAAGATCAAGCAGGACAATACAAGCCCTGTGCTTATTTTTCGAGCACATTAGATCCTGTAGCCCAGGCTCTGCCTGCGTGCCTCAAGTCAGTTGCAGCCACAGCACTAGCTATCAGACAAAGTGATTCCATAGTCTTAGGACACTCCTTGACAGTACAAGTTCCACATTCCGTGGAAGTTCTTTTAAACCGAACACAAACTCAGCACTTGACAATTGCACGTTTAACAGGTTATGAATTGACACTGTTCCAGCCACACATAGAAATCAGACGCTGCAACGTTTTAAATCCTGCTACACTGTTACCATCAGTTAATTCAAATCCAGCCACACATGACTGTGTGGAAGTAGTTAACATTACGACAAAGCCAAGACAAGATCTGACAGATACTCCGTTACCAGACCCCGACCTGACACTTTATGTGGACGGTTCATGTATGAGAACTAGTACAGGAGAACTAGTCGCCGCGTATGCAGTGACTACTGACACCGAAGTTATTGAAACACATCGTATTGACACCCTGTCCGCTCAAGCAGCAGAGCTAGTTGCTCTGACCCAAGCCTGCATACACGCCAAGAACTTGAAAGTTAATGTTTACACAGATTCACGTTACGCATTTGGAGTTGTACACGACTTCGGAGTGCTCTGGCAGGAGAGAGGTTTCATGACTTCTCATGGAACCAAGATTCAGCATGGTCTCCTTATTCAAGCTCTGTTAGATGCCATACATTTACCGACATCTATTGCTATCATGAAATGCAAAGGACATACGAAAGTTATTGACACCATTTCTCAAGGTAACGATCTAGCAGATCGCACAGCCAAGCTCACAGCACAGACTCCAGACATTCCAGTTAATCAGACACATACTCCAGATCCGACCACATGTATGACAGTTAAAGACCCTACACAAGATGTCATAGATATACAGTTACACGCTACTCCCGAAGAAATCAAGAAATGGTCCGAACAAGGAGGGGTCCAGACAGATCAAGGATGGTTAACAAAGGGTAGAGCCACATGGTTTCTCCCCGACTCTATGGTTCAAGTCATTATTAATACCGCACATAGTCCAGCACATTTAGGAGAAAAAGCTATGTTAGACAGTATCCAGAACATTTGGTTCAACAAGCATTTACGAGCTGCAGCCAAGCAGAAAGTCCGTACCTGTATGATATGTTGTCAGTTTAATCCAGGTAAAAGTGTCCCGGTGGAACAAGGTGGATTCCAGCCCCCTGACCACCCTTTTGAAGTCCTCCAGATGGATTATATTCAGATGGAGCGAAGTCGAGGTTTCAAGTATGTCCTTGTAGTTGTATGCGCTTTGTCCAGGTGGACAGAAGCATATCCAGTCCCAGATTACACAGCCGCGACCACTGCCAAGCAGTTGGTTCGTGAGTTTTTCCCTCGTTATGGACTCCCTAGAGTCGTATATTCTGATAACGGCCAGCCATTCTCATCTGAACTCATGAAGCATGTTTCCCTGTTGTTAGGGTACCAGTGGAAGTTTCATTGTGTACGCCATCCTGAAGCAGCCGGTCTTGTAGAGAGACATAACCAGACTCTGAAAATCCGTATTGCAAAAGTGTGTAAAGAGAAAGGTGTGGACTGGCTAGTAGCTCTGCCAGTCGCTTTATTTTATATGCGCATGGTCGCACATTCCAGATCAGGTCTGTCCCCGTATGAGGTCGTTTTCGGCCGCCCCCCTAACATGTGGGGTACTCCTAGACCCCGAAGTATTACCGATGTTTCAAGTAATATGCTGACAGATTACCTAGCTTCCTTGATGTCTGCCCTCAACTCATGTCGTTCACAGGTTGCCGCCGCATTTCCAGACAATACCGAGGTGGCACCGCATGAAATCGTTCCAGGATCCATGGTATTGGTGAGGAATTTCGACAGATCAAGTCCGCTGGAGCCTCGCTGGAAAGAGCCCCGACAGGTCCTCCTCACCACCCGTACAGCCGTGAAGTTGGAAGGTCGCAAAGGCTGGGTGCACCTTTCTCATGTAAAACAGTTTAATGGACTGAAACCCGTCTTAAAGAACATTTCCCAGGATTTGAAGGATTGCCAAAGCATTGTTCTCAAGGACTGTCCCGCAAAAGACATTGCTACAAACCCTCCCCTGTTAGAGAAAACTCCGCAACAGGAGTATAAGTTAAAACTCCGGTCTAGTAAAATAAGTCAGTCAGTTTGATTGTCTAAGTCCTCCCCTAGGTGAAACGGTTAGACTGTTTCTGACATGTATAAAATAGACCCCCATAGTGAGAGAGTTAGTCAAAACTCAATTCGATGTATCGTTTTTCTATGTTTCATATTGTTTCTCAGCATTATGATTTCCTGCTCCAGTTATGCATTTTTCTTGTATTTCCCAGTTCTTCATGTAAATAAGTCTGCTAATGCTACAGTAGAGCACACGTTTAGTGATCTGCCTCCTCATGAACTCTCTTACCGCCTCGCTATGCGAAATAACTCATTCATCCGCATGTTACATTACTCACACCAGTCCAGCAATACCACTAATTGTTGGGTGTGTGGTCGACTCCCCCCTTTCCAGACACCGAAGGGAGTTCTGCCACTTTTTCCTTATCCATTCTCACATAATGGTTCGTGTGGAGCATGGTCCACGTTAACGTCATCCTCAACAGACATGTCTTTTCTTAACAGTACATGTTTTCCAGACAAGCAAGGTCTCCCCCACAGAACAGGTTTAGATCTAGAAAATGAAGTGTATAATTTAGGTAATTATTCGTCGAATTTCATGGTCTTGAATGTTCAGTCTGATACTACTCCAGACTTACCTGCTATTTCAGTACTACCAGTCAAAGGCGAATTATGTGTCCGAAATTATGGTTCTGTACATGTAGGACACAGTGATTGTACTACTATTGTCAAGTATAGTGACAGTGGGAAATCTATTTTTAAAGCTTCACGTCATTCTTATTTTATTTGTGGTCAAACTGCATATGTTCGTCTGCCCCTCGATTGGGAGGGAACCTGTTACATTGCCTTCCTACTGCCACCAGTTTTCCTAGCCCCACCTGATTATCATAGAAACACACGTCTAGTACACATTAGACATAGAAGGGAGTCCCCAATTGTCGATTATACTGAAACTGCTCTAGAACAGTATACAGATTTCAACAGAGGTTTCTTTTTCTTTATAGGACCTATCCAGTATAGTAAGCTAATCCGTAGTTTAACCAGAACCCTTGAAGCAGTAGTAAATGAGACTGCCTCTGCTCTAGGTAACTTAACCGAAGAGCAATCTGCTATGAGATTTGTCGTTTTACAGAATCGTCTCGTCCTTGACGTCATACTGGCCGATAGGGGCGGGGCTTGTAGAGTCATCGGATCTAGTTGCTGCATTTTCATTCCAAATAACGCGCCGTCTGTTTATTCAGCTATAACCAGACTCCATAGAATTGCCCATCTGTTACACCAAGATCCAGGCACCTGGACATGGTCCGGTTGGTTCTGGAATATAATTTCCGCATGGGGATGGAAAATATTGTCCTTCCTAGGTATTGCAGTAGCGATCATATTCAGCTGCTGTCTCTGTATACAATGTGGCCCTGCGATTTGCGGCATTTGTGCTACCTCTTGTATTCCTAGTCCCAAGCCCCGTTCTAAATCCCGTTCCAAGAAAATTCGAGACGAGCAAATGATACTGTATGAAATGATAGACGGTATCATGAAAATTGATGTTTCCTGATGGAAACGTAGTGACAAGGAGGGAATGTGGAAAAGTAAATTTTGCCATGTTCTGTGTCCCTACGAGTCATCCATCATATGTTATGTGTGCATGATTAAATATGCATATGCATTCCCCATGTCCGATTAATGACGCAATTACAGTTGTGTCCACCTCTAATATGCCAGTTTCCAGTCCTCGTGAATACTACGAATATCAGGCCTATGTAAAGCTACGTTGCCACATTTCTCAGTGTGCACGTTAATGCATTGTAAAGTCCCCGTTTCTAGGCCTCAAAAGGGCCCGGACACCAGATTCAGCTCCTGTCTCCTGAAGCCCTCGCTTAGGAGCGATACAG
This sequence comes from Lissotriton helveticus, assembly GCF_964261635.1. Lineage (NCBI taxonomy): Eukaryota > Metazoa > Chordata > Amphibia > Caudata > Salamandridae > Lissotriton > Lissotriton helveticus. The sequence goes on from NC_136057.1 coordinate 821,664,846, forward strand.
CCCCCACCTGTATCCTCGACCCTTCACTTACTTCCTGCCTTGCAGTGCCCGGTCCAGCCTGGCTCAGCCTCTGAGTCTGCCAAGAATATGTTATGATTCCAGTTATCAGTTCAGTCCTCCTTCTCTGCATTTCTAAGCTACTGAACCGCATCAATAGTTTCCGTCATTGTCTAGCCTTCACGTCTCCACGTTAGAGAAATACTGCATTTAATGGTCATTTAATATTCTTCATCACGTACTACATGTAGAATAATGCATGGTCCAGTCTTAGAATCAAGTTAGCCTTTCCCCTCCTGACTTATAGTTTATATCAACATGTTCTCTAAACATCAGATACTAGATACTGTTTAGGTACATGTCGCCCTGACTCTCCAGACTTCAGTCTCTGCTCCTAGCACAGAGTTCATAGCCCCCAGCTTCTCCTAGTGATACGTCATTGCCAGTTTGCGCGCACCATCAGGTTAGAGGTCCCGGCTCCTCAGGTAGCCCCCTCCATGGTTTCCGCCCCATTCATGACATATTCTGTTACGTTTGCATCACATGTCTATGTATACGCCCCGTTACACCTCTTTTTTCACCCTTATCTTTCGTGACTGCTACACGTCACGCCTTTTGCTCCACCCACTGCTACGCCTATTGCAATGTAATGCTATGTGTTTGCGTTATGTATATATGTTCATGCACTGTTATTAAAAAAGTCATCCTTTTTCCTTGTCCCGATCCTGACACCAGCAGCGCTGCTGGGCCCTGCCATCCTATTCCTATGCAGGTTGTCCTGTTCCTGTCCTTTATGCTGTAATAAACCTGCGAAACTCCTACTACCTCGAATCTTGACTCTTATTTATTGAGCTATCTGTTATTCATTTATACATTCAAAAATAGGGTATTATTTATTTATTTACCACATTCCGGTGAGGAACAACTGCCTTGGTCGCTAACGAAATAAGCATGACATAGCCACTCCTTCTGTTAGCATGAATTCTCGAACTACCGAAAAGGACTCTGGTCCAACTGCCGGTTGTAGGAGACATTTTTTCCTGACGCTACTTCCGGACTAACCCAGCCCCGCCCAAAATGGCGCCGGTATCAATAGGAACTCACGAACACCTCGTGGTGTTTTTTTTAGCTAAAAAGACTCGATGTTCTGAAAAATATATATGATCCTTTGTACACTTGACGGAAAAAAAGGAAGGATTCACTCGACGAACATGTAAAAGGACCTCGTGAAAAATGTTTTTCAATGTACGATTCATTATGATATTATCATATCTGACATGTAACCTCGCTTATGACACACTCCCATAGTATACCTATAGGAATTTGATTACAACTAGTCCAACTGTGTTTTCCAATTATGAAATGAATGCCCCTTGGTCCCTCAACTATTCGATAGACGTTTTTAGTTCCCTGCAAATGAATGAATGAACCTTTTAAAACATGTTTTTAATCCTACAAAATAGCCCCCCCCCCTACTGTACGCACTTTAGCCATTGCCGTATCCGGCCAACCCCGATCACACTGTCCTATCAACATGCTGAACGATTGTGAAAATAAAGGTTTTCGAAACTATGAATGGGTATTGCATGCTTTATTTAAAATATTGGATCGGCGGGAGAGTTTTTTTCTGTGCACCCTACTCTGCTCTCTCTTTAAGGTTAATAGAAGATGGTTGCCCAGCCCCGGATGGAGGATCGAATCTAAGACACTACACTCTGCCGTCAAATATGCGACTGACTCAGGGACTCGCGCATGGAGAAAGACCTCGATTTCTGGGGTTGGGTAAGACGAAACGGTGTAAAAGATGGAATATAAAGGATGGGTAAAGCGAAACGATGTAAATGATAGAATATTATAAAGATACGACACTCAAAGGTACTAGGGAACAGAGTTGACCGAAGAGCTGATAAACCTTAGAACATCACAGCGTTGGAAGAGATTTAAGGACCCCGATAGCTAAGTCCACCTGCCAACTAGAAACCTCGCGCTAAGTGCTTCTGATTCTCTAACGTTTTCCTACTCACAGCCTATAAGGACACACTGCCCCCCCCCCTTTTTTTTTGGCTCCAGAAACCACAACCCCAGGGATTCTATCCCGAGGAGATAAGACGAGTATGAGGTAAGTAAAAGACTTTCGTACCCGTGCTTTTGATATGCTCGAATGTTGTCCCCCTCCCCTCCTTTTCCCCCCCTGCAGGCCACATCGGAATCACGACCAAGGTACGGTGAAGATCTGAAGCCTCGCCATGTCTGATACATGAAGCGGACTAACACTGCCTGGTGGCACCTAAACACACCCACAAACTGCTCTTGTACCAGAAGAGCCAATAAATTGTATGGCATGATGAAAGCGATCACCCTTGATCCGTATTGCGTGAATGGACACCTGTCACGTATGTCTGAAACTATGAGATGATGTTTGTGTATGACTGACGCGTTGACTTAACTGGTTAAAGGACCGAGAATGTAAGAAATGCGACACAATGGTGCCCTTTTTACTCGATGCATGTCCCCTGTACCCGGCCTAATGCTCGTCCATCCCAAACTGCATGCTTTCAACATTCTAACACGGACCCGTAATGTCTTATGTTGTATAATACGCTGAATAGCCTATCTTAATGCACGGCCACTCCCCATGTTGCACGTGTACTATTTAGCCTGTTGTTGCACATCTGTCTCTCTCTCTCTCTCTCTCTCTCTCTCTCTCTCTCTCTCTCTCCCTCTCTCTCTCCCTCTCTCTCTCTCTCGCTCTTCCGAACGACTAGCACCTAAATTGGCAAACCGCCACCCCTAGTGCACCACCAATTGGCCCCAAATACCACAAGTATTTGCTCGAAATTTATCCTAAATAAAAAACCACCCTGACGCCGTGTCACTACCTCTCCTTTCTGCTAAAAAAATTGATAAAACCGAGATTTGGCCATTAGGGAAAGGACAGGTAAGACGACTGAGGTTCCCTAATCTGACCCGAAATAAGGGAACTACATGTCAGCGGCTCCTGTGTTATAAAAAAGATGCCTCAGATAACGCGACCTTCCCCGTCCCGAATTGTCACAGTACCCTAACAGTAAAAGTGAGCGAAACATCCTCATGTTCCCGGAACGCCCCCTGTTTCGTATCAGCTGCCCCGGACGAGAGTTATAAAACTGTCCCTCACCCCCGGTCATAAGAGATGGGTCTACTTACGCCCTTACCACAGTTTTCTATGTCCCTAGTTGTTTCCCATAAGACCCCTGTCTTTTTTAATTACGTAGTCAGGTTGTAAGAGGCCATGTAGAAACTAGAACGATGTTTGCGAAATTAAGATTAGACCGAAGTGAAGAAGTCGTTGCAATGAACCCTGTTGAAAGTAAAATGTTTAGCTGAAAGGCAGGATGCATTGATAGAATGAAAAATGTTTAGCCTATATTCATCTCTCAGAAAGATACCTATCAGACCATGGTGATAGCACATTGCGTTTTTTGATATAAAGCCCAGGAGAACGGTATAGCTTTGTAAGGCTCGTACTAGGAAGGTGGGTCTCCGTCAGAGGAACTGACGTAACTGTAACGCAATAAAAGGTACCAGATCTCGTCCCACGACCAACAAACACCAAAGAAATGGTTGTGAAGGAAAGTTATGGTAAATCCAGCAGGCCCATCATCAATCATTTATATGTTAGTTGCGAACCCTAATATGACGTACGTTTCCCATTTTTGCCGGGAGCTGGGAGAGAAATAGACTTATGTGATTACCTTCCTCTGCCAATTCTCTAAAGACTGTCTTTTCAAACTCATTTAAGGGTACGACTGTCGGAGGAAAGAAGGACCGGATGTGGGAGCACGTGGCCTGACTACAGACTATGGAACACCTGCGACACTGACCTGATGCCCCTGCTCGATGTTCAACGTATGCCGAAAAGTCCCCGCTCTCTAAACTCGGTCATGAGCCCGCCTACCTGAAATTTTCCGTCCCCCTAGTCTGTTCCCGATCTGGCCCTGCTCCATCCCCCTTTTTCTCCGACCTACCCTAAAGGACTGCTCACACGCACATTTCTTCCATCTGAACCTTTTTGACAATCAACTCAAAGGACACAGGGCGAAAAGGACCTTTTTGACCAGAAACGCGAGGAAAAGGTCGTGCCCTGCAACGCGGGACCTAGAATAGAGCTGGACCCTTAGCTCCACCGCCGGTGCTCCACAGCGCCAACAAAAGACGACAAAGAATGCTGAGAACTCATTAACTTCGAACATTGACACCCTCAATCTTCGTTTTTGCTACGTCTCATTTCTCTCCCAGCCACCATTGTATTAATTATGCCCCAACCAAACATGAACAGAACTCACATATGTAATGACCTATCAATTTACATTCAAAACGACTATAAGTAGCTGTGAAATGTACTCAATGCTCTCATTACAGAATCATTTTTGTCTGTTATTGCATTACTATGACTTTCCTGCAAACGAGCTTTATCTATAGACCCGCCTCCTAAGATGAAAGATTTTAAGATGTAATGTTTATAACTCCTTTACCTGGGTACCTACTTCTTTTCCTATGACCACCACATTCGACATGAATTGGAAATAGGCCAGCAAGATGTCTTGGATATGTTAAAGGGAGGACTGTGGAAAATTAGTACGGTCTGGTAAACATTATCTGCGCCATCTTGCCTTTTTCCCTGATGCCACACTTTTTGTCGTGCGCACCCGCCATTTTAGGTGCTTCGATCAGAACAACCCTTTTTGCATGCCACTGGCGCCCGGCATAGCCCTCCTCCCTCACAAAGCCCGCACTCTGACAACCCCCGCTCGCACATGCCTTGGGTCATAAACCCCTCTTCAGCGCAGCTCTGCCTCAGAACCCCATCCTGTCCCCAGCGCGACACCTCCCTTCCTTCTTTTTATGGTCCCAGGCCCTTTTTGATGCAAAACCCCTTTTCCTGTGTGCCCGTTTGTCTTCCTCGTTCCCAGGCCGACACCTAGCTCTGCCGATACTGTTTATTGCCCCTCCCCGTACAGTAGAAAGCTTCCCTCATCAAAGGACCCTCGAGTTGATCAATGCCCCCACCCTATGAGATCCGATCAAACCCCCACATTCCGTGAACCGGCGGAATGTCCAGCTGCGCGATAATCATCACCTGTCGTGACCGGGGTGGGGACTTCTGCTGTATATGTGTGTGGAAACGGGCTTGGAGCGGGGATTCCGAGAATGTCTTTCCGTACATCAAAGCATTTGCCATGAATATGTTATATGTAATAAAGCAATAAAGCTGTGTATAAGAGGCCAGGCCTCAGAGATGCGGTTAGAGCACCTCAGAACGATACCTGCTGTTTGAACTGACGTGTTCTCCTCCGGAGAGAATAAACCTTGTTTCCTGCCCTTCCCGTCTCCAGCGCCTGCCTCTTCATTGATTAATAATTCGTGGGTTAAAGAGGCGACACCGCCGGGCAAATATCGATTGTCCCCTGACCTTAGATTTAACAGGACCCTGGGAAAAAAAGCTCCAGAAATGTTTCTAAGTCAGAAGGTAAAAACTTTGACTGAGACCTACTGCAGGGGGTAGCGTGCAGGGCTCCATAAAAGTCAGCCTGAAGCTTTTACTTCATCCCCGTCTAGCTCAACCAGATGTCCCAATAGGTGCTACAGGTTTCTTTGTGCTGTATAGTGCTAAATCTTTCAAAATTCTTATGTCTGGTTTCCTATATTGGATTTAAAGAGAAGCATATTTCCTATCTAAATACATTTGTGTTGGATTTTTATTGTGTGCTGTGTCTTAATTATTTACTGAATTGGTGTTTTCAAATGTTTACATACCTGTCTTTGAAGTTAAGCCTGCCTGCTCGCCGCCAAATTAACAAGGGTTGAGCAAAAATTCTGAGACCTATTCTTAGCCCTATATTGTGTTAGTGTCATTATTGCCAATGGTAGATGTATATTTACCACTGCTAATAACACACTTTTCAACAGATACCCATCATGAAAAAGGCTCTCGAAATGACCTGGTAAAATCCAAGTGAACTCCTGAATATAAAATGCAAGAAATCGAGTGACAGGATAGTGTGGGTCACTGCATTTTGCTCCACTGCCATCAAAGTAATTTCCATCATAAAACATATTTGGCACATTCTAGATAGTATAGACAAGTCTTTGCTTTTAAAAGGGGTACGAGCATCAGAGAGCATGTTGTCATGTCAACCAGTAATTACAACACTGTGCGTCTTGGGTAAAAGTCACAACAATATTGTATTCTTCCTCCTTTGGATAACACATTCTCTGTGTAATCAGTGATTCCAGGAACAGGAATCCTAGATCATTAATCACCCTGTACACAGAATGAGGGCTTAAATGAGCTACCAACAGAGGTAATAGCTGTATACAGAAAACCATAAAATATCATAATCATTCAGGGTTAGAGTGATATGTTGCCCTGATATGTTGCCCATTTCTGCGTGATCTCCCCCATTGTGTGCTGAATTTTGTTACTGTTTTCTAGACTCTGCATAGTGGGGCACTGTTGCAGGTGTCCAGTGCATGTCTGTGACCCCTGAATCATGTAGAAATTAGCTAGTCCCTTATTGGTCTATTTACCTCTCTGATAAGGCCATAGTATATGATAAAGGAACTGCACCCAAGCAATTGATAGCTAAAAGTGACTCGTTGACTTCAGCTCTTATTGTGCCATCTACTAGTGTGAGAAGAAACATGGCTACAGGTCTAAGATTTAGTCTGATTGCTGCAGTTTAAGCCTGCAGTGTGAATGTTCAAATAACCATTTTTGACAGGTTAAAACCTATCAGTTAAATATTAGTAAGTCACCCATATGTGGGCCTTGTATCCCACAAGGTAGAGAGCATGGTGTTTGTCGCAAATGTTGTTTGGTGCCCACTGATAATCCATAAAAGGACCCTTCAAAGTCACCTTAAGCACCTTGCAGATTGTCTCCACCAAATTTACTGAACTGCCATTATGTTGAAAGTAATGATCCACCTCCTAGTTAACAAACTCCTTGTGCTCAAGATTGACCAACCACCATGTGCTTAGGCGCTCGTTGTTTAGGCACTGCCGTGGTCCAAGCCGTAGGCTTTGTTCCACAGGAGAATGGTCACCTAAACTCCTGGCCAGTATTAAAACTCCCTCTACTCTGTGCGTCTCGGTGTTAGACAAATAGTCAACCCGGGAAAAGGACCTATGTACACCTGAGTAAAAGGTGTAGGCATGTTCTCTAGGGTAGTATAGTTGCAAGATGTCTGAGATCCAGTACCCCAAGAAATCCCATGAGGAGGGATGGCCATGAATAGCCCCCACTCTCCCATGCAATTTGTCCATGTCCCAGTCTCCCACCTCATTTAGGTCACCTCCCACAATCCATAGCTCCTGTAGGAGCTGCATTATCTGGCTGCTGAAGGTCTTGAGGGTTGCCGTGGTCAGAAGGGGTGCATACACATTGATCAAGGACAAGGGAAGTATGTTTAATGATCCGATGGCTATAATGTATTTCCCCAATCTGTTATGTACCATCCTTGTGACCCTGAAGGGGAGATGACTTCATATTAGGATGGCCACCCCTCAGGACCCCCTGTAAAAACCTGTGTGGTAGACCTGGAGAATCCTGTCTGGGACAGGAATGGGCACCAGTTCCCCACAAGCTGCGGTGCCTGTAGGGAAAGGATAGCTGACTCTAAGCATCTGGAGATTTCAATGCAACCTCGCTTTTGACCCTCTTGAGGAAGCCATTAACATTCCACATAATGAGACAGACCTGACCATCAGCTGTAACAATTTCAGGTTCAGTCACTGGTGAGTCTGTTTGGGTACACCTGAGACCTGTGACTGTGAGGTTACTCTGTGTATCACTGTAAGATGAGTGATGAAAACATTTGTTGTGTATCCTAAACCCTGAGGAAATAACACATTCCTCTCCCCCACCCTATACTTCGAGAAGAATAAGTACCTGTCATCAGTAATATTTGTGATTACTGCCAACCAGGCTGTGCCTCAACTACTGGGTCCCCCTGGCCCAACTCTAACTTGTCCCATCCCATAACTCAGGAATAACCCAATAAACATTGAAAAAACAAAAAGACCAGAACTCAAACAAGTCCCAAGTGGGGGAGCCTGAGTCAACTTCTGTAAGTGCTCTCCCACTCTCCTTTTAAGGACTTAACCCACAAACCTTCCTCAGCACCACTTGAAAGTAAAAAACAGGGAGTATGAACAGTGCTGATATTAGTTCAAGCTGGCCCCAGATTCCCTCCCCACTGAGGTGGTCATCCCCTTCGATCATTGGGCAGTGAAGATTTAGTCTATTGCTCCAGCCCCTCACCGTACTGGTTCCTCCATCTCGCCCTCCATGCCTAGTGGGGCACCGGTCTCTAAACATTTCCTCCCCTCTCCAACCCAGCAGGTCGGCAGCCCGTCTTGCTCCCTTCTGAAGTCTGGATGCTCCTACACCCAGGCCCAGGTACTCTCTGCGGTGTTGACAAACAAGGTTTTGTCTTCAAAGATGACCTTGAAGTGGGCCGGGAAAAGCAGCATGTACTTCATTTGAATCACCCACGTCTTCTGTATAACCTACATGAAGTGGGCACAACTGCTGGTGTACTTGAAGGGTTTAATCCAGAAAAAAACATGACTCTGAGGGAAAACAGCTTACAGGATGGCCTCAAGGAAGCATCCCTGTCAACAAAATTAAGGACACTTGCAATGGTTGGCCATGACTGGGTGCCTGTAGGAGGGCGGATGCAAGAGACCTGAGCATCCTCTCCACCACAAATCGCATCAGAAGATCCTCGGTCAGGATGCAAGTCTTTAACCACTGCATCATGAACCATGTGGGAGACGTGCTATCAGCCCCTCTGGTAGGCCAACAATACAGATATTGTTACTAAGAGAGCATCCCTCTACATCCACGGCCCTGGCCTCCAGTTGTAGGACCGTCCCCTGGTGGTTTCAGAGTTTGCTGCAGAACCACTGGTTTTTTTTTTTTCTTGTTTTTTTTTTTGAAAATCTGTTTATTAGCAGGGTAGCTAGAGCAGTCATATAGTATCAGTAACACAGTACATATATCGGATTAAGGCAGCTCTATCATGCTCGGCAATATTGCAAACAGTATACATTTTGATTTTCCGTTGAGTTTCTAGGAAACCAAACAATCCCTTTAAGAATTACATCCCACCCTCCACCCACAGAACAGACCCACCCTAGACACTCCTATTGAACGTATATAAACAGTATTTAGTACCAGGGCGCCCCCAACAGACAGAACAATTCAAGTATGCATAGATGTGCATGTTACACAACTAGACAGTGGCATAAGCAACAGTATCACAGGGTATCTCATGTCACAATTCAGTGCAGCATGGTCATGCGAAAGCATCCCTGTCAACAAAATTAAGGACACTTGCAATGGTTGGCCATGACTGGGTGCCTGTAGGAGGGCGGATGCAAGAGACCTGAGCATCTTCTCCACCACAAATCGCATCAGAAGATCCTCGGTCAGGATGCAAGTCTTTAACCACTGCATCATGAACCATGTGGGAGACGTGCTATCAGCCCCTCTGGTAGGCCAACAATACAGGTATTGTTACTAAGAGAGCATCCCTCTACATCCAGGGCCCTGGCCTCCAGTTGTAGGACCGTCCCCTGGTGGTTTCCGAGTTTGCTGCAGAACCACTGTTAGAGTCCTCTGCCTTTGAGATGTGTCCCTTAGCCAACACACTGTAGGAGCGCCCTCATGACCTATATTTCTTTTTTCTGATTCACATTGAATTCAACATGGGCTGTAAATACATTTAAGTTATAACATGATTCAAGTACATCATTGTAATTTCGACATTTATTTATTCATTTTCTTACTTTCTTTTATCAAAATTATTGTTCTATTGATTTTTATAATCCAGTGAACATTTACAATAAATATTCTGAGCATGTTTCATATAAACAAATTTTCACATCTCAGCATCATGTAATCCCCAGGTAGAAAAACAACATCAAAAACAAAAACACACTCACCCATACATTCATACCTCTTCAACTGCATTCATACTTCATTGGCAAACACAAAACTCTGGAAAGTTGGAGACATAGGTATGGTATCAATCTCCTTTGACCAATAAAGCATCTGCAAATAGCAGGATCTAAATGGCAATGTTCGACGCGTTTTGGTGGTACAGGAAAAAGATGAACACCACGTTCATCAGGACCCCTAGATAACCAACCAAAGTTTCAACACCTAGAGAATACTTTCACAATTCCTGCTTTATTGGATATCTTTATATATAGACCGACCCTTTACTGCTGGCAATTAATACTGCTTTCCTCCATCTCCAATTTAGATGAACCTCCTCATCCAACAACTTTGTTTTTTGTGAAACAAACCTTTTGTATATGCTTGATGGATCCACAATATTTCATTCTAACAGCATCTTGTCAATTGCAGGCTGGAGGCCATGCACAACTCTCTGCCGCAAGGCTTTTCTCATAAAGGTAGAACCCTCACTTGACACGCCAGGTGGAGAAACGGACAACGACAGGAATCGAGTCAGTCGCCATCACTCTCTCCACTCTTTGTCATAGATTCTGACAGCGTCATCACAGAGCAACATTTAGCTCCCCTGTTTCTCCCTCCAGGCACTGACAAGTGGAGTGGTGTGGCTCACTGGTTAGAGGCGGCAGACCCGGAAGCAGAGAACGGCCCGGGACCAGGGTTCAATTCGCGACGTGGCAGGGTCGTGGACCAGGGTCAGCGGACTTGATCATTCTCGCCTCAGTGCCTACTCAAACCAGGGATCACACTCGGCAACTCTGGGCATTAGCTTGCCTCACCTCTACAACGGCCCCCCCACATTCACCGGGGATGCCTCGTTTCACCTTGAAGATACCCAGTAGGTACCATCTCACAGGGATAGCCAGGACGGGTTCCCCAGCGGTCTACAGTGCCACAACGCCTCAGGGCAGCAGTGCGCTTTACAAGACACATACATACATACATGAGAGTAATACATTACCTATAGGATTGATGGATTCCATGCATTCCAGGGACCTGACTCCTGTGAGTTCCCATGCCCAGAGCAGGTCAGCCTAGTGAATATGTCTAAATCTCCATGTGGAGGGTACAGGGCTGTATTCTCTTTCCACCTGAGTAATTTTTTGGTTAGGCGCACCTCTTCACCCACCAGCTGGCACCAGTCAGTGCAGGATAACAAATGGCCAGAGGAATAGGGGGTGATGCAGCAAGGCCGGTATTAGATCTACCCCTCTCACCCCGAAAATGAGGTCGGGCTCCATCCTCCATGGTCACTATGTGATTGGGGTGGTCCATGGACAACCATAGGTGGGCAGCGATAAGGGGGGCACCAAGGAGAAAATTCTTTACACAGGAGGGGTATGCTGGCGTGGATAAAATTCTAACCAGGGTTTTGGGGCCTTGATGTTCCTCAGGCACAGAACATCAGTTGACAGTCTTACAAAAACTTTTAATTCCCCAAATGGCTAACAGTGGGGTTGAAACTGTGAAACATGCACAGCCAAATATTTTTAATGGCCTGTCAATAATTAGATATTGTCTTCAGACTGAAGTCTTGTGGACGATGAAATGAACAATTCCCTTCTTCACCCCATTTAATACATCCTGCCACATTATTTTTGCAGTACTGTATCCCTGCACTGCAGCCAGAGGACCATCTCTGACTCTCCCACCTGGGGTGGAGCAGGTATCCCCTAGGCATTGGGACGGGGACTCACGACCTGCTGCTGCCATTATCTCCAAAGTGGTAGACAAAATGTAGCCACGAGGCTGGGCCTTTTATTTTTTTATTTATTTATTTTTAAGCTTATATCGCGCACAGCTACCCACAATGGGTTTCCCGGCGCTAGGGATAGACTGTAGAAGAAGAGGAAGCAGTTTCACCTAACCTGAGTCACAGCAGGCTATTGGGCACGTTGAGTAAAAAACCATGTTTTCAGAGCCTTACGGAAGTGAAACAAGTTGGTCTCGAGTTTTAGAGCCAGTGGGAGGGAGTTCCAATATTTGGGGCCCAGAGTGGAAAAGGAACGACCTCCCATTTTTGTCAGCTTCCATCTTGGCATAATGAAATTTCCCATGTCCGATGACCTTAGTGGACGTGTGGGTCTGTAGGGTGTTATCAACCCTTGAAGGTAGGCTGGGGCACTACCCTGCTTGACCTTAAACATATAGCATAGTGCCTTAAATTTAATGCGTTCAGGAATACTCAACCAATGAAGGTCGCGTAAGGCGGCCTTGGCTGAGGTGCGTCTGGGAATGTTTTTTAGCAGGCACGCAGCCGCATTTTGCACTACCTGCAGCACCTGTAAGGTGGCTTTATCTGCTCCCAAGTAAAGAATATTACCATAGTCCAGGCGAGATGTTATGAGCGCCTGGACTACGGTTCTGCGGGAGGAGAGTGGAAGCATCCACAAGATCTTATGGAGCCACCGCAGCGTTGAAAAGCAGATGGCAGCAACCTTAGTGGCCTGTTGTCCCATAGTTAACCTGTCGTCTATAATGACGCCCAGGTTGCGAACTGCAGTGGAAGGTGTAGGTACAGTACCCAATTCGATGGGCCAATGGTGGGGTCCCCAGAGATGTTTATTCCGACCCAGAATGACCACCTCGGTCTTCTCCCCATTCAGTTTGAGACAATTTCTCCGCATCCAGTCTGCCACAAGAGTGAGGCCTGACTTGAGTGCGGAGATGTTGTTCTCGTCTCTCCCTGATAGGGAGAAGACAATCTGGGTGTCATCTGCATAGGAAAACAGGGTTAGCCCAGCCTGTTCGACAATTGATGCCAAGGGTTTAACGTAAATATTAAATAATAAGGGGCTAAGGATTGAGCCTTGGGGAACACCGCGGGTAGATGGACAAATGGTGGAAGCAGCTTTAGGAGAGAACACTTGAAAACTACGGTCATTGAGGAAAGACACCAGCCAGGCCAAAGCCTGGCCACCCACACCTAGAGATTTCAGAGAGTCAATGAGGATGGAGTGTGACACGGTGTCGAACGCTGCGCTCAAATCCAACAGGATGAGCGCCATGGTGTTACCTTGGTCGACACCATGCCTCAGACTCTCCGTTACCCCCAGGAGCGCTGTCTCAGTTGAGTGCCTAGGCCGGAAACCCGACTGAGAAGGAGGGAGAAAAGCGGTGTTTTCGACCAGTTTAGAAAGCTGGAAATTTATATGTCTCTCCAGTATCTTCGAAAAGATTGGCAGCAAAGATATCGGGCGAAAGTTGGCGGGGTTGGAAGAATCGGCGCCCGATTTTTTTAGTAAAGGTACCACCATGGCGTGTTTCCAAGGTAAGGGGACCTGGGCCTCACTCAAAGAGGTGTTTAGTAGTTTAATGAGAATAGGGTGAGTAAGAGGATCCAGTTGTTTTAATATTTTGGCTGGGAGCACATCCAATGGGGAACCAGAACGCACACTGTTTAGACAGGACACAAAAGAAGTGGCGTCTAGGGGCTGCCAGATGGAGATTGCAGCATCAGTGGTGGAATTCACCAATTCCTGGACCGTATTAGGGGCGATAAAAGTGGTCTCTGGAGGTGGAGAAAAATGATCGTAAATAAGATCCACTTTGTTTATAAAATAATCCGCTAAGGACTGACACTGGACGGCATCAAGAGCCGGAGGAGGGGGAGTGGAATTTACACCAGTCAGTTTCTTCACAACGGAGAATAACACCTTAGGACAGTTTTGTGCATCGGTCACTGTTTTTGTAGTATAATTTGCTTTAGCAGTTTTGCAGCTGTTATGGTACTTTTTAAGGCTTCTTTATAAATGATTTTACATACAGGGGAATAGCCTTTTCTCCATTTCCGCTCCAAGGTCTTGCATTGTGAGCGGAGACTCTTAAGTTGTTCCGAGTACCATGGGGCTGGAGGATGATGTAAAACTGTGGGCTTTGACGTAGTTGGTAGCACCCGATTTACAGCATTGGTTAGCCAGAGTTCAGTAGCACTGTTAAGAGCAGTAACTGGTGCGTCAGTAGACGGGAGTGTTTTAATCAATAATTTATTGAGTTCTGGGATACTGACCTTCCCCCAATTACGAGAAGGCCCCTGTTTTACTGTCGCAGATCTAGTAGCTATTTCAGCCATGTCTAAGGAAAAAGGGACAGCTGAGTGATCAGACCAGGTAATTTGTAGAGCTTCACGGGAACAGTCTAAGGGCAAATTAGATAAAATAGGGTCAAGTAAATGTCCAGCACAATGTGTAGGACCTGTGTTGTGTAACTGGAGGTTAAAAGCTTCCAGGATAGAAAGGAGCTGATTCCTGTGAGGGCATTCATTGTCATCTAGATGTATGTTTAGGTCTCCTAAAATAGTAAAATTAGACGCTTTGAGCATGACCGGGGCTAAAAGGTCCGGTAATGAGGTTATCCATGGGCTAGCTGTCCCAGGGGGACGATACACCAGTAGACCTGACAATGTAAATTGAGGGGTTATGAACAGTTGAAATAGAGCTGACTCGCAGTTTTTTTGGGTGGCATTGACCAATTTACAAGTGTATATGTTCTTGAAGATAATTGCAATTCCACCCCCCCTGCCAGAGTTTCTATCCTGGTGAAGAATAGCATAATTGGAGGGAATGGCATCTGCAATATCCGGACCTGAGCAGTCCCTGAGCCAAGTTTCGGTCAGGAATATCGCATCCGGTTGATGTTCAACAAGAAAATCATGTATATTGTAACTGTGTTGTGGCAGGGATCTACAGTTTATACTCCAAAAACTTAGCGGGGTTCGAAGGGGGACTATCCCGGGGCTAATCTGTCTATTTCGTCTGCCTCGGTAGCACAGGGATCTACACATGGTTGGGGTTTTTAATGAAAAGTCACAATAAGGACAGCGAAACCTGGTAGAAGGGAAAGGGTAGATGGCACAATTATTATTGGAAGTACCACGTAGAGCAAACAGCTCATCAATGGAATATGCAAGTACCATAATGGAAATAATGGATTTGCTCACCAATAAAAGAGTATGCCGGCGCCCAGAGCCCGGCCCAGCGCGGACGGGCGCAGACGGGCTGGACTCTGGCGTGACTCCGGCGGGCATCCGGCGCGTCCGCAACGCGTTCGCTTACGCGAAGAAGCCCTTCCCTTTTTAAGGCTATCTGGAGCGCGTCACGGCGCAGCCCGACCCAATATGGCCCCTGTCCTGCCCTCGCCTCCCCGGGACCAACTCTCAGCGTCAATACTCAGCTGAGAGTGGCCCAGATGGCAGAGGGAGGTGAGGAGACAATTCCAGATGCAAGCGCTAAATTAAAAACGAACTAGATGTGAGATACCCCACAAGTTAAATGAACATAAAAAGCTTATTAAATCAAGCGTGGCAAAGCGCTGCTAGTATTCAGGAAAGGTAAAGCGTGAGAACCTCCGGCTTTCCGCCTCAGAGGGTGAAAAAGCTACCTGTTTCCTGGAGGCGAGCCCTTTTTAAAGCTATCTGGAGCGCGTCACGGCGCAGCCCGACCCAATATGGCCGCTGCCCTGCCCTCGCCTCCCCGGGACCAACTCTCAGCGTCAATACTCAGCTGAGAGTGGCCCAGACGGCAGAGGGAGGTGAGGAGACAATTCCAGATGCAAGCGCTAAATTAAAAACGAACTAGATGTGAGATACCCCACAAGTTAAATGAACATAAAAAGCTTATTAAATCAAGCGTGGCAAAGCGCTGCTAGTATTCAGGAAAGGTAAAGCGTGAGAACCTCCGGCTTTCCGCCTCAGAGGGTGAAAAAGCTACCTGTTTCCTGGAGGCGAGCCCTTTTTAAAGCTATCTGGAGCGCGTCACGGCGCAGCCCGACCCAATATGGCCGCTGTCCTGCCCTCGCCTCCCCGGGACCAACTCTCAGCGTCAATACTCAGCTGAGAGTGGCCCAGACGGCAGAGGGAGGTGAGGAGACAATTCCAGATGCAAGCGCTAAATTAAAAACGAACTAGATGTGAGATACCCCACAAGTTAAATGAACATAAAAAGCTTATTAAATCAAGCGTGGCAAAGCGCTGCTAGTATTCAGGAAAGGTAAAGCGTGAGAACCTCCGGCTTTCCGCCTCAGAGGGTGAAAAAGCTACCTGTTTCCTGGAGGCGAGTCCTTTTTAAAGCTATCTGGAGCGCGTCACGGCGCAGCCCGACCCAATATGGCCGCTGTCCTGCCCTCGCCTCCCCGGGACCAACTCTCAGCGTCAATACTCAGCTGAGAGTGGCCCAGACGGCAGAGGGAGGTGAGGAGACAATTCCAGATGCAAGCGCTAAATTAAAAACGAACTAGATGTGAGAAACCCCACCTGTTGTGGCCCACCTGTTCAAAATCCACAATGTGCATGCTCCATAGCAGTCCTCTGCTCATGGAGCATAACCACACCACTGTTCATTAGCAGGGAGGCCGTTTTCAGTCCTCCCCATTGTCACAGCCACCAATGCTGAGCCCTTCTCCTCAATACAAATGCCTAGGTTATTCCATCACTGCCTGGGCCATCTGCCTGTGACCTGCAAGCGAATGCTGATGATCATTGTTGGACCTGGCCCTTTTGGCAGGTTCACCCCTAAACTTTTCTGCTTTTTCCTAGCCTGATCCTGGAACCTGGTGTTGGTGATTTTAGGCCTTTGCGCACTTTTTCACTGTGGTACAGTGTAAAGTGCATGAGCTCTCTGTGTATGTGTGGTGAGTGACCTGCCCTCCCATAGGAATGAATGGGGAATATGTATGCCCATGGTAGTTCCTGATGTGTGGGGAGTGCAGGGTCGAGTTTGATATGTGCGAACTCGTGAGATTGAATGCTGCGTAATGGTGTATGCGGCATGATTGTGTCTAGTCTAGAAGCGCCACTTTTAGAAGTTGGCATATTTGTGTAATTTGTGCCTGGCGTGTGATTGGCTGGTGAGCCTGGCCCAGAGTGCCTGGGCCTGCTTGTGGATTGACTGTCTGGTTTGAGTGTGACAGGGGCTGCAGAGCCCCAAGGAGGTTGTCTGAGTCAGCCCGTGGATGAAAGGCAGCATCTGCTGCCAGGGAAGTGGGAGGAGATCGCACCTGAAAGTGAGTGAGGCTGTGCCTGCCTGCCACAATGCTGGCTCCACCCCCCCGCTGGGCGACTGTCACTTCTGTCCCTGATACTGACAGGACTTCCCATTAACCAGTTCTAGCTGGTTCTCACACTGCCTGCACAAATACTTCAAAGACTTTTCTGTGTATAAGAAAGGGCTGTGTCCCCTTCCAAAATGTTCTTGTTTTTGGACTTGAATCTGCCCTGCCCCCGGGTGCCTGGAGGACTTCTGGGGGACCCCTCTGCCTGTCCTGGAAGGATAGGGGACTTTGCTTTACCCTGGATGGACTGCTGATGTCCTGGACTCTGGAGACCTTTTACTGGGTCCCCTTTGCTTCCATTTGCTGGACTTGTGGACCTTTACTTGTCCCTAGCGCTGGGAGTGCTTTGCTTTCACCCCTAGCGCCTGGGGGCGCTTTATCTCTGATGTTAGCGCAGGGAGCGCTTTAAATTTCCTTTGGCGCTTGAGAGTGCTTTATTCCTGCTCTAAAGCGCCTGGGAGCGCTGCGGACTGTCCTTTTAGCGCTGGAAGCGCTTTATTTACTTTGCAGGTGCCCACCCTGCTTATGGTGGCCCTAGCGAGTGCCCACCTCGCTTATTTGCTATTTTTATATTTTTACTCGAGGGAACCCACTCCTCGGTAAATTCCCCCAAGCCTCTGAGTCCCTGAAACGGGCCGCCGCGCTGCCCGCGGCGACTCGGAAGTGCTGGGTCGGCCGGCCAATCCTAGCGCGGCCCCCTCGGAGAAGGACCGGAAGTCCCGCCCTCGGGGGCCGCGGCACGAAGGAGGAAGGCTGCTGGTGCTTGCGGGGCTCCCATGTGCAGAGGGAGCCCCGGGAAGATGAGCGGAAGCGTGGCCTGCTGCGGGGCTCCCGTGTGCTGAGGGAGCCCCGGGAGAAGCGCGGGAGAGCCCCTGACTGACGGGGGCCCAGCAGCGAGAGAGGAGCGGTGGGAGTGCAGGCGGGGCTCCGATGGAGAAGGAGAGCCCCGCGCTGCTCGAGAAGAAGCTTCAGCCCGCGCTGCTCGAGAGGAAGCAGAGCCGCCGCCAGACCCGGTGAGTGGAGTAGAGGAAAAGGGGGGGCGCCGGGACACATTGTCGGTGTCCGCCCCCCCGTAGCGCGATCTCGCGCTCGTTGTTAGGTTGAAGCCCCGAGGGCTTCAGGGGGCATTCCTTTTGGCCAGTTCATGCATTTAGAGCCTGAGAGAGGCTCATGGCCATTTTTATCTACTGAGAGCCTGAGAGAGGCTCTGGGGGCATGCTTTGTTCGTTGGAGCCCCGAGAGGCTCCCGCCCCTATGTTGATTCTCGAGCCCAGCGAGGCTCGAGGTGCCATGGTTTTCAGAGCCTGAGGGCTCCATGGTGCATATATAGTTTAAGAGCCTGTGTGGCTCCAGTGTTTGGTCGCAGTGGTTGGTGACAGAGCCTGTGTGGCTCCAGCAGTGGGCGCAGCTTGCGCCTAAGGGTCAGTGAGGGCACTGTCGCAGTTTTTGATGTCCCAGCTGCCCAGCAATTAGTGGGCAGCTGCACTGTTTAGGTCTGGGATGTTCCCAGGTGCCCAGCAAGTAGTGGGCACCTGCAACGTTTAGGTTTTGCGCCGGTGGCGCACCCCTGACTGGCGCTGCATTGGCAGCGCGCCCTGACATTCTGGACACAGGGCTCTTTTAGTCCCTTTATTAGATGGGGGCTGGTATGTGATTTCTGTGCAATGTGATTTCTATGTTTTTAATAGTAATTGCTAATGTGAGTTTTGCGCAATGTGGTTACCTGCTATGTTTAGGATGGTAATTGTCTACTGTGTGTTTTTGCGCTATTGAGTTGGGTTGGGGCACCTCTGAATGTTTTTAATGCATCATGTGTCTTTCTTTCTCTACGCTGCACCTCTGAATGTTTTAGGCATCATGTGTCTTCTTGCGCTGTACCTCTGAATGTATTTTATTGCATCATGTGCTTTGTTCTTAACACCGCTGAATGTGTAGGTTTATGCATCATGTGTTTTTCTTTATTACTCCTCTGAATGTGTTTCATGCAGCATGGGTAATGTGTTCTTGTTTATACCCCTAAATGTATTTTATTCTGAGGTGGTTGTTCTTTCTAATACAGGTGGTCCTAGTGAGGTCCTGGTCCCCTGCGTGACATTCTCCTAAGGTGGTTAGGGTTGCGTAGGTGGTACTTACCTGTTCCCCGTAGTTACTGGATGTGATTCATAACTGTTATTTTGTTTTATATCTTATTTTCTATGATCTACAAAGTACTATTTCTAAATGTGTTGATTATGACAGTGGCCCATGTGGCCCTGTCCTGTGTAAATAATCCCATGTGAATATTGCCTGTGCCAGTTGGCAAAATGTATATGTGTGATTCTATCTGATATGTTTGGACAATACAAAAGTTATTTTAATATAACTTTGTGTGGAGTTCCTTTTGTGGTGTGCCTAGTATGTTGTTGCTGTTGTATGCTGGCGCAAATGCTTTACACATTGCCTCCGAGTTTAGCCTCACTGCTCGTGCCAAGCTACCAAGGGGGTGAGCAGGGGTTATCTTGGCGTGTGACTCCCTCGCCCTGACTAGAAAGGTAGTTTCTGCCTGGCTTTGGCGTCAGCCTTAGCCTACCAGAAATAGCCAGTTCTAACATTGGTGGCAGCGGTGGGACTTGGACTTGTGTTTGCGCAGTGCCACAGCGACAGCTGGCTACATTACAAAAACTCTGCATTTTTTTCAGATAGTCACATGTTTGGGATTATTGTTTATGATTTTGTTTTTCCTCAACAGTGTCATTTTCAGATGGTGTCCCAGCGCTTTATGTTTAGTGGCAGATGAGAGAAAATGACAGGCGGGACGCCAGTAGATGGGGAGGTTCCCATAGATTAGGAATCCCTTGCAGGGTCCAGTGTCCAATCCCTGTTCCTGTTCCTGTGTGGGTAGATGGAAGAGAGGGAGTGTGGAGGAGAAATGGCTAGCTCGGGAGGGTGGTTATCCCCTGAGTGTAGTGTGTGTGTGTCTGGATTCCCCAGTATGGTAGGATCTAGTGGTGGCAGCTAAAAGGTGTCCAGTGAGTGAAATCCCATTCCCAGTTCCCAGAGTATGGTGCCTGGTGCTCAGTAAGAGGGGTACAGGTTGAGAGTCAGAGGCAGTAAGGAACTGTCTCACCAGTCTGGAGGGGGAGTGTGTGGATGAGTGGTGTGTTGAACTGGAGGAGTTGGTGTGAGTTTTTTTTAAAGGAGCTTGCACGGGAGGTGTACCTCTGGTGGTGTGCAGGAGGTCCTGCAGAGGCACTGGACAAGAAGGTGGACGTCTGGCGGTGTGCTAGGTGTCTTGCAGAGGCATTAGGGAGTGATTCTAAAAGTAGTGGCTTGTGTATCTGATGATCCTGTGTAGGTGAAGAGGTTCATGTGTAGCCCAGCTAGGTCCCAGTAGGATGGTAGGGGTGTAGGGGCTCACGTCATGTCTCAGTGGAGGCGGAGTGAGTGTGGGACGGTGTGTCCCACGTTGGCCCGAAACCCTGTCTCAGGGCCTGGAGGGTTCCCCAAGGGAGCGCCAGGTCAGGGGCCTAGGCTGTACATACAGGTCATTTGAGGAGGATCTTCCTGTGTCTAGAGGACGGGGAGTGTCTGTATTGTAACCAGAACTCCGGCGGTCCTGGTGTTGAGGGGTACCGCTCCTAAGTGGAGGGTGCAGAACTCTGGAAGGGGGTGCAGAGGGACGGTGTACTTCTGACCCCGGTGCAACCTGAGAGTTTAGATCCTAGGTTGGGAGATTAGGAAACTTCTAGGTCAAGAAGGAATCTCTTCCAAAGTAGATCAGCTGAAGAGACTGAGGGGGCTGCCCTTGCTGTGTGTTCTGGGGCCCACCTGCAGTTTGTTGTTTCCACTAAGGTAGAGGAAAGGGGATTTTGCTGTGTGCTGTGTCCCCCCACCTGCTTGAAGAGGAACTGTGCTGTGTGCTTTGTACTTCAGAAGTGAAATAGTTTCCAGGTGGTAGACCAGTGATGGAGTGAGGTCCTGATCTGGTAGGAGAATTGTGTTCTGGTGAGTGCTTCCCTGTGAGGGTGCGGAAACCCAGAAGTAGAGGTAGGGTGGGGCATTCTTGCCCATAACCTCTGGTCAGCCTGAGGGTGTGGTCCCTGGGTTGAAGGATCAGTGGTAGTTGTAGCTATACTGAGAGGGAGAGTGGAGAGTGGCTATTGTGTGCCAGGGGTTACTGCCCCCCACTCAGTGGATTGGTTAGGACCTGTGATATTTGGATGACCTAGGGCCTGGTCCTGGCTGTGGATGACTAGTGTATACCAGTGGGGTATCCTAGTTGGGTCAGAGAGTTCTTGTTTGGAGGAAACCATGTAGGTTCAGAGTGGCGAAAAACTGGAGGGTGTCCCTGCTGTGCGGGCCCGTGTCCGTGTTTTGTCGCCCAAAGCAGTGAAGCCCATCAGTGGAGTGATTGGTCTACCCTGCGTTTGGCTGAAAGGGGGTTGTGTTGGACCTGGCCCTTTTGGCAGGTTCACCCCTAAACTTTTTGCTTTTTCCTAGCCTGTTCCTGGAACCTGGTGTTGGTGATTTTAGGCCTTTGCGCACTTTTTCACTGTGGTACAGTGTAAAGTGCATGAGCTCTCTGTGTATGTGTGGTGAGTGACCTGCCCTCCCATAGGAATGAATGGGGAATATGTATGCCCATGGTAGTTCCTGATGTGTGGGGAGTGCAGGGTCGAGTTTGATATGTGCGAAATCGTGAGATTGAATGCTGCGTAATGGTGTATGCGGCATGATTGTGTCTAGTCTAGAAGCGCCACTTTTAGAAGTTGGCATATTTGTGTAATTTGTGCCTGGCATGTGATTGGCTGGTGAGCCTGGCCCAGAGTGCCGGGGCCTGCTTGTGGATTGACTGTCTGGTTTGAGTGTGACAGGGGCTGCAGAGCCCCCAGGAGGTTATCTGAGTCAGCCCGTGGATGAAAGGCAGCATCTGCTGCCAGGGAAGTGGGTGGAGACCGCACCTGATAGTGAGTGAGGCTGTGCCTGCCTGGCACAATGCTGGCTCCACCCCCCCCGCTGGGCGACTGTCACCTCTGTCCCTGATACTGACAGGACTTCCCTATAACCAGTTCTAGCTGGTTCTCACACTGCCTGCACAAAGACTTCAAAGACTTTTCTGTGTATAAGAAGGGGCTGTGTCCCCTTCCAAAATGTTCTTGTTTATGGACTTGAATCTGCCAGCGGCGTGCTGCTGCTTGGGCCCAGGGGAATCCCTGGGCCCTGCCCAGCCCCTGGGTGCCTGGAGGACTTCTGGGGGACCCCTCTGCCTGTCCTGGAAGGATAGGGGACTTTGCTTTACCCTGCATGGACTGCTGATGTCCTGGACTCTGGAGACCTTTTACTGGGTCCCCTTTGCTTCCATTTGCTGGAATTGTGGACCTTTACTTGTCCCTAGTGCTGGGAGTGCTTTGCTTTCACCCCTTGTGCCTGGGGATGGTTTATCTCTGATGTTAGCGCAGGGAGCGCTTTAAATTTCCTTTGGCGCTTGAGAGCGCTTTATTCCTGCTCTAAAGCTCCTGGGAGCACTGTGGATTGTCCTTTTAGCGCTGGGAGCGCTTTATTTACTTTGCAGGTGCCCACCCTGCTTATGGTGGCCCTAGCGAGTGCCCACCTCGCGTATTTGCTATTTTTATATTTTTACTCGAGGGAGCCCACTCCTCTGTAAATTCCCCCAAGCCTCTGAGTCCCTGAAACGGGCCGCCACGCTGCCCGCTGCGACTCGGAAGTGCAGGGTCGGCCGGCCGGCCAATCCTAGCACGGCCCCCTCGGAGAAGGACCGGAAGTCCCGCCCTCGGGGGCCGCGGCACGAAGGAGGAAGGCTGCTGGTGCTTGCGGGGCTCCCATGTGCAGAGGGAGCCCCGGGAAGATGAGCGGAAGCGTGGCCTGCTGCGGGGCTCCCGTGTGCTGAGGGAGCCCCAGGAGAAGCACGAGAGAACCCCTGACTGACGGGGGCCCAGCAGCGAGAGAGGAGCGGCGGTAGTGCAGGCGGGGCTCCGATGGAGAAGGAGAACCCCGCGCTGCTCGAGAAGAAGCTTCAGCCCGCGTTGCTCGAGAGGAAGCAGAGCCGCCGCCAGACCCGGTGAGTGGAGTAGAGGAAAAGGGGGGGTGCCGGGACACATTGTCGGTGTCCGCCCCCCCCCCCAGTAGCGCGATCTCGCGCCCGTTGTTAGGATGAAGCCCCAAGGGCTTCAGGGGGCATTCCTTTTGGCCAGTTCGTGCATTTAGAGCCTTAGAGAGGCTCATGGGAATTTTGATCTACTGAGAGCCTGAGAGAGGCTCTGGGGGCATGGTTTGTTCGTTGGAGCCCCGAGAGGCTCCCGCCCCTATGTTGATTCACGAGCCCAGCGAGGCTCGAGGTGCTATGGTTTTCAGAGCCTGAGGGCTCCATGGTGCATATATAATTTAAGAGCCTGTGTGGCTCCAACGTTTGGTCGCAGTGGTTGGTGACAGAGCCTGTGTGGCTCCAGCAGTGGGCGCAGTTTGCGCCTAAGGGTCAGTGAGGGCCCTGTCGCAGTTTTTGATGTCCCAGCTGCCCAGCAATTAGTGGGCAGCTGCACCGTTTAGGTCTGGGATGTTCCCAGGTGCCCAGCAAGTAGTGGGCACCTGCAACGTTTAGGTTTTGCGCCGGTGGCGCACCCCTGACTGGCACTGCATTGGCAGCGTGCCCTGACATTCTGGACACAGGGCTCTTTTAGTCCCTTTATTAGATGGGGGCTGGTATGTGATTTCTGCGCAATATGATTTCTATGTTTTTAATAGTAATTGCTAATGTGAGTTTTGCGCAATGTGGTTACCTGCTATGTTTAGGATGGTAATTGTCTACTGTGTGTTTTTGCGCTATTGAGTTGGGTTGGGGCACCTCTGAATGTTTTTAATGCATCATGTGTCTTTCTTTCTCTGCGCTGCCCCTCTGAATGTTTTAGGCATCATGTGTCTTCTTGTGCTGTACCTCTGAATGTATTTTATTGCATCATGTGCTTTGTTCTTAACACCGCTGAATGTGTAGGTTTATGCATCATGTGTCTTTCTTTATTACTCCTCTGAATGTGTTTCATGCATCATGGGTAATGTGTTCTTGTTTATACCCCTAAATGTATTTTATTCTTAGGTGGTTGTTCTTTCTAATACAAGTGGTCCTAGTGAGGTCCTGGTCCCCTGCGTGACATTCTCCTAAGGTGGTTAGGGTTGCGTAGGTGGTACTTACCTGTTCCCCGTAGTTACTGGATGTGATTCATAACTGTTATTTTGTTTTATATCTTATTTTCTATGATCTACAAAGTACTATTTCTAAATGTGTTGATTATGACAGTGGCCCATGTGGCCCTGTCCTGTGTAAATAATCCCATGTGAATATTGCCCGTGCCAGTTGGCACAATGTATATGTGTGATTCTATCTGATATGTTTTGACAATACAAAAGTTATTTTAATATAACCTTGTGTGGAGTTCCTTTTGTGGTGTGCCTAGTATGTTGTTGCTGTTGTGTGCTGGCGCAAATGCTTTACACATTGCCTCCGAGTTTAGCCTCACTGCTCGTGCCAAGCTACCAAGGGGGTGAGCAGGGGTTATCTTGGCGTGCGACTCCCTCGCCCTGACTAGAATGGTAGTTTCTGCCTGGCTTTGGCGTCAGCCTTAGCCTACCAGAAATAGCCAGTTCTAACAATCATCCTCGTTGATCGAGTGTCACAGCTCAACCCTGGTGACAGCATTGGTATATACACTTCTGACTTAGCTCGTGACGTTGTCCCCTTTGATAGCAGTTTGTGTGTTGAAAGCCCTCTTGCTGCAGTCCATCACCACCAGTAGCAGCTCACCTGCAGGCACTCCCTAACTGCATGGTCTGTGGCAATCCTCCTCTGCCCTTGCTTTGATCCCGGCCTAAAGGCCCACCACCGAGGAGCGCTGACATATGCTACATTCCTCTAGTGACCATGACCTGTGTAGGCCTCCCCCACTACCTGACCTCTTGCCATGCAGAAAAGATATATGAGGTCCAAAGATGAGTTGTACATCTCTACCTCGGTTCCTCCATTCCCCCCTTTGAGCACCTTGGCTGAGGACTTCTTTAGCAGAATTTGCTGGATAACATCAGGTAGAACTGGAGCTTCTTGGTCACATGTCCATTCAGCCCTGTTGCCTTGGCCACGCACCCAGAAAATTGTGTTTAACAGTTAATAAAAATCCAATTCAATGGTGAAGCTGGAAGTAACTTTAAAAAAAGTTAGATATGATATGAAAAAAAATATCTCTTTCCTGCATGAAGTTCCTGGAAGATAATTTGCATTACCTCTCCAGCTTCTCCCACCAAGTATTTGGCCTGAAAAAGGTGTGAAATTTCTCCTGAGAGCACACAATAGGCTGACATGAATGGACAGAGTAGAATCATCTGAACTCCACAGAATATAAAGAAAGGAGGCTGTGAGCATGCTATGACACCAATCTGTCTAAATCTGCTTGATAGGTCTGTCGAAGCACATGTAACATGTGCGGCACACATGAAATGGACATCACAGGATGCCAAGACAATTCTTATGTATACCCTGTCTGATTGGTGTAGAACACTGCTTTTGCCCTATCAAAATACTGTGGTATGTCTTTGATGTGGGTACAAGTCTGCTTTAAACTGGATTTTGATGTAAAATGTGAGAGTACACTACGATTGCTTTAGTGCACTCTTTAGTCACACCTCCAGCCTCAGAGGTCAAGTTTTGTGTGGACAAAAACGTGCATGGATTTGCCCTGGCACATTGCATTTTGTATTAAATGAAGCGGGAACTACTGCAAAAGTGAGCAGGTTGGTTCCTGGTAATCATTATTCCATTATTGAGACAGGACTAGAAGTTTTTGGGGTATCCCCTTCCCAAAGGCTGGTGAACCTTTAAAACTGAACCATCACCCTTCCACACTCAGAATACTGCTTGACTTGAAAAGGGATGCCAGGCAGGCAGTATCTGCTGTACTTGGTATGTGTGTCCTGTTAGAAGGACCTGAGGACGGTAGACCCCTTTCTACTTGAAATTCAAAGACTGATTGGGATATTTATTGTGTTTTTTTTACTTTGACCTGTTTTGGTACTTATACATGCTTTATATGGTTTCTTTAAGTCAAGCATGTCTGCTCTGTGCCACCACTACCAGAGGATCAACTCCGGTTTAAATGACTGAAACATTTGACTTGGAACTAACAGGTAGTTACTTTATTACTTGTGGTGGACACACAGCCACCCCAGCTTGAAAAAACACTTTCTCACAGTAAGTTATAGTATGCTTCAGCTAATAAACCACTTTCTCACAGTCAGTAACAGTATGCAGGAGCATAATTTCTCTGCAGTAGAAAATTGAGCACATGTCCATAAAAAGCTGTGTTCCACTACTTCTGGCTGGCTTTCATGGCTGAATGGTCAATGGATCCCCCAAGTCACCTTGATCTGACAGCATCGCTATGTCCATCAAAACACCGTCATTATTCCATGTGCCCCACATGGCCAGTCAGTACTTGCATTAGACTACAATTCAGCAATAGATTTGAAAAGGTCCATGGTTTATTTTTGTTTATGCTTTCAAAAAACGAATGATTGCCAGTAGCATTATGTCACTGTTTACTGAATAAATAATGACATTTGTCTTTTATCTGCAACCTTCCACTAAGACTCTGTTATTCTTCTTTTGCTTACATGTAAATATCTATATCATAATATTTTTCAAAGCTTATTGCCAAAAGTGTTTAATCTCAACATAAATCACAAGTGTATGCACCTGGTTTGGCAGAGAAGGCAGTTGTTTTAGCTGCACAGTTGAATAGTTTTTGCCCGGAGCTCAATCATTTCGTGATGGTTAAAAATAATGTGTTGTGCTGATTATTGCTTGCTGGCACCAAATAGCACAACCCCTTGTGTCCAACATTGTTCTTTTGGCACATGGTCTTGATATTCAGCGGGAATGCAGATGTGTTTACAGAAGAAATTGGCGTGAAACAGATTTTCTGAAACAGAAGGTTCCTTGAAATGCGGCCACATATGCAATTTGCGTGCGTAGAATGAGAAAGAAATCAAGCCTAGGGGGACCCATTCAGTGCCCATGAAGCGGCATTGAATGCCAGGGGCCTATTATAAATGAAATCGTGCTGACTACAGAGCACGCGCTAACTCAGTAACTCTAGTGTTCGTATAAATCATCCCTTATCTAGCACGGCAAAGACAATTCGTCTAAACCCATGTTTTTGTTTCACAATTGTAGTGTCTACTCTGCATACAATCAGACAGGAAATGTAGTTGGTAATATATGAAATGCTACCAACACAGTTCAGAAATACAGAGACAGTTATAGCTCGGTGTTTCTGGGCTTTGTTATCAACAAATCATGCTCTAACTGGGCATTTCTAAATGAATGCATGCACCATGGAAATTCTGGTTGAAACAACAAAGACCCATTCTGCACTTGTGCAGCGCTAAACGCAGGATCATTATTACATAGGGGCGGATCGTAGCCCAGGGCTGTGTTATGGTCAGGTGCACTGGCTCAGCACAGAGCTGAAGCTTGTGGGGCATATTAGCAAGAAGCTCATTAAAATTATCGCCGTTTTAGCGGCAGTTTCCAGCCGCTAAAACTACGATAATTTTAACAAGCTTCTTGCTAATATGCCCCTGTGTTTTTTGCATCTCAGGGATGCAAAGTTCATGCATATAACTCGGGATTTCTCAGAGGTAATGCATTAACCTTGGACAGAGTACACAGATAATCTCTGCTCACTGTTTAAGACTAGTGCTCACTAAAGTTCAATCAATAACCCGGAAAAAATTTGAGTTATATGTTTTACCTTTAAAAACCTCAGGGGTATATTCACAAGAACGTGTGATAACTACTGCAATAGTAGCATAATGCAACTTTCTACATCGCAGC
Source organism: Lissotriton helveticus (assembly GCF_964261635.1). Lineage (NCBI taxonomy): Eukaryota > Metazoa > Chordata > Amphibia > Caudata > Salamandridae > Lissotriton > Lissotriton helveticus. The sequence continues at coordinate 821,692,793 of NC_136057.1, forward strand.
CTATCGCGGAAAAACAACTTAGCATGCAATAGTTTGCCGAAACCGCGGCCAATACCCACAACACAACCACCACAACGGAGATAAAAAGACAAACCCCAATGTGAAAAAACCTGTGCCGGGCAAAAGCACGATAAAAACAGAGACAACCAGCACGAGGGCAGCAATACTCACGCGCAATGCGGGGGAAAAGCACAAGAACAGCATACGGAAAATGCCACAGAACAAAATTCATCAACAGCGGAGTACCACGGATGCACCCTGGACAACTGCAGAGGACAACATGTACACTGTTGGACTTGGCCCTTTTTCAGGGTCATCCCTGAACTTTGTGCCTTCCTCCTGTATTTTTTCTGACCTGTTGTTGGCTGTTTTATGACTCTGGGCACTTTACCACTGCTGATCAGTGCTAAAGTGCATATGCTCTCCCTAGTATAAATTGATGTATGGATTAGGGACTCAATGAATGGTTCATTTGATTTACTAGTCAGACCCTAGTGCAGTGCACTGCATCTGCCTAGGGCTTGTAAATCAAATGCAGCTGGTGGGCTTGCATCACTGCTTGTGCCACCCACAGAAGCCGCCTGTAAAGTGTGTCTCAGTCCTGCCATTGCAGAGCCTGTGTGCAGTCTGGTACTGCCATGTTTACTGGCAAGTGCACCAACATGCCATCCCCTAAACCTTCCATTTTATGCATATTAGTCACCCCCATGGTAGGCCCAAGGACAGGGTGCAATGTAGGTAAAATGCAGGACATGCCCTGATGTGTGTGGCATGTCCTGTTAGTGAATTACAGCCATTTTCGTTTTTCACTATTGCAAGGCTACCTGTTCCCCACAGGCCAGAATGGGCAGTTTGATTATAACATCTTATAATCCTAATTTATTTTATTTGTGTGTTTTGTAAAGCGCGCAGCTACCCCAACGGGGTGTCCCGGCGCTAATAGAATAGGCAATAGATGGACGCAGACAGATGCTTAGGAACCAAAGAGGAAGGTTTTGAGAGATTTGCGAAACTCAAGCTCAGACCGGCTCAAGCGGAGGGACAATGGAAGCATATTCCAACGCTGTGAGGCGCAGGCTTCAAAAGTTTTACCTCCCATTCAGGATCTTTTGAATCTGGGACTCACAAGCAGAACTTGAGAGTTGGAACGAAGAGTTCTGGAATTACAGTAAGGACGCAAAGTGGACTTAAGGTGAGCAGGTCCTTTACCCTTCGTGGCTCGATAGGCCAGTGTCAAAGCTTTGAACTCGATTCTTTTCGAGATGGGGAGCCAATGTAATTTGCGGAGGTAAGGGGATATGTGATGCCTGGGAGGAATGGCCTCCACCAGACGAGCCGCCGCATTTTGGACAGTCTGAAGCTTATGACACAGACCTGCTGTAAGGCCCAGGTATAGAGCGTTGGCATAGTCCAGATGGGAGGTTATCAGGGCATGGACTATGGTTTTGCGATTGTCACTGGGCAGATAATTTATCAGTTTTTTTATGGTTCTGATCCTTGAAAAGCAGACTGCCGCAACTGTTTGAACCTGGGAACCGAAGGAAAGCTGGTTGTCCCATCGGACCCCTAGATTCCTGATCGAATCCTTAGGTGCAGGGGCCTCACTCAAATCTTCCGGCCACCATAGATTAGATTCCAGAGGGGACGCAAGATAAAAAAACAAAACTTCCATCTTTTCTGCATTCAGTCTCAAAGAGTTCCGGTCCATCCATTTTGCTATGTTCCTAAGGCATGACTTCAGAAGATCAAATGTAGTAGATGAGGGCTCATCGAAAGAAAAGAGGATCTGAATATCATCAGCATAAGAGGTGGATTGACCCAGGGAACTAGGTAGAAATTCAAGTTTAGTATGCCTGAACTCAGAATTATAAAGTACATCTTTTAGTGAAGTTGGTTTTAACATTCTGTGCTGGAAAATACCACTTTTAGAAAGTAGGTACTTTCTTGCCTAACAATCCAAGCCTGCCTCTGCTAGGTTGTGTATTCCTTGTCTTGAGTTTGAGTGACAGGGGCTGGGGGATTCCAGGAGGCAGGGTGAGTCAGCACAGGGCTGAATAGAGCTATCTGCATGTAGATGGTTTGGAGGAGTTGCATCTGGGACCAATGCTGGCTCCACCTCCTGTGGTGCGTCTGATATCCCCGGCCCACACTGTCAAAGGAAAGAGGGAGTCTTGTCAACAAAGTGCTCCAGGACTGCACAGAACTGGTTTGGACTGGGTACAGGACCCTCTGCCTTCAGAGGACAAAGGATTTGCTAGTATAAATATGGGGAACCAGACTCCAGAATTTTAGATCACTTTTGGGAAACAAGAAGAATCTTTGCTGAGGAGAGGAACCAGAGACACTGAGGAGGAGACGATCCCTAAAACTGAGTGCTGTTTGGGGGATTGGCCTGCAGTTGTTGCCTGACTGACAAAGAAAGGAGAAAGGACGTTGTGCTACATTCAAATCAACTTGGAGATTGTAAGGATCTCCAAGGGCTTGAGGTTGAGCTTGCCTCCTGTTGAACTGGAAAAGAGTGTCGCCATTGCAGCAGACACTGTTGCATCACCGGAGAAGCGTGTTGCAGGGCCTGTCGCGGCTCAGAAGAATCATTGAGTTGCCGCACTGCTGTCGGGCTTCCACGCATCATTGTCGCATCAAGAAGAAGACGCCATTTTGTTTCATTGCACCGGATCTCCATCACATCTCACGCTGCTGGTCGCAATGCCGCGGAAGCACAGTAAGAATCCGATGCATCACCTCCCTATGCAGAGAAGAACCAATGCATCCCCAACGCAGCAGTAGGGACCCGACGCATCACCGTTCTTGCGTGTAAGGAACCGATGCATCAACTTCACAGCAACACTTTCGTTGTATAGCGTTACGCATCCAAAGGTACATTGAACTCAAAGTGTCGCATTTTACATCTATAGAAATCTAAGCTATTTCTACCATTTTAAAGTACAGTATTGTGGATTTTTGTCATTTATGCTCTTGTGTTAAGTCTATATAAAAATACTTCTTTTTATACTACAACTTGTGTGGTGTCCATCTGTAGTGTTGTCACTGGGTTGCTGTATGTGTTCACAAATGCTTTAACCCAGATCAGTTGACTGGGGGTGAGTGTTTGAAGTGTTCAAACGCTCCGTCATTCATCCCCTTTTGTATCACAAATGCTTTACATACTACCTCTGAGATAAGCTTGCTTGCTCGTGCCAAGCTACCAAGGGGGTGAGCAGGGGTTATTTCAGGAGTGTACCCCCTTACCCTAACTAGACGCAAGGGTCCCTGTTTGGACAAAGGTACCTACCTCTGCCAACTAGAGACCCCCAAATATAACATACATCACAACATTCAAGCACCGTGGAAGAACAGAACTGACAGGCACACTGCATGAAAGAGACAAGTGGCAGACAAATCAGAGCTGCAGGAGCGACACACCCACAGTGCAGCATACGCACATAAGCAGGAGGGCACCTCAACATTGACAACATCCCGGTACAAACAGCACCCCCACCACATTTGAACACATGACACAACTGGTTCTGCAAATGTGCATAACCTGGCAAATTACATCTGAAATCGCAAGGACATGTGACATGACAATGTAGAAGTACAACCTGTAACCTGCAATTATGTTTTATTCACACAAGCAGTGCATTTGGACATCTTCGACTGTTGCATGATTGCCATGGACGGTCACAAATTCGTGACGTGCTCATGAGAAGTAAGTGTCAATGATGAGATTCCTACAGGCCGCTCCTGCCGCTGCTGCAGTAGGATGTGGGCCACCTGCCCCACCACCACCATCATCAGCCGGTACCTCTGGAGGGATCCATAGGGCCGAGGGGCGGACACAGATGTTGTGAAACACACAACATGGAACGACCAGCTTGCACACGACGTCCGGGCTGTACAGGAGCTTCCCACCTGTGCCATCCAGGCACCTGAAACGTGATTTCCACATGTCAAATGTGCATTGAATGATGCCCCTGGTGCATATGTGGGCTGCATTGTACTGCCTCTGGGCGGGTGTGGCCGGGTCTCGGAGGGGTGTCATCATCCATGGGCAGAGTGCATATCCTTGATCACCTGTGACAGTGCAGGGAGAATAGAGTCAATACTTGGTTCCGCAGGATGTGAAGACAGGTCCACCAATCCAGTGACGCCTGTGCTGGCTGTGTGTAGGGTGAGTATAAGCCAGCCCGCAGGGAGTAGCTGATGCTGGCAATTACACCAACATTCATCAGGCACTCAGGAATGCAATGTCACAACTACAAGGGGGGATGACACAAGTCACACAAGGCTAGTCGCCCTGGATGCATAGTGGGCGACACAGGCCCACCGCCACCAGACGCTGACCTGGGGAGACTGAGGTAGGATCATGGGGGCAGAGCAGTGCCTTAAATGTGTCATGGCTGCATTCCACATCTCCACACGTTCAGCTGGTGTGTGGCTGTGGTGCCATGAAATGTCTGTATTGGGTGCAGGGGTAGTCCAGGATGACCATGGAGTGGTGTGGTCATGTCTGGTAGGTGTTCGTGTAGTTTGACATATTGAATGTGGTTTGGTCATGTATGCATACCCACAGTTGTGCATTGTGCTTTGGAGGCTTTGGGATGTGTGGTGTGTTGATATGGTGCTTACCAACGAGCAGTCCTGTTCCATATGTGCCATCCTGGAAGCGCTGATTGATGACGGACTGTCGGAAGATGAAGGAATCATGCACACTGCCTGGGTATTTGGCGACGACATTGGTGAAGAGTCCCTGGTGGTCCACTATTGCCGACACATTGATGGATTGCGTGTACTTTCTGTTGCGGTAGTGGTGTGCAGTATCCACAGGGGGCACAAGTGGGACATGAGTGCAGTCGATTGCCCCAACACGGCCGGGAATCCGGCTATGGGGTAGAAGCCTTGCTTTGTCTCCAGCTGTTTCTGTGCAGTGTTGGGGAAGTGAAGGTACTGGGGTATGAAGCTGAGGATGGCATCCAGGACAGGTGTGGTTGGAAGGTACCAGAGGCCAACAGGTGCAGCACAGCCAGCAGCTTTGTCGGTGGAGGGATGTTGGTTCTCCACTGTGTTGGCACTGTCAACCTGCGGGCGATATGGGTCATGATGCGGAGGATGGTTGTCCTTTTGATCCTGTAGTGGACAATGACTTCCTTGGGTGTTAGGTCTGTGAGAGTGATGCATTTTTGGTAGGTCCGCTGTCTTACCCTGCGCTGCCTCTGTGGTGGTCCGGGGGGTGGGTCTAGGTCCTGGGGGTGGTGGCGGTCCTGGGGTGGTGGCGGTGGGTGTTGTGGCCCTGTTGGGGTTCTGGGTGGCATGATGAGTAGCTTCATGGCGTTGTTTGTTCTTCGGGTGTGGCTGTGTGCGGGGCTCCATTGCCTACTGCAGGTAGCCGTCCATCTTTACACCTGCTTGAGGCAGGTGTTAAATACCTGCGGGTACCGAGGCTTATCGCCTGTTTTTGGTTCACTTCGCGGATCTGTCAGTTCGTTGTGAAAGTGATGTTGCTGTTTTTTCATGTGTTTCTGCACGGGAACGCCTACTCTTCATCTCATTAGGATTAGTTGGTGGTGTTCGACGTGGTGTTAGGTTTTGTGGCTGTTATCTCGGGAATTCTGACAATGTCTGCTGTTTGCACCAGCTTGTGAATGGGGTGTTAGTTCTATCTCAACGTTTGATGCGTTAAGGTGAAGATAAATCGGAGGTCAGTCCTTGTGAATATGCCCCTCAGATGCAAAAAATAAGCGCTCGGCTCTGCGCTGTGACCTGGCTCCTTTTCAGATATAGCCCCAGGTGTGCTGGAACAGAGCAAAGACATCCTTCCCTCTTTAAGATACTGTGTGGTTAAAGGTGAAAACATTTAACTGGGACATTTTCCAAGTTTGTTGCTTGAACTGCAAACACCACAGCTCAGGAGCGGGGATAGGCAGTCACTGCTGTCTGTTTCTTAGCTGTTCTGTCTGCAGCTTAAGCGCAAACTCATAGATTTTTGAGTAAAGCGAATGTGCTTTACACAGTGCAGTGTCTTAAAATAAGATGAACCCCTGCACCAGCGCACCCGACATGGCACGCCCTGGGAGTGCAAAACTGAAAAACAGGGAATGGTGGCTCATAGATCTGCTGCCATCAGGACATGCACAAAGAAGTTACAGAGATACATGCAGATATCAAGTAACGAGAACATCTAGTGAAAAAATTGTTCTCCACACAGACCCGCAAAAGAAACACTCACCAGCAATAAGCAATCTAGGGGGATATTCACAAAGACTCAACTCCGATTTATCCCCACCTTACTGCAACAAATGTGGAGCTAAATTTAACACCCCATTCACAACCTGGTGCAAACTGCAGACATCGTCTGTATTCCCGTGATAACTACCCCAAAATGTATCTCCACGGTGGACACCACCAACTAACCCTAATGAGATGCAGAGTAGGCGTACCCATGCAAAAACACACGAAAAAACCACCACACCACTTTCACAACGAAATGCAAGATCTGCGATGCAAACCACAACCACATGATCAGCCACGGTAGCAGCAGGTATTCAACACCTGCCTACTGCAGGTGTAAAGCTGGACGACTACCTGCAGTCGGCAAGAGATCACTGCACACAGCCACACCCAAAGAACAAACAACACCATGGAGCTACTCATCATGCAGCTCGGAGCCCCAACAGGGCCACCATACCCACTGTCAGCACCCCCAGGACAGCCACTACCCCTGGGCACGAACCCACCTCACCCCCCGGACCACCACAGAGGCAGCGCAGAGTAAGACAGTGAACCTACAGAAAACGCACCAATCTTACAGACCTAACGCCCGAGGAAGTCATTGCCCACTACAGACTCAAAAGGACAACCATCATCTGCATCATGACCCACATCGCCCACAGGTTGATGGTCCCAACACAGCGGAGAACCAACATCCCACCGCAGACAAAGCTGCTGGCTGTGCTGCACCTGTTGGCCTCTGGTACATTCCAACCAACAACTGCCAGAGTCAGAGGGGTCTGTCAGTTCATCACACCTGTCCTTGATGCCATCCTCAGCTTCATACCCCAGTACCTTCACTTCCCCCACACTGCACAGGAACAGCAGGAGACCAAGCAAGGCTTCTATGCCATAGCCAGATTCCCAGCCGTGTTGGGGACAATAGACTGCACACATGTCCCACTTGTGCCCCCTGTGGATACAGCACACCACTACCGTAACAAAAAGCACATGCATTCCATCAATGTGCAGGTAATAGTGGAACACCGGGGACTCTTCACCAATGTTGTCGCAAACTACCCCGGCAGTGTACATGATCCCTACATCTTCTGACAGTTCATTATCAACCTGCGCTTCCAGGATGGCACATGTGGAACTGGACTGCTCATTGATAAGTGGCAAATCAACACACCACACACCTCAAAGTCACCATCACACAATGCTCAACTGTGGGAATGCACACGTGACCAAACCACATACAACATGGCAATCAACATGCCCACTTACCAGACACAACAACACCACTCCATTGTGATCTTGGGCTACCCCTGCACACAATACAGCTATATCATGGCACCACAGCCACACAACAGCTGAATGTGTGTAGATGCGGAATGCAGCCAAATGCGAAGGATTCAAGTGACCCATGAATGGGAATGTACACAACGACAAGTGAGGCGTGGATGAGCAGGACAGACATGAGTAGGCAAACCACAGATATTTCCATGCAGACAACAACTGCTGGTGACTGGTGAGTAGCGAACAGTGGACGCAACCATGTCACACCAAGCCGGGGCTCAGATAGCGGAAATGCTGCTCGCTGCCTCCCCCCTGTGTGCGTGAGCGTAGTGAGTGGGCCCTGAGTATGCCAGGGCTGTTAAGGGGTGTGGACAAAAACCCTGTGGCGCAGAGCGTGGTTCTCTCTTGGAAATGCCAACGTCACTGATAGTGTGGCACCTCACAGTCCACCTCAAGGCCGACACCGTGAGCAGCTGGGCCTGCGACCCTGTGCACCTGCTGCACCCCAGGACGCTGATACCCAGACAAAGCCTGCCCGCACCAGCGCCCCAGCGCCCCAAGGCTGCACTGCTCACCTACCAACACTGTCTTGTGTCAAAGAGGGCCCTCCACGTGCCGGGTAAAGCTCCAAGCCCCAGTCCCGCAAGCTCTGCAGCCTCCGCAGACCATCGCTGGCCCCCACAAAGCTTGCCCACATTACTCCTTTCTCATTGACATACTCCACCTGTGTCTCCTTCATCACAGTGGGCCCCACGTGTGGAACTGTGTCCTGAGTCCTGAATGGCAGTGACCCCAAGTCCGTGGCAGCTGACACAGTGCCAGACTCTCTTCGATCAGTGAGGCATAATTCTATATGGCAGGCCGTCGACACATGGTGCCACTGACCCTGTTCAACGCAAGCTGGCGACATGAGGTGCCACTGACCCTGTGCGCCGTGAGTGACCGTCAGCCTCCGGCGGAACACCGTTGGTGTCTGAGCCTGTGGCCTAGGGGTTTTCATCAGCAAAAGGCAGGTACGGACTTGGTGTCTGGCATGAGTCTGTGGCATTTATATCCTACATGTTGCAGGACACAGCTGGCATGTACCCTTTGCATCATGCCCTGTGGCTATACCTTCCACTGTTGGCCAAGTCAGTTTGCAACACTCTCCTTTAACATCAACAAAAACCTGCTCTGCACTCGTGACCCTACCCCAGTCTCCCGCAGGTCAGCGTCCCGTTGCCGTGGGCCCGTGTCGGCCGCTGTGCATCCGAGGCCACTAACCCTGTGCGACTCAAGCCATCCCCCCTTGTTGTCCTGCCATTACTTGTCTGAGTGCCTGATGACTGTTGGAGTTGTTGCCAGCTACTCCCTGAGGGCTGGCTTACACTCATCCCACACACAGCCAACTCAGGCATCACTGGATTAGTGGGCCTGCCATCACATCCTGCTGAGCTAAGTATTGACTCTTTTTTCCCTGCACTGTCACAGGTGATCAAGGATATGCACTCTGCCCTTGGATGATGACATCCCTCTGAGATCCGAACACACCCTCCCAGAGGCAATACAATACAATGCGGCCCACATACGCACCAGGGGCATCGTTGAATGCACATTTGGCATGTTGAAGTCACGTTTCAGGTGCCTGGATGGCACAGGTGGAAAGCTCCTGTACATCCCAGAGATCGTGTGCTAGATGATCATTGCACGTTGTGTCTTGCACAACATCTATGTATGCACCAATGCCCCATGAATCTCAGCTCCAGAAGTCCGGGACGATGATGGGGACGATGGGGCAGGTGGCCCACATCCCACTGCAGCTGCTGCAGGATTGGCCCGTAGGAACACCATCATTGACAACTACTTCTCATGCGCACGGGACATTGTGGCCGCCCCTAGCAATCATGGGACAGTGCAAAATCTCAATAAATACAGCAAGTGTGATAAAAACATATTTGCAGGTTATAGGTTGTACTAGTACATTGTGATGTCACGGTTCCCTGCTGGGCCAGATGTGATTTGCCATGTGGGGCGTGTTTGCAGCACCAGTTGTGGCCTGTGTTCTGTTGTGGAGGTGTTGCTGTTTGTACCAGGATGTTGTCAATGTTGAGGTGCACTCATACTTATGTAAATATTCTGCACGGTGGGTGATTCTCTCCTGCGGCTTTGATTTGTCTGCCACTGGTCCCTTTCATGTGATGTACCTGTCAGTTCAGTACTTCTATGGTGATGAGATGTTGCAGACTTGGGTTACTTGTGCTCTTTGTCGAGTTGTGACTCTTGGGCATGGTTTTTCCACATATGTGTCGTTGACGTCAAAGGTTGTTTGTGCACGTGCTTGTGTCCGAGTGTGACCTGCTTCCTTCCAGTTGTAGTCCGCACTCAGCCACCTCAGTGTCGTGCCGTGTACATTGTCATGGCGATTGGACAGCAGCCATACTACTCATCATGTGGTGTCTCTTGCATTGTCAGTGTGGCTGACGTATATACCTGATTGCTGTGTTTCGCATGTGTGCATGTGTTGGTTGCGTGCTTGTTGTTGTGTTGTGTGGGTGCCCCTTTGGGCACATGGTGTACGTGGGACTACTTGGTGTTTGTGTGTGTGCTGAGGTGTTCCCGTGAGATCAGGGACATGATCATGAGTCATTGTGAATGTGCAATGTGCACTGCTTAGTTGTGCATGTGTGCCATAGGGCCCGTATCCCCCCGTCCACCCACTCCCTGGTTGGTGCGCACCCTGTTGATGTGGTCTCTGGTCATGTCGAACAGTGTCCTGATCCCCGTCTCTTGTCACTGTTTCCCGCCTGGTGACTGTGGCCGCCATCTTCTCCATGACATTCAGCTCCTGGTGTTCTGCTGGTCCCCCTCCTCCCGGGTGCATTGCTGCTTCAGTGTTGGCAGCAAATTTCTACTTGGTTTTGCCATTCACATCAGTCCTAGGCCTCTTGTGCTCTACCAATGACCTCCACTGCCATGCCACGGCATTCGGATGGTCCGAGGTGGTGTGCCATCTTTGCCTCTTTGTTGCCAATGACACGTTGGAGGTGACTCACAGTTGGCGGTGGTGTTATAGCTCATCCATGGCGGTACTCGGGTTTTCCTGGCGACTGTGCCCGATCTTCCTCTTCCTCTTCTCATTGGCCTTCCACGGGCCCTGTATTCCTGGGTGTTCCTCTGTGGGGATTGTGGGATTCATGTTGGCCTCTGCAGTGGGTCAGGGTGCAACTGTGGTACTTCGCAGTTTATGTAGTTTTTAGTGGCATTTTCCATCTTCTGTTCTTGTGCTTTTTCACGCATTACGTGCGGGTATTGCTGGCCTCTTGCTGGTTGTCACTGTTTTCTTATCGCGTTTGGGCACATCGCGTGTTTTCCGTGTGGCGGTGTGGTTTTTTATCTCCATCACGGTGGTTGTATCGCGGACTTAGGCCGCAGTTTCAGCAGACTATCGCATGCTACCGCCTTGTTGTGAATTCCACGTTAGGGTTATTTTCCCTCAATCGGCTGCAATGTGTAAAGGTGCGTTAGCATTGTTTTGTGATGTTTAGCACACGTTCTTGTGAATATACCCCCTAGATTGCTGCTTTGTTTGATGACTTTTGTTTGGGTTTGTGGCATCCTTCACCAAGAGGCCCATTTATTGTATGAACTCTAGACAATACAGCTTTGTTGAAAACCACTCACTGCCTAGGTACACACCTGTGTGCAAAGGCAGAATAAGCTCTTGATATAGTACGTAATATTGTTCACACTTATATGATGACCTTGTTTTATTGACGTTCACAATGAGGTATGTTTTATCTTTTCATATTTTTAGCACTATGCACAATACATCCCCTGAATATTAGTATACCAGAACAATACAGAAGTATTCAAAATTAAAAGAAAGTTTACAAGTATTTTACGAAGTATATGTATTTTGAAATGAAAGCAATTTCTATTTTTGGCAAACATGTACGTGCCTACACATATTCATTAAACACATCAAGTTCACAAGTTGATCCTGCCGATGTGCAGTTGCTAAGATTTTCGCCAATTAATTTCCATGTGAGTCTTGTGTTTTCAGTGATTATTCGCTGAAACCGGGTGAGTATTAAGGTTAAAAGTTTTGCTTCCTCAAAGTTTGTAGAAAACTGCAAATTTTGTAACGTTTGAAATTTGTTGACAGCTATGTCATATGAAAAGTAGGATTTTTGCTCATTTTTAAATCTGCCTGCTGCAAGCGTCTAAAAAAATAGACCTAGAGAAGAAACAGCGTCTTTCCTCTCCAATGGAAATGTGGATGGAAATTTCTGCAATGAAATTTGCAGACATGTTGTAAAACACTTGCTGAACGTTTTTTTAATAAAGAAGTGGTAAGTGGCATATTGTCTCTCTTTAGAGTGGATTCCCGTTCCTCACACCCCACACCAGAAAGAACCTCCCTGAACATAATTTACTTCCATAAATACTTGTTTCTCGTGTTCCTTTCCATTTCCGTTGCTTTGTCCCTCAATTTCCCTTGTTGTTTTCCTTTCTTTATTTTTAAATTGCTGGATAGCAATTTGGGAGATAGTATGTTAAATAACAACGCTAAATGTTTTCTCGCAGCCCACAATACTTTGCTATTGTCAGAGTTCATAAGTAGTAATCAAGTATCAATTTTGCCTGTCCCAGCAGTGGAAGCGCGGAGGCTGCAATAAACACAAGTGATACTAGTCAGGCCTACCAGCTCTGCTTTAGGTGATTATGGATGGACACACTGATATAGAAAGATAACAATATGGATAATAGGATTTCTTGAGAGAGAGAGAGAGAGAGAGAGAGAGAGAGAGAGAGAGAGAGAGAGAGAGAGAGAGAGAGAGAGAGAGAGAGAGAGAGAGAGAGAGAGAGAGAGAGAGAGAGAGAGAGAGAGAGAGAGAGAGAGAGAGAGAGAGAGAGACGAGAGAGAGAGAGACGAGAGAGAGAGACGAGAGAGAGAGAGACGAGAGAGAGAGACGAGAGAGAGAGACGAGAGAGAGAGAGAGAGAGAGAGAGAGAGAGAGAGAGAGAGAGAGAGAGAGACGAGAGAGAGAGACGAACGAGAGAGAGAGACGAGAGAGACGAGAGAGAGAGAGACGAGCAAGATTTTTTTGACATCACAATGAGTCTTGGTGAACTAAAAAACATAACAACACAAGGGAGGCAGAGCTCGGCTGAAGTGAATGTATGTGCTCTTATTTTGA